>NC_091774.1:70093107-70699261 GCF_029378745.1 Bos indicus
CTATAGCACTAGAAGGTATAAATTTGGGAATGAACTTGTGTAATAAGACTGAATGAAATCGTTAAAAAAGAAAAATATAAATAAGAAAGGAAAGTGATTAGAGATCTGAGCAGGGTCACACCAGCATTTAGGATTATGAAGGACTCCAAGAAAAAGAATGGAGAAGGAGTAGGAAGGGAAGGAGGAAAGAAACACATCAAAGATAAGCTAAATGAAAAAACAATTTTAAGAATATCATCAAATTTTTGGAATACAACTGAGATATGCAATAAGGACTGAGAATTGACCATTGAATTGGGGAAATTATTATTATTGATGATAATGAAAATAGTGAGTGATGATGACAAGATTCATGGAGCAGAAGCAAGTATGAGTTGATGAAATAAATACAGATAATATTAAATATCCCATTGAAATTTTTATCAATGGGAAATATATAAGTGCAGCGATTAAGGGGCTATGGAGTCAAGAAAGATATTTTTGTTTTTGTTTTTTGTGATTATGTTTTTTTCTAAAACTGGGATCTGCTGGAAATGGAATTTTCTATCAGCACCAATGAATACAGAGTTTTCTTGCTGTTGTATGTACATTAGCATCCTTAGAAGTAGGTTATTTTGAACTTTGATTCTATCTGATGATTTCTTTTAAAATTTCACATTCTCTAAATTCTACATACATCCATTATGAATTGTATTTCCCAGCCACCTCAGTGAAGGCCACTTTCAATATTCCAGGCTTTATAATCTCTCTATTATGTGAGAACATTTATTTCAGTAGTTTTCTTATCCTTATCATATATGACATTTTATTATTATCTACTTGCTGACATGTTCACAATATCTAGACCATTAATCTATGGGCTCCAAGGTAAATTTCCTGGGTTTAATCTTCAGTTCTGATATTATTATTTATGACAACTTTGGCAAGTGCCTTATCATTTCTTAGCCTCAGGTTTCATATATCCAAAATGACAAAAATAATAAGCATATTCCAAACTTCTTTTGAGAATTCCACCAAACAAATGTAAATACAACAGCAAGTAATAAGTGATAACTTTAAGTTAGTGATAACTTTAATTATTGTTTGTTTTTATTATATTATATAACATTATATTAGTATTTATATTATGACATTATATATTATTATTTAAACTTAGATCACCCCAGATCTCTGGATAATGCTTTTAACAGAACAAACTATAGTTAAATGAAAAAATTAATTTTCCCAAATGTTCATTTAACTAATTTATTCAATAATGATCTTTCTAGTATTTACATCTTTCATTCATTGTTCTGGACACTTGCTAATAGGCCAATAAAGAACAGCAACAACAAAATGACCAAAAATGGCTTTAATGGAGTATTCACAACTTTATACATACCAAAGACTCACTTATCTACAATTTCCAAATTCCAAATCTCAAAAAATGGAAAATTGATACAAAATGTGAGAGAACTAAAATAAGTCTGTTTGTATAATTATTTATCCCCCAAATATAGGGTGCTAGAGTTGTATATAAAATGCAGTATATGATTATATTACCTTAGAAAATTTAAGAAATTCTGAATTCCAATTTATATCTGGCCCCAGAGATGGTAGATAATTCTATATGTGCTTGTATTATCTAGGCTTCAACTCATTCTACTTATCAGACAGTTATATTTTGAAAAAAATTTATTAGAATGTTCATTAAAAGTTCTCATCCTATTCAAACATATCAAAATTTTTTCTGGCAAATGAAGTCTGAGCTTTTGTCATTTTAAAACTTAACTTTGTGGTTATGGCACAAAACCATGATGTATAATATATTTTAGATTTCAGAAAGGATTTATTCTGAAAAATTATCAAAATTTAGAACAAAGTCATAAGCCAGTTTATTCTGGAATTTGTTTAGGATTGTGTGTATAAAACCCAACAATATTCCTTCACGGGGTCACTTTTTAGAGCAGTGGTCCCCAACCCTTTCGACACCAGGGACATGTTTCCACAGACTGAGATGGGAATGGTATTGGGATGATGCCAGCACATTACACCTATTGTGCACTTTATTTCCTTTATTATTATATCAACTCCACCTCAGATCATTAGGCATTAGATCCCAGACTAGTTGAGGACTCCCATTTGAGAAAATAAATGTTCACAACAGAAAATCCATATTCTGGATAGAATAGAATCAAAAAGGATTCCATACGAAAAATGTTTACTGCAAAAAATCAAGAACAACCATAGTGACAATGGCTCCTATCCTAACCCAGCTACAATTTTTATTCACATAACTCAAGTTGCGAGGAAGGTCTTACTTTTCCTTACAACACTAAAAAAGAGTTTGCCACCTGCATCGCACCGCATATCTGTAAATAAGAGATTGCACCAATTATGTTAGTGTTCTGTTGCTGTGAATTAAAATAAAATGCAGCAGTGGGAAAGATTTATAGGCAACTGCCTCCTTTAGAATTCTAAAGCCGATAAGAGAGAAGTATGAATTATTAAACTGGCTAGAAGCTTTATAGAAAGGCTTGTAATCAAGCTTTGCTTGCACAAAATAAGAAATCTGTGACTAATTTCAAATAATGTTGTTTGGCTAACAAAATGGGACATTTAAAGGTCAACTTTGTAATGAAAATCTGATGTCAAGGAAAGGAAAATGTTACTTTAGCCTTATATTTCGTGTAGAATAAAATAAATTGCAGAAAATAAAGTGCAGGTCACCTCTAGAAGTTAAATGTTTCTGGTGACAGTTTACAATGATTTTTAAAATATGCTAGAAAGTAATTGAAGAGAGCCATTAGAACTTTACATTGTAAGTTAAGATAGCCAAAGTCAGATAAACACCAGTTTTATCTTCACCTTGAGCTAAAAAACACAACCTTTCTAACAATTGTGCTATTACCTTAGTATTATAATTGGCCCCTCTTTTCTTCAATTTTATTCTAGGGAAAATAAATTGAGGCAGATAATTACTAATGGGGATAGAAAAGGAACTCATAAGAGAGCAATCTGAAATTTTATAGCTTTGAGCACTACATTAGGTATATTTATTAAGAGAAAACCTTTTTCCCTTTCTCATCAAAGCTGCCCCTTAACTCTCTTTTTTATCTAAATATCTGAAACAGATGGAATGTCAAGTTCATTTTTTTCAATATTCATATTCTAAAAATAAAAAAAAAATCTCTTCTTTCGTTTATGGTTTCAGAGATAAAATTCTGAATCAGTAGTAGAAGAGATATTACAACTGATACCATATTTTAAATAGAAAGAATCATAAGAGACCACTGCGAATGACTATACACCAATATTTTTGAAAACTTAGGAGAACATTTTAGAGAATATGAAGAAGATTCTGTAACAAGTTAAACATGAATTTGTCATAGGAAAGTGATTTTGTACAATAAGGGAAAATAAGTTAAAAGGTAAAAATACAAGAAGAAAGAATAGGAAGATGCCTGGGGAGACAAAAAGAATACAGACAACAAATATCCCTTTTCCTATACTGCTTTTTTCAAAGTCCAGTTCATCACAGCCTGCCTCACACCCTTCAACATCCACAAAGTAAATTTCATTATGTTTTAAGGTGCAGCAGGCTTTAAGTTACTCAAACTAATTTAGTTCTCCAAGTATTCCTAAAATCTGGCTGTAACTATAGCAGTAAAGAATTTCCCTGCATTAGAGCAAAGTAGATTAATTATATAGATTTATTCCAAGGAATAAATAAACCAAGGAAACCTATTCTAACACAAATGCGTTTTTTTCTGTTACAAACAGATTTAGTTCTAGTGTCACATCTGAACCTAAATACCTTGTAGATTACCTGGTTTTGTTTTCTTTGCATTATGTCATTGATTGTAATGTTTATCAATGTCACTATAGTTCTTGATTTCAGAAATTCATGAGGTAAAAAAATGGATTTATTGTGAATTACTGAACTCATAAATGAAAATTGCATTGTTATTGATAAATTGCTTGAAAAAATTGTCATAAGATCTAGCACCACATAGACTCAGAATTCTTGTTTTGGAAATTGAGCTCCTGTACTACAAGAACCTTAAGCCCTGGGGAGAGATCACATGGAAGGGGACTAAAATGCTTTGTTCTACAAAACAGGTGAATTCCCAGCCAATTGTCCACACCTACAGCCATGCACTTAGAGCCCAAATAGAACTTCAGCCTTAGCCAACAGTGACTATACCTGCCTAAGAAATTTCCAGAGAAAACTGGAAGTTTTTTTTTTCTAAAATCACTAGGTGATTCTAAACAACCCAGAGACTGTAGAGGATAAATAAAATATTAGTTGTTTAAAGCCATCAAGTTTTGATGTGGTCTATTTTGCAGCAATAGATAACTAAGCCATATGTATTTCAGGAAATGCACCATGGCATATTAAGACTATTATCACATACCTCAGATTTAATGTATAATGTTATTAAATGTTTCTTATTCAGTTAAACGTATATTCTGCAAGTGTGTTGTACGCTCTGTGTATGCTACTGAAGTTAATTTAGTAAATTGGGTTGTTAAGATCCTTTTAGCCCAGAAAGGACATTTGGTCACTAGAAATATTTCTATTTGTATTCATCTATGAACGGTGTTTTCACTTGGAATAGAATTCTGGGTAAGTAGTTATTATAGATCAGCTTTTCAAAGATATAATCTTTTTAGTTTTGATTATTAGTAGGCTGACTATTATGCTGTTGGTCATTCAAAAATAATGCATCTTTTTTTTTCTAATTGTCACCTTTAAGGCATCTTTTTGTTTTTGATATGTAGCAATTTTACTACAGTGTGCAAAGGTTTGATTTTCTTTGTTTTATCCTAAATGGAATTTCTTATGCTTCTTGAAGATGTGACTTAATATCTTTCATCCACTTTAGAAAATTCTTAGATATTAACTTTTTGAATATCAATATTTCCCATCTTGTTATTCTCTGCTTCTGATGGTTCTTTTTTTTTAAGTTATATATTATTGCAACATCCCATGTATCTTGGATTTTCTTTCTTCTTATCTTTCTCCTTCCACCCTCTTTTTCCCATCTTCTTCCTCCTCCACCTCCTTCTTTCTCTTCTTCTTCTTCATTTATTCTTCTCTTCCTTTTCTTCCTCTTCTCTGTGTTTCAGTCTGCATAGTCTTTATTAACCTATTCCATTCCAGTTCAACAGTCAGCTCTTCAGTTTTCCAGTATATTCTTAAAATACATCCATGATTTTTAGATTTCAGAGCATTTATCTATTCTGTTCTTTTTTTTATTTATTTTTTTTCCTTTTTTTTCTAATTTTATTTTATTTTTTAAATTTACATAATTGTATTAGTTTTGCCAAATATCAAAATGAATCCGCCACAGGTATACATGTGTTCCCCATCCTGAACCCTCCTCCCTCCTCCTTCCCCATACCATCCCTCTGGGTCATCCCAGTGCACCAGCCCCAAGCATCCAGTATCGTGCATTGAGCCTGGACTGGCAACTTGTTTCAAATATGATATTCTACATGTTTCAATGCCATTCTCCCAAATCATCCCACCCTCTCCCTCTCCCACAGAGTCCAAAAGACCATTCTATACATCAGTGTCTCTTTTGCTGTCTCGTATACAGGGTTATTGTTACCATCTTTCTAAATTCCATATATATGTGTTAGTATACTGTATTGGTGTTTTCTCATATATATTCTAGCAATCGAACTAAATTATTCATTCATTTTCCTTGACAGACTAATTACACTTATATTAAAGTTCATATCCAAAACTTCAGTATTTGGGCCACCTCAGAACTGTTTCTGTATCAATTTTTTTCCTTATTCCTCCCTTTTAGAGGGCCTAATAATATTTCACTGTGTGTCAGGCATTGTGCTGTGAAACATGATAGAGGCTTTAAATGATGTTATCTTCCTCCAGAGAACATTCACCAATCCTGACTCAAATTTCTAGAGCAGAGGAAGATCACCTTATTTCATAAGCAACTGAGCTGACTGGAGACAGCTTTTCATACATTTATTGCTTAATCTATTTCAAGTGCATCCCTTCCAACATGCCAGGTCTTGAACTCCAACTTTACTTTTATAGGAAGGCTAAATATTCAATATTGTAAGACTGTCAAGAGCTCCAATAAACATTTCAGCTATTTTCAAAAAGAATTCTTAGCATCTGCCCCAGTGTATATTAACATTTGGATACTAATGTAAGGAGAAAGCCAATCAGTGTGTCATGTTCACCCTTCTATGCACATTTTTTCTCTCCAGGATCTTGGCTACACAGGCCTTGTCTGCTGAGGTTGCCAAGTCCAAATGTCATTTTTCTCCATGTTTCTATGAAATGGCTGAAATCTCTGCAGTGTCTCTGCATCTCGTTGGTTGTCCTCTATCAGGCTTTTTAGCCTCTCACTCTGTGCTGATTAAGGCTTGGAAAGGGCTCTAAAAAAAAGATGAGGTGGATTTTTGGACTCCCCTAAACACATTCCCCTCTTTCAAGGGTTTTGCACTTCTTCTCTTGGATGCCACAGGAGCCCTTGCTGCCTTCTCACACACGTTTCTTTTTTTTTGTTTGTTTTGTTTTGGTTTGTATTTTTCCAATTTTTCTTACTTTACAACAAAACCATTGTCCAGATAAAAGCTATACCAATATAGCTAAGAGAAGAAATCCTGAGGAAATCTACATTGAATTGAAGAAATTTCTCTAGATACTTTTTACAAAAGAAACAAATAAATTTGTGTACTGAGATGTCAGCATTATTATATAAAGGAAATACATTTCCTCTGATTTTTCATCAATTGATGGACATTTATATAGTATCTGAGTGTGTTTTAAAAAATAATATATTGTTTTCTTTTTGTAGGGCAACATTATCTGCAATTTTAACTTTTTTTTTCTTGAATAGAGTTAAATGAGGGAACTGGAGAATTTTCTAAAATGAGTCTAAGCAAAAAATCAATTTTTAATTTATTAAAACAGTGTGCATTTGTAGAGGGATAAACTAACTGACCAATGAACAGAATAGAGTGGCTCTAATGGACTCGTGCACATATAGAATGTGTTAGAGATGGCATTATTCATTGGCAAAATAAAGGAACCTTTAACAAATAAAGCTGGAGATAGTCCCAGAACACTACCTAATTTATAAAATTTGGAACAAGAAAAACAAAGTCACAGCAGTAAATCATTCTATGGGAAGAAGTAGGATGGCACAAGAATGGTTCCAGTAAACAAATATAAGTTATCTGGAATATTCTAGATCTTGGTTTCCATGGTGGATTAAAAAATTCATTTGCCCATTCATCGTGTCTGACTCTTTGCAACCCGATGGACTGTAATCCATCAGTCTTTTCTATCCATGGCATTCTCCAGGCAAGAATGCTGGAGAGGATTGTCATTTCCTCCTCCAGGGGATCTTCCCAACCCAGGGATCGAAGCTGCATCTCCTGCATTGGCAGGCAGATTCTTGACCACTGGACCACTAAAGAAGCCTTATATATGTTGTGAAATTGCATAAGAAGGATTAAGAGTAGCCCTGATTAGAAAATCTACAATGCATTTTGCACAACTGTCAAAGGTGTATGACAACACAGCCCCCTATTTTACTTGTAGTAAGACGTAGTTTGCTGACAAGGCTGTAATTAGAGTTCTGTAGCTTCATGTGAAATCAATGTCCACTTCCTATAGAAATTATTTAGTATGTCAATCTTTGCCATTTAAGAGCTGATCAGGATATCCTAGTGAATGAAATGAAGCTGTCTCTCCTGTTTGTCCCACATAAACAAACACTTCATGGAAACTTTGGAGACTGGCACTGGAAAAGAAATTTGGATGATTATCCCATGCTTCTCATAGTTAAAGATTGTTTACTATGAAAAAACTTACAGCTTTCCATATGTGTACACAGACCTTTCAGTATTATTTTTTTAGTTTAAAAAATGTAAAATGATCAAAACCACTAAGTTTAGGATTCCTTTCAAGTAGAATTCTACTTTTGTATCATTTAGATGTATGAAATATTAGAGCATTTATATGAGACATAAATTTATTGAATCTAAAAAAAGATTTGATCAATATATTGATACTAAGAACCTCAAAGTTTTAAACCAAAATTCCTGCCAATTTTTGTAACTAGAGTAAATGGAAGTGACTCTGTAGAGAAATCATACATGTCAGTACAGAGGCACTATTTCCTCCTTATATATCAGTATTAAGTTCATGCATATTATAACATTTCATTAACCAGTCAAAAATTGGGTTGAAGTGGGAACCTATCCCTTCTCCAGCAGATCTTCCCAACCCAGGAATCAAACCAAGGTCTCCTGCATTGCAGGAGGATTCTTTACCAACTGAGCTATCAGGGAAGCCTAGAGCACTTTATTGATTTTTTTTCTTTTTTTAAGAAGGGCAAAAACTCTCTGATTCTTTAGATTTCCATTGTACTTCCTAATGATTATTTAAAGCTTTTGTGGCCCTACTTTTTCTTTAAAACTTTTTGGAAGTTAATGCACTAGAATGATATCTATTCATTAAAATCCATGAAATTAACAATTATTTATTTATTGAACAGCTGAACCAGTTAACCTCACCTTTACTGGCATTCCCATTGCATATGTGCTAAGTTGCTTCACTCATATCCAACTCTTCACGACTCTGTGGACTGTAGCCCACCAGGCCCTTCTATCCATGGGATCCTCCAGACAAGAACACTTGGAGTAGGCTGCCATTCCCTTCTCCAGGGGATCTTCCCAATCCAGGGATCGAAGCTGCATCTCTTATGTCTCCTGCCTGCATTGGCAGGTGGGTTCTTTACCACTAGCTCTACCTGGGAATCCCTGCATACCCATTCAGTTCAGTTCAGTTCAGTCTCTCAGTCATGTCTGACTCTATGCAACCTCATGGACTGCAGCACACCAGGCCTCCCTGTCCATCACCAACTCCTGGATCTTGATCAATCTCATGTTCATCAAGTCAGTGATGCCATCCAACTGTCTCATCCTCTGTTGTCCCCTTCTCCTCCAGGCTTCAGTCTTTCCCACCATCAGGGTCTTTTCAAATGAGTCATTTCTTCCCATCAGGTGGCCAAAGGATTGGACTTTCAGCTTCAGTATCAGTCCTTCCAATGAATATTCAGGACTGATTTTCTTTAGGATTGACTGGTTGGATCTCCTTGCTGTCCAAGGGACTCTCAAGAGTCTTCTCCAACACCACAGTTCAAAATTGTCAATTCTTCAGCACTCAGTTTTCTTTATAGTCCAACTCTGACATCCATACATGACTAAGGGTAAAACTATAGCTTTGACTAGACGGACCTTTGTTGGCAAAGTAATGTGTCTGTTTTTTAATATGCTCTCTCAGTTAGTCATGGGAGAAGGCAATGGCACCCCACTCCAGTACTCTTGCCTGGAAAATCCCATGGACGGAGGAGCCTGGTAGGCGGCAGTCCATGGGGTTGCTAGGAGTCGGACATGACCAAACAATTTCACTTTCACTTTTCACTTTCATGCATTGGAGAAGGAAATGGCAACCCACTCCAGTGTTCATGCCTGGAGAATCCCAGGGACGGGGAAGCCTGGTGGGCTGCCATCTATGGGGTCGCACAGAGTCGGACACGACTGGCGCGACTTAGCAGCAGCAGCAGCTCAGTTGGTCTTAGCTTTTCTTCCAAGGAGCAATCGTCTTTTAATTTCATGGCTGCAGTCACCATCTGCAGTGATTTTGGAGCCCAAGAATATAGTCTGTCACTGTTCCCATTGTTTCCCCATCTAGTTGCCGTGAAGTGATAGGACCAGATGCCATTATCTTAGTTTTCTGAACGTTGAGTTTTAAGCCAACTTTTTTCACTTTCCTCTTTGACTTTCATCAAAAGGCTCTTTTAGCCTCCATTTACCTCCACTGAATTGGAAACACCACGAATAACAATACTCTTGTGTTTTACACAAAGTTTGTTATAATGTAAGTTGATTAACCTAAAGAAGGTGATGATAAAATCACAAGGAAACAAACTCTTGTGTGTGGTTCCCATTTTCACAGATCATCAAAACACTTTGGAATTTTCAGAGAAAACATTTTCTTGATTTACACATTTATATTCTTGGTCTTTACAAGTTCTGTTATATAAGGCCTTAAGTTTCTAATTATAAATTTGGTGAGAGAGCTACTGAATTATTGTAAAGTATTAAGTTTATATGCAGAAGCTGGGCAGTGAATGTGATTTTACTCATATTAGTATTCTAAGGATAAAATGATGAAAAATACATTTATTGAGCCCTTAATATATCACATGAGTTATTATATGGTTACATAATTAACTTATTCAATTTCATTTAGATGAGATTAGATTAATAAAGTATATATCCTTTTAACTATAATTTCACAGAACTTTTGGATTTTTTTTCTATTTATGGATATTAAGATAATATGAATCATATTATATAATATGTATAAAAATAAAAGGAATTCTCATATACAATATATTACTGAATATGGATATTCCAATTGTTACTATAGAATTTGAGGTAGATGTATATTTCTTTCAAAGAAACTCATTTTCCGAAACCTAAACCACTGTATTGCAGTTTTTTTACCTCCAGAATATAGCAAAGTAGATGATATAAATTAAGCTAAACAATTACCAAAAATAAAAAAAACTCTAGTTAGTTGGTACCTCCTAGAATAGACCAGGTTGCTTTTTCTTTTCTAATTAAATAAAAGTAATTTGATCAAATATATATGTTAAGATAATAGTTACCCCAAATAAAAAGCTTTGATTAAGTTTATTTGGTGTATCTTAATTTCTTATGTAGCAATTAAAACATCCATCTTCAGGGAAAAAACTGCTTCAAAGATCTTTTATTCCTAGGTAGGGAGTGCATGAGTCACTAATTACAACACATTGCTCAGTTTTCTCCACTTACAGTACTTTCATCTTGTGAGGAGATTAATAGCCATCCTTGAGACACCAGCTGCTGTCTATTTATCAAAGAGAAACCAGTGGCTGGCAGCTCTTCTAGAGGACTAAGGGAAACTAACACAGGGACTTAACTGCAGGCTGGTAACTTGAGTGTGGAGACAAAACAAAGACCTCTAGGCACTGATGAGTCCTGAACACTGTGATTGTTTTCTCCTGTTTCAGGTAATACCCTTATCATATCTTTGACTATATGCTGCTCATTTTCATTTCTGTGTCTTTGGTCTGAAGCCACATCAGTATGACAGTTGTATCTCACATTGCTTTTGTGAGAAACCATATTTAAGAAGTATAGAAGCTGATTTTATTGTTTTTAGCAGTGTATTTTTTCTTCCCCAAATTTTCTAAAGAAATTAATTCCTTTACCTCAAGATTATGCAATCTTAAAAACAGGGTACATCAGAGAAATAATGTGTATGTCCAACAACCAACTTTCTGCCTGAAATTTAGTCCTAACTCTGGGCTGTAATCACTTCAAAATACATTTGTTAAAAGAAACTCGAGAGAAGATTCAAGGAAGATGAAAGAGTAGGAAGCAGCAGGAATTTGTCTCCTCATCTAGACAACAATTCTGCTGGCACAATCTATCTGATATAATTATTTTAGAACTCTAGAATCTGTGGAAGACTTGCAACTTACAAAGACCTGGACAGTGAATTGTGGTTAATTTTGGTCCATTTCAGCTCTTAACACAATAAGCTACCTATCCACCACCCCCAGCCATCTGGCAGGCAAGTTGTGTGTTAGTTCCTAGAGCACACTGCACAATAATATAGGATTTGAGATAGGTTCTCCAAATACTGATGATCTGTTCTGTGATTCCTGATTGCTGCTTTTAATCACAGCGGGGCAGACAGAGAGGGAGGCAGCCATTGTTGTTGCTAGCCCCTCCCACTCTGGATGAATTAACTTCCAGGGGCTTTAAAGAATCAGTATCCTTTTATATCCCCTTCATTTTTTTGCTTTTTGTTCTCATGGGAATTAGCCATTAAAGACTAGAATATTCAAAAACAACTGCATATACAGGGGGAATTATAAAGTGAATTTCCAGAGAAAGATCTAAGAAGACCTAACGTTACATCTCAGCCTGACACTCAGCACAGAAACAACAATCCAAAAAAAAAAAAAAAAACCTGAAAAAGTATATGGACATTTATGAGATATAATCCCCATGGTCCATGGTAACCACAAGCTAAGGGCCTTCAGAAGGAATAATTTACATAACAACAAAGATTTTAAGCAGATCAATCCAATACATGTATATTATATATAGATACATCTCCCAAACAATGCTTAGACAGTTTTCAGTGCCCATCCCTTAGTAAGTGCTGAATGTGAATAATTTACACATTTCCACCACAACAAGGTAGGTATCATTTTCTCCTTTATTTCTGGAAGGAATTTGCAGCATAAAGAGATCACCAAATTTTCCCAGTAGGTAGCAAGTAAGAACAGCTGTAGAACATAACATTCAGGCTACCTGGGTGCAAAATTAATGCCTACATTCACTCTGCTTCTAAAGTGGAAATGAAGTTCCTTCAGCAGCATAATGTACATTGACATATTATTGAAAAATTAATTCTGAATTTTCCAGAAGAAATTAGAAATACAGTAAACAGGAAAGGACTAGTAAACACCTTCTATAACTCAAAGATCCAAAGAATTAACCTAGGCAGAAAGGTTTGAGTAGGCTTCAAATTGCAATATATTTCTTACATGCTAAATCTGATATATCAGAGAGTAGAACATAAGGGGATTTAAAGACAGTAGAGGACTACTGAGGCAAGGTAACCTGACTTGGGGTTCAACCATCTCTTATAGGCATTATATAAAAATGGAATAGGAAGTTTAAAGCCAAGATTTCTAGAATGCATAGATAAAAATCCAAAAGCTATTTAGTTATGAAGCTTAATCCGATGTTAATTATAATTTAGAAGAAGATATAAATTTCAAAGACCTATTTTAGGCAGTGTTTTATATTATCTGCGTGACAATATGGAGTGAGTGAGTGATAGTCGCTCAGTCACAACTCTTTGCGACCCCATGGACTGTATCCTGTCAGGCTTCTTTGTCCACGGAATTCTCCACACAAGAATACTGAAGGGGGTTGCCATTTCCTTCTCCAGACAATATGAAATCGCCTGAAAACCAAGTAGTATCACCGATTCAATGGACATGAATCTGAGCAAGCTCGGTGAGATAGTGAAGGACAGGGAAGCCTGCAATCCATGGGGTCACAAAAAGTTGTACATGACTGAGTGACTGAACAACAAAAACCAAAACCAAATAGAAAATATAAGAGTAACAGAGAGGGGACTTCTTTACCTCTCATTCTTTGGAGTGCATTTCTATAATTCTACAACCACATTAGAGTAACACAAGACTGAAATGATGCAGATTAATCCAGTCCTAAAAGTAACAGTTAGTTACATTACTGTATAAATTGTTATATATGGAGGGCTTGCATCAAAGAGTCAATAAAGTGTACACGTTATTTCATTTGCACAACTCCTGGAAATATTCAAAAACACCATTCATGGGAAGGAATATAAAACAAGGGTAGAAATTTTCATAGATCCAGATCTTATCCATTTTATCATTTATTTCAGAGGGCGAGTACTTGAAATTCAATTCTACTTGATTTATCTACTATAATAATACATTTAATGTCATTTTAAATTGTGCTTGGTATTATAGAGTAGAAAATGAGCTTCCTGTCTCAGAATATTGCTATGTTGAAAGATTTTAACAATAAATATATATAGTTGTTTCTATTAAATAATTTGAGTTGATTTATTTAAGACTTTTAAATGAAAATAAACCATATATTATAATAAAAAGAGAATATTGACTCTGTGCTCTATGATATAAGAAATCTCTGTCCCAAACTGATTCCAGACCCTGTTTGCTACTGAGAAATTTGTTCTGAATATGTATCCACTAACCTTGGACCCCACGGCCTCATTGTCTTGGCAGTAGTACACTGAGATTGGCATCTATTGTTGCTATAGGCTAAGGTTAGGATTTCCCTGGTGGCTCAGAAAGTTAAGAATCCACCTGCAATGCAGGAGACTTGGGTTGAATCTCTGGCTCAAGAAGATCCCCTGGAGAAGGAAATGGAACCCACTCCTGTATTCTTGCCAGGAGAATTCCACAATTAGAGGAGCCTGGCAGGTTACAGTTCATGGGATTGCCAACAATCAGACACGACTGAGCGACTAACACACTCACCCACACACACAAGGCAGGGTTGGGAAAACCTCTGATGGTATATCTGATATAATCACTTTGCTGTGAAAGCAAACCATGATGTATAGTCTGACACTGTTACCCTGAGGAGCTAACCTTGACATTGGTGAAGCCCAAATTAGTATTAAATCCTTACCTCATCTTTCATTAAAAATCATCCCTCATGGGTCACAGCTTTGTCCAGATGTTTGGAAGCTAAGTGAAACTCAAAACAATTTCTTATCTTTAGCAAATACAAACTCACCCGTGTAAAACTTAAACAAATAGAGTCTGGGGGCAGGGAAGACTTAGTCTACTTTTGTTATTAGTGGTTGTTATTTTTATTACTTTTTCCTTTTTTGTACTCAATTCCTAAGTAATTCCACCTGTAATATTACCATTTACATGATTTACAGTACAGGTGTACCTCACATGGTATATCTGATATCAAGGTTGATATCATATTATATTCCTCTCAGAGATTAGTAAACAGAGGTCCCCAAAACTTAAATGACTTATTTGAAGTTAAACAGCTGTGAGATAATCATTGTTAGCTTTGAAACAATATCATTTTATTTCAAACTTTATCATAGCTGCCTCTTGACATTGTAATTATGGACATTAAAACATGAAATTTTAGCTCATTCTTGGTTTTGCTATACAGTATTAATGTGAGAAATATAAATACATGTATTAAAAATCCAATTAAAATCTCATGTATTCAAATCTCCCTGTATTATTTAGATTTAAAAACTGCTTACATAATATATATTGTCTAATTTTCTAATTTTCTTCCTGTTGTAATCCTGGCATAATTTTTAGCATGACATCTATTATATTAGTGTATTCCCTATTAGAATATAATGTGTAGAGTGATCAAAAATGATCTTCTCAGAGTACCATATGAAAAAATTTTTTAAAGATGAATTCTAGTTTAGAAATACTGAGGATAATGGATTAGTAATTCAAAAAGAAGTTTCAAAGGAATATGTTTTCAAGCTCATTCTACTGAGGCTAAATTTCATAAGTCACTAGCATGACATGTCTGGACCTAGGTGGAATTAAGAAAAATTTTATAAAGCAATGTTTAAGAGTTTCTTCACTCCTTTGATCTTGTTTCTCTGCAGGGAATATTTTTTGTACATAGACATGAAGTCAACTGATCCTTGTCATTTGGTTCAGTTCAAGCCCTTCAGTCATGAGCAGTGTCCACTGAACTGCAGATTCTCATCAGACAACAAGGCCACCTGTGAAAGCAAACCATGATGTATAGTCTGACACTGTTACCCTGAGGAGCTAACCTTGACATTGGTGAAGCCCAAATTAGTATTAAATCCTTACCTCATCTTTCATTAAAAATCATCCCTCATGGGTCACAGCTTTGTCCAGATGTTTGGAAGCTAAGTGAAACTCAAAACAATTTCTTATCTTTAGCAAATACAAACTCACCCGTGTAAAACTTAAACAAATAGAGTCTGGGGGCAGGGAAGACTTAGTCTACTTTTGTTATTAGTGGTTGTTATTTTTATTACTTTTTCCTTTTTTGTACTCAATTCCTAAGTAATTCCACCTGTAATATTACCATTTACATGATTTACAGTACAGGATTTTAATTTTCTTGAGGGTTACACAACAAAACTGTAAAAGTTTTTGCAAGTAGATTCCATTATACTTGAAGTGGTCCTTATTTAATAATTTTTTAAACAACAGATTCTGAGAAGAAAATGTATGGCTTCTAGAAAATCGCCCTAGTTGATTTACTCTCAGTGCTACCCTCCATTTACCTTCTAAATATATTCTAAGAAATGAAATTAGGCAACTGTAATTTTTCTGTGTGTGGGAGAGAAATTTTGGTAGCTTTTTGAAGATGCAAATGCACATTCATATATGTGGAAATAGTGAATAAACAAAGAGGTAAGATTGCTGCATTGAAGAATATATGAGTATGTACATTGGTTCGATATTGTTACATTTCTCTCCAATGTAATAACGCCAATTTATTTAGTCAAAATGAGTGGATGGGTATATTTGACTTTTTCTTTGTGTCCAGTAGCATTTTCTAATTCAGGCATTCATCTTTTACTTATAGTATGTACTTCTTTTTATAGTACATTTTATTTGTTGTTAGTACTAACCTATGGTTAATTATAGCATTGTAAACATTTTTCCTAAAATTGACTTTAAAAGTAAATTAGGAAGTAATGTGATAGAAGATAATGTGATGTTTTCTTGATACTATCTGAATATAGTCAAATCAGAAATCTTGTTTTTTAAATTTATTTTTAATTGGGAGAAATTATTTTATACTGTTGTATTGGTTTCTGCCATCAGATCAGATCAGTCGCTCAGTCGCTCACTCTTTGCGACCCCATGAATCACAGCACGCCAGGCCTCCCTGTCCATCACCAACTCCTGAAGTTCACTCAGACTCATGTCCATCGAGTCAGTGATGCCATCCAGCCATCTCATCCTTTGTTGTCCCCTTCTCCTCCTGCCCCCAATCCCTCCCAGCATCAGAGTCTTTTCCAATGAGTCAACTCTTCGTATGAGGTGACCAAAGTACTGGAGTTTCAGCTTTAGCATCATTCCTTCCAAAGAAATCCCAGGGCTGATATCCTTCAGAATGGACTGGTTGGATCTCCTTGCAGTCCAAAGGACTCTCAAGAGTCTTCTCCAACACCACAGTTCAAAAGCATCAATTCTTCGGTGCTCAGCCTTCTTCACAGTCCAACTCTCACATCCATACATGACCACAGGAAAAACCATAGCCTTGACTAGATGGACCTTTGTTGGCAAAGTAATGTCTCTGCTTTTGAATATGCTATCTAGGTTGGTCATAACTTTCCTTCCAAGGAATAAGCATCTTTTAATTTCATGGCTGCAGTCACCATCTGTAGTGATTTTGGAGACCAGAAAAATAAAGTCTAACACTGTTTCCACTGTTTCCGCATCTATTTCCCATGAAGTGGTGGGACCAGATGCCATGATCTTCGTTTTCTGAATGTTGAGCTTTAAGCCAACTTTTTCACTCTCCACTTTCACTTTCATCAAGAGGCTTTTGAGTTCCTCTTCACTTTCTGCCATAAGGGTGGTGTCATCTGCATATCTGAGGTTATTGATATTTCTCCCGGCAATCTTGATTCCAGCTTGTGTTTCTTCCAGTCCTGCATTTCTCATGATGTACTCTGCATATAAGTTAAATAAACAGGGTGACAATATACAGCCTTGACGAACTCCTTTTCCTATTTGGAATCAGTCTGTTGTTCCATGTCCAGTTCTAACTGTTGCTTCCTGACCTGCATACAAATTTCTCAAGAGGCAGGTCAGGTGGTCTGGTATTCCCATCTCTTGAAGAATTTTCCACAGTTTATTGTGATCCACACAATCAAAGGCTTTGGCATAGTCAATAAAGCAGAAATAGATGCTTTTCTGTAACTCTTTTGCTTTTTCTGTGATCCAGCAGATGTTGGCAATTTGATCTCTGGTTCCTCTGCCTTTTCTAAAACCAGCTTGAACATCAGGAAGTTCACGGTTCACATATTGCTGAAGCCTGGCTTAGAGGATTTTGAGTGTTACGTTACTAGCGTGTGAGATGAGTGCAATTAATGAGGTTTGTGACGTTGTACAGGAGACAGGGATCAAGACCATCCCCATGGAAAAGAAATGCAAAAAAGCAAAATGGCTGTCTGGGGAGGTCTTACAAATAGCTGTGGAAAGAAGAGAAGCAAAAAGCAAAGGAGGAAAGGAAAGATATAAGCATCTGAATGCAGAGTTCCAAAGAATAGCAAGAAGAGATAAGAAAGCCTTCTTCAGCGATCAGTGCAAAGAAATAGAGGAAAACAACAGAATGGGAAAGACTAGGGATCTCTTCAAGAAAATCAGAGATACCAAAGGAACATTTCATGCAAAGATGGGCTCGATAAAGGACAGAAATGGTATGGACCTAACAGAAGCAGAAGATATTAAGAAGAGATGGCAAGAATACACAGAAGAACTGTACAAAAAAGATCTTCATGACCCAGATAATCACGATGGTGTGATCACTGACCTAGAGCCAGACATCCTGGAATGTGAAGTCAAGTGGGCCTTAAAAAGCATCACTATGAACAAAGCTAGTGGAGGTGATGGAATTCCAGTTGAGCTATTCCAAATCCTGAAAGATGATGCTGTGAAAGTGCTGCACTCAGTATGTCAGCAAATTTGGAAAGCTCAGCAGTGGCCACAGGACTGGAAAAGGTCAGTTTTCATTCCAATCCCAAAGAAAGGTTTCTTCCATACAGCAACACAAATCAGCCATAATACGTTCATCACCTCCTTCTTGAGCTTCCCTCACCTCCTGTCCTCTCCAAACACTCTAGGTCCTCACAGAGCACCAGGTTGGACTCCCTGAGTTATAAAGCAACTTCCCACCAGCTATCTATTTTATGCATGGTAGTGTATATATTTTCCTTTCTGAATTTCTTTTTCTTGGGGATGGTCTTGATGACAGCCTCCTATGCAATGTCACAAACCTCCGTCCATAGATCTTTAGGCACTCTGTCTATCAGATATAACCCCTTGAATCTATTTCTCACTTCTACTGTATAATCATAAGAGATTTTATTTAGGTCATCCCTTAATGGCCTAGTGGTTTTCCCTACTTTCTTCAATTTAACTCCAAATTTTGCAAGAAGAAGTTCATGATCTGAGCCATAGTCAGCTCCCAGTCTTGTATTTGCTGACTGTATGAGCTTCTCCATCTTTGGCTGCAAAGAATATAACCAACCTGATTTCTGTATTGACTATCTGGTGATGTCCATGTGCAGAGTCTTCTCTTGCTTTGTTGGAAGAAGGTGTTTCCTATGATCAGTGTGTTCTCTTGTCAAAACTCTATTAGCCTTTGCCCTGCTTCCTTCTGTACTCCAAGGACAAATCTGCCTGTTACTCCAGGTATTTCTTGAATTCCTACTTTTGCATTCCAGTCCCCTATAATGAAAAGGACTTCTTTTTTGGGTGTTAGTTCTAGAAGGTCTTATAGGTCTTCATAGAACCATTCAACTTTAGCTTCTTCAGCATTACTTGTCAGAGTATAGACTTAGATTACTGTGATATTGAATGGTTTGCCTTGGAAATGAACAGAGATCATTCTGTTGTTTTTAGGGATGAATGCAAAGAAATAGAGGAAAACAACAGAATAGGAAAGACTAGAGATCTGTTCAAGAAAATTAGAGATACCAAGGAAATATTTCATGCAAAGATGGGTACAATAAAGGACAGAAATGGTATGGACCTAAGAGAAGCAGAAGATATTAAGAAGAGGTGGCAAGAATACACAGAAGAACTGTACAAAAAAGATCTTCATGACCCAGATAATCATGGTGGTGTGATCACTGACCTAGAGCCAGACATCCTGGAATGTGAAGTCAAGTGGGCCTTAGGAAGCATCACTACGAACTATGCTAGTGGAGGTGATGGAATTCTAATTGAGCTATTTCAAATCCTAAAAACTGATTCTGTGAAAGTGCTACACTCAATATGCCAGCAAATTTGGAAAACTCAGCAGTGGCCACAGGACTGGAAAAGGTCAGTTTTCATTCCAATCCCAAAGATTCAATGCCAAAGAGTGCTCTAACTACAGCACAATTGCACTCATCTCACACGCTAGCCAATTAATGGTCAGAATTCTCCAAATCAGGCATCAACAGTACATGAACTGTGAACTTCCAGATGTTCAAGTTGGATTTAGAAAAGGCAGAGGAACCAGAGATCAAATTGCCAACGTCCATTGGATCATTGAAAAAGGGAGAGAGTTGCAGAAAAACACCTACTTCTGCTTTATTGACTATGCCAAAGCCTTTGACTGTGTGCATCATAACAAACTATGGAAAATTCTTAAAGAGATGGGAATACCATACCACCTGACCTGGCCTGCCTCCTGAGAAATCTGTATGCAGATCAAGAAGCAACAGTTAGAACTGGAGGTGGAAAAACATACTGGCTCCAAATTGGGAAAGGAGTACGTCAAGGCTGTATATTGTCACCCAGTTCATTTAACTTATATGCAGAGTGCATCATGAGAAATGCTGGACTGGATGAAGCATAAGCTGAAATCAAGATTATGGGGAGAAATGTCAACAACCTCACATATGCAGATGACACTGCACTTATAGCAGAAAGCGAAGAACTAAAGACCCTCTTTATGAAAGTGAAAGACGGGTGTGAAAAGTTGGCTTAACTCAACATTCAGAAAACTAAGATCATAGCATCTGGTACCATCACTTTATGGTAAACAGATAGGGAAACAATGGAAGCAGTGAGAGACTTTATTTTTGGGGGCTCCAAAATCACTGCAGATGGTGACTGTAGCCATGAAATTAAAAGACGCTTGCTCCTTTGAAGAAAAGTTATGATCAAACTAAACAGCATATTAAAAAAAAAAAAAAGAGAGACATTACTTTTCAACAAAGGTCTGGTTAGTCAAAGCTATAGTTTTTCCAGTAGTCATGTATGGATATGAGAGTTGGACTACAAAGAAATTGAGCACTGAAGAACTGATGCTTTTGAACTGTGGTGTTGGAGAATATTCTTGAGAGTCTCTTGGACTGCAAGGAGATCCAACCCATCCATCCTAAAAGAAATCAGTCCTGAGTGTTCATTGGAAGAACTGATGCTGAAGATGAAACTCCAATACTTTGACCACCTGATGGGAAGAACTGACTCATTTGAAAAGACCCTGATGCTGGGAAATATAGAAGCCTAGAAGAGAAGGGGATAACAGAGGATGAGATGGTTGGATGGTATCACCAACTCAATGGACATGAGTTTGAGTAAGCTCTGGGAGTTGGTGATGGACAGGGAAGCCTGGTGTGCTGCAGTCTATGGGGTTGCAAAAAGTTGGGCACGACTGAGCTATTGACTGAGTGTATATGTGTCTATGCTTCTTTCTGCATTAGTTCCACTCTTTCCACCCCTACTGTGTCCACTTAGAAGGGAGAAATCTTAAGTTTTAAATTAAGTTTTATTTTGAAATAATTTTACATTTTCTCAAAATTTGTAAAATACTTGAGAGTTGTTATATACCTTCTCTCAGCTTTCCCCAAAGATAATATCTTAACTAATCACTCTTCATTTATCAAAACTAAGAATATAATATTGACCAAACACTCTTAACTAAAACTATAGATTTTGTTCAAATTTCAGTACATTTTGCATTGATTCCTTTTTTCTCTTCCACGATACTTTGTTGTATTAAGTCACCATATCTTTGCTAGTAGGTGATAATTTCCAAGAGTTTCTTTTTCATTACCTTGACTCTTTTGAAGAATAATAGTCAAGATTTTATAACATATTTTTTAATTTGGATTTGTTTGAAGTTTTCTTACCATTATATGTATTTTAAGAGAAATGACCTTTTTGCATCATATTAGGATACACGATCCCAATATTACTAAATAAGATTGACTGTTTTATTAAGGTAGGATTTGTTAGGTTTGTCAAAGAGAAACTTTTCTTTCAAGTTTTCTTTAAAATAACTATTTTTAACTCTCCATATTTTTAGATGTTAGTTTCTAATTCTTTTACATTTTTACTTTGTTTTTCATTTATTAAGACACAGTTCCCTATCTGATGTTATTAACTATTACCCTATGAATTCTTCAGCAAATGTCATAGTTATGCTTTTTCCATTCTTTATCTTTAAACATCCTGAAATTAACATTTGTGACTGAAGAAAGTCGTAGCTCTAATACATTGTCAAAGAGATAATCAACATTTCCAGCTTATGTGCTCAGTTGCTCAGTCATTTCTGATTCTTTGTAGTCCCATGGACTGTAGCCTGCCAGGTTCCTTTGTCCATGGAATTTCCCAGATGAGAATACTGGACTGGGTAGCCATTTCCTCTTCCAGGGGATTTCCCCATCCAGGGATCAACCCCAAGTCTCTTGTGTCTCCTGCATTTACAATAGATTCTTTACCACTAGCGCCACCTGGGAAAAATTATATACTTTTCTACCATGTGGTTACTCACCTGGAGCCAGACATCCTGGAGTATAAAGTCTAGTGGGCCTTAGGAAGCATTACTATGAACAAAGCTAGTGGAGGTGATAGAATTCCAGTTGAGCTATTTCAGATCCTAAAAGATGATGCTGTGAAAGTGCTGCATTAAATATGCCAGCATATATGGAAACTCATCAGTGGCCACAGGGCTGGAAAAGGTCAGTTTTAATTCCAGTCCCAAAGAAGGGCAATGCTAAAGAATGTTCAAATTACCATACAGTTTCACTCATTTCATATGCTAGCAAAATCATGCTCAAAATCCTTCAAGGTAGGCTTCAGCAGTACATGAAATAAGAAATTCCAGATGTAAAAACTGAATTTCGAAAATCCAGAGGAACCAGTGATCAGATTACCAGCATACCCTGGGATCATAGAAAAATCAAGGGAATTAAAAAAAATAAACATGTATTTATGCTTCATTGACTATGCTAAAGACTTTGACTGTGTGGATCACAACAAACTGTGGAATATTCTTAAAGAGATGGGAATACCAGACCACATTACCTGCCTCCTGAGAAACCTGTGTGCAGGACATGAAGCAACAGTTAGAACTGGACATGAAACAACTGCACTGGTTCAAAACTGGGAAAGGAGTACGTCAAGGCTGTATATTGTCACTGTGCTTATTTAATTTATATGCAGAATACATCATATGAAATTCTGGAGTAGATAAATCCCTATATGAAATCAAGATTGCCAGAGAAATATCAACAACCTCAGATATGCAGATTATACCACTCTAATGGCAGAAAGTGAAGAGGAACTAAAGGGCCTCTAGATGAAGGTGAAATAGGAGAGTGAAAAAGCTGGCTTAAAACTCAACATTCAAAAAGTGAAGATCATGACATCTGAACCTATCATTTAATGGCAAACAGATGGGGAAAAATGGAAAAATTGTCATATTTCATTTTCTTTGGTTCCAAAATCAATGTGGACATTGACTACAGCCACAAAATTAAATATGCTTGATCCTTGGAAGAATAGCTATGACAAACCTAGACAGTGTATTCAAAAGCAGAGACATCACTATGCCATCAGAGGTCCATCTAGTCAAAGCTATGCTTTTTCCAGTAGTCATGTGTGGATATGATAGTTGGAACATAAAGAAGGCAGAGTGCCTAAGAATTGATGCTTTTGAACGGTAGTGCTGGAGAAGACTCTTGAGAGTCCCTTGGATAGTAAGGATATCAAACCAGTCAATCCTAAAGGAGATCAACCCTGACTATTCATTGAAAGTACTGATACTTAAGTTGAAGCTTCAATACTCTAGCCACCTGATGTGAAGAGCCAGCTTATTGGAAATGACCCTGATTCTGGAAAGATTGAGGGCAAAAAGAGAAGGGTGCATCAGATGATGACATGGTTGGATGGCATCACTGACTCAATGGACATGAGTTTAAGCAAACAGGGAGATAGTGAAGGAGAGAGAAGCCTGGTGTACTGCAGTTCATGAGGTCACAAAGAATCAGACACGACTTAGGGACTGAACAACAACTTTGAAAGTCATCTATGAAAAACTATAACTTTCTTACTTTCTAATATTTCTATCTTTTACTTATTTTACTTGCCTTATTGTGCTGACTAGATCTCCATGAAATTTCTGAATAGGAGTTAAAACAGAGGGCATCTTTAACATGTTCCTGATTTTGACTGAAAACCTACTTATATTTAACATATCATATAGATTTTACAAGATACCCTTTACCAGAATGACAATATTCCTTTTTATTCTTAGTTTGCTAACATGGTATTAATTTAAAAAAATATTTATCAGGAATATATTTTGAATATTATCAAATTTCTTATCTAACAAGGAATTAATTCTTTCTTTCAGTTATTTTGATGAAACACTGTAATAAGTAATTTTATGTGAACACAACATAATGATAATATACTCATTTTATAGGCTCTACTGCCTTGTTGCTGTTCAGTTGCTCAGGCATGTCCAGCTGTTTGCGACCCCATGGACTGCAGCTTGCCAGGCTTCCCTGTCCTTCACCATCTCCCGAAAGCTTGCTCAAACTCATGTCCATTGAGTCCGTGATACCATCCAACCATCTCGTCCTCTGTCATCCCATTCTCCTCCCCTGAAGAGCATGTCTTAAATTTATTAAGAAGAGCTGAACATATTTATGAATAGGATTCATGTATAATTTCCTTATGTGTTCTGCCAATATATGGGGGAACAGATAAGGAATATGATTTTTGCTTGTTTTCTAGGAATTTTGTGTAAGTTTGAAATTTAAAAAATATTTTTTAAAAATCTCATGAAAATATGGGCCTGGTATATTATTCTGAATAAATTATTTTACAGATCACATTTTTTAAAAAAACTATACAACTATTTCAGGTTTAATACTTCCTTTTTAAATGGGATTGATACTTTTTATTCTTTTCCAGAAAGTTGTTTATGTTTTCTAAGTCTTTAAATCAATTGCAAATATCTACATAGACTAGAGGGGAGAGATCAAAGAGAATGGCTGAGTTTCTCCAGAAAAATAGTATGATATGTATGCACAAACACACACATGAAGAATGCCTCCAAAAGTTTCATCGCTGACACCTGTGATTATGCTACTGTACATGACAGAGGGACTTTGCAAGTGTGATTAAATGGATTGGAGAATTTATTCTGAATTATCTTGGAAGGCCTAAGAATATAACAACATTTCATATTAAAAGGTTATAGGAGTCAAATTTCAAGCAGTGGAATATGTGACAGCAGAAGCAAGAGAGTGAAATCATGTGACCATAAACAAAGCAATGCCACAACCTATAACAGTTGGAAGAAGCAAGAAATAGGTCATCCCCAGGAATCTTCAAGAAAGCAACCTGCCAACACCTTCATTTTTAGCTCCATGAGACTTATTTTGGATTCCTGATCTCCTGAAAAATAAGAAAATTAAGAACAAAACAAACAAACAAAAATAAAGCCATAAAGTTTTTGCAATAGTTTAAGCAACAATAGGAAACTAATATAGATTTTGGCACTGAAAGTGGGGTCCTTATGTAACAGATACTTAAAAATGGAGAAGTAGCTTTGGAATTAATGTATCAGTTCAGTTCCATTCAGGCACTCAGTCATGTCCAACTCTTTGAGACCCCATGGATTGCAGCACGCCAGGCCTCCCTGTCCATCACCAACTCCCAGAGCTTACTCAGACTCATGTCCATTGAGTTGATGATGCCATCCAACCATCTCATCCTCTGTTGTTCCCTTCTTCTCCCACCTTCAATCTTTCCCATAATCAGGGTCTTTTCAAATGAGTCAGTTCTTCCCATCAGGTGGCCAAAGTACTGGAGTTTCAGCTTCAGCATCGGTCCTTCCAATGAATATTCAGGACTGATTTCCTTTAGGATGGACTGGTTGGATCTCCTTGCAGTTCAAAGGACTCTCAAGAGTCCTTTCCAACAACACAGTTCAAAAGCATCAATTCTTCGGTGCTCAATGTCTTTATAATCCAACTGTCAAATCCATACATGACTACTGGAAAAACCTTAGCTTTGACTAGCTGAACATTTGTTGGCAAAGTAATGTGTCTGCTTTTTAATATGCTGTCTAGGTTGGTCATAGTTTTTCTTCCAAGGACCAAGCATCTTTTAATTTCATGGCTGCAGTCACCATCTGCAGTGATTTTGGAGCCCCCCAAAATAAAGTCTGTCACTGTTTCCACTGTTTCCCCATATATTGCCATTAAGTGATGGGACCAGATGCCATGATCTTAGTTTGCTGAATGTTGAGTTTTAAGCCAACTTTTGAGTGAAAAAATTAATATATAGGGCCTGGAATAACATTGAATACTAAAAATATATTTTTGGATTAAACTCTTATTAGAAATATAGTTACTTAAAACTGTTGGTGAGGGCTCAGAAGGAAATAATATTCATAGTAGACGATGCACAAATCTTGAAGCATTCTCAGTGACTGGTCAGATGAAACTGAGAAACACACATAAAAAAAAAATCTATATTTTCATAGAAAACTTCCACATCTTCATAAACAGAATTGTTGTTGTTGTTGTTCAGTCACTAAGGCATGTCTGACTTTTTGCAACCCCCATGGACAGCAGCACGCCAGGCCTCCCTGTTTCTCATCATCTCCCAGAGTATGCCCAAGTTCATGTCCATTGAATCGATGATGCGATCCAACCATCTCATCCTCTGTTTCCTCCTTCTTTTGCCTTCTATCTTTCCTAACATCAGGGTCTTTTCCAGTGTATTAGCATTTCTACTCAAGTGGCCAAAGTATTGGAGTTTCAACTTCAGCATCATTCCTTCCAGTGTGTATTCAGGGTTGATTTCTCTTGATGTCATTCAGTCTCTCCATCATGTCCAACTCTTTGTGACCCTATGGACTGCAGCATGCCAGGCTTCCCTGTCATTCAGTATCTCCCTGAGTTTTCTCTAACCCATGTCCATTAGTTGGTGATGCCATCCAACCATCTCATCCTCTGTCATCCCCTTCTCTTCCTGCCTTCAATCTTTCCTAGCATCAGGGTCTTCAGTAAGTCAGCTCTTCACATCAGGTGGCCAAAGATTTGAAGCTTCAGCTTCAGCATCAGTCCTTCCAGTCAATATTCAGAGTTAATTTCCTTTAGGATGGACTGGTTTGATCTCCTTGCTGTCCAAGGAACTCTCAAGATCTTCTCCAGCACCATAGTTTCAAAGCACCAATTCTTCAGCAATCAGCTTTCTTTATGGTCCAACTCTCACATCTGTACATGACTACTGGAAAAACCATAGCTTTGACTATACAGGCCTTTTGTCGGCAAAGTGATGTCTCTGCTTTTTAATACACTGTCTAGGTTTGTCATAGCTAGTCTTCCACGGAGCAAGCATCTTTCATTTTCATGGCTGCAATCACCATTCACAGTAATTTTGGAGACCAAGAAAATGAAATCTGACACTATTTCCATCGTTTCCCCATCTATTTACCATGAGATGATAAGAGTAGATGCCATGATCTGCATTTTTTGAATGTTGCATTTTAAGCCAGCTTTTTCACTCTCCTCTTTCACCTTCATCAAGAGGTTCTTTATTTCCTCTTCATTTTCTGCCATTAGAGTGGTATTATTTGCATATCTGAGGTTGTTGATATCTCTTTAGGCTCTTGATTCCAGCTTGGGATTCATCCAGTCTGGCATTTCATATGATGTACTCTGAATATAAGTTAAATAAGCATCATGACGAGATAGAGCTTGATTTACTCCTTTCACAATTTTTAAGCAGTATGTTGTTCCATGTCCAGTTCTAACTATTGCATCTTGACCTGAATACAGGTTTCTCAGGAGGCAGGTAAGGTGATCTGGTATTCCCATCTCTTGAAGAATTTTCCACAGTTTGTTGTGATCCACACAGCCAGAGGCTTTGGCATAGTCAATGAAGCAGAAGTAGATGTTTTTCTGAAATTCCCTTGCTTTTTCAATTTCCCTTAGGACTGACTGGTTTGGTCTCCTTGCTGTAGAAGGGACCCTCAAGAGTCTTCTCTAGAACCACAATTCAAAAGCATCGATTCTTTAGCATTAAACCTTCTTTATGATCCAACTGCTATATCTGTCTGGAAAGCAGTATATTAGTTGACATTAAAATACTGAAGGTGAGGGCTCAAAAGAAAATGTAGAACATATTGGAAACCTAAGAAAAATAGATATTGGCTAGCAACCCACTCCAGTGTTCTTGCCTGGAGAATCCCAGGGATGGGGGAGCCTGGTGGGCTGCCGTCTATGGGGTCACACAGAGTTGGACACGACTGAAGTGACTTAGCAACAGTAGCAGCAGCATAGAGTGGCAGAAATCTTGAATTGCAATTTACTAGTAATGTACCAACTAAGTGATTAAGGGTTACTAAAATTAACCATTCATAAAGTTTAGCACATTGTTAACATTCATTGATGATTTTAATCCCATGTTCCAAAACAAGGCTGACTGACAGGGAGCAAGGCTATGTCACCTTATGTACACCTGCAAGCCACAGAAGTATCAGAACATTCAGTTTTCTGGTAAGTTATAGAAAGCAATATCCTCAAAGATTAAACAACATAGTATTTATACTCCAGACTGTTCAGAGTTTCCATGATACTCATGGTAGCTTGTTCATTCTCCAGCCATTTCCTTACTAACCCTACACATTTACCTTAGATTATAAGTAGTTCCAGGCTCTACTCTCACTACAGAGACAAAGGAACTTACAAGGAATTTACTCTAAGAAGGTATTTATGAAATGAGCTTCTTAATCTGTATGAGGTGATGGATATTGACTCCTGGAGGTAAAGAGTGCTTTGACTGGCCATCTAACATTGCATTAAAGAATAGATATTTTGATGCCAAGAACACACATGAGTTTTAATACTGTTTTTATCATTTTTTAAGTATCATATTTCTACTCTGTAAATGAAGATAAGAACAATTACCCCATAAAGTTTTGGAGTTAAAGGAGAAAAGTTGTGTAAAACACCCAGCACATTACCCAAGACACAACTGGTAGATGTCAGCTAAAGAAGAAATCTTGTTTTCCTGTGGTAAACCTTCTTGAGATTCTTGTGCAGCTGAAGTTGCTGGTTCTACTTAAAAGGAATTTAAGGCACCTAAATATATTGAACTCACTGAAAGTTCTATGAAAATGAGCTATTTAACGTATCTTAAATCTGTCTCAGCTAGTTCTCCTTTTTGACCCAAATGACATGGCTCAGATGCTCATGGGGAAGGGCTGACTGATAGTTATTTACCTTTAGTTTTTAACAAGGTCATCATCCTACAGCTCTACTAATGGGTTGCACCAGCCTGAAGGACGAGGCCATACTGTATGGCATCTGTGTTCATTACGAAGTCCCAAGCTACCATGCCAAGTGTCACCAGCACTGATATTAAATTTTCCCTTCTGAAAGACAAATAAAAAAGAGTAGGAAACAGGACAGAAAATTATTGTTATACTTATGAGAAGTATATAATAAAGTAAGTGGAAGTTAATTCAGCATGTTAAAGGATCAGAGTCAAAAGTTAATTTTAATAATGATATATCTGACTTTCTTAATATGACATGAAATGATATTACTGTGTTTCTGCCAATTTCACGGCAGTGGATAGCCTTGGGTTTAGATTGAAAGAACAAATATTAATAGATAAGACTCAGTGTTTAGGAAATAATTAGTAAGGAGTCATTGTGGTTCATTTGTTCAATTTATCTAGCTATTAATTCAACCCCATGCCTAAGAATAGAAACAGAACGGGTCCAAACTAATATTCTAGAAGTAGTTCAGTATGGCAGAGACTAGCAGTTGTATATGCTTAAAGTAAGGCGGGCATACCAAAATCAGAGAATGTTCAGAGAACAAGGTCAAGATCAGAACCAAGTGAAGGAAGATAAAACAAGATAGCAGATGGTTAAGTAAGATAAGTGACCTAAGTCCAAAGCAGTAGTCTTAAAAAAAAAAAAAAATTCACAATAGAGTGTGCAGGGAGGAAAAATCAAGCAAAATATATTAAAGTTATAACCACTGTACCAATAAAAGAAAAGGAAATTAATTTATGTTAATAGAAAAAACTTATACTTCAACCCCATAAACTTTTTATTATTGCTGATAAGTTGACAGCCAGTTGTGGTTAACTGGTTAATTTTCAGAGATTAAGTAGTTGTGAATATGTAAAATTAGCTGGATGGCAAAAAGCTACAGTGAAGTAGGATCAGAATGGGTATAATAGAGAAAATATGACCAATAAAATCACTTATAATTAATTATGGCAATTTTGAAAAAAATTATCAAAAATTGCCATAAATATTTTTCTAACTTAAAGTGTCAAAAATACTTTTAATATTAGTCACATATATCTAAGTCAAATAAAACTATGCTTTTTTTCTTTTGAGGAAATTGTTACCATATTACATTAATAATGTGTTAAGAATTGGTATTATAACTTCTATACAAATTTAATCAGAGAAATGTAATAAAATGATTTTATTAAAGCCTCTTCTGTGTTATTTTATGGGGACTGTATCAGTTAAATGAAATACATGTGAGAGCTGATGCTGGGAAATATTGAAGGTAGGAGCAGAAGGGGACAATGGAGGATGAGATGGTTGGATGGCATCACCGACGCTGTGAACATGAGTTTGAATAAGCTCTGGGAGTTGGTGATGAATAGGGACTGCATGCTACAGTCCTTGAGGTTGCAAAGAGTCAGACATGACTGAGCGACTGAACTGAGACATATGAGAGCATTTGAGCAATGTAAATCAATGTAAGAAATGAGAGGTTGAGAAATCATTCCTAAAAATTGAAATATAGCATGTCACAAAATAGTTTTCCACTGAGATTTAGCTAAATTCTGCCACTAATACACACTCCCACTACAACCTCAATATCATTCTAATAATAAATAGTTCAGCTAAAACAAATCAAAGATCATTGATATTAAATTATTGGGGGTAGAAATGTAGCAAACTACTGAATTATATCAGACTTTAAGCATCTCTTTATCAGGGTACTATTTAATCAGGTAGACAGTGTCCATTCCATTCATCAGGAGACAGCCAATGGCTTTCAAGTAGGTAAGATTTTCATTTTACATTGATACAGAAAAGTCTCAGAATGATTAATGGGTTCAGACCTTTTAGCCTATGAGGCTTGAATCTTTGGAGTATTCCTACCTAGAGTGATTAATCAAACAGATTTCTCAAAGCACGGCAGCATGAGGATCAAATAACTTTGAAAGATGGATAAAATAAAATGACAATATGTGAAATTTCCTTTGTTCTCTTATGTTTGTTCTCAACTTCCAGGGAGTCAAAACAACCAAAGAAAACTGCTACTGTGATAGTATTTGCATCATAGTTAGCAATTTCCTGAAGACATAAGAGAATTCAATCTTTCAAGTTGTGTGCTTTTCTTTCTTATTTACTGATATCTTGCTACAGAGAAATAGAAGTCAATGTCAATGTTGACTGTCCAATACCACAAATGCACTTTGTTTCCCTTGAATAAGCACTTCCTAAAATTCATGAAATTGGGGTTGCCATCACCTATCCTTAATTAAATGAGATGTTCCTTGAATTATGAAACCATGAAAATGAGAAAACATACTTATTTAAATATATCTTAGAAGTATCAATAGGTTGGTTACATACTGAAGGCCAAGAAAGGCTTGGGAGGGAGAAAAAAAGCAAAAAGAAACAACTGAAAATAATTTAGGGATATAGAGGAAAGAAAGAAGAACAAAGATGTGGATTTAAAAAGAAGATAGAGGAAATACAAAGGGAAAAACACAAAGAAATAAGAAGTTAAAACATAGAGATGGAAAAATCGGGAAAAAATAGAAAAATATCAAGACAGTGAAATATGTGAAATAGAGCTGAGACAGAAGCAGAATTTGAAGAACACTTTAAAGATCTAGGATTGGAAAATTATTTTAGAAGCTGTGGGATAAGATGTCTTCTAAGACTGAAGACCATGAAGGGAATGTTAAAGAAGTGCAAGTTTTCAATTGTCAATTAAAAATAACAAACTGTAGTAAAACAAAAAAGGAAGGTCTCAACTGCTCATGATATTCCTTGGCTAAATCAAAAATTAAGATTGAATGAAGTAATCCAAGCAAACTTCTCAGAAGAATCCTTGACCTTTAGTGAATGCTCAATAATTTTTGGTTATTAATATTATTTCTAATCTAGTTTACAGATCTGCCAGACTGTGCAGAACCAAAGCACACTGTATTTTGAGCCAGCCCCTCTATATTCTAAGAAATAATCTTCATGTCAAATAATACTCTAAATATTCTTATAAACGTGAACATTTGAACCTTCGTATGTTTTTCTCATACCTATATATATATATATATATTAGTTACAAAATTGAAGCAAAATTCTTAATCTTATTGATCTATTGATTAAAATATGTAATTTTATTTAATAGGTATGTAAATAGGTATTTAATAGGTATTTAATGTAAAAATTATATACAAACTTAAACTTCCAGAGTAATTTTACTTGTAACTTCTCAAAAGAAGTCACCAAAATCTCTGAGCAGGTCCAAGTGGCTCCCTCCATATCTCTCACAAAAATTATCCTTGTATTTTAAAGATTTCTCCAGGGAAATGGAAGATTTTCATTTTTAGAAAGCATTTTTTATTGGTAATGATGTTTTAGTTGTTTTTCCATGTGCTTAAAGGAGGGTCTTAATGGCACCCCACTCCAGTACTCTTGCCTGGAAAATCCCATGGACGGAGGAGCCTGGTGGGCTGCAGTCCATGGGGTCGCTAGGAGTCAGACACGACTGAGCGACTTCACTTTCTCTTTTCACTTTCATGCATTGGAGAAGGAAATGGCAACCCACTCCAGTGTTCTTGCCTGGAGAATCCCAGGGACGGGGGAGCCTGGTGTGCTGCCATCTCTGGGGTCACACAGAGTCAGACATGACTGAAGTGACTTAGCATAGCATAGCATAGCATTAGAGTTAAGAATTATGCAGGTATTCTAATGACTGTTATTTTCAGTAGTATCATTCATGTTTCATATGTATCAATTCAAAGACACAGGTGCAAGCATTTGCTTGTCAATTATTAACAATCAGTGAGAGGGTTCTTCAAGCCCCATTAAAATTTAAAAATGGAAAAGGAAAGGAGAAACTAAAGGGAAATAATTTTCTTTTGTTACACAAGTAATTTTACGATAATTAAATACATAAAATTTAATTATCAAAAATAAAATTGTCAGCAAGGAGAGTTTAAGCCATTTTATATTGGATAACCACCCTGATTCACTATGGTTCAAAGCCCTTCTGACTTAAGGACAGTATATTACTTCTCACATTAGAATTCATTGAAACACGCAACTCTAACATCTAGTTTTCTCTATTTCTTATGACAGCCCCAATGTCTAAAGGTTGAGTCTCACTCAACTACAGAGTCTCTAAATTGATTTTTTTTCTTGTGTTTGCTTATAAAGTTTCTTGGAACCACATCTTATACTGTAGATACTTAGCAACGCTTTTTAGTGTTCTGAATCATCATGCTGTTTCAGTTTTGTCAGTTCAGAAGAAAGGAAAACACACATTTATTGGACACGACACACTACCAAGCAATGCATTAAATGTGATCCTGTTGATATTTATCTCACAACAATCTTACAAGGTGATTGCTTTGACCCTTGTAACAAGTGAGGAAACTGAGTCTAGGTGAAGGTGACTTTCTCAAGGTTGATTCCCAAGGTTATTCCATAGTCTTGTTGATTCCAGAGTTCTGATACTTTTAACAATACAGTTGGCCCTCTGTATCCATGGGTTCTACATTCACAGATTCAGTCAACCAGGGATTCAATAAACCACAGATAGAAAGTACTGGGGAAAAAAAAAATCAGAAAGTTTCAACAGACAAAACTTAAATTTGCCATGAACTGGTAAATTTACATAGCACTTGCATTGTATGAACAGCTATTTGATACAGTATTTACATCATATTAAGTGTTACAAATAATCTATTTATGATTTAAAGTATATTGGAGAGTATGCATAGTTTATAATATGTGCAAATACTATATAATTTTATATAAGAGACGAGTATTTGTGGATTTTGGTATCTGTTAAGGGTCTTCAAACCAATCCCCCACAGATCTCAGAAGACGACTATACTCCATTGTTTCATAAGCAGCAGAAAAGATCATGAATGAGCACAGAGTTTATAATTCAAGCTTCTTAGTCTTTGATATATTGCAGCTAGCTAATAAACTTTTTATCTTGGCCTTATCACCATATATCACGTTCTCTCTGTTTAAAATTGGAGAAGTATTTTGCAATGCCTATAATTTATTTTTCTATTTTATGACTCACTTCTTACTGAAATGTTATTAGTACGTGTGTTCAATTTAGGTTAGAGGATAACCCTGATCAGCTAATGTGCTCTAAAGAAAGCACAACACTCAGGCAATCTGTTACTCATTGCTCCATTAAAATCCAAAGTTTCACTAATGAGTATAAATAATGCTCAGAAATGGGTCTTTATCAGTAAAGACAGTATTCTGTTGTAGGGTATGAAGAACGTTACAGATGGGCTATCCCTGGTAAAATTAGAGGCTTTCACATTATGTATTTTGGCTTTGCTGAAAATATTTTTGAGGCCTAGCCCAGTTTTGTACTAACCTGGGATAGGAAGCCAGTGAAAGCTCTAGGTTTTACTCCTGTAACTAGGTTTGCTCTGTCAATAGTCCTGGCATCTCGTTCAAAGCCAGATGTCAACTGTAAAGCCCAGAACCTTGTTCATAGAAATTCGTTATATCCACCTTAGGCAAACTTTGATGTGAGGTGGGGTTGGGGCTCCTGAAAGGACAGAGTGCAGCGACTTTATCCAACATCTGGTTAATAAATATTGGTTTCCTAAACATCTGTTTAAGGAAGAAAATGTGTTAATAAGGCTTGCAATTTAGATGGGGGTTTGGGGGTAAGAGTATAGCTCAACCTCATTCATCTCAAAGCTATTTGGTAGATATTATTTATCTCTCAGGACTTCCCTGGTGGCTCAGTGGTAAAGAATCTACCTGCAATACAGGAGACACAGGTTCAATCCCTGGGCTGGTAAGACCCCCTGGAAAAGGAAATGGCAACCCACTCCAATATTCTTGCCCAGGAAATCCCATGGTCAGAGGAATTTATGACCTGTAGTTCTGGTGGGCTACAGTCCATGGGGTCGCAAAGAGTTGGACTGTGACTTAGCCACTAAACAACAACAGTTTATCTCTCAAAAAAAAAAATACAATATTGTAAAGTCAAAAAATAAAATTAAAAGAGAGAGAGAGAGAGAGAAGGTCCGATTACTCCAGAGCAGTTAGCAACAGTTTGTGCCATGACCTATAAAATGCTTTGAATTTACACAGATGCAGAAGTCTACACTAAGACGGCTCTTGGACTTGGAAAGAAATCCAAGTGCAATTTTGTTACTAGGGTATAAAACACTACAAAGTGTACTATTTAACTATCAACTTGGTGTTTTCTTTTTCTTTTTTCACCCCAATCCCTTTGTCTTTAATAGCGTTCTCATTGGCATAATTCCCTATTATATAGACATACTTATACCTCATAAAGCAATTTACTGACTAAAGGATTCCTTATCACTTGTCCTGATAGCTGAGCTGGAGTTTTCTAATTATGACAACACAGAGAGGAAAACATCTGCAGACTGCCAGGGCTGAAGATCAGCAGCTCTCCTTAAGCAAAGAAAAGAGCTTTTGGATACTTTCAATATTTGAGGGATTAAATGAAAGTTGGCTACTGATGTTTCCTTGAGTAGTCCTTAGGGAAGCTCAGGGGAGAGTCTGGGTGTGTGTAACAAGATAAAGGGAAATTTAAGAATGAAAAGAAGCATGTACTGTCCAATAAATTTTAATAGTGTTTACAGCTCCTAAGTTAGGTTTAATAAATGGTATTATAAATATCAAAAATCTTTCCACTATAACCTATAGGTTTGGTTACTGATTCACAAGGCCATTACAAAATATGTTAGCATTAATATGTCAGACCAGTGGACCAACTCACCCATTCTTAACTTGGCTGTGGCAATACAAGCCTTCACTAACAACATTTTTAGAGCATGAATATCTCAGTTGGTCTCTATATCACTTTAGAAAAATCTTAAACTCTTTAGCGTAATATATGTAACCCTTAATGATTAGACTGGCTCCACCCTCAGTTTATTCATCTCCTGCCCTAGATCTGTAAACTTCCCCCCTTTCTAGCTGGAGCCCTTGGTCCCTAGAAACATTTAATAATGATTTCTCTGCCATCAAGGAGGGTTGCTTGGAATACTGTTCATGGTGCCTGCTGGCAAAGAGTGGCCACTGGTGACCCACTGGTCAGATAGACATCTACACTATACTTTACTGTGTCTCTAAATAAGTAAATAAGTGAACAAGCTAAGGATCAGGTGAATAAGAACACTATCAACATTCTCTTAAAGCCTGGCATTCATAACTGCAAAAAATACTCCAGGTCTCATACACATTTGTTTCCCCAAAATAAAAATAAAATTTTCAGACAAATCATCTGTACTTCTATGGAGAAGGAAATGGCAACCCACTCAAGTACTCTTGCCTGGAGAACCCTGGGGACGGAGGAGCCTGATGGGCTACCGTCTAGGGGGTCGCACAGAGTCGGACACGACTGAAGTGACTTGGCAGCAGCAGCGTCATCTTTACTTCATTTAACAGTGATAACAAATATTAAATTGATAATAATTTTGAAACACTATGTTATCCTGCTTCCAATGATTTCTAGATTTCTGCCTTGACATTGTAAGTAAAAAAGTTTATCATTGTCATAGTGTTTGGATTATCTTTTTCAAATGTTTTACTATACACTGCAATTGTTCTCACTAGAGCATATACATTCTTACAAACCAAATCCACATAGCTCCAAATATAGCTCTATGGCTTATTCTTAGTTATATGATACTTCCCAACACCATACTAAATTCTAATCTGAATCTGGAAATTTTTAATAAATAGTTTTATCCAGATCATTTAAAAGACATGTTAAATGAAATTGTCCATATTGTTTAATCTGAAAATTTTTAACTTTTTACATCAAAGGACTTTTTCTGAGCATACTATAGAGTGATGCTACAAATAAAAAATGAGAAAACATATATAAAATGGCCTCAAAAAATAAAGTATTATTCTAATGCAAAATGTGATCATTGAAATTATGTTTCATAATTAGGCAATTATATGTATAGAAAGTGAAAAAGTGAAAGCATGAGTCACTCAGTCATGTCCAATTCTTTGCGACCCCATGGACTGTGGCCCTCTGGGATTCTCTGTCCATAGACTTCTCCAGGCAAGAATACTGGAATGGGTAGCCATTCCCTTCTCCAGGGGATCTTCTGGACCCAGGGATTGAACCTAGGTCTCCTGGATTTCAGGCACATTCTTTACAATCTGAGCCACCAAATATGTATGATTACAAACATAAATATATTTATTTTTTAGAATTATGATTATAATCTCTAGATAAGTGTTAATCTAGGTCTAGAAACACACTAAAACTGCCCTGATATTTCAATGCTCCTTATTTTCAATATATGATGAAAGTAAGTACATTGCATTCTTTGGACCTGCTTATATCCAATCTTCTCCAGTGACTCAACCTGGAAAAGAACCCAACTACCAATACAAGAGATGCAAGAAGTGTGGGTTAGATCCCTGGGTTGGGAAAATCCCCTGGAGAAGGAAATGGCGACCCATTCAAATATTCTTGCTGGAGAATTCCATGGACATAGGAGCCTGGAGGGCTCTAGTCCATCAGGTCACAAAGAGTCAGACTAAGCTGCATGCTCATGCATGTTCTTACTGACCTTTGATGATTTATCAGACATAGGTTTTCTACTGATTTATATATTTTCAAACCTCCTGTCTTCGTCTGTACACATGTGATCTCAGGCAGGTAATTTCTAAGCTCTTTCACATAACAGTCATGACAACTTAATGAAGTGAAGTCATAGCAGAAAGAATAGGAAGCCAAGAGTCAGAACACCTGGATTTGGATTCTAAACTTTCTGTTTTCTGTTTGTGTGCAATCACTTCACTTCTCTGAGCCTCAATTCCCTCATCTGTAAAGTGAAAATAATGATGCTAAACTTATTTCTATGCAGAATAAGAAAGACATTGAAAAGTGTTTTTGAGTTTGTAATATATATTAGGTGTTTTTCTTATCCAGTCTCAATATAACTTTGGAAATTTGAAGATATACCACAGGCCATCTAAGTTATATATCAGATTCATTTGATACAAATGGAAGCAATTACTGAGGGCTTAAAATGTGCCAGACTCTGTGCTAAACACTTTAATTGAATGATCTTATTCAGAACTCATTAAAACCTCAAAAGTATTATTATTCCCAACTTATATTGAGGAACATATCATGTTATGTTATCACGATGGTGTGATCACTCTCTAGAGCCAGACATCCTGGAATGCAAAGTCAAGTGGGCCTTAGGAAGCATCACTACCAACAAAGCTAGTGGAGGTGATGGAATTCCAGTTGAGCTATTTCAAATCCTGAAAGATGATGCTGTGAAAGTGCTGCACTCAATATGCCAGCAAATTTGGAAAACTCAGCAGTGGCCACAGGACTGGAAAAGGTCAGTTTTCATTCCAATCCCAAAGAAAGGCAATGCCAAAGAATGCTCAGACTACGTACAATTGCACTCACCTCACATGCTAGCAAAGTAATGCCCAAAATTCTCCAAGCCAGGCTTCAACAATACATGAACCATGAACTTCCAGATGTTCAAGCTGGTTTTAGAAGAGGCAGAGGTACCAGAGATCAAATGTCCAACATCCATTAGATCATTGAAAAAACAAGAGAGTTCCAGAAAAACATCTATTTCTGCTTTATTAACTATGCCAAAGCCTTTGACTGTGTGGATCACAATACATTGTAGAAAATTCTGAAAGAGAGGGGAATACCAGACCACTTGACCTGCCTCTTGAGAAATCTGTATGCAGGTCAAGAAGTAACAGTTAGAACTAGACATGGAACAACAGACTGGTTCCAAATAGGAAAAGGAGTATGTCAAGGCTGCATATTGCCACCTTGCTTATTTAACTTATAGCAGAGTACATCATGAGAAATGCTGGGCTGGAAGAAGCACAAGTTGGAATCAAGATTGCCGGGAGAAATATCAATAACCTCAGATATGCAGATGACACCACCCTTATGGCAGAAAGTGAAGAGGAACTCAAAAGCCTCTTGATGAAGGTGAAAGTCAAGAGTGAAAAAGTTGGCTTAAAGCTCAACATTCAGAAAACGAAGATCATGGCATCTGGTCCCATCACTTCATGGGAAATAGATGGGCAAACAGTGGAAACAGTGTCAGACTTTATTTTTCTGGGCTCCAAAATCACTGCAGATGGTGATTGCAGCCATGAAATTAAAAGACGCTTACTCCTTGGAAGGAAAGTTATGACCAACCTAGATAGCATATTCAAAAGCAGAGACATTACTTTGCCAACAAATGTTCGTCTAGTCAAGGCTATGGTTTTTCCTGTGGTCATGTATGGATGTGAGAGTTGGACTATGAAGAAGGCTGAGCACTGAAGAATTGATGCTTTTGAACTGTGGTGTTGGAGAAGACTCTTGAGAGTCCCTTGGACTGCAAGGAGATGCAACTAGTCCGTTCTGAAGGAGATCAGCCCTGGGATTTCTTTGGAAGGAATGATGCTAAAGCTGAAACTCCAGTACTTTAGCCACCTCATGCACAGAGTTGACTCATTGGAAAAGACTCTGATGCTGGGAGGGATTGGGGGCAAGAGGAGAAGGGGACGACAGAGGATGAGATGGCTGGATGGCATCACTGACTCAATGGACATGAGTCTGAATGAACTCTGGGAGTTGGTGATGGACAGGGAGGCCTGGCCTGCTGCAGTTCATGGGGTCGCAAAGAGTCGGACATGACTGAGCGACTGATCTGATCTGATCTGATCTGATAGATGATATAGATGTAGATATAGTTACAGATGAAGACATTGAATTCTTACATGCCAGGGAAAGAGAAGTGAATCTTTCAGAGCAACGATGTCTATGTTCAGAAATTTAAAAACATCATTCTTATTGGCAGTGTGGCAAGACAAAATAGGAATTAAAATAAATTAGATGCTACCATATAAAAATGCAAAACAAACAAGAAAACTAAAAGAGGATTCCAGTTTCTAGGATTAAATTTGCAAAAGCAGGTGTCATCCAGTCACGGATCTCAAGGTTTCCAGGTCTTTAGGTTGCTTGTTCAGTGCTACTCTTTTTAGTTCATTGTCTCATCCCCCTAGAAACATTCCCCAGAAATAGACTTTAGATCACTCATCTTCAGCTGCTCTCTTTGTCTCTGAAATACATGATGAATGATATTCATAGTCACAATAAACACACATGGACTTAAGACCTGAGAAAATGGAAAAAAATATGCATGAGTTATGTGCAGTTCTTGCCATGATTGTTATTAAAATACCTCTCATACTCCCAGTTAAATGATACTGATGTCATTATACAAAAACCCTATATTTGTCCTTATTTTAAATGGAAACCCAAATTTTAGTAACTCAAACTATAATAGTAACAAATTCCTCAAACACAACAGCTTGTCATGATGCTGATCTTAAAATTGTCTTTCACCCTGTAATTCTGCAACCCAAGTGCTGGGTTATATAAGTTTGCTTTTGGTTCAAAGTGACATAAAACTTTAATTGACATAAATAAAAATGAAAAGGGCTTTTTCATGCAGTCACTAAGTCCAGAGACATGGTTTCCTTCAGGTATGATTTGATCCAGAATTGCATCATGGCACTGGGGCCCTGGCTTCTTTTGTGTAATGTTCTTTCCTCTTCCTTGTGCCCAGTTTATCCTGATTGTCCCCTTCTCACACTGTATAGTAAAAATATTTGCACTATTTTCACACTCCACATCATTGTCATACATATTGATTAAAGACGACACACATTCATCCCCAAATTTCCAGAATAGATCCTGAAACTGAGGCTGCTAGGATCAGGTTATGTCACGTGCAGACATGAGCCAGTTACTAGGGCCTAGACTAGAATACATCGATTGGCTTAGCCTTGGTCACAGGTTTTATACCCGGAGGATAAAGTTTGCTTCCTAGAAACTACAGAGCCTCCCTCCTCCAACACACACACATCAAAAACATCAGAAGCTGTTAGAAACGAGAAAAGAAGCTAATGCAGAGAATATAATCTGAAAATTCCATCTTTAAGAATACATACCCTCTGAAAATAATTCTTTCCCCTTTAAATGGCCAGATAGAACAGGCTTTCTTTTATTAAGCCTAATTTTTGCCCATTAATTCTATCCATCAATTTGTATTCTTCCCTTGCAGATCCACAGAACAGATTGTGTCTTTTCCATGTGCTGATATCTATGGCTGATATTTATCAATAGGATATCTTATTCTCTTAGTTACTCCTATGAATAGTAAAAGTTTAGCCTCTGATATATTTGATGCGCCTAAATAAGGATTTCTCAGGAAAACAAAAAGTGTATTAATATTCGATACATCTGTGATTTCTAAGAAAAAGCAGTGGTTTATGAGGCCCTATCTTGACAGTTCATAGGAAAAAAGGTAATTCACATATAAGTGTTAATCAAAACACAATCAGTATTCTGTAGTGGATTGGTTAGATTATTGATGAAGATGACTAGCCTCCTTGCTTCTGGATGGGGAAAAATACAATTTGTTTAACTTCTTTAATGCCGGGTTAATAGAGGCACTTTGGAACAGCTGAAGTCCTTGGACCTTGAACAGAATGATTTTAGCCCTGTAGTTCTTCACAACAGGGAGTCGGACCAAGTGTGGCCAGTTCTCTTTTTAGTTTATTGAAAGCCCTTCCCACTCTGCAGGAGTTTACAAATATAACTAGATGTTTGCCTCTCCCCAGGACCCCAAAATGGCATTCCTTTTGGATAAATCTTTTACGATTCTCTTATCTTAGTTCAATCATTCATTTAAAAGGGTTGTGCCTTTCCCATACCAGCTCTTGTCTCATTTTTCATGGAAAGAAATTGTCTTATGTTTCTGTAGTTGAGGGGATTTTGACCTTAAAGGAGGCAAAAAACAGGTCTAAAACCTAAGAGGCTTCTTAGAGTGTAGCTATGAATTACACTGCATAGTAACCATGGAAAAGTATTTAGAATTACACTCGTGTTTTTCCTTATCCCATACCTGACAAATGGATTGATAGATGTGACACAATCCATTTTATTTCTGGTTAACAGATGGTGTGTTCCAATTAGATCCTAGTACATTTTGAATTGTGATAGGTCTACTGGAAAGGAAATTTGTGGTGTCTCAACCATGAAAATAAAACTATTCTAAATTCCTTTTTGAATGATATGCTCCTTTTCATTCCTACAGTGTGTGGAATCTTTATCAAAATGGTCTTGAGTATACACATATTCACACATATGTACTACATAGTTTAAATTAAATTGTCAAAGCATTGTAGGAAAGAGTCACATATTTCATTATGTTAGGCATGGCACTTACTGAGAACAACATCGAAAAATTAAATCAGTTAACAATTTATAAGGGAAGGAAGACATGTTATAAACATGAGTTATAGGGATTTAAACTGTGGAAATATAAGTGAACACCAGCTGGACAGCTTAATCTTTGAAAACATTTGATTTAATCCAGAATATGCTGATAACCACTTTTTAAGTTGGCAGTTTATTGGTACTAGGTTAAAAGATGATTATTTTAAAATGTGTATATCTTTCCTGTGTCTTTTGAATTATCTATTTAAAAGCTTAGTTTTTAGAATAGTGTATACGATGACATAATTTTCTTATTTCAGTAATAATAATTAAAAATATAAAAAATTCAGATTTGTTTTTTCTTTTTAATTTAAATATTTTTCTTTAATTTATGCAAAGTTGTGTTTCTGCCATACAACAATGTAAATCAGCCATAATTATATATACATCCTCTTCCTCCCTAGCCTCCCTTCCCCATCCTCTTCCTCCCTAGCCTCCCTTATCCCATCCCTCCAGGTTATCACAGAGCACCGCACTGGGCTCCCCATACTACACAGAAACTTCTCACCAGCTTTCCATCTCACACCTAACAGTGTATGTATGTTTGATGCTACTCTCTCCATTCATCCCACTCTCTCCCACTACCATTGTGTCCACAAGCTCACTCTCTAAATCTGCGTCTCCATTCCTTTCCTGAAAATGCATTCATCAATATCATTTGCTTTTTCAGATTCCATATACATGTGTTAACATATGTACTTGTTTTTCTCTTTCATATTTATTTCACTCTGTTTAACAAGCTTTAGGTTCATACATCTCACTAAAACTGATTCTTAGAAATGGTCCCTATTATTTCTTCCTAATAGAGACAGTGAAATAAATATAATAATGAAAGTAGCACGTCAGATTTCCTGGTGAAATACCATTCTTTACATATATGTGTTCATATAAGACCTAAAATAATGATTTAGACATCTCATAACCACAAATTTGCATTTTGTCTAATAACATGGATTAAAAGATATAAACAAGAAACCTTATCTAAAACATCGTAAAACTAAAGATGTGTTCCCCATCAAGGATCACAGCTTTGTCATGGTGAAGGAGCTTGTGTAACTCAGTGGAACTATGAGCCGTGCCTTGCAGGACCACCCAAGATGCACCAGTCATAGTGAGGAGTTCTGACAAAACATGGTTCACTGGAGGAGGAAATGGCAACCCACTCTAGTATTCTTGCCAGGAGAACCCCATGAACAGTATGAAAAGGCAAAAAGTTATGACACCCGAAAGTTAGCTCCCTACATGACACATATTGAAAGGTGTGCATGCAATATGCTACTGGGGAAGATCAGAGGGCAATTACTCAGAGCTCCAAAAATAATGAAAGGCTGGGCCAAAGTGGAAATGATGCTTGTGAATGTGTCTGATGGTATGGTGAAAGTAAAGTCTGATGCTGTAAGAACTGTATTGCATAGTGTATGCAATATTACGTCCATTAATCAAGATCAGTTGGACATGATAAAGCACAAGATAGCAAGATTAAACATTGACATCATAGGGATCAGTAAATTAAAATGGATGGGAATGAGCAAGTTAAATTCAGATGACCATTATATCTAATACTGTGGGCGAGAATTCTGTACAGGAAACGGAATAGCCCTCATAGACAACAAAAGAGTCTGAAATGCAGTACTTGGGTGCAGTCTCAAAAACGACAGAATGATCTTGGTTTGCTTCCAAGGCAAACCACTCAACATCAAATTTATTCAAGTCTATGCAAAATCATTGATGTAGAAGAAGCTGAACTTGACCAGTTCTACTGTTGAAGACCTGCAACATCTTCTAGAACTAATAGCAAAAAACTATGTCCTTCTCATAATAGGGGATTGCAATGTAAAGTTCAGATCAGTTCAGTCACTCAGTCATATCTGACTCTTTTCTGACCCCATGGACTGCAGCAAGTTAGGCTTCCCTGTCCATCACCAATTCAAGGAGTTGCCTCAGATTCATGTCCATTGAGTCAGTGATGCCATCCAACCATCTCTTCCTCTGTCATCCCCTTCTCCTGCCTTCAATCTTTCCCAGCATCAGGGTTTTTCCAATAAGTCAGTTCTTTGCATCAGGTGGCCAGAGTATTGGTGTTTCAGCTTCATCATCAGTCCTTCCAATGAGTATTCAGGGCTGATTTCCTTTAGGATGAACTGGTTTTATCTCCTTTCAGTCCAAGGGACTCTCAAGAGTCTTCTCCAATACCACAGTTCAAAAGCATCAATTTTTCGGTGCTCAGTTTTTTTATATCCCAAATCTCACATCCATATATAAGTACAGGATAAACCATAGCATTGAATAGATGGACCTTTATCGGCAAAGTAATGTCTCTGCTTTTTAATATGCTGTCTAGGTTGATCATAGCTTTTCTTCCAAGAAGCAAAAATCTTTTACTTTCAGGGCTATAGTCACCATCTTCAGTGATTTTGGAGCCCCCCAAAATGAAGTCTGCCACTGTTTTCACTGTTTCCCCATCTATTTGCCATAAAGTAATGGGACCAGATGCCATAATCTTCATTTTTTGAGTGTTGAATTTAAGCCAACTTGTTTCACTCTCCTCTTTCACTTTCCTCAAGAGGCTCTTTCGTTCTTCTTCACTTTCTGCCATAAGGGTGGTATCATCTGTGTACCTGAGGTTATTTATATTTCTCCCAGCAATCTTGATTCCAGCTTATGTTTCATCCAACATAGTATTTTGCATTATGTACTCTGCATATGAGTTAAATAAGGAGGGTGACAATATACCACCTTGCCTTACTCCTTTCCCAATTTGGAACCAGTCTGTTGTTCCATGTCCAGTTCTAACTGTTGCTTCATGACCTGCATACAGGTTTTTCAAGAGGCAGGTCAGGTGATCTGGTATTCCCATCTCTTGAAGAATTTTCCACAGTTTTTTATGATCCACACAGTCAAAGGTTTGGGTGTATTCAATAAAGCAGATGTAGATTTATTTTTCTGGAACTCTCTTGCTTTTTTGAAGATCCAATGGATGTTGGCAATTTGATTTTTGGTTCCTCTGCCTTTTCTAAATCCCATTTGAACATCTGGAAGTTCACAGTTCATATACTGTTGAAGCCTGGCTTGGAGAATTTTAAGCATTATTTTTTTAACATGTGAGGTGATTGCAATTGTGCGGTAGTTTGAACAATCTTTGGCATTGCCCTTCTTTGGAATTAGAATGAAAACTGACCTTTTCCAGTTCTGTGCCCACTGCTGAGTTTTCCAAATTTTCTGGCATGTTGTGTGCAGCACTTTCACATCATCATCTTTTAGGATTTGAAATAGCTCAACTGGAATTCCATCACCTCCACTAGCTTTGTTTGTAGCAATGCTTCCTACGGCCCACTACTTCGCGTTCCAGGATGTCTGGCTATAGGACAGTGATCACACCATCATGATTATCTGGGTCATGAAGATCTTCTTTGTATATTTTTTCTATGTATTCCTCCCACCACTTCTTAATATCTTCTGCTTCTGTTAGTTCCATACTATTTCTGTCCTTTATTGAACTCATCTTTGCATCAAATGTTCCCTTGGTATCTCTAATTTTCTTGAATAAATCTCTACTCTTTCCCATTTTATTTTTTTCCCCCCTCTGTTTCTTTGCATTGATCACTGAGGAAGGCTTTCTTATCTCTCCTTGCTATTCTTTGGAACTCTGCATTCAAATGGGTATATCTTTCATTTTCTCCTTTGCCTTTAGCTTCTCTTCTTTTCTTTGCTATTTGTAAAGCTGCCTTAGATAACCATTTTCTTTTTTGCATTACTTTTTCTTGGGGGTGGTTTTGATCACTGCCTCCTGTACAATGTCAGGAACCTTCATCGATAGTTCATCAGGCACTCTGTCTATCACATCGAATCCCTTGAATCTACTTCTTACTTTCACTGTATAAATATAAGGGATTTGATTTAGGTCATACCTGAATGGTCTAGTGGTTTTCCCTACTTTCTCCAATTTAAATCTAAATTTGGCAATAAGGAGTTCATCATCTGAGCCATAGTCAGCTCCTAGTCTTATAATTGCTGACAGTATAAAGCTTCTCCATCTTCAGCTACAAAGAATATAATCAATCTGATTTCAGTGTTGACCATCAGATGTTGTCTGTGTGTAGAGTTGTCTCTTGTGTTGTTGGAAGAGGGTGTTTGCTATGACCAGTGTTCTCTTGGCAAACTCTGTTAGCCTTTGCCCTGCTTCATTTTTTTTTTTTTTTTTTTCACTTCTGAAATGTGACATTTTTAATTAGCCGGTAGGTAATTGCTTTTCTTTTCTTTCTTTTTTTTTTTTTTTTTAATTTTATTTTATTTTTAAACTTTACATAATTGTATTAGTTTTGCCAAATATCAAAATGAATCCACCACAACCCTGCTTCATTTTGTACTCCAAGGTCAAATTTGCCTGTTACTCCAGATTGACTTCCTACTTTTGCATTCCATTCCTTTATGATGAAAAGGACATCTTTTTTGGGTGTTAGTTCTATAAGGTCTTGTAGGTCTTCATAGAACCATTCAACCTCAGCTTCTTCAGCATTACTGGTTGGGCCATAGATTTGGATTACTGTGATATTGAATGGTTATCCTTGGAAATGAGCAGAGATCATTCTGTCATGTTTGAGATTGCACTGAAGTACTGCATTTCAAACTCTTTTGTTGACTATGAGGGTTACTCCATTTCTTCTAAGGGATTATTGACCACTGTAGTAGATATAATGTTCCTCTGAATTAAATTCGCCCATTCCAGTCCATTTTATTTCAAGGATTCCTAAAATGTTGATGTTCACTCTTGGCATCTCCTTTTTGACTACTTCCAATTTACCTTGATTCATGGAACTAACATTTCAGGTTCCTATGCAATATTGTTATTTACAGAATCAGACTTTACTTCCATCACCAGTCACATCCACAACTGGGCATTGTTTTTATTTGGTCCATCTCGTCATTCTTTCTGGAGTTTTTTTCTCCACTCTTCACCAGTTGCATATTGGACACCTAACAACCTGGGAGTTCATCTTTCTGTGTCATATCTTTTTGCATTTTCATGCTGTTTATACTATTTTGCCTTGTCTAAACAATTAAACTGTGAGTCGTGCCATCTAGGGCCATCCAAGATGGAGGGATTATGGTAGAGAGTCTGACAAAACATGGTCGATTGGAGAAGGGAATGGCAAACCACTTCAGTATTCTTGCCTCGATAACCCCATGAACAGCATGAAATGCTAAAGTAGGAAGTCAAGAGATACCTGGAATAACAGGAGTACAAAATGAAGCAGGACAAAGCTAACAGAACTTTGTCAAGAGAATAGAGTGGTCACAGCAAAAACCCTTTTCCAACAACCCAAGAGATGACTCTACACATGGACATTGCAGATGGCCAATACCAAAATCAGATTGACTATGTAAAGGTGGAGAAGCTGTATATATTCAGCAAAAGCAAGACCTGGAGCTGACTGTGGTTCAGATTGTGACCTCCTTATTGAAAAATTCAGGCTTAAATTGAAGAAAGTAGAGAAAACCACTAGGCCATTCAGGTATGACCTAAATCAAATCCCTTGTGATCACACAGTTGTGGTGACAAATAGATTCAAGGGATTAGATATGGTAGACAGAGTACCTGAACAACTATGTACAGAGGTTTGTAACATGTACAAGAGGGAGAGACCAAAACCATCCCAGAAAGAAAGAAAAGCAAGAAGGCAAAGTGATTGTCTCAGGAAGTTTTACAAATAGCTGAGAAAAGAAAGGAAGCAAAAGGCAAGGGAGAAAAAGAGAAACATGCTCAATTGAATGAGTTCCAGAGAATAGCATGGAAAGATACTATGACCTTCTTAAATGAACAATACAAAGAAATAGAGGTAAGCAATAGAATAGAAGGACTAGAGATCTCTTCAAGTAAATTAAAGATATCAAGGGAAAATTTCTTGCAAGGCCAGGCATGACAAGGGATACAAACATTAAGTACCTAATAGAAGCAGAAGAAATTAAAAAGATGTGGCAAGAATACATGAAGAATATACAAAAAATGATCTTATTAATATGGATAACCAGGATGGTGTGATCAGTCACCTAGATCCAGACATCATGGAGTGTAAAGTCAAGTGGGTCTTAGGAAGCATCACTACCAACAAAGCTAGTGGAGGTGATGTAATTCCAGTTGAGCTATTTCAAATCCTAAAAGATGATGCTGTTAAAGTGTTGCACTCAACATGTCAACAAATTTGAAAACTCAGCAGAGGCCACAGGACTGGAAAAGGTCAGTTTTCATTCCAATCCCCAAAAGAGAGCAATGCCAAAGAATGTTCTAACTACCATACAATTGCACTCATTTCACATGCTAGCAAGTTTAGGCTGAAAATTCTTCAATCTAGGCTTCAGTAGTACATGAACCCAGAGATTCCAGATGTACCAGATAGGTTCTGAAATGGCAGGAAAACCAAAGATCAGATTGCCAACATTTGTTGGATCCTGGAAAAAGCAAGGGAATTCCAACAAAATATCTTCTTTTGCTTCTTTGACTTCACTAAAGTCTTTGACTGTGTGGATCACAACAAACTGTGGAAAATTCTTAGAGAGATGGGAGTACTAGACCACTTTACCTGCCTCCTAAGAAATATGAATGAGGATAAAGAAGCAACCATTAGAAACAGACATGAAGCAACTGATTGGTTCAAAATTGGGAAAGGAGTAAGACAAGGGTGTGTAGTGTAACCCTGCTTATTTAACCCTGCAGAGTTCATCATGTAAAATGCCAGGCTGTATGAATCACAAGCTGGAATTAAGATTGCTGGGGAAAATATCAACAAATTCAGATATGCATATAATACCAATCTGTGAAGAAAGTGAAGAGGAACTTAAGAGCCCCTCTATGAGGATGAAAGAGGAGAGTGAAAAAGCTGGCTTAAAACTCAACATTCAAAAAGTAAGATCTTGGCATCCAGTCCCATCACTTCATGCAAATAGAAAGGGAAAAAGTGGAAGCAATGACAGATTTTATTTTCTTCAGCTTCAAAATCACTGCGGACAGTGACAGCAGCCATGAAATTAAAAGACACTTACACCTTGGAAGGAAAGCTATGACAAGCTTAGATAGCATATTAAAAAAGTAGAGACATCACTTTGCAAGCAAAGTTCCATGTAGTCAAAGCTATTGTTTTTCCAGTAATCATGTATGGAAGTGAGAGCTGGACCCTAAGGAAGATTGAGCAGCCAAGAATTGATGCTATGGAATTGAATTGCAAGGAGACCACACTATCAATCCTAAAGGAAATCAACTGTTAATATTCATTAGAAGGACTGATGCTGAAGCTGTAATAATTTGGACACCTGATGGAAGAGCTGATTCTTTTGGAAAAGAGACTGATATTGGGAAAGACTGAAGGCAAAAGAAGAAGAGGGCAGTAGAGAATGAGATAGTTAGATAGTATAACTGACTCAATGGACATAAATTTGAGCAAACTCTGGGAGGTACTGGAGGACAGAAGAGCCTGTTGTGCTGTAGTCCGAGGTCACAAAGAGTAGGACATGGCTTAACTACTGAACAACAGTAACAGAGTTGTATTCCTGAGATCTTTTAACCAACAAATAGGTAAAATAACTATTTTATGAGCTTTTAAAATCATATAGTTGAATGTGTCTTCCAAAAAGATATATTGAAGCCCTAACTCCCAGTACCTCAGAAAATTTCTTATTTGGAATAGTGTTATTGCAGAGGAAATGAACTATGATAAGGTCATAATGGTAAAGGGTGGGCCCTTTATCTGAGGGTTATAAGTTCAGTTCAGTCACTCAGTTGTGTCTGTCTCTTTGTGACCCCATGGACTGCAGCATGCCAGGCTTCCCTATCCACCACCAAGCCCAGGAGCCTACACAAACTCATGACCATTACATTGGTGATACCATCCAACCATCTCATCCTCTGTAGTCCCCTTCTCCTCCTACCTTCAATCTTTTCCAGAATCAGGGTCTTTTCCAATAAGTCAATTCTCCACATCAGGTGGCCAAAGTATTGGAGCTTCAGCTTCAGCATTGGTCCTTCCAATGAATATTCAGGACTGATTTCCTTTAGGATTGACTGGTTGGATCTTCTTGCAGTCCAAGGGACTCTCAAGAGTCTTCTCCAACACCACAGTTCAAAAGCATCAATTCTTCAGTGCTCAGCTTTCTTCATAGACCAACTCTTACATCCATACATGACTACTGGATTATAAGACCAGTGTCTTATAGGAAGAAGATATGATAACACAAGGGAAGAATCAGTTGATGGAGACAAAGACTGAAATTACACTGTTGCAAACTAAGGATATCATGGATGGCCAGCAGCACCACCAAAACTAAGAAGACAGGGAACAGATTTTCCACTTGAACCTTTGAGTTATTGTGGTCTTGCAGACACATTGATTTTGGACTTCCAGCCTCCAGGACTGGAAAGAATACATGTCTTTTGTTTTAAGCTACCCAATTTGTCATACTTTATTACAGCAATTCTAGGAGACAATACAGATTATTTCACATTTATGAAGGCTGCTGCTGCTGCTGCTGCTAAGTCGCTTCAGTCATGTCCGACTCTGTGCGACCCCTTAGACGGCAGCCCACTAGGCTCCTCTGTCTCTGGGATTCTCCAGGCAAGAATACTGGAGTGGGTTGCCATTTCCTTCTCCAATGCATGAAAGTGAAAAGTGAAAGTGAAGTCGCTCAGTCGTGTCTGATTCTTCGCAACCCCATGGACTGCAGCCTACCAGGCTCCTCCACCCATGGGATTTTCCAGACAAGGGTACTGGAATGGCTAGCAGTTCAAAATCAGGGTCTTGCCTTTTTGGAAACCTCCAGGAGAGGATTTCTTTTTTTTTTTTTTTTTTGCCTCTTCCAGTTTCTGGTAGCTCTGGCTGTCTCGTGGCTTTTGGCATCTTAACTGCTATCTCTATTTGCATCTTCATGTGGCCAACTTCCCTCTATATCTCTGTGTCTTTGCAGAGATGCAGAGATGGTGCCTGTGGTGCTCATCTCCTTGTGTCTCTCCTTTCTTGTGAAGACACTAGCCCCATTGGAATAGTAACTACTCTAGAGCAGTATAACCTCATCTTGATTACATTTTCAAATACTCTATTTCTACATAAGGTCACATCAACAGGCTCTGGGGTGGGACTTCAACACATCTCTTGATGTGCTGTAATTCAGTCCATAACTTTAAGCAAATAAATTTAAGGTTAAAATTCAGTTGGAGTATGTTAGGTTCCAATTGTCCATACATTTCTGATGTATGTTTTCCCAAATCTCCAGTGGATGATTCTGTTTTGCCTCTTCTAACTTCTGGTAGCCCTGGCTGATATCCTAAAGGTAGGATAATCTAGAGTCAAATCATACTTCATAGAATATAAGGTAAAATTGATTTCTAGTCAAGTGTTACTTTATGTACCTTTTGATAGGAAAAAAAACAAAGCACTACCAATTAACTACAGAGTGCTTTCTCAGCATTTAAGTTACATCCTTATTAAAGCCTTCTTTTAAACTTACTTAGGCATGGATTTTTTCTTCATACATTACTTTTGTGTGTACATCAAAAGAAAAATAAAAGTGCATCATTTGGTTCATGAATTTTAAATTTTCTTCATTCCTAGTGTAACCGAGCAGGATTCTATGGGCCCTTCCCAGGAAAGGCCTTCCCCCATATCTTCTGCTTTAGCTCCTCTGTGAAGTATCTAGATAATAATATTTGATATACATTTCCTGAGTTATTTTGCAGATGCAACACCCCCCCTCCCCCGCACCAAATGGAAGATGTTAACTGCTTGATGACCATGAGCACATTGCTCCAGGCCTCCTGGAGTCTAAAGACTAATAATGTTAACCCCTGTGACACTACCTTGTTCCCTCATCACCAGCCAGACCACTGTGCACGATTTGATCAAGTACCCTGTGACTCTTCCTCCCTCACCAGGCTTTTAAAAATGCTTTGCTGAACCCTATGAGCAGTTCTGGGTTAGTTAGGACATAAGCCACCTGTCACCTTGCATGGCCCTGCCGTAAACCTTTCTCTACTCCAAACTGGATGTTTTGGTTGGTTTAACGTCACTCTGCTTTGGGCACATGAACTTGTACTAATGCTAGAACATTATTCTTTTGAATTAGCCAACTTACAAGTCAACAATGTTTATTTTCTTCACACAAAATCATCCTGGGTTTATCAGCATTGATGAGAGAGCATCACTAACCTACTTCAGGAATGTTACTTAACATCCACCATGAACCCTCTCTTCCCACAGTCATTTGATTCCTTGGAGGTGACAATTAGGACTATCTTTTAATCCAGTAACAGCTATTCTTTCCATTTCATGCTGAAAATTTCTGATGATTAGGAATCTATGGAAAATAGTAGTTAAAATAGCATTATTAAGACTATCACATGAAAGAGACATTCTAATTTCAGAGAAGTTACAGTGTGAAAAGAAAATATTTCTAAGAAATAAACAAAATTTCTGAACATTTTAATGACAGAACATTCACAATTTTAACAAGTAGTCTATGTTTGCATAATTATCTCCCTTAGAAAGTATTTCAAATTATTGAGCTAAAATTCTAATTCAGTAGCTTTAAATTGTTCCTCTCAGGTCTGCCTCTTACTATGTCACCAAAACAACTTAGGAGATCTTAAAAGATCTTCTAAAAGTAGATCTGTTGAAACAGCTAAATAGATCTTCTAAAAGAAATCCCTTCAATTATTCTAAAGGATTACTCATTATCTACCCTCCTCCCCTCGGAGAAGGCAATGGCACCCCACTCCAGAACTCTTGCCTGGAAAATCCCATGGACGGAGGAGCCTGATAGGCTGCAGTCCATGGGGTCGCTAAGAGTCAGACAGGACTGAGCGACTTGACTTTCACTTTTCACTTTCATGCATTGGAGAAGGAAATGGCAACCCACTCCAGTGTTCTTGCCTGGAGAATCCCAGGGAGGGGGAAGCCTGGCGGGCTGCTGTCTATGGGGTCGCACAGAGTCAGACACGACTGAAGCAACTTAGCAGTAGCAGCAGGACCCTCCTCCCCTAAGAATATTTTCTCAGACTAAGCAAATTCATTTCTAAAAATATTCCTCATATCAATGATTAAATAAGCACTTACTGGATAACGCATATAGGGCAAATATTGTGTTATACACTGGAGAAGCAAAGTTTCATACAGGTGTGTGTGTGTGTCTGCTGCTGCTGCTAAGTCGCTTCAGTCGTGTCCGACTCTGTGCGACCCCATAGACAGCAGCCCACCAGGCTCCCCCGTCCCTGGGATTCTCCAGGCAAGAACACTGGAGTGGATTGCCATTTTCTTCTCCAATGCATGAAAGTGAAAAGTGAAGTCGCTCAGTCATGTCCGACTCTGTGCGACCCCATGGACTGCAGCCTACCCGGCTCCTCCGTCCATGGGATTTTCCAGGCAAGAGTACTGGAGTGGGGTGCCATTGCCTTCTCCAGTGTGTGTCTATACCCATTTAAGTATTTACAGGCAACTTTACACCTTCACAGGAGTGTTGAGGTGACTAGCTGTACTGATGCTTGGAGTAGAGGAAGGGAGTGTCCAAGGAGAGAGAGAAGTTTAAAGTTCATGATACAGGAGGATGTTTGCTGTCCTTAAAAATCAGATAGAAGTCTGTGGCAGACCCTCACAAGTTAAAGATTAAATTCTAAAAGTTTAAGGTAAATGTAATTAATCTAATGGGATGCCAGTCTCTACTGACTTGCCTTAAGTATGTGGCATAGCTTTAAGTCACCTGCCTGTCCTGTTTTTATCCCATGAAACTTTATCATATATCACTGATCTTCTAAGAACATGTTATCTGAATCCAAATGCAGTCCTGCCAGCGTTCTTTCAGAACAGAAGGTGATTCTCACTATCCTGCACCTACAGTGTTAGATCTGTGAGCTAAATCCTTTTTGTATTTAATTTCTTCTGATTTGTCATACTAGACACTTGAGATTGTTTTGGATTCAGATTCTTTTATCCTTCACAACCAAACAGCCAGTGTCCCCCATTGCCTTCCTAGTATCTGCTAATATCTTTTCATATGTTTAAATCATTGATTAAAAAAAAAAAAAGAAAAAACTTGAATGGGATACAGTTAAGGACCAGTTCTTACAAAACTGGTCCTAAAACTTTGTCACTAAAACAATTTGTGTGTGCTAACATTGATCAATAGTTCGATATTTGGGGGGCAAGACTGTTCAAAATGTTGCAAATTAATCAATCTACACTACAGTCAACTCATTTATCTTTTCTTCAAAGACATCATAAGAAAACTTTTTATAGAATGCATCCTATTACATAATTATATTAGTTTTTGAATCTTTTTTTCCCCCTGTCCTTTTCATTAAAATGTGAATATAAGAGAAACTTTAAAATGTCTATGATTCATTCCAGGAGGAAAATGTTCTATCGTAGTGAATATCTTTAAAGGAAGATTTCCTGAAATTAAGAGTTATTTAGCCTGATGGTACGAGAACTGAATACTTACTTGTGACAGTCATGGAGGTATCGAGTTGCTTCTACAAGGGCTTATCTGGAGGCCAAGATTCATTGGTACCCTCACTGCCATGATGCCATGTTCCCAGCCATTCACTGAGCATGACAGAGTCTAGAACTCTTCAACATAGGGTTCCTCTAATGGGCAGTCTTTGCTTGGGTACCCCCAGTCATTATTCCCCAAATTTTCTCAGAGCCATGCTCCAGCCTATAACTCTTTTAACAAGAACCTCTCTCTTTCCATCATTTAATTCACAAGTCAGGTCCACATCAAAGTCCAAAGATTATCTGTATCTATAATTCCCTGCTTTTCTCTTCATCATGCCCAGGCATCACCTTAAAACATTTACTTTCACATCTAATACTGTCTTAGAGTGTGCTTCTCAAAGGATTCAGATAGATGCAAGTATCTTCTGAAAGACTATCAGCATTTAGTCTACCATGTCTCCCAGGCCTGGTTACTCTAATCATTGCAGAAAAAGTAAGTTTGTTCTGGATTTCCTTGGCAATCCAGTGGTTGGGACTCTGAGTTTCCATTGCAGTGGGCACTGGTTTTATCTCTGGTCAGGGAATTAAGATTCCACATTCTGCATAATATGGCATTGAAATAAATAAAGAAAAGCAAGCTTCTTCTGCATTCACTTGTCTTCCAGATGTTCATGCCTATTCTCTTATGGTGACTAATTCACTCTTATATCCCCTTCCTTGTATGTCCTTTCGGTGTGCCCTCTGGATCCCTAAAACATGATCATCTTATTCTCCTAAGTCTCAACCACACCTCATAATATCCCCACCATCTCTTTACTTTGGCAGAAATGTGGCTGCACCCAGGGAGCACTGCCTTCTTGACCACCTTCTCAAGGGCTATTTTATTTCTTTTATACATACTGGTAGGATAATTATATTTCTTGTTCACCACTTATATTTTAAAATGCTAACTTTCTACTTTCTTACAAAAAAAAAAAGAAAGAAAGAAAGAAAGAAATCCTTGCCTGCCTGTTACAACAATCAGAGATTCCAGGCTCTGTTTCTCTTCATCTGCAGACTTCTTAGTCTTGTCCCTTAATTTTGACAACGACCCACACTGATTCAATGTAAAGTTTAATTACCAAACTGTTTCCTAGTTTGTCTTTCCATGTCAACTCCAGTAATTTTTCCTGGAGCCATAAACACCTTCATGAATGATCCAACCTCTTTTCTAGTCTCATTGTACTCACTTCCTTATCATTGGGCATCGTGGGCATTCTCTTTCCTCAACACATTATCTTTCAGATACACCAAGGTCACAGAATTTATCACTACCAAATTCTAAATAACGTCAAAATCCTAAAAACATGCCTTCTATGCTATCACAATTCCCTAACCTCCTTCCTTCTTTACTCAAGTATTTCTGCTTAAATATTTTTGAGCATGTAGTGACCTCCACTTTATTCATATCATGAATTTCTTACTATCAACAATCTCCTGTCTTTCTTCACTTTCCATTTTAGGCAGGTTTGTCTATAAGCCATCAGTTTAATCATACCCATGTCATAAAATTTATCAGACTGGATTCACATTACAATAATTATTCCATGTATCAGATGGACTCTAAACATAGCTTGGTAATCTTCATATTATATTTTCTTAAGAAGCTTCATATTCTTTACAGATTTCCCAAATTACTCTAATTTCAACTTTCTATCAGTATATCTACTGATCATGAAATTAATAATTTAAGCATATTGAAATATATAACATCAGTTCAGTTCAGTTCAGTCGCTCAGTGGTGTCCGACTCTGTGACCCTATGAATCGCAGCATGCCAGGTCTCTTGACTACATGGACCTTTGTTGGCAAAGTAATGTCTCTGCTTTGAATGTGCTATCTAGGTTGGTCATAACTTTCCTTCCAAGGAGTAAGCGTCTTTTAATTTCATGGCTGCAGTCACCATATGCAGTGATTTTGGAGCCCAAAAAAATAAAGTCTGACACTGTTTCCACTGTTTCTCCATCTATTTCCCATGAAGTGATGGGACCGGATGCTATGATCTTCGTTTTCTCAATGTTGAGCTTTAAGCCAACTTTTTCACTCTCCACTTCCACTTTCATCAAGAGGCTTTTTAGTTCCTCTTCACTTTCTGCCATAAGGGTGGTGTCATCTGCATATCTGAGGTTATTGATGTTTCTCCCGGCAATCTTGATTCCAGCTTGTGCTTCTTCCAGCCCAGTGCTTCTCATGATGTACTCTGCATAGAAGTTAAATAAGCAGGGTGACAATATACAGCCTTGACGTACTCCTTTTCCTATTTGGACATATACACCTCTATTTTTCTGTCTCCACCTAAAATTTTAGCTGTGCATATTTTCACCTTCACCCATCCTTTCATTTTCAAGGAAGAGTTTTTTCAATAAAAGGCCAGTTTCTGAATGTATCTTTATCCCATTAACTATTGCCTTTTAAAAGATTTTGTACCTTAATCTATAATTTATTAATCGCACTATGATTTTTTTTAGTCAATGCATAGATGTATGCTAATGTCTATTACCCTAAAGAAAAAACCAAATGAAAAAATCTTTATTTTGTAAACATGGCTTCCAGTTATAATCCCATTTTTTCCATGCTCTTTCAGCCTCAAAGCTTTCAGGATTTTACACATAAACTTTATCCACATTCTCACATCCAATTACCTCTTGACAAACTAAAGAACAGCTTCTGTTCCCTCCAGTAGAATGAAATGGTTCTTGATTTTACTACTGATCTCTAGGATTTCAAGGTTAGGTGTTAAAGCAGAAATATCAGATACACAGACAACTTTGGTGGTAGAAACATCTGATTTTTCTGGGTGAGTATAGTGGAGTTCTTGTTTTCCTTACCACAACACCATAGAGCTTTGCCGACTTGATGGATATGAGTTTGAGCAAGCTCCAGGAGTTGGTAATGAACAGGGAAACCTGACGTGCTGCAGTCCATGGGATCTCAAAGAGTCAGACACGACTGAGCAAGTGAACTGAACTAAATGCCACAGATGCCATATTAATGAGATGACAGCTATAGAATATCAAGATAAGTTTGGGTATTTTTCTCTGATTAATCCCTAGGTATGTTACACATCCATACTCAATTCTGTTATCTTCTCAAAGATACTGTAAGCCACATAATATTTTTAATAATTTCTTTTTTGTTCAAACAAGGTAGAGGAAATTTACTTATCTTCAGTTGAGAGCCCTAACTGTTAGTTTCCATGATGCTACACTCTCTTGAATGTTTTCTTATAACTGTGATTGCCTTTGGTCTCCTTTCATATCTGCTTATCTTCCTCCACGTTGTGAGAAAAGATGTTCAAGCCATGAAAAGATACCCTGAATGATGAAATGCTTCATAGAGAGAGAGAAACCCAAAGAGGGTAAATATCCCAGGATTCACTGAAGAACTCACCTTCATCGTGGAACTTCCATCCCTAATCACCCCAGCTGACACTATGTAAGTCAGAGACAAATGATCTAGGTGAGTTCTCCTGAAACTATTATCCTCAAATTTATGAAGAAAATGCAGTGATTGTTTTGATCCACTAAGAACTAGAGTTCTTTCTTACATCACAGCAGATAGTAAAATAATTAGCAAACAATGAGTTATTTCAGGGAAAGAAACTTTCATTACTTTTAGCTGTTTCCTTCATAGCTCTGCAGCTATCTTCAAAAATGCTCCAGATGTAAATAGTTGGTCTGCCAATATTTTCATTGTAAATGCTTCCATTTCTATAAAGTGATTGTTTAGCTTGCTAATGCAAATTAAGCAGCTGCTTATAAGATGAAGATAAAGAGAATGACTGGTTTAGAGTGTTTTATGACTTTTAGATGTGGAAAAAGAAGATAATGTGATAAACACACTCACATTGTATTTGGATGTGAATTTTAAACAAAGCTAATTTTACATATAACAGTTTTTCCAGGAGGATTCTATTTGAGGAGTTTCTGCAGTTAGCAAGCAACTATCTCACCTCAATTAGATTACCCAATGGAAATATGCAGTTACAGTCATACTTAGTAAACTAACAGTATCAGTAATATATAATGTGTTATATTTGTCAAATAAATGAAACTTCTTCCTTCTGAATTTTAATTTTGAGTGTAGCTAAGTGGGCAGTCATTATTAAATAAAGGCTGCTGGAAATCAATAATTTGAATTTCTAAATGTATATGTCAATTAAAACCTTCATGAAAACAGAGAAAGCCTTTGAACTGCTGGAAGATTTTTTAGCAAAAGTGCTTTGCACAGTGTTCTGCCGTGTCCTATTCACTTGAGATAAGCCTTCCAGGATGCAAGTTAAAATAGAGATGGGTTGCCTGGATGCAAAGAAAATAAGAGCAACACCAACAACTAAAATATAAGACTGCTGATATCACAGTAAGGTTGTGCACAGCAGTGGCTTGAAAGGAGGGAGGAGAATCAGTAAGCTGGGCTTTTCTCTGAGTGTTCAGAGTACTCTTCAGGCTTTATATCATCTTCTGGATAAACACTGCATAGCTTAGATGGCAGCTGCATTATCCAAATCCATTCCTTTGGTTGGGGAAAAAAAGTTTTGCCATCATCACAGAAGTGTGAATTTGGGGAGAAAAATCTTTCACGGATGAAAGCCAAATACTTTTAGATTTCTGATTTGTCCATGAAGAACTCTAATAAGGACACTGGTGCTGCAAAATTAAGACTCTCACATAAGTCACTTTAATACCATCCTCACTTAAACGGAGGATGGCTGTAACATTGCTGAATAAATCATTTTTTGCTAAGAAGCAAAACATTTGGAGTGTTATTACAGTAGGCTCAGGTACTCAATGACAAGGAAGAGATCAGCAGGACTATGTAAACTGTATTTATAAAATATGATTTATACACCAACCCTGAAAAAAAAACCTAAACTTTCATACTCAGTAAAATACAGTTGGATTATTATTTCTGTAACAGCAAATAGGGGAATAACTATTCACTAGGAGGTGCCAGGTCTGCAGTTTTGAAAACTCACCAAAGGTAGGACACAGCATTTTTAATGTCAGAGGGGATTTAGCGGGAGATTTTTGATGAGAGAGGAGTCACCCTAGTCAAGGTCTCTTTGTGGGAGACTGCCTTGGTAAACAGCAATCACAAAGTACCACCTCTCAATGGACAATAGGTCACTGAGGTGGCATGAATCATTCATCCAAGGTCTCCAAAGTCTCTGCTACCCTGGGGTTGTATGACTTCATGGTGAATAGGAAATGAAATCAGGTTCACGTCTAATTCTTCCCTTAATGGCCTATAGAGCTTTTCTCGGGCAGGTTTAAGCCATGCTGGCTGGGCTCTGTTGAGACAAAACACAAACTGCTGCTGCTTATATGATTGTTTTCTCCATGAGTAAAGAGAACTTTCTGTTTGTTAATTTTATGTCTTACAAAAGCACAATAATGATGTAAAAAAAATAAAGTGTTTTTTGTTTTGTTTTGTTTTGTTTTTTTATTGATACAAGAGCGGAAAAGATAATACAAATAATAAAAGGGGAAGCAGTAGTTTTTGGATACATTTATTCCTCTTTTTTATGAGTCTATTTTTATAACACATTCATCATTCCATTTAAATGAATGAATTGGCCATGCTGAGTTATAACCCCTAACTTCTCACCTTCTGCCCACTAATCAGATTTTTAACTTGACTATTAGTCCTGGATTGATACCAGTATTTGGCACTTTGAAATATCGGTCATTTTTAGGTAAATGTCCGTTCCATGGAATCACCAATATAGAGTAGAGCTGTAGGTGTGTGAAAAGTGTATGAAGTCATCTTTGTTCACCACTTTGCCAAGCAGAGCCTGGAGGCTGTAGGTGGGGAGAGGGGTTTCTTAGAAGACTTGTCCTTCTTTCACCTTATCCATAACTTAGAAAGTGTGAGTCACACAGCAAGAGAGTATTTCTTAAGCCTTAGCACCAATTGCATCTTATAATAAACATTTATCTAGCACATTTGAGCAATGAACACTTAACAATTGCAGAGGAGAAAGTTTGCCAAGGGAAACAGATGTTAGTTTGCATTATTTATGGCAATTTATGTTTTGATTATTCCTAACATGCTAATTTCTAAGTGAATAATGTCTCTTTCATTAACACCTCCCCTGTATTTCTTTTAATCGTGCTTCACCAGGCTAGCCTCTCCTTTATATTTTAAACTTTAACATGGAATGCAATAACCTTCACAAAATGACCATGTGTCTAGTCTAAAGTAAATATAACTTTAGATCAATGAAGCCAGTATGTCAAATCTTCCTGAATCAGTGAGGGATTATATTAGTTCTGAAATGTAAAAATCAAGTTGCGAAAGAAAGGTTTTAAATTCAATTAGTGTCTCATATTCAACTGGTGAAGGCAATGGCACCCCACTCCAGTACTTTGCCTAGAAAATCCCATGAACGGAGGAGCCTGGTAGGCTGCAGTCCATGGGGTCGCTAGAGTCTGACATGACTGAGTGACTTCACTTTCACTTTTCACTTTCATGCATTGGAGAAGGAAATGACAACCCACTCCAGTGTTCTTGCCTGGAGAATCCCAGGGACGGGGAAGCCCGGTGGGCTGCCGCCTATGGGGTCGCAAAGAGTTGGACACGACTAAAGCGACGCAGCAGCAGCAGCAGTGTTTCATGTTCAACTAGTGCCTAAACTCAACTAGTGGTTCAGATTAGACATACAAATGTTTTTAATTGTCAACTGATTTTGGATCTTTTGTAAAAGACCCGAGATATCGTCACCATGATAATGATTATATTTTGTATAAGTAGGAAAAGAGAAAATAAGAATGTTGGCTACTTCCCTGAAGTACTTCAAAATATGAATTTTTAAACAGCTGTAGGTGGTTTCACTCCTTTAACAACTTGAGGATTTCCTTTTAAAAGATACTCATTTTCAAAATTAGAACTAAGTTCCTAATCTCTGGATAAATATAAGACTCAGAATCATATCATAAGTCAATTCTGACATTATGCAAAGACCTAATGATATATAAGATAAAACAGATGACTTTTGGCTGTGATCCAAAAGTCTACAAATAATAAATGCTGGAGAGGGTGTGGAGAAAAGGGAACCCTCTTACACTGTTGGTGGGAATGCAAACTAGTACAGCCACTATGGAGAACAGTGTGGAGATTCCTTTAAAAACTGGAAATAGAACTGCCTTATGATCCAGCAACCCCACTGCTGGGCATACACACTGAGGAAACCAGAAGGGAAAGAGACACGTGTACCCCAATGTTCATCGCAGCACTGTTTATAATAGCCAGGACATGGAAGCAACCTAGATGTCCATCAGCAGATGAATGGATAAGAAAGCAGTGGTACATATACACAATGGAGTATTACTCAGCCATTAAAAAGAATACATTTGAATCAGTTCTAATGAGGTGGATGAAACTGGAGCCTATTATACAGAGTGAAGTAAGCCAGAAGGACAAACACCAAAACAGTATACTAACGCATATATATGGAATTTAGAAAGATGGTAACGATAACCCTGTATACGAGACAGCAAAAGAGACACTGATGTATAGAACAGGTTTATGGACTCTGTGGGAGAGGGAGAGGGTGGTAAGATTTGGGAGAATGGCATTGAAACATGTGAAATGTCATGTATGAAACGAGATGCCAGTCCAGGTTCAATGCACCATGCTGGATGCTTGGGACTGGTGCACTGGGACGACCCAGAGGGATGGTATGGGGAGGGAGGAGGGAGGAGGGTTCAGGATGGATTTTCTTTTAAAAATTTAAAATAAATAAAAAATAAATAAATAAAAATAAAAATAAATAAATAAAATTAGAAAAAAAAAACAGATGATGTTAGAACTGAAGATAATATTAGTGTGTATTAATGTGTTAATACATTATTCAGATTAAATATCAAAAATACACAGAAGAACTGTACAAAAAAGATCTTCACAACCAAAATAATCACAATGGTGTGATCACTCGCCTACAGCCAGACATCCTGGAATGTGAAGTCAAGTGGACCTTAGAAAGCATCATTATGAACAAAGCTAGTGGAGGTGAGGGAATTCCAGTTGACCTATTTCAAATCCTGGAAGATGATGCTGTGAAAGTGCTGCATTCAATATGCCAGCAAATTTTGAAAACTCAGCAGTGGCCAGAGGACTGGAAAAGGTCAGTTTTCCTTCCAATCCCAAAGAAAGGCAATGCCAAAGAATGCTCAAACTATTAACACCTCTCCTGTATTTCTTTTTTTTTTTTTCTAGTTTTATTTATTTTTTAAATTTTATTTTATTTTTAAAATTTACAATATTGTATTAGTTTTGCCAAATATCGAAATGAATCCGCCACAGGTATACCCGCATTCCCCATCCTGAACCCACCTCCCTCCTCCCTCCCCTACCCTCCCTCTGGGTCGTCCCAGTGCACCAGCCCCAAGCATCCAGTACCGTGCATTGAACCTGGACTGGCGACTCATTTCATACATGATATTATACATGTTTCAATGCTATTCTCCCAAATCTCCCCACCCTCTCCCTCTCCCACAGAGTCCATAAGACTGATCTATACATCAGTGTCTCTTTTGCTGTCTCGTACACAGGGTTATTGTTACCATCTTTCTAATTGTGTTTCACCAGGCTAGCCTCTCCTTTATATTTTAAACTTTTACATGGAATGCAATAACCATTGCACAATTGCACTCATCTCACATGCTAGTAAAGTAATGCTCAAAATTCTCCAAGTCAGGCTTCAGCAGTACATGAACCACAAACTTCCAGTCAAGCTGGTTTTAGAAAAGGCAGAGGAACCGGAGATCAAATTGCCAACATGATTGCTGGATCATCAAAAAAGCAAGAGAGTTCAAGAAAAACATCTACTTATGCTTTATTGACTATGCCAAAGCCTTTGACTGTGTGGATCACAATAAACTGTGGAAAATTCTGAAAGAGATGGGAATATCAGAACACCTGATCTGCCTCTTGAGAAATCTGTATGCAGGTCAGGAAGCAACAGTTAGAACTGGATATGGAAAAACAGACTGGTTCCATATAGGAAAAGGAGTATGTCAAGGCTGTATATTGTCACCCTGCTTATTTAACTTCTATGCAGAGTACATCATGAGAAACACTGGGCTGGAAGAAGCACAAGCTGGAATCAAGATTGCCGGGAGAAATATCAAGAACCTCAGATATGCAGATGACACCACCCTTATGGCAGAAAGTGAAGAAGAACTAAAAAGCCTGTTGATGAAAGGAAAGAGGAGAGTGAAAAAGTTGGCTTAAAGCTCAACATTCAGAAAACGAAGATCATGGCATCTGGTCCCATCACTTCATGGGAAACAGTGGAAACAGTGTCAGATTTTATTTTTTTGGACTCCAAAATCACTGCAGATGGTGACTGCAGCCATGAAATTAAAAGATGCGCTTACTCCTTGGAAGGAAAGTTATGACCAACCTAGATAGCATATTGAAAAGCAGAGACATTACTTTGCCAACAAAGGTCCGTCTAGTCAAGGCTATGGTTTTTCCTGTGGTCATGTATGGATGTGAGAGTTGGACTGTGAAGAAAGGTGAGTGCCGAAGAATTGATGCTTTTGAACTGTGGTGTTGGAAAAGACTCTTGAGAGTCCCTTGGACTGCAAGGAGATCCAACTAGTCCATTCTAAAGGAGATCACTCCTGGGTGTTCTTTGGAGGGACTGATGCTAAAGCTGAAACTCTAATACTTTGGCCACCTCATGCAAAGTGTTGACTCATTGGAAAAGACTCTGATTCTGGGAGGGATTGGGGGCAGGGGGAGAAGGGGAGGATGGAGGATGAGATGGCTGGATGGCATCACTGACTCGATGGATGTGAGTTTGAGTGAACTCCTGGAGTTGGTGATTGACAGGGAGGCCTCAGTCAGTTCAGTTCAGTTCAGTCGCTCAGTCATGTCCAACTCTTTGTGATCCCATGGTTCACAGCATGCCAAGCCTCCCTGTCCATCACCAAATCCCAGAGTTCCCTCAGACTCATGTCCACTGAGTCAGTGATACCATCCAGCCATCTCATCCTCTGTTGTCCCCTTCTCCTTCCCTCAGTCCCTTCCAGAATCAGAGTCTTTTCCAATGAGTCAACACTTCACATGAGGTGGCCAAAGTACTGGAGTTTCAGCTTTAGCATCATTCCCTCCAAAGAAATCCCAGGGCTGATCTCCTTCAGAATGGACTGGTTGGATCTCCTTGCAGTCCAAGGGACTCTCAAGAGTCTTCTCCAACACCACAGTTCAAAAGCATCGATTCTTCAGAGCTCAGCTTTCTTCACAGTCCAACTCTCACATCCATGCATAACCACAGGAAAAACCATAGCCTTGACTAGCCAGACCTTTGTTGGCAAGTAATGTCTTTGCTTTTCAATATGCTATCTAGGTTGGTCATAACTTTTCTTCCAAGGAGTAAGCGTATTTTAATTTCTTGGGTGCAGTCACCACCTGCAGTGATTTTGGAGCCCCAACAAATAAAGTCTGACACTGTTTCCACTGTTTCCCCATCTATTTCCCATGAAGTCATCGGACCAGATGCCATGATCATCGTTTTCTGAATGTTGAGCTTTAAGCCAACTTTTTCACTCTCCTCTTTCCTTTTCGTCAAGAGGCTTTTTAGTTCTTCTTCACTTTCTGCCATAAAGGTGGTGTCATCCGCATAATCAGTTTCTTGATATTTCTCCCGGCAATCTTGATTCCAGCTTGTGCTTCTTTCAGCCCAGCGTTTCTCATGATGTACTCTGCATATAAGTTAAATAAGCAGGGTGACAATATACAGCTTGACGTACTCCTTTTCCTATTTGGAACCAGTCTGTTGTCCCATGTCCAGCTCTAACTCTTGCTTCCTGACCTGCGTGCTGCAATTCATGGTGTCACAAAGAGTCAGACACAACTGAGCGATTGAACTGAACTGAATTTTTAATTTATATATATGAAAATAGCTCACACATACGTATATTCAAGAAGTTCGAAATGCAGACAAGTTTATGCTAAAATTTGGCATCTGAACTTTGTTCTTTGTTTTAAGTGCTAGAAAATAGTTTAATAACAATCTCTTACCTACAGTGCTGTGTCACAGTGTGAAACAAAGGAAAATTCACTGTGATTTGTGCATATGCTTAATTCTGTCTGTGCTGCTGCTGCTGCTAAGTCACTTCAGTCATGTCCGACTCTGTGTGACCCCATAGACGGCAGCCCACCAGGCTCCACCGCCCGTGGGATTCTCCAGGCAAGAACACTGGAGTGGGTTGCCATTTCCTTCTCCAATGCATGAAAGTGAAAAGTGAAAGTGAAGTCACTCAGTCGTGTCTGACTCTTCGCAACCCCATGGACTGCAGCCTACCAGGCTTCTCCGTCCATGGTATTTTCCAGGCAAGAGTACTGGAGTGGGGTGCCATTGCCTTCTCCCTCTGTCTATGCTAGATATTATCCAAAATAAGATAGAAATGTTCCCTTAATCTTTATATCAAAGAATAACTTTTATTATAAAACTATCCACTGGCATATGAAAAATGGGCCTCGAACATATAGAACCTTAATAAATATTTCCAGAATGCATGAAAAGCAAAGTTTTCTCATTTGCTCTTCATATCAATATTGTAAGTTATTTTCAAATTCATTTAATGGGAAAGAAGACTTTGACAGAGCAATGCGTGTTTGCTTGCCCCAAATCAATTATGTGTCAGAGTCTGAATTTGAACCATGGGTTCTCTGATTCTAAACCACAGGATTTCCATGGGTTAAGACTTCACCCATTCTTCATAATGAAGCATATTATTATCTTACTGCATTGATCTTTGGAGGCCCAGAATCTAATTCTCCATCTGCTTGAAAGGGAACCATGATTTCCTTTGGAGAATTCCAGCTGTACCTTTGTGGGTAACCTAGGTTAGCCTGCAGAGAAGGCAATGGCACCCCACTCTGGTACTCTTGCCTGGAAAATCCCATGGATGGAGGAGCCTGGTAGGCTGCAGTCCATGGGGTCGAGAAGAGTCAGACGGACTGAGCGACTTCACTTTCACTTTTCACTTTCATGCATTGGAGAAGGAAATGGCAACCCACTCCAGTGTTCTTGCCTGGAGAATCCCAGGGGCGGTGGAGCCTGGTGGGCTGCCGTCTATGAGGTCGCACAGAGTCGGACACGACTGAAGCGACTTAGCAGCTGCAGGTTAGCCTGACATTGAAGCTTACCACCCTGCCCTGGTGATGTTGTTGGCATATGACCTGTTGTGTGTGTTTGTCACTCAGTTGTGTCCAACTCTGTGACCCCATGGGCTGTAGCTTGACAGGCTCCTCTGTCCATAGAATTCTCCAGGCAAGAATACTGGAGACGGTTGCCATTTCCTTCTCCAGGGGTTCTTCCCAACCCAGGGATCAAACCCAGGTCTCCTGCATTGCAGGCAGTTTCCCAGAGAAACCAATCAAATTTCCCTCTGACAATATTTATCTTAAGTAAAGTTAATATCTATGGAGAAGTATATGGACTCCAACAGTAAAAGTTGCCAGCCATTTAGTATCATTGTGGAGCATGGTTGTTGCTACCCATGTACACCTGGAAATAATTCAGGGAGAAAAAGCCATTCATTCCATGCCTTTTTCTAAGATCTCTAAAAAGATGATGTGGTTGTTTTGATCACTGTGATTGAAATGACCCAATTCATTGTTACGTTTCCATATGACATGGAATCTACTTTCTAAAGTAGCTTTAGTGCTGGGGGTGGGAAGAATGTATTCATGGATATCCCTATAGACTTAGAGGTTGAGTCAACCAGTACTGCCTGCACATAGCATTAAAATCGTGATAAAGTGTGTAAAGGGCTTCCCAGATCGTGCTAGTGTAAAGAACCCACCTTCCAATTCAGGAGATTTGATATGTGGGTTTGAACCCTGAATCAGGAGGATTCCCTGGAGGAGGGCATGGCAACCCCATCTAGTATTCTTGCCTGGAGAGCCCCATGGTCAGAGAAGCCTGAAGGGCTACAGTCTATAGCGTCTCAGAGTTGGACGTGACTGAAATGACTTAGCATACACACAAGATATGTAAAGCAGAGTCCTTCCCAACTCTCCATGAACTATGGGGAGAATTAATTTTAAGAGAAAAGGCAGGCTTTCTGATTTGCCAAATTTCAAATTACAACCAAAGTCCTTAATTCAGGATTTAAAACCAGTTTCTTATTTCTTTAAAATAACTTGTATGAAACTGTGTTATCCTTGTTGTTAAAGTCTGAAATGACAAAGGGCTTTGAAAAGGATGTCAAAGGTGCATTTTCATCACATGGTAAGAAGTGCATTTATCAGAATGTTAATGCTGAAAAAAAAAAAGCCTCTCAAAAATAATCAATCTTTTAAAAAAAGTGAGTTAAAAAATGACTTTGACAGTCATTTGCCTGTCTTCATTCAAAGTATCTACTTCAATCACCTGATTTTCTTTTCTTATCGCTTCTCATCTGCCTCCCTTTCTCCATATTCCCATCTCCCTTCTTTATGTAGGATGAATGTATTCTCTCTCATTTTTTTTTACTCTTAACTGGCTTTGTACTTCTTCTCCTCTGTGATTACCAAGCTTCACAAACAGGACTGAAATATGAGTGAAAATGACTTAATAAGGATTTTCTATTCAGAAAAAAATTGTCTTCAGTGGTGTTTGATTTCTCCAGAGAAAAAGGCATTCAAAGTCTTACCCTAGTCATCTCTGAGCAAAACATTTCAAATTGGCCAAGCAGCTTCATAAATGAGAACTAGAAACTGACAGGAACAAAAAGATTTCCTGCAGCGGTAAACACAATGATGCTTTTATATTGGTAACACTCTGAGGGCAATTCCTGCATTTCTAGCGAAGGCCACTTAAAGTGCAGGTTAACAATGAGAAATCTAGCCTTTTAAGACAGCATGCATGAATAACATGTTGGTTTGCATTCATCATTTGGCTTTAGGTTTTCCTATTTTTAAAAACAGAAACAGTATAGCTTAAGCCATTTGAAATTCCTATACATTATAATAAGTCATCTTAAAAATTAACTTGGTTGGTTTTTCAAGTGAATAAAGTTTTTTTTTTTTTTTTACAAAAAGTTCTAATTCATGTATCAGAGAAAGGAAAATGCCCTAAAAATACTCCTCAAAATATTTCACCAACTACTATTCTAGTGAGAAGATAGGGTGTTTATAATCACCCTCCTGGTATCTAGCCAGTTTGTAAGAAATTCTTTTAAATGTATTTTTAAGGATCCAAGAGAATTTGCATTCTATTCTATCCACATTTAATTTTAAAATTATGTTTTAAATATTTCAGCTTAATTTTCCCTCCAATCTTTGAGGAAAAAAAAAAACTACTTAAAAAAGTAGCATTGTTTATCATTTGGTAGCTTGTGTCCTTCAGAGCTGCCAACTCACATCCCAGTTTAAGAAACACAGGCCAAAGAGTATCCTTCCAAGCATAGGAACAGAAGACCATATTGTTATTTTGAACAAGATGCAATTTATCTCTTTTGCATAATAGATTGCTGAGTGTGACTTAAAAGATGCTCATTTCTTTAGTTAGTCAACAATTACATGTTCATGCTTGTTATGGGTACATTCTGTGGATGAGGCTGGTAAACAAGGCAATTACTGAAGTTGCCCTCATGGTGCTTGTATTTAATGGAAACTGCCGACAATGAACAATGTCAATAATAAACAAAGCACTCAACCAATCCACCAACCAGATAGCTACAGAGTGCAATAAAACTCCAGAAGAAATACACGAGATGAGAGAAAATTCTAGGAAGAAGCCAATTTGGATAATAAATCCCGAGAAAGCCTTTTTAGAAGACAGCAGTTGTGGTACCATCTGAAAGATGGGAATATCACAGTTGTTGTTTTAATGGGTGAAAAAGATGGATTTAAAGTCAGAGACACTTTTGAAGAAATTGAATATCAAGTCTGTTTTTCTTCTTGGTTTAGAGATCAGCCAGAAGTTGTTCTCAGTTATGAGTGTGCTCTATTCCTGATTTCTATATTGCAAAGCTTGGCTTTCTGTTACTTTCATTTCATAGATTTGTCATACTTTCTGGAGGAATGTACCTTGAGATAGCATTTTTATAAAGTCTCTAATATAATTTAGTATGTTCTAGATTTTAATCCCATTAGCAAAGACTTTATTGGCCAGTTCATATATCAAAATCTTATACTTGATTTTGGTGCATATAGATAGTTATTTTCCTGAGGAAAATATGAAAAGAAACAATGTTGTTTTACCAGCCACATGAAAGAATCCTTTTTACCCCTTTCAGCAAAGTATTAAGTATACACACAAACACAAACATGTTCAACCTCAGGAAATTTCCTTCTAATGGAATTTCATATGGAAAACACATGCTACCACAATGTAATAACAGAAAAAATCTCACTGAGTCCATAGTCAGAGGCCAGGTTGCCTCCAAAATGGGCCTTTTCCTGACATGTTTCATGTTCCTTACCTCCTAACTTCGACAGCAGATCACCAGCAACTTTACGTGTAATTGTGATGATTTGTGAGATGAAGTGTGATGTGTGATGTGTGATGATTGTGATGTGTGGTGATTTGCCTGAGTGGTAAAAGATACATCTGCCAATGTAGGAGACAGAAGAGACACAAGTTCAGTCCTTGGGTCGAGAAGATTCCCTGGAGGAGGAAATGACAACACACTCTACTACTCTTGCTTGGAAAACCCCATGGACAGAGGGGCCTGGCAGGCTACAAGTCCATGGGTTCATGAAGAGTCAGGCACAACTGAGTATGAACAAACATTAATTGTCCACATTGAGACTCCTGGGAGGAGGATGTGAAAACAATTTCCTACAGTGACATGAGGGTATATACCAACTTTTCATTTCTTAACCCTATGATTTTGAAAGGAAGTGTGGTATCTATTGTTAGGAACTTAACCACACTGATTTCCTTGGGAATTGACATTACATCTACAGATTCTTAACTCTGCTAATAATTTTAGCAATGTATTACAGCAGGATATTCCACAAAATTTTGCTTCTATATCTCATGTTAGAAATTTCTCTTTCCATTCTATCAAACTGTAATCCTAGTTTTTCAGCTTATTAGCTTAGAATACCTGATAAAGTCACCTTTCCAAGATGTTAAATTATTTTGACTCATTCTCATTTCAAGGCAGAATTTTTCCAATCCTCAAAATTTAATATTGAATTTTGACCAAATATCCACAAATGATATCCACAAATATCATCATATTATTATCATGAGCAACTGTGTATGAAAGTCAACATTTTGCGTATCGACCAAAATTACAAATCGCTCAAGGGAAAAGCCCCTCTCAGAAATTTCATTAAAATGGCTTTTGTTCCATGAATAAATGTTTTAAAGAAGAAAAAAATATGTCACTTGTTCCATTATTGTATCTTGTTCAAAAAAGTCTAGTTGGTCTAGTTTCCCAAATCTTAATACTGTTCCATTAGAATATGGTTATTAGACACTTGATATCTAAGGCTACAAGTTGCTTTTTTATCAAGCATCTCGAGGAGCTTCTAAAGCATCCTAACACTTTAGAGCAACTGACCTAATCTGGGCATTGGATTATGGTTATTGAAATCAATCTTACAGAGGAAAAAGTGTAAACATAATACTGCCATGGTCCATAGGGTTGCAAAGAGTCAGACGTGACTGAAGCGACTAAGCAAACACACAAACTACTTTCAATAAAAGAGTTTACTCAAGTGTCATGCGGCTTTCTACCTTTGGAAGGTTGGTAACCAGCTTAATTTCCACATCAGAACAGGTTTAAGGGATTGAGAAAGTTGGAATTGCTTTATCAAAATAATGTAATTAGTATTTATATATATTAGACATATAATTAGTCATTATACATATTGCACTTCTAATGTGCAATAAGACAATTTTTAATCTGTTATTTAAGGCTAATCCCTGAATTTTAAGGATGATTCCTAGTTTTTTCCATTAATCATGTACTATATTTTTAAAATTAAAATATATGTATTTTCATATATGCGTGTGTATCCTTCATAATAAATGTAAAACAGTGAGTCAGAAAAAAATTTTAATGCTTAACTTTTATTTTGAGAATTACTTTTCTTTGTTTTTGCAGGCTTTCTTTCTAATCATTCCATACAATATGCTACTTTTTTGTACACACCTAATATAAGCAGTAAACTGTGGAAAATTCTGAAAGAGACGGGAATACCAGACCACCTGACCTGCCTCTTGAGAAACTTATATGCAGGTAAGGAAGCAACAGTTAGAACTGGACATGGAACAACAGACTGGTTCCAAATAGGAAAAGGAGTACGTCAAGGCTGTATATTGTCACCCTGCTCATTTAACTTATATGCAGAGTACATCACGAGAAACGCTGGACTGGAAGAAGCGCAAGCTGGAATCAAGATTGCCAGGAGAAATATCAAGAACCTCAGATATGCAGATGACACCACCCTTATGGCAGAAAGTGAAGAGGAACTCAAAAGCCTCTTGATGAAAGGGAAGGAGGAGAGTGAAAAAGTTGGCTTAAAGCTCAACATTCAGAAAACAAAGATCATGGCATCTGGTCCCATCACTTCATGGGAAATAGATGGGAAAACAGTGGAAACAGTGTCAGACTTTAATTTTGGGGGCTCAAAAATCCCTGCAGATGGTGATCGCAGCCATGAAATTAAAAGACACATACTCCCTGGAAGGAAAGTTATGACCAACCTAGATAGCATATTGAAAAGCAGAGATATTACTTTGCCAACAAAGGTCCATCTAGTCAAAGCTATGGTTTTTCCAGTAGTCATGTATGGATGTGAGAGTTGGACTGTGAAGAAAGCTGAGTGCCGAAGAATTGATGCTTTTGAACTGTGGTGTTAGAGAAGACTCTTGAAAGTCCCAAGGACTTCAAGGAGATCCGACCAGTCCATTCTAAGGGAGACCAGTCCTGGGTGTTATTTGGAAGGAATAATGCTGAGGCTGAAACTCCAGTACTTTGACCACCTAGCCGGGAGCCAGAACGGGAGTTCCCACCCATGGCAAAGGTCATGCGGAGAGTTCTGGTGGGCAAGGCGAACCAGAACTCGAGGGGTGCCCCTCTGGGCCTGCCTGAGCTTCTACCCCAAAACCAGAATCTGTTTTACTATTTCAAGACTTTCACCAACTCTTCTGACATTAACGGGGGCTATCCCTGACCACCTTTCTCTGTAAGAAAATCAACTTAAAACTCTAGTTAATAAGTCTCCTGGGCATAATAGGAGTGTTTCAATTCAAACCCCTCTGATGACTTTCTAGCTTGCCTGACAGGTTTGTTCATATTCACAGCCTCCCAACCACGAGAGGCAAGGAAAGCTTAAGATATTCTAACAATGCAGAGCTTCTCAGAGAGTTAAAATTGTTAAATAGAACTAGTAGAGGATTTCTTTGTTGAGCTAATGCTTGCTGCCAAGTTTCCATATCCCTTACCTACTGTGTCCCTGGGAGTGTATTGATTAATATAGTTGGTGTATAGAAATGTAAGTAGTAGCTTTAATGTTTGTAACCTTGGACCCTTGAGTTAATTCTTTTCTTGTTATAGCCCACCACACTTTTGCCCTATAGGAATGCAACTTTATCTAATGCTTTTGGAGGGTGGCGCCTGACTTTAGAATAATCACTTTAGAGAAAAATAAGTTTTATGAAGAAAGGGTCATAAAATGTTAAAAGGCCTCCTGGCCAGAAGATGATGTAAATCACCTAAAGCTTTTGCATATGGTAAGTTTGCAGAAAGAAAGCCTGGCTTCAAAAAGGATCAAGGACTGCTGCCCTTGCATGAGTCTACCCCTTCCCCCATTAGCCTCTATGCACAACTTAAGGTATAAAAACTACTTTGGAAAATAAAGTGCGGGCCTTGCTCATTGAAACTTGGTCTCCCCATGTCGTTCTTTCTCTTTCCTTTTCCTATTCAGGATGATTCCGTGGAGTGCAAGAGCTCTCTGCCTTCACTTTCCTGCCGGGGCGTCTAAGACCCACTCGAGAAGGTGCCTAAGGTGGGGCACCTTCCGCGATTCGAGAGGGTGCCTGCAGCCTAAGTGAATAGAGCAAGACCCGTGCTGGGGCTTTATTGGCTTTCTGCGTAAACCAAGGAATATCAGCCTCTTTTCTCCCCTCTATTTTCTTAACTGCAAAATTATTTCCTTATCTTTATCTCTTTATCTATTCTTTTAATTGCCAACATCATCCTCCCAAGGGAATCCCTGGATCCTACTGGGGCTGGACCCCGGTATCACCTCATGCAAAGAGTTGACTCATTGGAAAAAACTCTGATGCTGGGAGGGATTGGGGGAAGGAGGAGAAGGGGAAGATAGAGGATGAGATGGCTGGATGGCATCACTGACTCGATGGACGTGAGTTTGAGTGAACTCTGGGAGTTGGTGATAGACAGGGAGGCCTGGCGTGCTGCGGTTCATGGGGTCGCAAAGAGTCAGAAACAGCTGAGTGACTGAACTGAACTGAACTGAATATAAGCAAGAACACATATACTTTAGAAGACTAAAATATGATAAAATATTTTCCCTTCAAATAATTTTTGACTAAGTATTCACAGAAAAGAATTAAAGAAAACATCATACAAATTTCCATTGCTAGACTGAATGAAGAGGGAGGAAATAATTGAGTGGAACAGGAATTTTAGTACAGTTTTTATTATTATACCTACTTGTTGTTTCACACTTTATCTACCAGCTGCTATCTGGGTCAAGATTTTTATATCCACCTAGGATTCCTGGATTAAGTAAACTACTTGTTCAATACAACTAAAGAATCTTCAGATGTATGATAGCCTCTGGGGAATGGATCCCAGCTCAATCAGTCAATATAAGGTAACTGTCAAATTTTAACAAAAAATATTTGAAAATTGTCAAAGGACTTCCCTGGTGGTCCAGTGGTTAAGATTCTGCATTTCCATTACAAGGAGTATGGGTTTCAACCCTGGTCAGGGAACTAAGATCCCACATGCTGTGTGGCCAAAATAAAAAAGGTCAAACAAATTGCATGGTGTTTGAACACTTGAGATTTTAGTAAAAAAAAAAAAATACATATATATATATATATATATATATATATTGCTGCTGCTGCTGCTGCATCACTTCAGTTGTGTCCGACTCTGTATGACCCCATAGATGGCAGCCCAACAGGCCCTCCCATCCCTGGGATTCTCCAGGCAAGAACACTGGAGTGGGTTGCCATTTCCTTCTCCAATGCATGAAAGTGAAAAGTGAAAGTGAATTTGCTCAGTCGTGTTCGACTCTTAGCAACCCCATGGACTACAGCCTACCAGGCTCCTCCATCCATGGGATTTTCCAGGCAAGAGTACTGGAGTGGGGTGCCATTGCCTTTCCAATATATATATACACACACATACATATACATACATACACACACACACACACACACACACACACACATATATATGTATAAAAGAAAAATGTCAGTCCGCAGAAAAAACAGGAATTACTAAACAATTTGCTCTTGGTGTTTTTCCAAGTTTCCCTTGTCTATTATTTCAGCAGCTATAAAGAATAAGAGATCCCACTACAGTTTATAAGTTTTCAAAAGCTTGGCCTGAACAGATTAAGTAAAAGCAAACATCTTGAAATATTTGGGACCCACTACTGATGTACATAGTTAAACTCAATTTTGACTTTCAGGAGCATATATCTTGCTATTTCCAAGGTAATTTTGAATATGGTAGTGTATTTTAAGTAAAACAACTTTTCCTACATTAGTGAAGACAGAAGGAATTTAAAAGAAGGAAAGACGAGGGAAAGAGAAAGAGAGGAAGAACAGAAGAAAGCAAGTAATTTGAAATTCTAACAAAATGAGAGTCTTCAGGGAGGGGATATCTAGAAATTTTGGAGAAAATCTTGTGATTTTTTTTGGTAGATGCACTAGAAATAGATTCCCACCTTATCTGTTTTCCCAGGGCCAGTTTTAGCTTCTCCATCAATGTATAATTCCGGTACTGATTTTTTTTTTCTTTGAAAACTTTATACCAGTTGCCCAGAAAGTCATAAACCTGAATAATCTTCTAACAGATTTCCTTGGTTTATATAAAACTATTCTTAAGAAGAAGTTCTGGAGAAATGAAAATGGGAAAAGGAAAAAAAGGCTTCTAATGAAAGAAAATATTTAAGAGCTAGTCATAGAAGTAATTTAAATATTAGAATTCGATGTCTTCCTACAATTTATAATGCACTCTATCAAGCCAGGCTTCAGCAATATGTGAACCGTGAACTTCCTGATGTTCAAGCTGGTTTTAGAAAAGGCAGAGGAACCAGAGATTAAATTGCCAACATCCGCTGGATCATGAAAAAAGCAAGAGAGTTCCAGAAAAACATCTATTTCTGCTTTATTGACTATGTCAAAGCCTTTGACTGTGTGGATCACAATAAACTGTGGAAAATTCTGAAAGAGATGGGAATACCAGACCACCTGATCTGCCTCTTGAGAAATTTGTATGCAGGTCAGGAAGTAACAGTTGAGAACTGCACATGAAATAACAGACTGGTTCCAAATAGGAAAAGGAGTTAATCAAGGCTGTATATTGTCACCCTGCTTATTTAACTTATATGCAGAGTACATCATGAGAAAAGCTGGACTGGAAGAAGCACAAGCTGGAATCAAGATTGCTGGGAGAAATATCAAGAACCTCAGATATGCAGATGACACCACCCTTATGGCAGAAAGTGAAGAGGAACTAAAAAGCCTCTTGATGAAAGTGAAAATGGAGAGTGAAAAAGTTGGCTTAAAGCTCAACATTCAGAAAACGAAGATCATGGCATCCGGTCCCACCACTTCATGGGAAATAGATGGGGAAACAGTGGAAACAGTGTCAGACTTTATTTTTCTGGGCTCCAAAATCACTACAGATGGTGACTGCAGCCATGAAATTAAAAGACTCTTACTCCTTGGAAGGAAAGTTATGACCAACCTAGATAGCTTATTGAAAAACAGAGACATTACTTTGCCAACAAAGGTCTGTCTAGTCAAGGCTATGGTTTTTCCTGTGGTCATGTATGGATGTGAGAGTTGGACTGTGAAGAAGGCTGAGCGTTGAAGAATTGATGCTTTTGAACTGTGGTGTCAGAGAAGACTCTTGAGAGTCCCTTGGATTGCAAGAAGATCAAATTCGTCAATCCTAAAGGAAATCGACCCCGAACATTCATTCGAAGGACTGATGCTGAAGCTGAAGCTCCAATACTTTGGATACTTGATGCAAAGAACTGACTCATTGGAAAAAACCCTGATGCTGGGAAAGAGTGAAGGCAGGAGGAGAAGGGGACAACAGAGGATGAGATAGTTGGATGACATAACCAACTCGATGGATGCGAGTTTGAGCAAGCTCTAGGAGTTGGTGATGGACAGGGAAGCCTGAGATAGTGGAGGACAGGTTAGTCTGGTGTGCTACAGTCTATAAGATTACAAACAGTTGTGGACACAATGGTTGACAAAAACAGTGACATGTTAGATAATCTGAGGTGCATTTAATATTTTTAGTGTGTTTATACAGACTTCCAATGGGGCACTGCCATATCGAAAATTGTCAGGGATGCTCTGTGAACAGAAGCTTAGGGAAAGACTTTTATAGAACAGACACAGAAGCAAAGCAAAGACATTATTTGATTGGCTATAGCTTAAACAGTTGCTCTATTTGTGAAAGTTCAGTTGTTTGTTTGTGATGGGTTTTTCTTAAATTTTATTTTCTTGGATACAAGGCGTTTATAATCGACTTGGCTTAGGTTTCATGTTTGCTTTTGTAGGGCAGCAAGGCATTAGAGCCACCTCAGTCTAATAACCTCCTGTTTAATTGCAGTTCCTCCTTTTTGTGATCCTTTCATACATGAGAAATTGACCCAAAAGTGGGCATACATCATCATCCAGATTAAGTTATCCTTATCTCGTTGTGAGGACTTCCCAGGTGGTGCTAGTGGTAAAGAACTTGCCTGCCAAAGCATGAGACTTAAGAGATTCAGATTTGATCCCTGGGTCAGGAAGATCCCCTGGAGAAGGAAATAGCAACTCACTCCAGTGTTCTTGGCTGGGAAATCCCATGGACAGAGGAGCCTGGTGGTCTACAATCATGGGGTCACAAAGAGTCTGACACAATGGAAGCGATTTAGCATGTACACACACACTCATCTCATTGTGTAACTCATAGGTTTTGATGTCAAGTTCATGGAAAGTTTGTTGTTGTTCATCTCTTTTGTCCATCTTGCTTTTGTTCCTTTAAGTGCAGTGAGAACATCTGATGGCCTTTGTTACATAATCAAGACACTTGAGAAGACAGTGTACCTGGGAGGCTATGGTTAGGTAACCATAAGGAGGACAACATGAGCAATATGATGACCATTGGGAGGACAATACAAAGATACTGAAGTACGCTCCTTACCCAGATTCCCTGTTAACCAAACCAGTTGGTTTTAAAAAAATATCAAAGGATGTACTAACGGAGGCGTCAACCTGTTTTAGCCAAGAAGCTTATTTGTTAATTTCTTGTAATTGAATTTCTATCACACCAGAGGTGTTGATCCCAGTACTGCAGAAGATAATTGCTTTGATACAGACTCATTGTTAACAGGTAATCCAAAATGATTCTATTATCTAAAAAAAAAAAAAATAATAATAAATCTTAGCAAGAGAGCATAGGGACTTTTGTTGTGCAACTACAGCCTTACAGGTAGTTTCAGCAATAGTTGCCAGAGTTAAGAACAAGTTTCTAATCATTTTATTTACACTTGTTCCAAATCAAGGACAGTAGCACTACACAATGATGCTCTTCTAGAGGGTATGAACATCAGCATCTTTTGGATTAGCAATAGCAGGTTAGAGGCCTGGACCACTGCTGGGTTTCTGACTTGTTGTGGAGTGACACTGGTGCTGCTAAAATCCCTAATTCACATTAGCTTACATTGGCCAACCATTGAGACAGACTGAACCATGAATATTTATAACCACCACAGACAAAATCAAATCTTAGCAGCAAGTACCGCAAGGATAATGACGGATTATATAGGCTCCTTTTAAGTCTGGTTTGCTGAAACTTTTCATAAGGAATCTTGGAATAGATTTTAAAAAAGCTTTGAAGTTAAGAAGCCAGCAAATAACACATCATCAGACTTCACCTAAAATACCTATAGATTTGAATGAATTGGTCTCTTCCTGATGTTCCCAAAATAACCTGAGTTTCATGTGTATGCCAGTAAGTAACTTTCCTTACTCACCTGTTAGGGCTGCCGGAATCCTCTAAGCAGGGTACCAGATGGTTTTTCCAAGGGTCTTTTTAGCAACCTTGGTTCCTTGTGACTGTCAAGTCATTTATGGTTCTATGCGCACCTCTCTCAAATATGGCATTCCAGTCAAAGCCTTGGTAATACAACAGTGTTCCCACTTGTATGCTGTTACAAGGAAAGCATATTCTTACTGAAATTACGTGAATATCTATCTATATTACCATTAAAATAGGAACAGTAAGAATTTTCTGAATTCTGAAGGGGTTAGGTATGAAGAAATAAATGTGTTTCAATTTTGTTTACAAATGTATAACTTACCAAATTGCTCTAAGTTATAGATAGCTTATAAAAGATATTTCCCTTAAATCTGGTAAGCAAAGCTTTTAAGAACCAGCAATATTTCAAACAAAAAGTCATAAAATTATAATTATCACCAACAGTTCATTCAGTCCCAGATAATTCTTATTCTCCTTAATCTTCAGTTAGCAGTTTATGAATTGAGTTTTTCCTTTAGAGTTTTAGAAATTCGTACTGGGTTCAGTGGTACGATTGCAAAGCTATCAGAAACCTATATTTATCAGAGTGCTTTGCTGGAATCTCTTTGAAGACAAAACAATTTTGAAAAAACATCAGAGTAAAATAACTCTGTAGATGACAAAAAAAGAAAAAAAAAAAAAAAGCTTAAAAATAGTCCTAGAATACTTTGTTCTTTTAACAGATGTAAGAATTAAATTTTCATGTAGAACTTGAAAAACTTTTGGGTTAGTTTCTGTATTTCTGAGAGAATCTTTATGTAAATGCTTATTTTTCTTTAAGCCAATTAAATAGAGTTCTCTTACAAATTAATTTTGGCAATGCTATCTGGAGATTAAAACACACACACAAACACACACATCTGTAATGTGTATATGGATGTATAGAAACATATAGACAAGATAAAAACAGAAATATTATAGTTTTTGTTAAAAAATTTTAGCTATGAGACGGACCATAACACAAAATTCACTGGTTTATAAAATGAACATTTGAACCCAAATTGTATTTCTGGTGGTGATAATAAAAGTTAAGATTCTCCAGTAATATGACTAAAGCTTTTGACTAATCTTTGTGGAGACAACTTTCAGAATGTTTTTGTTTGCTTTTTGTAAGGAATCTTATGGGGCAATTTTTGACTCATTTAGTCTTAGTAGCTTCTGCTTACCAACAAAAACACACATTCCATTGTTTTGGATAAGTTTGCAACTCCTGTTTCCCTATGTGTCTCATTAATGGATAAGCTCATCTAGACTTAACTTCTCCAAAGTGGCCACAGTAATTCCAGATTTCTTTGCTAAGATTAACACACTTGTTCAGACAAACACATATTCTGTACCTATAATTTTTGTGCATACATTGCGTGAGTGTCCCCGGTGCAAATTCTAGAACTCTTTGGACTTTACCAACCTGAGACCTCACTCTGCACTTGTTAGGGGAAGCACACTGATTGAAACTGCCCACCGTGGCCAGGCACCGTAGTAACCATCTGCATGAGTTGCTTTATGCCAGGAGAATCTAGTAAGGAACAGGGAACTAATAAGCCTCCACCCACTGAAAGAGTTCGGCAAAGGTCAAAAGGAGACACCACATGTCTGACCACCTTCCAGAATCCTTCTCTCTGGCATCCATCTTGGCTGAACAAGGCGTCAGAATGATTGGCTGAAGACAACCCAGAAACTAATCCCATCACCATAAAACCCAAGACTGCAAGCTATGTGGTAGAGCTGCTCTCCTGAGTTCCCTTACCTTACTGCTCTCTGCCTGGGTGCCCTTTCCCAATAAAATCTCTTGCTTTGTCAGCACATGTGTCTCCTCGGACAATTCATTTCTGAGTGTTAGACAAGAGCCCAGTTTCGGGCTCTGGAAGGGGTTCCCCTTCCTGCAATATACCCAGTCTAATTTAAGTCAGACCCAGTCTAACTCTAGAATCAATTAAGAAAAAGAAATACTCACGTAAAGACAGAGAGCTTGTAACACAAAAGCTGTGGAGCTTAGATCTGAGACAAGCTTACCTGCAATCCTCAGGCCAATGAGGAGAGTTTATGGAGTATGTGGAATAGTTGATATACACACTGACAAAGGGGAAAGGCAGAAAGATAGGTTACAATTGAGATGTGTGTTTATTCTTTGAGGAAAAGATGTTGACACCTAGCTTTGAAAGCTCACTGGACCACTTAACCATTCTCTTGCTCTTAGACATGCACCTGACCATTTTGATTCTGTTTTCTAATCTGTAAAGTGAAGGCTGTCACACAGAATTGTGTGATGATTCAGTGATATAACTCTGCACAGAACATTTTAATCCACCCAGATAGTAAGTGCTCAATAAATCGAAGCCACTTTTGTTCTCACTAGCATCAGTATACTCTCTTCCCTTAGTTAAACATAGTCCGTGCTTCTGTTGACTGATTGCATAAAAGGTGGAAACAGAAGACTTCTAATACTTCCTCACAAAACAAACATTTTCTGTCCCAAGGCATCTATAAACGATGTATATGTCAGCGGTCTATGATATTAATACAATTATTTTCCCTCTGGCTGCTTATACATTTTCTACTCAAATTTTTACTGTGCTTCAAATTCTAACAACTTGAGATTTCTTGTGCTTTTGATTAAAAGTAAAGTTAATACAGGAGTAGTTAGAGGATGTATATTCTACAGTGCAGTGGGCATCAGATTGCTTTATTCTGATTTCTACTTGGCCTATCAGCTTTGGTGTTATAAAATGAAAAGAGATAATCAAGAGGAGGAGCAAAGGGTATGAGTGAAAGGAGCTCCGCAAGGGGGCTGGGGGGCGGGGTGATGGGGGCTGGGAAATGCAGATATGCACTTGAATGTAGCTTATTAAGAAAAATAAGAGCTATAATGAAGGTGTAAGAGAAAAATAAAATATAACTTCAATGTGTCCTGACCTAAGGATCAGAGAGATGAAATAGCTCCCTAGACAAAATTCTTCCTAAAGACCGAGATTATCTCCGTATTGTTCCTTAATATATCCCCTGACTTTAGCACAGGTCCTGGAAGGTAGTAGATCATCAAGAAATAGCTGATGAATGTTCAACAAATTTCCAGTTTTCACAATGCTAAGTTTAAATGCCAAAGGCAACCAAACTCTTCTGATTATAACTCTGGTGCTTTTTCTTTTTTTAAACTTTGCATATTGTTTTAGCTCTACTGCCTAGCACACTAAATATCTGATGAATGAATGAACAAATGAACAAATTAATGAATATCCCTGTCTGCTTTTTTGAATATGCCATGGTCCAAACAGAAGAACAAGAAGATAAAAAAAGGGAAAAGGAGAAAGCCACCTCTATCTTTCCTCTTTGTCTGCCTCCACCCACTCCAACACCCACACATAGTTCAAGTTCAATCCAAAAACATTTCTAAATCAGAGCATGCTGTGCAGGAAGAAGAATGAGACATTTGGCCTTGGTATTTTTATTTTAATATGTTCACTTTCAAAGGACAAAAGAAAGGTCAGAAAACAAACAATGCAGGAAGCATGGAAAAAATAAGAATTGTAGGGGAAAGCAGGGTTTACTCTGACAGTAGTGACTAAAGATGAACAAGTGGTGAGCAGCTGTTGTCAAGGGGAGTCATCTGAACTGAACCTCAATTCGGAGAGTTCCAAAGCTGTTTTGTGGCTTAATGCACTAAATATGCACAGAAAGGGCTGAGAGTTAATCCTGCCTGTTTGCAAGAGTCCTAATATGTGCCAGCAGATGCTGCCTGAGTCAGACTCCAAAAGCTACCTCGGAAATGCTGCAGGAAGTCAAAAAAGTTGGACAGTGCTCATGTCTGATGGAGTGGGAACCATTCGGTAGGGGAACAGGTTTTTCAGCTGAAACACATGTATGTGGGAGTTCAGTGCAAAATGATATTGCAAAGGAGAGAAAAAAAGAAAAGGACAGCCTATTGAGAGGAGGCAAACCGATTCAGAACAAAGATGAGGCCTTTTCAAGAACTGAGCTGTTGGGAAAGTGCAGATTTCCTCCCTGGAATAGCCTGCCCCTCTCTCTGTCTGTACTGTGTTCATCTCCAGTGTGTTCCGTCTTCAACATGTTCTGTCTCCAGCAGGCTCCCAGTCCACTGCAGAAGCTCACCAACTGTTTGAAGCTCTACTATAAAGGACTATGTTACCAAAAAAGGAAAAAGTGGAAGTGGAAGAAGGTTCAGGGAACTCCAAGTTCACTTTCTCTTTCTAATTTTTAATAAACTCTAGATGCTCTTCTTGGACTTCCCTGGTGGTACAGGTAGATAGGAATACCCCTGCCAATGCAGGAGACACAGGTTCGATTCCTGGTCTGGGAAGAGTCCACATACTGCGGAGCAGCTAAGCCCCTGCTCCACAGCTACTGAAGCCTGCATGCCTAAAGCTTGCGCTCTGCAACTAGAGAAGCCATGGCAAGAAAAGCTGAGGCACTGCAACAAAAAGTATCCCCTGCTTACCACAGCTAGAGAAAGCCCGTATGCAGCAATGAAAACCCAGTGCAGCCAAAAAGAAAAAAAAAATAGATGCCCTTCTTTTGCCATAGCTTTATCTTTTACTTAAATAATATTACTTGCACTGTTATTATTACCAAAACAATGAATATTCATAAAAAGCAAAATGGAGTAGTGCCAAAAAGTCAGTCTGTTTAAGTGACTACTTTGATTGTGCTTATTAATGTCTAGGTGATCTTGAGCATATCATTTAACCTCTCTCGGTCTCAGTTTCATCACCTGTAAAATAACCATAGTAATTGACTCATAGGATTACATGAGGACTAAATGAGTTAATTTATGAAAGGGTTTATAACAGAGCCCTGACATATATCAGATGCTTTGTAAGTGGCAGAGGTTATTGCACAAAATGCAGAAGAAGATAATATTAAAACAATTATAAAGCAAAAAATAAAACTTACATAGGGCCCTGTTCCAACCAGAGGCAGGCATTGGATATAAAATGTCAGTTTATTGCTTTACTCATCTTTTCCTACCTTATTTTGTAAGTCCTTTTTTTCCCCAATACTGATATTACTAATCCTATTATAATAACCATAATAAACAGGCATCATATTTTTCAAAAGTTTCAAACTATCTTATTTATTATATAATTGTGATTAAGTTGGCAAATTATTAACTTGGTTTTACAGATAAACACATTAAGCATTACTGTGTTTGCTATGCAGAACAGATGATTCCCAATGACTCATACCCTCTTTTTTTTTTTTAATTGGAGTATATTTGCTTTACAACACAATGTACACTCTCTTTATAACCTTGAGTGTGGGCAAAAATATGATGCTGTTTCACACCTTTATCTGGCAAGGGTGAAGGAATTTCTCAGATGTAGCCAGCATTCCATATCTGTTGGTTTTGAGTGAGTCAAAAAGTAGATTATCCTAGGTGGGCCGAACCTACATAACTAAGCCACTCTCATTGGTCCTAGAGACACGAAACACCACGTTGTAGAGACAGTCACCTGACAGGGAATGATGGATAGCTTCTAGTTGCAGAGGGCTTCTGTCCTACAACCACAAGAACTGAATTCTGTCAGCTACCCATGAACTTGAAAGAGAAGTTCAGGCCTCAGATGAGATCACAGTGTGTTGAAACACACACAAAAAGACTCAGCTAAGCTGTGCATGAACTCTGGGTCCAGAGAAAATGACCCTAAGTGTTTGGTGTTTTAAACCACTATGTTCAAGGAACACACAATCTGCAAAACAAGAAGGAAGGTGAAAGTATAATTAAGTAGCTTAGTGTGAATAAGAAACAGAACCATCTCTTGAATCCAGTTCTGACTGATGTCAAAGCAAGTGTGCTTAGTATTGTATTATAACCTTTCATATGTTAATATATATACAATGTATACATTTATATGTTTACATAAATAAAATATATATAATATATATTTCTTTACATCATAAATATTATTTGTTGAGTTTTATTCCATGGATTAGGTATATGTATATATAGTGAGGCAACAGCCTTATGTTGGCTATTTAGCTTGTTTGCTATTTAGAAACAGTGCTACAAAAAAAAAAAAAAAATCATACTTAAAGCTAAATCTTTTCTTGAGTTTTCTTAGCAAATACTGTAGAATCCGATTCTCCCAAGTAGAAAGTTAAATGAAAAAAACATGTGCATTTTTAAAACATTTACCCTATTCCTAGTATTGGTATGGCTGACAATCCCACTGAGATCCACATGAGTTTTGAGTTCAGTTACTTTCTAGAATATACTAGGTACTAAAATGTATATTATAGCAAAACTGTAATTGTATAACTCTGTAATTGTAAGAAAATAATTTTGCAAGAGTCAGAAAAATATAACCATTATTAACTCTGCACAAAAAGTGCTTTACAACCTTTCGTGACAGATAGTAGAAAACCATAAACATATTACTTAATCTCCAAAACCCCTGTACAATCCCAGAGTAACGTGTGGCAGCCAATTAATGATATTTCCTAATTGTTGGAATGTTACCACAGGCAGAAATAAAATGTGTAGACAATCTTAAAATTTTATTAGAACTGAAATTCTAATCTCTATGCCCGTAAGAAATTTGAATCACTGTTGATAAGGTTTTCTAACACTTATTTTTCCTTACTTGTAACTGTCTCTTACTGGTGGGGAAAGTTATGAACAATCTAGACAGCATATTAAAAAGCAAAGACATTACTTGGTCAACAAAGGTCTGTCTAGTCAAGGCTATGGTTTTTCCAGTGGTCATGTATGGATGTGAGAGTTGGACTATAAAGAAAGCTGAGTGCTGAAGAATTGATGTTTTTGAACTGTGGTGTTGGAGAAGACTGTGGAGAGTCCCTTGGACTGCAAGGAGATCCAGCCAGTCCATCCTAAAGGAGACCAGTCCTGGGTGTTTATTGGAAGGACTGATGTTGAGGCTGAAACTCCAATACTTTGGCCACCTTATGTGAAGAGCTGACTCATTAGGAAAGACCCTAATACTGGGAAAGATTGAGGGCAGGAGGAGAAGGGGACAACAGAGGATAAGATGGTTGGATGGCATCACCGACTCAATGCACATGAGTTTGGCTGAACTCCGGGAGTTGGTGATGGCCAGGGAGGCCCGGCGTGCTGCGGTTCATGGGGTCGCAAAGAGTCGGAGACAACTGAGAGACAGAACTGAACTTACTGGTGGAATGCAGTTAACAAGAGAGAAGGGAGAGAGAGTAACCAGACTGAATTAAAGAAAAACATAAAGAACCTCCAAATTGAAGCCACATTAACACAAAAAATGGACTCTGTCATGTCTTAAAAATGGTTTACATGAGAGAAATAAAAACTGCTGAAGTTCACTATGTTAAAAGAAAAAGAAAGCAGGGTTTGCTAAAATGATGAGGCATCTCCTATCTTACAGAACCCAAGGGCAGAACATATACCTAAAATTTATGAGGAACCCAAAATACTAATGACTTCATCTCAGGTCTTTGCAATTTATTATCTCTCCTCATTGACCCTCCTTTCCCAAAGACTTGCTGTTTCAAGTTTTATGTGTTATGATCATCCATGAACCAGAGCTCCGTGATCACAGATTCTCTCAACGTGGGTCAACTAGAGTCTCTGTGACACAATTTCAAAATCCCCAAGAGTATTAAATTGATGTGATTTAAGACAATCAACCCATTTTTTTTTTTTCCTCCTCTACAAGCAGTCTCCTCCCTCAAATGGTGCCAAACAGATTGTGAGGTTCTGGGCCAAGTTTCTTGAGATCACGGTCTCAACGTCCCTTCTTACAAGTCTGATCAGGGGGTTGAAGGTCATATTTCTGCCTCCACTGGGCAGGAGAACAGACACTAATAAGGAAATGAGATAAGTCATCTGGAATTTATATTTACTCTTCTAATGTATTTCCTTTAAAGAAAAAAAATTTCTTGTAAACTCAGCATTTTAGGGTTTGGGGGATTTAATTTTTTTTTTTCTCCAGGTAGAAATCAAGGAAAAGGATGATATTTTTTTCAGCTTTTTGTTTTAGAATAATTACAGAGTTATGTTGTTGTTTATTCACTAAGTCATGTCTGACTCTTTTTTGCAGCCCACAGGCTGTAGCCTGCCAAGCTCCTCTGTCCTCCAGGATCCTCCAGGCAGGAATACTGGAGTGGGTTCCCATTTCCTTCTCCAGGGAATCTTCCTGACCAAGGGATCAAGCTTTCATCTCCTTCACTGGTTGGCTGATTCTTTACCATTGTGAATGCCATGAAGCCAATAGATTCATGGGAGGTTGCAAAAAATATATACAAGGAAGATTGGTACACTTTTCTCCCAGCCTCCTTCAATGCTAATGTCTTGCTCAACTATAATACAATATTGAAAACAAAAAATTGACATTCGTAAGATACAGAGTTTGTTCATGAATATGTGATAGCATATATTCATGTACTCATTTCTGTTTGTTTATGTATTTGTATAGCTCTTTGAAAGTTTAACGTGGGGGTAGCCTTGTATAACCACAATCACAATCCAGATATTCAACTGTACTATCACCACAGAATTTCCTTTTATTAACCCTTTCAGTCACACTCATCCTTTTAGCCTCTATGCCTGATTACTAGCAGCCAGTGATATTTTCTCTATCATTTTAAGTGTTAATGAGTTTATGAAAATGGAATCATATAATATGCATCATTTTGAAACAAACTTTTCTAAAATTTTTTAAATCTGATTTTTTTAACACCAAAAACATTTTGTATTGGGATATAGCCAATTAACAATGTTGTGATAACTTCAGGTGAACAGTGAAGGAACTCAGCCATACAGATACATATATCCATTCTCCCCCAAACTCTCTTCCCACCAGGCTGGCACATAACATGGAGCAGAGTTATATGTGCTACCAATAGAGCTCTATATCCATTTTGTATAGAGCAGTGTGTACACAGTCAGGGACTTTGGAAAGATCACGAACTAGGACTTTTTATTTAGCATGTTAACTTAGGATAGTTTAAGTTGTTATATCAATAGTTTGCTCATAAATATAGTTGAGTAGCATTCTGTGGTGTAGATGTACCAAAGTTTGTGTAACCATTCACCCACTGAAGGACGTCTGAATATTTACCAGTCTGGGGCTATTTTAATAGAACTGCTAATATATCCACTTGTAATTTCATGTATGAAAACAAATTTTCATTTCTTTGGGATAATTGCCTAAGAGTATAGATTCTGTGTTATACTGTCACACTAATTTTTTTTTTAATTTTAAAATTTATTTATTTGATTTTATATAAGTATGAGTTTTAAGCCAACTTTGCCACTTTCCCCTTTCAGTTTCATTAAGAGGCTCTTTAGTTCTTCTTCACTTTCTGCCATAAGGGTGGTGTCTTCTGCATATCTGAGGTTCTTGATATCTCTCCCAGCAATCTTGATTCCAGCTTGTGCTTCATCCAGTCCAGGATTTCTCATGATGTACTCTGCATATAAGTTAAATAAGCAGGGTGACAATATACATCAATTCATGGCAAATAGATGGGGAAACAGTGGAAACAGTGGCAGATTTTATTTTGGGGGGCTCCAAAATCACTGCAGATGGTGACTGCAGCCATGAAATTAAAAGACGCTTACTCCTTGGATGAAAAGTTATGACCAACCTAGATAGCATATTAAAAAGCAGAGACATTACTTTGGCAACAAATGTCCATCTAGTTAAAGCTATGATTTTTCCATTAGTCATGTATGGATGTGAGAGTTGGACTATGAAGAAAGCTGAGCACTGAATAATTGATGCTTTTGAACTGTGGTGTTACAGAAGACTCTTGAAAGTCCCTTGGACAGCAAGGAGATCCAACCAGTCCATCCTAAAGGAAATCAGTCCCGAATATTCATTGGAAGGACTGATGCTGAAGCTGAAACTCCAGTACTTTGGCCACGTGATGTGAAGAACTGACTCATTTGCAAAGACCCTAATGCTGGGAAAGATTGAAGGCCGGAGAAGAAGGGGACGACAGAGGATGAGATGGTTGGATGGCATCACTGACTCAATGGATACCAGTTTGCATAAACTCCGGGAGTTGGTGATGGACAGGGAGGCCCGGCATGCTGCAGTCCATGGGTTTGCAAAGAGTTAGACATGACTGAGTGACTTAACTGAACTGATATAATTATGATGTATTTTATTTTATTGATGTATAGTTGATTAACAATGTATTAATTTCTGCTATACAGCAAAGTGATTTAGTTATACATATATAAAAATGTGTATACATACATATTATGTGTATTATACATATACATGTGTATATTTATATATATTTTTAATATTCTTTCCCTTTATAACTTTCTGTAGGATATAGTTCATGTGCTACATATGAGACCTTGTTGTTTATCTGTTCTACATATTATAGTTTGTATCTGCTGGCCCCAAGCTCCCAATCTTTCCCTCCCCAACATTATTTTTACTTTTAAAATAAACTTCAAAACTATTTCCAAGTGCCTATATCATTTATATCCTCACCAACAATGTATGAATTAGTTAATATTTGTTATCACAATATTTTTTCTTTTTATCCACTCTGACATATGTGTAGTGACATATAATCATGGTTTTAATTTAGATTAAATTAAACTAATTTAATTTAAATATAGATGTTAAACATCTCCCCTGTGTTTATTTTCCAATTTGTCTTCTTAGATGAAATGTCTGTGCATGTCTTTTGCCCATATTATAATTGGATTGTTATTTTACTAGTGAGTTTTAAGAGTTCTTTATGTGTACTAAATACAATATCTCAATTTATATTTTTCTATGCAATATATTTCTCCAAGTCTATAACTTATCTTTTAAATATTTTAACATACATGTTTTTATATTTGATGAATTAATATTTATCACTGTTTACTTTATTATGCTTTGATGTTGAGTCTAATACCTCTTTGTTTAGGCAAATACTCTGGAGATTTTTCTCCATTTTCCTCAACCTTATACAGTTTCCGATTGATACCTACTGATAGCATCCTGCTTAATGGTAAAAGTCTAAACATTTTCCCTCTAAGATCAGGAAAAAGGCAAGGATTCGGCTAATGCAGCTTATTTAATATAGTAGTAGAAGTTCTAGCCACTGCAATAAGTTAAGAAAAAAGGGAGAAAATGAATAAAAATTTAGAAAAGAAGAAATAAAATTGCCTATATCTGCAAATGATGTGTCTGCAAATAAAAACTTAGGAAATCTTATTGTACAACTTATTTGGAAAATTAAAAGTACAAGATGGCCAAAAATTTTGAAGAAGAAGGACCATGTTTTAGTAATCATTCTTCCCAATGTTAAGATTTTGAAGAAGCTGAAGTTGAATGGTTCTATGAAGACCTACAAGACCTTTTAGAACTAACACCCAAAAAAGATGTCCTTTTCATTATAGGGGAATGGAATGCAAAAGTAGGAAGTAAAGAAACATTTAAAGTAACAGGCAAACTTTGCCTTGGAATACAGAATGAAGCAGGGCAAAGACTAATAGAGTTTTGCCAAGAGAATGCACTGGTCATAGAAAACACCCTCTTCCAACAACACAAGAGAAGACTCTACACATGGACATCACCAGATGGTCAACATCAAAATCAGAATGATTATATTCTTTGCAGCCAAAGATGGAGAAGCTCTACACAGTCAACAAAAACAAGACAGGAGCTGACTGTGGCTCAGATCATGAACTCCTTATTGCCAAATTCAGACTTAAACTGAAGAAAGTAGGGAAAACCACTAGACCATTCAGGTATGATCTAAATCAAATCCCTTAGGATTAGACAGTGGAACTGAGAAATAGATTTAAGGGACTAGATTTGATAGATAGGAGTGCCTGATGAACAATTGACGGAGGTTCGTGACATTGTACAGGATACAGGGATCAAGACCATCCTCATGGAAAAGAAATGCAAAAAAGCAAAATGGCTGTCTGGGGAGGTCTTACAAATAGCTGTGAAAAGATGATAAGGGAAAAGCAAAGGAGAAAAGGAAAGATATAAGCATCTGAATGCAGAGTTCCAAAGAATAGCAAGAAGAGATAAGAAAGCCTTCCTCAGTGATCAATGCAGAGAAATAGAGGAAAACAACATAATGGGAAAGACTAGAGATCTCTTCAAGAAAATTAGAGATACCAAGGGAACATTTCATGCAAAGATGGGCTCGATAAAGGACAGAAATTGTATGGACCTAACAGAAGGAGAATATAATAAGAAGAGGTGGCAAGAATACACAGAAGAACTGTACAAAAAAGATCTTCATGACCAAGATAATCACGATGGTGTGATCACTGACTTATAGCCAAACATCCTGGAATGTGAAGTTAAGTGGGCCTTAGAAAGCATCACTACAAACAAAGCTAGTGGAGGTGATGGAATTTCAGTTGAGCTATTTCAAATACTAAAAGATGATTCTGTGAAAGTGCTGCACTCAATATGTCAGCAAATTTGGAAAACTCAGCAGAGGCCACAGGACTGAAAAAGGTCAGTTTTTATTCCAATCCCAAAGAAAGGCAATGCCGAAGATTGCCTTTGGCAATCTCAATTGCCTTTGGCAATGCTCAAACTACCACACCATTGAATTCATCTCACACTCTGGTAAAGTAATGCTCAAAATTCTCCAAGCCAGGCTTCAGCAATTGTGAACTGTGAACTTCCAGGTGTTCAAGCTGGTTTTGAAAAGGCGGAGGAACCAGAGATCAAATTGCCAATATCTGCTGGATCATCAAAAAAGCAAGAGAGCTCCAGAAAAACATCTATTTCTCCTTTATTGACTATGCCAAAGCCTTTGACCGTGTGGATCACAATAAACTGTGGAAAATTCTGAAAGAGATGGGAATACCAGACCACCTGACCAGCCTCTTGAGAAACCTATATGCAGGTCAGGAAGCAACAGTTAGAACTGGACATGCAACAACAGACTGGTTCCAAGGCTGTATATTGTCACCCTGCTCATTTAACTTATATGCAGAGTACATCATGAGAAATGCTGGGCTGGAAGAAGCACAAGCTGGAATCAAGATTGCTGGGAGAATCATCAATAACCTCAAATACGCAAATGACACCACCCTTATGGCAGAAAGTGAAGAGGAACTAAAAAGCCTCTTGATGAAAGGGAAAGAGGAGAGTGAAAAAGTTGGCTTAAAGCTCAACATTCAGAAAACGAAGATCATGGCATCTGGTCCCATGACTTCATGGGAAATCTATGGGGAAACAGTGGAAACAGTGTCAGACTTTATTTTGGGGGGCTCAAAATCACTGCAAATGGTGATTGCAGTCATGAAATTAAAAGACGCTTACCCCTTGGAAGGAAAGTTATGACTAACCTAGACAGCATATTAAAAAGCAGAGACATTACTTTGCCAACAAAGGGTCCGTCTAGTTAAGGCTATGGTTTTTCTAGTAGTCACGTATGGATGTGAGAGTTGGACTGTGTAGAAAGCTGAGTACTGAAGAATAGATGCTTTTGTACTGTGATCTTTGAGAAGACTCTTGAGAGATCTTTGGACTGCAAGGAGATCCAACAATGGAGTCTTGAGAGTCCATTCTAAAGGAGATCAGTCCTGGGTGTTCTTTGGAAGGAATGATGCTAAAGCTGAAACTCCAGTACTTTCGCCACCTCATGAGAAGAGTTGACTCATTGGAAAAGACTCTGATGCTGGGAGGGATTGGGGGCAGGAAGAGTAGGGAATGACAGAGGATGAGATGTCTGGATGGCATCACCGACTCAGTGCACGTGAGCTTAAGTGAACTCGGGAGTTGGTTATAGACAGGGAGGCCTGGCGTGCTGCGATTCATGGCGTCACAAAGAGTCCGACAGGACTGAGCGACTGAACTGAACTGCAGTCAAGATACCATGGTACTGATAGTTGGATACACACATAGATTGCTGCTGCTGCTGCTGCTAAGTCACATCAGTCTTGTCCAACTCTGTGTGACCCCATAGACGACAGCCCACCAGGCTATCCCGTCCCTGGGATTCTCCAGGCAAGAACACTGGAGTGGGTTGCCATTTCCTTCTCCAATGCATGAAAGTGAAAAGTGAAAGTGAAGTCGCTCAGTCGTGTCCGACTCCTAGCGACCCCATGGACTTCAGCCTACCAGGCTCCTCTGTCCATGGGATTCTCCAGGCAAGAGTACTGGAGTGGGGTGCCATAGCCTTCTCCGACACACAGAGATTAATAGACCATAATAAAGAACCCAGAGATAGAGCCACACAAATATACTCAACTAAGTTTTGACAAAGATGCAAAAAAGCATTTTAATGGATAAGTGATAGCATTTTCAATAAATGATGCTAGTGCAGTTGGGCATCCATTCATGCACACATACATTCACAGACATACACACACACACACACACACACACATGACCTTGACTTAAACTTCATATGTAATACAAAGTTTATTCATAAAATATCATAGCCTTAATTCATAATATATCATAGGAAAACTATGAATCTTGTAGATGATTTGTTTTTAACTATCAAAGTCTAAAGTTGCTTGTATACAGATAAAGTTAAGAAATAAAAATATATTGCTTCCAGTACAGTCCAAATATTTCAAGCTGTTTTGAACAGATATTTCCACATTTAAAAATTATAAATAATGTTAGTAAACTCTTTAAAACAGAAAACATAAAATAAGCTCATGCTTTGAAACATGAATATTCTAATCAGAGAAACATTGATTGCAACTCTTTTTAATTTTTTTTTTTTTTTGGAAATACTCAGTATGTCAAGAATAAACTAGAACCGTGATATGTAAATAGTTTTCTTTGCCACAACTAATCTATATAGAAAAATATGAATCAACAGTTGTGTCATGGCAGAAGAGAATTAACAGAACTAAACACTAAAATTTCCCAAGATTGGAAATGTATGACTTTGATCTGTATTTTTAAAGTATAGATAGAGCCAAGAAGGATAGGATGATACACACTGAAGTTCTGCATAAACTAAATTACAATAAAATTTTATTTTTTGCAGGGCACAAAGTAGTGAGTCAGGGAGAGTACACTGGGAGTGAATGGTTTAAACCCCAAATGTACCATGTAGGCACTCTATGCCTACATGCATGCATGTGTGCTAAGTCGTTTCAGTCATGTCTGACTATTTGCAACACTTTGGACTGTAGCCCTCCAGGCTCCTCTGTCCTTGGGATTCTCCAGGCAAGAATACAGGAGTGGGTTGCCATGCCCTGCTCTAGGAGATCTTCCTGACCCACGAATCAAAACCACATCCCTCAGGCTGGTTCTTTACCACTAGCACCACCTGGGAAGCTCAGGCACTCTATAATCTTTGGTAAATCATTCAACTCTTTTAATTCTTAGTTTGCTTATTTAAAATATAGAAACGTGGTATTTAACTCATACACTTGTGAGTTGTGTAAAGAGCTGGCATATTGCTGACAATGAATGGTAGTTATAGGTATAGATAATATTGTTATTAGGATTCAAAGAAAATCATATTTTAAATCTCGTATCATAAAGAAGCTATTAAGAAACTACTATAAAAGTGGTTTTAATTGTCACCTTTTCTCTCTTTACTTGCCCTCTAGCTGAGTGCTAATTGCCACATGCTTATAACAAGTCTAATTTTAAGACTTAAATTTCTTTCTCTCAAGAGAAAGTTGCTCAAGGTTTAAGAACTGACAAATTTCTGAACTCCACTGGCCATCATAATTCCCTGATGCCATTTTTAGCTTTTCCTAAATTAATATACATATATAACCTTTGCAAAGCACTGGACTACAAGCTTCCCAAAGTCTTGGCACTGATTACCGCAAGATATAAACTCCTAATGACAGCACCATACCCTCTGCTTCATGCCATTGCTATTTGCTTGCTAATAATTTTCTTTTTAAACAGTAGAATGAAATTCTGACATATCTTTTGACATAACACTTGACCCCATGAACCTGATATTTTAAATTACTCATTCGGAATGATGAATCCAACTGCTTGTTCAGGAAGTTGAAAAACTTGAGGTACTTTTAAGTTTATTTTCTTTATACAGACATCTCTTCACATGATTTTCAAATGTTCATTACACAAATAAGAGAGAAGAGAAAAATTGTGATACCTGCTTCATTCACTCATTCATTCAATAAATATTGAGAATCAAATAACAAAATTGAACTGTATGTAAGAGATGTACTGATGAACAATACATTGAGATATCTAGTTTCCTAAAATATGTATTACTTCCCTATTATTTGTGTCACATTATTTCCCTAAACTTAACTCCTTAAAATGACACTCTTATTATTTCAATTGGTATGGGCAAGGAGTCTAGACATGCCATTGCTTGATGCTCTGCTTCAGTGTCTGATCTCAAAGTTGATGCCAAGGTGTTAGGTATAGACTCTCCTCAAAGCTTCAGTGGCAAAGGATCCAGTTACAGGTGATGTGGTTATTGAGAGAATTCACTCCCTCACAGACCGGCACTGATGGCTTCAGTTTCTTTCTTTATTTTTTTTAATTTATTTTAATTGGAGGCTAATTATTTTACAATATTGTGGTGATTTTTTCCATACATTCACATGAATCAGCCATGGGTGTATATGTGTTCCTCATCCTGACCCTCCCTCCCACCTCCCTCCCCATCCCATCCCTCAGGGTCATCCCAGTGCACCAGCCCTGAGCACCCTGTCTCATGCATTGAACCTGGACTAGTGATCTATTTCACATATGATAATATACATGTTTCAATGCTATTCTCTCAAATCATCCCACCCTCGCCTTCTCCCACAGAGTCCAAAAGTCTGTTCTTTACATCTATGTCTCTTTTGCTGTCTCGCATATAGGGTCATTGTTACCATCTTTCTAAATTCTATATATATGCATTAATATGCTGTATTGGTGTTTTTCTTTCTGACTTACTTCGCTCTGTATAATAGGCTCCAATTTCATCCACCTCATTAGAACTGATTCAAATGCATTCTTTTTAATAGCTGAGTAATACTTCATTGTGTATATGTACCACAGCTTTCTTATCCATTCATCTTCTGGTGGACATCTAGGTTGCTTCTATGTCCTGGCTATTATAAACAGTGCTGCAATGAACATTGGGGTACACACGTCTCTTTCATTTCTAGTTTCCTTGGTGTTGTATGCCCAGGAGTAAGATTGCTGGGTCGTATGGCAGTTCTATTTCCAGTTTTTTAAGACTCTCCACATTTTTCTCCCTAGTGGCTGTACTAGTTTGCATTGCCACCAACAGTGTAAGAGGGTTCCTTTTTCTCTGCACCCTCTCCAGCATTTATTGTTTGTAGACTTTTTGATAGCAGCCATTCTGACTGGTGTGAGATGGTACCCCATTGGCTTCAGTTTCTTTTTGGCTCCTAACAGTGTCCACACACAGTTCATTGTCACAAAGGTATCTTCCTAAGGAAACTCAGAATATAGCTGCTTACCTCAAATCCAGTAAGAAAGAGATACTACTGGCAAGACAAAAGTCACAATTTTATATAACCTAATTATGGAAATGACCCCCATCATCTTTGCAACGTTCTGTGGAAAGAAGCTAGCCAAAGTCTTCCCCACACTGATCAGGGAAGGAGTATACAAGGTAGCAATATCAGGAGATGTTAAAAATTTATAAGCACTTTAGAATTTGTTCACCAGAGTATAAAATCCATAGAGATTTATAAAGGTAAGTTGGCCATTAAAACATAGCTTCATATTCACCTTATTTAACAATCTCAATTACCCTGATAGCTAGGTATTATCTCATTTAACAAATGAAGACACTGAGGCTCAATGTTATATCTATTCAGTTAGCCAATAAAGTCAGAATTTAACTTAGGTAAAATTTATCTACAGCTATAGCTGTGTTCTAAAAATAATGATAATAAAAGAATATATTACTAGAAATCCTGTGGGTATTACAAAGATAATAACAAACAATACGTTTTATGGCAATAAACTCAACAAGTTTTTAAAAACTAGCCAATTTATTGAAAACAATATTTGCTAAAAATTAAACAAGAAAATATATAAAAACTAATTATTCCATAGGGGTTGAAGAAATTGAATTTATATTTAAAAACATTGCCATGATAATAGTTGTATGATTGAACTAGTGAATTCTATCATATGTTTATAGAATAAAGTATATCAGTCATAGATAAACTTTCTCAAGAAGTAAAAATGAAAAAAAAAAAAAAGAAGTAAAAATGAAGAAATATTCAAAACTCACTTTATATAGACAGAATACCTCTAAAATGAAATATTAAAACTATATTTTATAAAGAAAATATTTTAAACCAATATTCTCCAGGAACAAAGACATGAAAATTCATAATAAACTACTAGCAAGTTAAATTCAGTAATATGTAAGAAATTATACATAATAGTCATATGCACCAAAGTTTATGTCAGTAATTCAATGTTTCTTTAACATTTGAAAACCAAACAATGCAATCCACCATATTAGCAGAATACAAGAAAACATCTTTATGATCATGTCAATAGGTTAAAAAAAAAAAAAAGCATTTTACAGAATCCAGGATTAATGGTAATAAGTCAACAAATTAAAAATAAAAGAAAATATCCTCACTTTGACAAAGGATGTCTACAAAAAGTCTAGAGTTAATATTGTACTTAAAGGTGAAATATTAAATATTTTCCTATTAGACTTAGAGCAAAGCAAGCTTGTCAGTTCTGAACACTTCTAGTTAACACTATGCCTTATCCAGTTCAACAAAGCAGGAAATAAGTATATTGTTTGGAAAAGAAGAAACAAAATTGTCTTATTTTCAGTTGACATAATTGTGCAGATCAAAAAAAGAAAAACCTACTCAAGCATTATTAGAACTAATAAAAACAATCAGCAAAATAATAGTCAATTTATAGTCAGTATATAGTCAATATACAAAAATCAATCATGTATTTATACGACATCAGTGAGCTACTAGAAAATGATTTTTCTCAGTGATGTGTAAAATATCATCAAACTTCATGAAACCTTAGGAATAATGTTAACAAAAAATTGTGTAAGACTTGCACCATGGGAGCTATGAAACTGTTGATAAGAATTAAAGATTTAAGTAAATGGAGAGATATACCATGTTTATTGACTGGAAAATTCAATATTTTCCAGATATTAATCATTACCAAATTGATGAAGGGAATCAATGCAATACTAATAAGTATCTCAGTTTTTTTTCATAGAAATTGTGAGGCTGATTCTAAATTTGTATTGAAAAGCCAAAGGGCCTAAACAGAGGAGCATAGTTGAGGATTCCCCTTCCTGATATTGTCTCTAATTAAGATCATGTAGTATTGGCATTAATTATAGACATATAGGTCAATGGAACAGAATAGAAAGCCCAGAAATAAAACCACAGTAATGAAGAAAAATTATTTTTGATGAATGTAAAAAAGGGAAAAAAGAAAGGTTTTCAACAAATGCTGCTGCATCAATTGGATAAATTTGTTCATAAAATAAAATTTGATCCAATTCATATTATATACATAAATTCATTTGAAGCAGATAAGATGTAGACTGAGTCAATGGACATGAGTTTGAGTAAACTCCCAAAGTTGGTGCTGGACAGGGAGGCCTGGCATGCTGCAGTCCACAGGGTCACAAAAAGTTGGACACGACTGAGTGACTGAACTGAACTGAACTGAAAATGTACATGTAAAAGCTAAAACTGCAAAATTTCTAAAGTAAAGGGGACCATGCAAACTTGAGTAAGGCAAATAATTCCTATGATACAAAAATCATTAAACTAGTAGTAAAAGAAAAAAAATATTTAAAAATAAAGCCTTTATTCATTTTAGGAAACTATTAAGAGTATAAAAAGGCAGAGTCTGAAAGATGTGAATCATGGTATACATTTCTGACACAAGACTTGTATCCAGAATATATAAATACTCTAGTACTTTAAAAGTCAATGTGAAAATGAATAATCCTATTTTTAAGTGGACATATTAAAACACTGTCTGAAACAAGATCTATAAATTGTCATTAAGTACACACACAAAAAAAAGTTCTTCAAAATCACTAGAGAAATGAAAATGGCTAACAGTTTTTCAAAATTAATACCAAATATTAGAAAAGAAATGTGTTAGAAAATATGTGAAGAAACTAGAACACTATTCCCTGTTGGTTAGAGTGCAAAACAAATATTTTTTGAAGGGCTTAAAAACCCTTTGTTGGGCTTTAAAACCCATGTGCACCCTGGTAACTACAAAACATGCACACTGGAATGTACAAGACATGTACATAACATGCACCCACCTGCACACTGCAATCTACAAAATAGAAACTCTACCATGGTTGGCAGCCTCTAAAATAATTCGAATGATCTCCATCAACTTGAGTTTCATGCCCTTTTGAAATCCCTCACCTTTGGTTTGAACTGGACCTGGTACCTTGCTTCTAAACAATAGAATACAGGGTCTTCAATGGTGGTTCAGTTGTTAACATTCTGTGCTTCCAATACAGGTGGAGCAAGTTCAATCTACCACAGCAGTAGTTGGGGAAATAAACAGATGACAGAATTTCTTTATCTTGGTCCATACTCCCACACTCTCTTTCAGGGAACCCCTTTGAAAAGTACTTAACTTTTCCTGACATCAACTGAAATACTTAAGAACTATTAGATTAATACATTAATCTCATGAAAATGTTTATAAACAAATTAAAGCTTGTGTGGCCAAGAATTTTTGCTATTATTCCAAGTTTTGCTGATACTTAGAGTCAGATAATTAGAAATACTTTAATCTCTGGCATTGTACTGAAGTTATTATAACATAAAATTCTTCCCTAATAATCAATCTAGATATATCCATTTATGCAATTTGATTTATATAAGAACCCAATATCATCATATCAAAAATAAATTAAATAAAACTTAAAAGGAAAAGAGGGAAATCCAGTAATTCTATAGCTTTATTTTATTCATGTTCTCATTTTTACATACATCTATACCCAGTTCTAGATTAACTGACCTTCATCTCTGACTTTGAACCCATCTCTTGTCTTTGAACATGATTTTTTTGGAAACTGATCTACTTGGTATGTGAATGTTCTGTTTATCTTTGGACTGTGCCTTATGTCCCCAAGTTCTCAGCAATCCTTTTTGCCAATTGTAGGAATGATTCTCAAGTTAGATGTAAATACATCCCGAATTCTACATGAAACATTACCTATACTAAAAACAAAAATGTTATTATTTATCAAGAAATTCAAATTTAGCCTAATAGCCTCTTTGTTAGCTAAATCTGACAACTCTACCTCTATGTGACTTGCTGTTATGAGGGAATCAACACTAACAGATATGAATATCAAACTATATTTTACTCTAAGAAACTTATCTTTCCTTCTGTGCCCCCATAATTAGCCTAAATGGACCACAGAATGAGTATAATGAGTCAGTTCAGATTCCACAGATTTTTCTAGACTTTAAACAAATAGAAATATTTAGAAACTCAGAATAGCCCAAAGCATATAGATACGTAATCTAAAACAAGCAAAAAAAACAGGGAACTATATTCATTAGACGGCACTGTATTCACCTTAGCTATGCCCCATTATCAAATGGTCCACAGCAGTGGTTCCTAAACGGTGAAGATAAGAGTGACAGAATTATTTTGAGAATATTATGAATTCCTGTGGGCACTGGTCTATAAATAGGCTAGAGATTATGTGTCACATATATGTTTTAATTTGTATATAAGTGTTCCAATAAATACAATATGGAATCATGAAGACTTACACTGAATACATAAGAAAATTTTCTCACTCTTTGAGATTTACTCAGAAATTATGCCATGCATCTACTCAAACTGTTTTTCTCAAAATTTTCCTCTGATAATTGAACAGTGTCATTCACATGAAATTATTTAAAGAGGTAAATATACATGTTCAACTATGTTAATATCACCTTTCAGGATTTAGGTTCAACTAAGACAGTGGTCATGTATGGATGTGAAAGTCGGACTGTGAAGAAAGCTGAGCGCCGAAGAATTGATGCTTTTGAACTGTGGTGTTGGAGAAGACTCTTGAGAGTCCCTTGGACTGCAAGGAGATCCAACCAGTCCATTCTAAAGGAGATCAGTCCTGGGTGTTCTTTGGAAGGACTGATGCTAAAGCTGAAATTCCAATACTTTGGCCACCTCATGTGAAGAGTTGACTCATTGGAAAAGACTCTGATGCTGGGAGGGATTGGGGGCAGGAGGGGAAGGGGACGACAGAGGATGAGATGGCTGGATGGCATCACTGACTCGATGGACATGCATTTGGGTAAACTCCGGGAGCTGGTGATGGACAGGGAGGCCTGGTGTGGTGCAATTCATGGGGCTGCAAAGAGTCAGACACAATTGAGCGACTGAACTGAACTGAACTGAACTGAAGACATTGGCTATCTAGGAAAATGAGATAAGGATTCATCTGCCCTACTGAGAAATAATGCATTGTGATATTTGTTTTCAAAGGGATATAAAAGAGCTATTTAAGCATGGGAGGTGCAGGATGTCACTGCATCTGCTTCCCATTGCTCTTTTCTTTTATAAGAAACTCCACTGTAGCAAACCCAGATTGGGGACAGCAGAGGAAGAAATGAGAGGGCGTTTGGCTCTAAAGTTTTGGCCAAGTACAAGCTTACATTAAAAAAAGGAATGGGGCAGACAGCAATCAAAATAAAAAGAAAGCAAAATAGAAAGCAAGCTTCTTTTAAAAAATAAGAACTGCATTCCACTGGAAAGATACAGATGAAATCAATTCTAAGCACCCTCTGAATTCACTTTGGACAAAATCCTATTCAAAGCCAGGTTTGCCAATCATACTAGATAACTGAAAAATAGACATGGTTGTTTTACAAAAAGCTGCCTACTCTCCACCCCAATTTTGTCGAAACCATCTACATTTATAAAGAAGAGTGGGAGATTTCTGGTCCTTTATGTCACGGTGATAATCCTACATGTGTCTCCAGTATCTCTTTGTGTGCTGAGATTTTCTCTTCTAAGAACAACAGTCGGTCAGATTAGGATAGGGACCACCCTAAAGGTTTCATATTTACATAGTCAGTCTTTAAAGGCCCTGTATCCAAATACAGTTCTTTCCAAACTGGATTCCTTTTATTTCTTTTTCTTGTCTAATGCCCTACATTACATCAGACGTAATGAGGAATAAAATTGGCAAGAGTGAATATTTTTGTCTTTCCTCTGATCTTTCCAGTCTTTCACTGTTACATATGTTAGTTGTGAGTTTTTAATAGATGTTCTTTTTCAAATTGAAGTTTCTTTGTGTATATAACTTTTTTTGAGTTTTTAACAAGAAATGATGTTGATTAAAAAAAAAAAAGTTGTTCTCTGAATCTATTGAGATGATTGTGCATGGGTGTTTCCTTTGGATAAGATATATTACACTAACTGATTTTTTGATACTTGACAAACTTCACTTCTTGGGATATGCCACTTATAGTGTATGTTTGTTTTTTTTTAATTCATTGCTGGATGTGGTTTGTTAGTATTTTGTTTCGGATTTTGCAGTCATATTCACAATAGGTATTACTCTGTAACTTTCTTTTTTGTGATGTATTTATTGGAATTTTTATAAGGATAATTCTAACTTCGTGAGATGATTTGAGCAGTGTTCCTTCTTTTTGAGAAGAATTGACATTAATCATTTTTTAAATAGATAAAATTCAACTGTGAAGTCATTTGGGTCTGGGTTTTATGCTTTGAATAGTTTCTGATTAGTAATTCAGTCCCTGTATTATAACAATACAACCTGAACAAGTAAATGAGATGTCTTGGAAGCCAAAGCTGCAAAATTGGTGGGCACCACTCAAGCATTTAAGACATTTGGGTGATTATCACCTCAATGTGGCACCCATGAAGGGATAAGTTGGTCACAGGATGGGTTAGATTGACACTAGATCACCCATCAACTTCAAGAAAATTCCATGCAGTGAGGTACTCTGTGAAACATCACACTATCCCCAGCTCTGCAGCACATCCTTCTTAGGTATTAGTTTGGCTACAAGAAAACGTAGTTTGGCTAAATCTTTCAAAGTGCATATGTATGGTCAGGCCACTCAAGATGGATGTTCTCTTTCTCTCTTTACATCCCCTGTCTGACCAGTGCCTGCTTCACTTAAATCTAACACACATGACTAACTTTCCTATGTACAGGTCCCAGGCCCCAGCTAGTGACTGTTCTTATCTAAGAGGTGGTGAGGGGAGTGCCACTCTACTGATTTCCCTGGTGACCAATGAGCCTGCTGCTGCTGCTGTTAAGTCGCTTCAGTCGTGTCCGACTCTGTGCGACCCCATAGACGGCAGCCCACCAGGCTCCCCCATCCCTGGGATTCTCCAGGCAAGAACACTGGAGTGGGTTGCCATTTCCTTCTCCAATGCATGAAAGTGAAAAGTGAAAGTGAAGTCACTCAGTCGTGTCTGACTCTTCGCGACCCCATGGACTGCATCCTACCAGGCTCCTCCAGCCATGGGATTTTCCAGACAAGAGTACTGGAGTGGGGTGCCATCGCCTTCTCTGGACCAATAAGCCTAACTGATGTCAATTACTCTATAGCTGGTAATCCTCCTTTTCCCCTGGGAGCTACTGAGGCACCACCAAGATTTAGCCAAACTATAAATAAATTATAATTGATTTGCAATTACAAATCAGTAATTGACTGCCATCATGTCCTGCTGGCCAGGCACTGCATACTGTGGAGGATTCTTCCAGGACTTCAGTTCAGATGTATAAGATTCTCCCCATATATTGAATAAGCAACGATGTCTCTGTTGCTGACTCTGTGCTCTTTCTTCCACCTTGAAGCTGGGAAAGCACAGAGCTTATAGATATGTGGAATATAGCCCAACAGCATATTTAAAAAATGATGTTTTTTCCTTCTGTCTTGCTATATGTCCTGAGAGCCTGGCTCTTTAATGAATGAGAAAATTGTTTCTGGTCTCTGCCATCTGGGAGGTACACCTACTAGTGTGTATTTGGCAGCTAGCCAAAGAGACTAGGATTTCAAGCAGCTGTAGCTGGTTGGTCAGAAACATAGAACAACCCAGGTCTGTGACTGGCATCTCTTTGTCCCCCTGTGCCAGCTCTTAGGGGAGTTTGTCATAAGGGGTCCCAGGCCAAAGGGGCTTTTGTCATCTCAATCCTCGATGCTTTGTTAGTGTTGGCACTAAGCCATCCTTACTGGCTGTGCAACAAAGAAAGGTCCTTGCTTTCTTAGACTATTTTTTGGAGTAAAATATCTGGATCTTTTGAGGGCTGAATCCTTTGCTGTCTTTTGTGGGATGGGCCTCTTTTGTCTATGGTTAAGCCATAAAAGGGCTTCCCCATTGGCTCAGCAGTAAAGAATCTGCTAGCAGTGCAGGAGACAGAGAAGATGTGAGTTCAATTTCTGGGTTAGGAAGATCCCTTAGAAGAGGGCATGTCAACCCACTCCAGTGTTCTTGCCTGGAGAATCCCATGGACAGAGCATCCTGCCAGGCAACAGTTCATAGGATTGCAAAGAGTCATATATGACTGAAGTGACTGAGCATGCACACAAACCGTAAAGAATCTTATTGATTTGAGTCACTATTAAGATCTTACATGTCAATGACCAGAGGATGAATCCTTTGAATTGGAAAAAATTCTAAATTGATAAATTTTTAAAGAATTCTCATCATGAACAGCTGATTTATTGCTACATATGGAAAGACCAAATTAAAAGATAGATGCAAAGAAATATAATAACTAACTTTAAGAACTTTCTTCATTAAAAAGAAAAATGTTCAGGAAGCCTTATGGACTATATAGGGTGAACAACTTGTTTTACACTTAAGAAGAATCATCATAAACAGTTCATGTTTAGTCAACCTTCAGACCTGCTGCTGAGTAGGCCACTCAGAAAGTTTACCTGAACACTCAAAGATATCATCAGAGACATTTAAACTACAAATCAGGAAAACCTGTCAGGCTGTCACTGCCCAGAGTACTTTCACTTAAGTTATAACTGATTTATCTGCATATATATATATATATATATATATATATATGTATATACCCCACTTTACCCTACTTAGCCCAGTTTCACTGACAATAATCCATTATGCTGTGATTTGAGTTATGATTCCTACTTATCTTGTGAAAAAGTCACTTTCAAAATGGAGTCACGGTGGCCAATGTTAACATTCATATTAGTTGTTTTGAAGTGACTGATATAGACCTGTAAATGTCTTAGAGTAAGGAGTGTTTTAGAATTAGGAGTGTTACTTCAGATAAGAAACTTGTTTGGCAACATTTGTAGAAAGACCTCACTGCAACAGAAGGAGCATATGATAGGAATAACAACCCTGGGGATTAGTGTTACACTTTCCTAGCGCACTTCTTAACATCAGGACTGCTTAGCCAAGAGGTTTGAAGCCTCTTTGCTGGAGGTCTTGACTTTCTGCTGTTGAGAGCTATTCCACATGGATGATACTAGAGTCTCCGTGAGAGCAGAAGGCGACTTCCTGTCACATACTTATCACGAGACCCATTGACAGACAAGGGGTTGTGCCTGTGCTGTGACACCTCCTTCCTGGACTTCTCTTTGTACCGGTTGACTGTTTAGCCTTGTTTCTATTTTTCTTACTTTAGTCTGTTCAGTTCAGTTCAGTTGCTCAGTCGTGTCTGACTCTTTGCAAATCCAACAATTGCAGCATGCCAGGCCTCCCTGTCCATCACCAATTCCTGGAGTTCACTCAGACTTACGTTCATCTAGTTGGTGATGCCATCCAGCCATCTCATCCTCTGTCGTCCCCTTCTCCTCCTGCCCTCAATCCCTCCCAGCATCAGAGTCTTTTCCAATGAGTCAACTCTTTGCATGAGGTGGCCAAAGTACTAGAGTTTCAGCTTTAGCATCATTTCTTCCAAAGAAATCCCAGGGCTGATCTCCTTCAGAATGGACTGGTTGGATCTCCTTGCAGTCCAAAGGACTCTCAAGAGTCTTCTTCAAAAAAAGCATCAATTCTTCCACTTTCAGCTTTCTTCACAGTCCAACTCTCACATCCATACATGACCACAGGAAAAACCATAGCCTTGACTAGACGGACCTTTGTTAGCAAAGTAATGTCTCTGCTTTTCAATATGCTATCTAGGTTGGTCATAACTTTCCTTCCAAGGAGTAAGCGTCTTTTAATTTCATGGCTGCAGTCAACATCAGCAGTGATTTTGGCACCCAAAAAAATAAAGTCTGACACTGTTTCCACTGTTTCCCCATCTATTTCCCATGAAGTGATGGGACCAGATGCCATGATCTTTGTCTTCTGAATGTTGGGCTTTAAGCCAACATTTTCACTCTCCACTTTCACCTTCATCAAGAGGCTTTTGAGTTCCTCTTCACTTTCTGCCATAAGGGTGGTGTCATCTGCATATCTGAGGTTACTGATATTTCTCCCGGCAATCTTGATTCCAGCTTGTGTTTCTTCCAGTCCAGCATTTCTCCTGATGTACTCTGCATATAAGTTAAATAAGTAGGGTGACAATATACAACCTTGACTTTAGTCTGTAGGGTGTGCTAATTGTGTGCAATAAAAGAAGTGTTTTTTAATTTCATATCAGCCATAATTTGTATATCTCCAATTCCTAGATTCTTACCTGACCTTACTGGTAAAAAGTGGTTAAAGAAATAAAAGTTCTAAGAGACAACATATATAATCAGATATACCCAAGGTTTTGAGTCATACTGGCAACAAAAGAGCAAACAGAAGGAACAAAAAATCTCCACAAAGCAGAACTAAGGAGGGAGAAAACATAACCTTAAAGGTAACACACCAGCAAGTAAAATAGAGCTGGGTATTGTATATGTAAATAAAAAATCAAGAACTCTTTTCTTATATGGCATGATTAATATCTAAAAAGAAGTGTAGAAAGGTACTAATATTTAGGTTCATGATTTCATTCAGCAAATATTTAATGTTTATTACATGACAGATATTAGGAATACAATAGTCTCTCCCAAAGGAGTTCATTTTGCCATGGAAAAGAAAGATACAATCAATAGTTTGTATAAAATCTGCAGGCAAGATTCTGTAACTTGTATGATATTGTGGGCAGTGAAAAATGCAAAGGTAGGACACTTGTTAATATGCTGTGTTGATGAAGAATAAATTAGTCAATCTAAGAAAGAATTAGAAAATTTCATTTGGGCCAAATTTGAGAATTATAACCTGTGAAGAGCATCTCAGGAGGATCTGAAAACTGTTCCATCCATTGAAAGTCAAGACACTATATAAGATTTTTGAGACATGGGGCTGTACACCAAATGCATTATTGACAGTTTGCTTAATTGAGACCTAAGTGTCACAGTGGTGGGTTATGTGACCCCTTACAAAGTCAAGAAGGAATGCCTTTTTTAAGGCAGTGGTCTCCAACACTTTTGGCACCGGAGACCAGTTTTGTAGAAGACAATTTTTCCATGGACAGAGTGGGGGATGATGATTTGGAGATGATTCTCATAAAGAGAAAGCAACCTAGATCCCTTCATGTGTAGTTCACAGAGGGCTTGTGTTTCTATTGTTACCAAGTTCAAGCTTTTTCTGCTTACTGCACAAGAAGCCAATGAATTTGAGGGATGAGGTGTTGAGGTAAGGAATATGCATCAGAAAGCTGGCTGACAGAGAAGATAGCAGACTAATATCTCAAAATAACTATCTTGTCAGGGGTCTGGATGCCAGGTTTTTTTATGGATCAGAGATTGGAGGAGGTGAGGAAACAAGGTAAAAAGCCATTTAATTTTGGAAGTGTCTCCTAGAACTGGAAGCCTCAGGCAGGGGATGTGTTAATTTCTTCCTTCCTGCCATCAACAGGTGGACAGGTTTCTGAAAAAAGGCACTTTAGCTTAACAGGCAGAGGGACAAGATTCTCTGAGGTAGGCCATTATATTTGATTATAATTACAAAAGCTGCCAAAGAAGCAGATCCAGCATGGAAGAGTCAAAACTGACTCTCCTCAGTTACACTATGAAAAATCCAATGCCACCTTTGATCTGACAGGAGGCAGAGCTCAAACGTAATGGAAACAATGAGGAACATCTGCTAATATACTTGAATCTTTGCTCATTTACCAGCTGCTCACCTCTTACTTTGCGACTGGGTTCCTAACAGGCTAAGGATTGGTACTGGTCTGTAGCACAGGGTTTGGGGACCCCTGTTTCAAGGAGTTATCTTGTTGAGGCTAGTAGAATATTGCTCTTTATGATTAAGCAGGTATTTCAGCCTATGGAGTTGATGTATAAAGCAGATACACAATGCACAATGTGGGAAAGAGGAGACCAAAGAGTAGAGACAATTTTTATGTTTAAATTATTTTATCTTGCCATAAAATATGAATTTTATTTCACGGGGTGAAGTACAGAAGAGGGCTCAGAAGTAGAGACACTGCTCAAGGTGATGAGAAAATGGTTAGATGAGAAAAGGGAAAGCATTTCTCAGTTTGAGAGAACACACTTTAAAAAAGAGTAGGGATCTAAGAGAGAATGGCATATTAAGACATTCATAAGTTTGTTAGTCTTCTGTGACTGAGTCACCAAGTTAAATACAGTTGAGTGATTAGAGAGAAAAGCTAAAGAGGTAGGAAAGAAGATCCATCAAGCCTGATCTTGAAATCTGAGCAAATGAACTCAAAGCAGGGGGAAGACTGCCATCTATTGAATTTCTGCTTCTATTTTACAACATATCTGAATCTTTCACTCTGCCTGTAGTCTGACCTTCCCAATCTTCCACCAACCTAAGAGGCTAGAATTTTGTTAACCAAAGGTAAACGCTTTACTTGTGCCATTCTTCATGGGCCATATTTATGTGACTGTTTTGCAAACTCTCACTTAAGGATGACAAGTATATCACAGCTCAAAAAACCCACAGCGTTTCACAGCCACAGAAACTGTTATATATCTTTTTAAAGTGGATCTTGCTTGGTTTCCTTTTTTCTTCCTTTGACAGGGGCACAAAAAAACCTGTTCACAAAAGTGATGCATGTTTTTTCAAGTGCCTGCTCACTTTGTAAGTGAATTTTGAAACCTGTCTGAGATATCATGCTTTTCTTACTGAGCTCACTTGAGCTTGATATCCTTGCAAAGTCATTTTGAGCTTATTTTCATATCTCAGTTTGGAAGTAAGAATATTTTTATAGTACATTAATTGTTTTTCTAAGAGATGTACAAAGAGAGAGGGTATTTTTTTCACTATAATCAGAAACCTCAGATAGTACTATATCCCCTCATCTTTTCAGAAATCTTCCACCGTTGTCATTGTTAGGTAGTTAGAATAGGAAAAAGAAGTCCAGAATGGCGGTGGCTGAAAGACATGGAAGGGAAAAGCCCACCAAAATATAAAAAAGGTCCGAGGATAAGAGTGAGGACCTCAGGTAGAACAAACAGCACTCCTGGCTAGCCCAAATTACATACGGCAGGCCCAGGGGGAGGAGAAAAAAACATATAAAAAGAGGAGCCAAAATTGGGCCAGTGGCCTCTTTTCTCTTCGTGTCTTTTGGATTGGCATTCCCTCACACCTTGATGATGTATTTTCCTTTATATCTAAATAAAACTGAGCTGTAATACGGAGCTGTAACACCGGTCTGTCCGAGGGCTGTAACACTGGTCCGTCTCTTTAAATTTTTGTTGTGACAAGACAGAACAGAGGAAATTAAAAACTCCCTCAACATCATGATTAGTTCAGTTCAGTTCAGTCGCTCAGTCATGTCCAACTCTTTGCGACTCCATGAATTGCAGCATGCCAGGCCTCCCTGTCCATCAACTGCTGGAGTTCACTCAAACTCATGTCCATCAAGTCAGTGATGCCATCCAGCCATCTCATCCTCTGTTGTCCCCTTTTCCTCCTGCCCCCAATTCCTCCCAGCATCAGAGCCTTTTCCAGTGAGTCAACTCTTCGCATGAGTTGGCCAAAGTACTGGAGTTGCAGCTTTAGCATCATTCCTTCCAAAGAAATCCCAGGGCTGATCTCCTTCAGAATGGACTGGTTGGATCTCCTTGCAGTCCAAGGGACTCTCAAGAGTCTTCTCCAACACCACAGTTCAAAAGAATCAATTCTTCGGCGCTCAGCCTTCCTCACAGTCCAACTCTGACATCCATACGTGACTACTGGAAAACCCATAGCCTTGACTAGACGGATCTTTGTTGGCAGAGTAATGTCTCTGCTTTTGCATATGCCGATATCCACTGTATATTAACTAACATGATTTCAGTTGTCATTCCATCAGTATTTCCCTGTATTTTTCATAGGTTGCCTTTTATTTTATTTTTTTTTTGCTCCTAGGACTCAAGTTAAAAAGTAGCTTTTAAACATAATATTTGCCTAAAATACTTATGAAATGAAAATTAAGCTTCCATTACTAATATCATTATCATTAATGATATTATTGTTATTATTTTAGGGGTGGTGGTACTAAATATTAAGGAATAGTGAACTGGTAGTTTTTGAATGAGATTAGACATTCTGATGTATGAACGCTTGTAAGAGAAATGCAATGAGGTGAAAAACAAAACAAAGCTCTTATCAATTTGCCACTATTGTGAACAGATTTCTGCTGGACAGACTGAAAGTAGTCACATAAACAGAACACAACTGACAGATCAAAAGAAACATAATGTTCTTCCTAACACCTCTTTTAGAGGAAAGTAAAATTGTTGTGAACTTTTCTGAAAGCATGAAAGGAAACCATTGGTAGAGTGTGCTTCTAAGAGTTAGGAGATGATTAGGGCCCAATTCTGCTTTCTTATGAAAGCACTTGAAAACTTGATTCTGAGGTTTTTATTCTGTTGAATTTCAAAGCTCGTGTATGGCATACCCTTTGATGGTGAATTATCAAAATGTAATAGACGCTGAAAATTCAGAAGACTCATGGAAGATAATTTCAATTTATTTCTGAACTTTTAATTCAAAATAGGCACTTTGAAATAATTACTTCAATTGTTAAATAAATGTGGAATATCTTATTGGTTTCCTTACTCCCTATGAAGAAATGCTAAAATCTATAGCAAATTGAATGTGTGTGTGTGTGTGTGTGTGTGCGCGCGCTTAGTCACTCGTTTGTGTCCAACTCTGTGTAACCCTATGGACTGTAATCATCAGGCTCCTCTGTTCATAGAATTTTCCAAGCAAGGATACTGGAGTTGTTATCTTTCCCTTCTCCAGGGAATGTTTCCCATCCAGGGACCAAACCCTGTCTCTTGTGTCTCCTGCATTGCAGGCAGATTCTTCACCTGCTGTGCCACCTGGGAAGGTTGCAAACTTTTGCAAACTGCATAAGTCTATTAGCCTCTGACTAGCACTAAGTATCAGTTCATTCCAGTTTCTGGTGACTTATCTATGTGAACCCACAAGTCTGGTCAGGATGGTGTTTTCACTGCCTGATTAAATTCACTCTTATTTCTATTTCTCTCTTACTGTCCAAACTGATATTCCTCCATATCTCTCTAAGTGTGTAGGCTTTTGCAACATCTATGTATCAATCCCCTATCTCTTTCTTTCTCTATCATCTATCTATCTAATTGATATACTCAACAAAGTCTTCTCTCTTCTTTGACTCCTTTTTTTACTATCTACTTGAAGGTAATCTCTTCTCTGAACTGCCATAACATTTATTGTTAGTTTTCTATTGATTCCTGCCTAGAGGCCTTTATTCAGTGGTTTGAAAATAATAATAATAAGCCAGCTCCCACTGGTTCTTTAAATATATAGGTGGAATATTTATGAACTGTGATTTTGTTCTTGAGGGCAGTATCTTGATGGTAGTAATGATTTATTATGGTAGATACTTCATGTAGTATTTAGCACAAAACCATGTACACATTAAACAGCAAATATTTATTACCTTTGAATTTAAAAGCCTTAATTTTCCTTTTCATTGTACTCTTAGTTAGCTAGAAGGGAGGAAAAAATGTGGAGCTCTCAGCCAAAAAAAGAAGTCATCCCATTGGCAGTACATGGATGGACCTAGAGATGATCATACTAAGTGAAGTTAAGCTAGAAAGAGAAAGACAGATACCATATGATATCACTTATATGCAGAATCTAAACTCTGACACAAATTAGCTTATCCTCGAAATAGAAACAGACTCAAAGGCATAAAGAACAGGCTTCTGGTTGCCAAAGGGGAGAGGTGGTGGGGAAGGGATCTATTGGGAGTTTAGGACTAACAGATGCAAACTACAATATTATATATAAAATTGATAAACAAAAAGGTCCTATTGTGTAGTATAGGAAACTATATAAAATATCTTGTGGTAAACCACAATGGAAAATAATATGACAAAGGATATACATACATAAAATAATCACTTTGCTATATTCCAGAAACTAAGACAACATTGTACACCAACTATAATACAATAAAAAAAAAATGCAGAACTCAAGTGGGACATTTGTATGAGTTGGGCCTGAAAGTGGAATGTCTTATTTCCATTCAAATTCTTTGATTAGAACTCAATTACATGGCCACATGTAACTCCAAGGGAAGTAGGAATTGTAATTTGTTTGTGTGCTCAGAAGGAAAGGACACATTTTAGAGGACTGGCTAAATATGCTTTAGGAATGTATAGGAATTATCTGTTACAGTGTATTGATACTATAATGCTGTATCTTATATTCTATATACCACTTATACAAGCAATATTATGATATTCTGTTATAGTATATTCACATGTAATTTAAGAACTCGTAGGAAGGAAAAGAAGAAACAAGACCAAATGGACCCTTAAATAAAACTCTAGAATATATTTATGTTGTTGTTGTTTAGTTGCTAAGTTGTATCTGATACTTTTGGACTATGCTAATAGTTACATCAAGTATCTACCATAATTAATCATTACTACCATAAAGATATTGACTTCAAGAATGAAAGCATAGTTCATAAATATTTTATCTATATATTTAAATAACCTGTTGGATATAGTTTATTATGGACTGTAGACCACCAGGATCCTCTGTCCATGAAACTTTCCGGGCAAGAATACTGGAGTGGGTTACTATTTCCTTCTACATGGGATCTTCATGAGCCAAGGATCAAACCTGCATCTCTTGCACTGGCAGGCAGATTCTTTACCACTGAGCCACATGGGAAGCCCATAATATATTTATAGATAATGCTTAATAATGTTTTTTTTTTCTGAGAATCAATAAAAGACATGGTATTAGTCAAGGTTTTCCAGAGAAGATTTTATATTACAATGAGTGGATTCACAGATAACAAGTCCCAAGATTCACAGAGTGATCAGTGAACTGGAGACCCAGGAAAACCGATAGAAAGGTTCCAGTCTGAAAATTGCACAAGCTAGAGCCAGGAGGAACCAGAGATCAAATCTCCAACATCCACTGGATCATGGAAAAAGCAAAAGAGTTCCAGAAAAACATCTATTTCTGCTTTCTTGACTATGCCAAAGCCTTTGACTGTGTGGGTCACAAAAAACTGTGGAAAATTCTTCAAGAGATGGGAATACCAGACACCTGACCTGCCTCTTGAGAAATCTGTATGCAGGTCAGTAAGCAACAGTTAGAACTGGACATAGAATAACAGACTGGTTCCAAATAGGAAAAGGAGTGCATCAAGGCTGTATATTGTCACCTGCTTATTTAACTTATATGCAGAGTACATCATGAGAAATGCTGGACTGGAAGAAACACAAGCTGGAATCAAGATTTCCAGGAGAAATATCAATAACCTGAGATATGAAGATGACACCACAGTTAGGGCAGAAAGTGAAGAGGAACTAAAAAGCCTCTTCATGAAAGTGAAAGAGGAGAGCAAAAAAGTTGGCTTAAAGCTCAACATTCAGAAAACCAAGATCATGGCATCCCGTCCCATCACTTCATGGGAAATAGATGGGGAAACAGTGGAAACAGTGTCAGACTTTATTTTATGGGGCTCCAAAATCAATGCAGATGGTGACTATAGCCATGAAATTAAAAGACGCATATTCCTTGGAAGGAAAGTTATGACCAACCTAGATAGCATATTCAAAAGTAGAGACATTACTTTGCCAACAAAGGTCTGTCTAGTCACGGCTACGGTTTTTCCTGAGGTCATGTGTAGGTGTGAGAGTTGGACTGTGAAGAAAGCTGAGCACCAAGAATTGATGCTTTTGAACTGTGGTGTTGGAGAAGACTCTTGAGAGTCCCTTGGACTGCAAGGAAATCCACTCAGTCCATTCTGAAGATCAGCTCTGGGCTTTCTTTGGAAGGAATGAAGCTAAAGCTGAAACTCGAGTACTCTGGCCACCTCATGTGAAGAGTTGACTCATTGGAAAAGACTCTGATGCTGGGAGGGATTGGGGGCAGGAGGAGAAGGGGACGACAGAGGATGAGATGGCTGGATGGCATCTCTGACTCTATGGATGTGAGTCTGAGTGAACTCCAGGAGTTGGTGATAGACAGGGAGGCCTGGCATGCTGCATTGTTGGGGTTGCAAAGAGTCGGACACGACTGAGCCATTGAACTGAACTGAACTGAGAGCCATGAAGAGTCACTCTTTCAGACTGCATTTGAAGATAGGAAAAAGCCAATGTCCTGTTGAAGGTATTCAAAATTCAGACATTCAGCTATTTGGATGAAGACCACTCACATTAGGGAGGGCAATTTGCTTTATTCAGTCTATCAATTCAAATGTTCAGTTCAGTTCAGTTCAGTTGCTCAGTCGTGTCCAACTCTTTGCCACCCCATGAATTGCAGCACTCCAGGCCTCCCTGAAAGAGATGGGAATACCAGACCACCTGACCTGCCTCTTGAGAAAGCTACATGTAGGTCAGGAAGCAACAGTTAGAACTGGACATGGAACAACAGACTGGTTCCAAATAGGAAGAGGAGTATGTCAAGGCTGTATATTGTCACCCTGCTTATTTATTTATGTGCAGAGTACATCATAAAAAAAGCCAGGCTGGAAGAAGCACAAGCTGGAGTCAAGATAGCCGGGAGAAATATCAATAACCTCAGATATGAAGATGACACCACCTTTATGGCAGAAAGTGAAGAGGAACTAAAAAGCCTCTTCATGAAAGTGAAAGAGGAGAGTGAAAAACTTGGCTTAAAGCTCCACATTCAGAAAATGAAGATCATGGCATCTGGTCCCATCACCTCATGGGAAATAGATGGGGAAACAGTGGAAACAGTATCAGACTTTATTTTATGGGGCTCCAAAATCAATGCAGATGGTGACTACAGCCATGAAATTAAAAGACACTTACTCCTTGGAGGAAAAGTTATGACCAACCTAGATAGCATATTGAAAAGCAGAGACATTACTTTGCCCAAAAAGGTCCATCTAGTCAAGGCTATGGTTTTTCCAGTGGTCATGTATGGATGTGAGAGTTGGACTGCGAAGAAGGCTGAACACTGAAGAATTTATGCTTTTGAACTGTGGTGTTGGATAAGACTCTTGAGAGTCCCTTGGATTGCAAGGAGATCCAACCAGTCCATTCTGAAGGAGATCAGCCCTGAGATTTCTTTGGAGGGAATGATGCTAAAGCTGCAACTCCAGTACTTCGGCCAACTCATGCGAAGAGTTGACTCACTGGAAAAGACTCTGATGCTGGAGGGATTGGGGGCAGGAGGAGAAGGGGATGACACAAGATGAGATGGCTGGATGGCATCACTGACTCTATGGACGTGAGTCTGAATGAACTCCGGGAGTTGGTGATGTACATGGAGGCCTGGTGTGCTGCGACTTATGGGGTCACAAAGAGTTGGACATGACTGAGCGACTGAACTGAACTGAAACCTCCCTGTCTATCACCAGCTCCTGGAGTTCACTCAAACTCATGTCCATCAAGTCAATGATGCCATCCAGCCATCTCATCCTCTGTCGTCCCCTTTTCCTCAGGCCCCCAATCGCTTCCAGCATCAAGTCTTTTCCAATGAATCAACTCTGCACGATGTGGCCAAAGTACTGGAGTTTCATCTTTAGCACCATTCCTTTCAAAGAACACCCAGGGCTGATCTCCTTTGGAATGGACTTGTTGGATCTCCTTGCAGTCCAAGGGACTCTCAAGATTGTTTTCTCCAACATCAGAGTTCAAAAGCATCAATTCTTTGATGCTCAGCTTTCTTCACAGTCCAACTCTCACATCCATACATGACCACTGGAAAAACCATAGCCTTGACTAGATGGACTTTTGTTGGCAAAGTAATGTCTCTGCTTTTCAATATGCTCTCTAGGTTGATCATAACTTTTCCTCCAAGGAGTGAGCCTCTTTTAATTTCATGGCTGTAGTCACCATCTGCATTGATTTTGGTGCCCCATAAAATAAAGTCTGACACTGTTTCCACTGTTTCCCCGTCTATTTCCCATGAAGTGATGGGACGGGATGCCATGATCTTCATTTTCTGAATGTTGAGCTTTAAGCCAACTTTTTCACTCTCTTCTTTCACTTTCATGAAGAAGCTTTTCAATTCCTCTTCACGTTCTGCCATAAAGGTGGTGTCATCTTCATATCTAAGGTTATTGATATTTCTCCCAGCAATCTTGATTCCAGTTTTTGCTTCTTCCAACCCATTGTTTCCCATGATGCACTCTTCATAGGAGTTAAATAAGCAGGGTGACAATATACAGCCTTGCCGTATTCCTTTTCCTATTTGTAACCAGTCTCTTGTTCCATGTAAAGTTCTAACTGTTGCTTCCTAACCTGCATGTAGGTTTCTCAAGAGGCAGGTCAGGTGGTCTGACATTCCCTTCTCTTTCAGAATTTTCCACAGTTTATTTTGATCCACACAGTCAAAGTCTTTGACATAGTCAATAAGCAGAAATAGATGTTTTTCTAGAACTCTCTTCCTTTTTCCGTGATCTGGCAGATGTTGGCAATTTGATCTCTGGTTCCTCTGCCTTTTCTAAAACCAGCTTGAACATCCTGATGTTCACGGTTCATGTATTGTTGAAGCCTGGCTTGGAGAATTTTGAGCATAACATTGCTAGCGTTTGAGATGAGTGCAATTGTGTGGTAGCTTGAGCATTCTTTGGCTTTGCCTTTCTTTGGGATTGGAATGAAAACTGACCTTTTCCAGTCCTGTGGCCACTGCTGAGGTTTCCAAATTTGCTGGCATATTGAGTGCAGCATTTTCACAGCATCTTTCAGGATTTGAAATAGCTCAACTGGAATTCCATCACCTCCACTAGCTTTGTTCATAGTGATGCTTTCTAAGGCCCACTTGACTTCACATTCCAGGATGTCTGGCTCTAGGTGAGTGATCACACCATCGTGATTATCTTGGTCATGAAGATCTTTTTTGTACAGTTCTTCTGTGTAGTCTTGCCACTTCTTCTTAATATCTTCTGCTTCTGTTATGTCCATACCATTTCTGTCCTAGTTAGTCTTATGTAAAAACACCTCACAGAAACACTCAGAATTATGTTTGACAACCTGGACACCCTGTGTCTTAGTTGACATATAAAATTAACCATCACTGACACTAAATAATGACATTACTTTATATATATATTTATATATATATATATATATATGTGTGTGTGTGTGTGTGTGTGTGTGTATACATATATATGTATATATATATAATTACATATATATGTAATTAATTTCATTAGCCTTCTGATGATAGTATGGATTTAGTCCTCTTGCATATTTTAAGTGTGAATTCCAAGCAAATCTTCATCATGATCATCAAAATCATCATCATCATATCATACTAGACCAATACCAAAATAATAATGTCTAAATTCTAAAGAAATATAAAAAAATAAAGTTATAATAATTTTTTTCTCATTCTCCTTTCCAAAGCTAACCAGTTAAATAAGAAGAGAGGATGAAAAATAGTACCAAGTAATTAATAAGGATTTAAATAGCATCACTCAGATTAAAAGAAAATGAACGGTTTTCAGCAAAATATTCTGAAAACCATTTAACCAAAGTCTGTGAAATAATATAATTTAACTGTGAAACTGGTGAAAAGGTTCAATATTCTCTTTTTCTTTTTAAATTTAAGTTAGGATTTTTCTGTCAAACCTGAATTTTATTTAAGGGAATGACTATTTTTTTCTGTATGAAACAATTTCTGTGAATTTAATTGCAACATAGATGATATTAACATATTCTAATTACAATTATTTCTAATAGTTTTATTTTGAAAAATGCAGACACTTTCCAAGTCAAGTGCTCATGTTTATCAAATAAGACAATACTTCCGATCAAAGAAAGGTCTTCTTAGTTGTTTGTTTGTTTTTGTACCAAGAGTTATCTTTGATAATCAAATGAACTGGAAAATTCTACCTGTGTCTTCCCACTAACACACAGTGAAATTCTCATTGTTGCAGTAATTAGCAATATCTCTTTAAACCATGAGGAAACACATTTTTTTTGTTCATAGAACTAAAGTTAGTGATCAACAAATAAACCTTCTGAGATGAGATAAACAAGATTTTTACCAAATATTGTGCATATGTGCATGCATGCCAAGTCGCTTCAACTGTGTCCAACTCTTTATGACCCTGTGAACTGTAACACTCCAGGTTCCTCTATCCATGGGGTTCTCCAGGCAAGAATACTGCAGTGGGTTGCCATGCCCTTTTCCAAGGGATCTTCCTGACCCAGGAATCAAATCTGCATCTCTTATGTCTCCTGAATTGACAGGCAAGATCTTTACCACTAGCACTACCTGTAAGCCCATTAAATTCTGTGCTTAGCCTCCAAGAAATGCTTTTTCATATAAAAAGAATGTTGCAGTGGATGTTAAGGAAAAAATCATTTAAGAACATAAGAGACTACAAGCTAAATATGAATCAAAAGAATAGTATTCTTGTTGTTCAGTTGCTAAGTCGTGTCCAACTCTTTGCGACCACATACACTGAAGCATTCCAGACTTCCCTATCCTTCACTATCTCCCAGAGTTTGCTCAAACTCATGTCCATTGAGTCCATGAGGCCATCCATCTCATCTTCTGTTGCTCCTCTTCCCTCCCTCAGTTTTTCCCAGCATCAAGGTCTTTTCCATTGAGTTGGCTCTTTGCATCAAGTGGCCAAAGGATTGGTACTTCAGCTTCAGCATCAGTCCTTCCAATGAATATTCAGGGTTGATTTCCTTTAGGACTGACTGGTTTGGTCTCCTTTATGTCCAAGGGACTCTCAAGAGTCTTTTCCAGCACTACATTTTGAAAGCATCAATTTTTATGTGCTCAGCCTTCTTTATGGTCCAGCTCTCACATCCATACATGACTACTGGAAAAACCATTGCCTTGACTATATGGACCTTTGTTAGCAAAGTGATGTCTCTTATTATTAATACGCTGTCTGGGTTTCTCATAGGTTTTCTTCCAAGGAGCAAGTGTCTTAATTTCATGGCTGCAGTCACCATCCACAATGATTTTAGAACCCAAGAAAATAAAGTCTGTTACTGTTTTCATTTTTTCCCCATCCATTTGCCTTGAAGTGATGGGACCAGATACTATGATCTTAGTTTTTTGAATGCTGAGTTTTAATCCAGCTTTTTCACTTTCTTCTTTCACTTTCATCAAGAAGCTCTTTATTTCCTCTTTGCTCTCTGCCATTAGAGTTGTGTCATCTGCATATCTGAGGTTATTGATATGAAATAGAGTTCCAGAAAAACAAAGAGCAAGAGAGTTCCAGAAAAACATCTATTTCTGCTTTCTTGACTATGCCAAAGCCTTTGACTGTGTGGATCACAATATACTGTGGAAAATTCTTCAAGAGATGGGAATACCAGACCACCTGACCTGCCTCTTGAAAAACCTGTATACAGGTCAGGAAGCAACAGTTAGAACTAGACATGGACAGACTGGTTCCAAATAGGAAAAGGAGTACGTCAAGGCTGTATATTGTCACCCTGCTTATTTAACTTGTATGCAGAGTACATCATGAGATATGCTGGGCTGGAAGAAGCACAAGCTGGAATCAAGATTGCTGGGAGAAATATCGGTAACCTCAGATATGCAGATGACACCATCTTTATGGCAGAAAGTGAAGAAGAACTAAAGAGCCTCTTGATGAAAGTGAAAGAGGAGTGTGAAAAAGTTGGCTTAAAGCTCAACACTTATAAAATGAAGATTATGGCATCTGGTCCCATCACTTCATGGGAAATAGATGGGGAAACAGTGGCTGACTTTATTTTTTGGGCTCCAAAATCACTGCAGATAGTGATTGCAGCCATGAAATTAAAAGACGCTTACTCCTTGGAAGAAAAGTTATGACCAATTTAGACAGCATATTGAAAAGCAGAGACATTACTTTGCCAACAAAGGTCCATCTAGTCAAGGCTATGATTTTTCCAGTGGTCATGTATGGATGTGAGAGTTGGACTATAAATAAAGCTAAGTGCCAAAGAATTGATGCTTTTGAACTGTGGTGTTGGAGAAGACTCTTGAGAGTCCCTTGGACTGCAAGGAGAACCAATCAGTACATTCTAAAAGAGATCAGTCCTGGGTGTTCATTGGAAGGACTGATGTTGAAGCTGAAACTCCAATACTTTGGCCCCCTGATGGGAAGAGCTGAGTAATTGGAAAAGACCCTGATGCTGGGAAAGATCGAGGGCAGAAGGAAAAGGGGACGACAGAGAATGAGGTGGTTAGATCGCATCACCAACTCAATGGACATGAGTTTTGGTAAACTCTGGCAGTCGGTGATGGACAGGGAGGCCTGGAATGCCGCAGTTCATGGGGTTGCAAAGAGGCGGGCACAACTGAGCCACTGAAGTGAACTGAACAGAATGTTCATAGTATCCAGGTTGGATGTGCTCACATTTTTTCTTTTTTTCTAGATGGCAGAATATGAAACATATACTTGGATTAACCATACAAGTAGATTATCACACTACTTTTTGTGCAACAGATAGAATCAGTTCAAGGACTGACAGAGATTGTTTCCTTCCTACTGCCATCCCAGTGCCTAGAATAGAGAAGACACCTGCTGTATGCCTATTGAATGATTGAGTTAATTTATATTTGCTTTGAAGAAAGTAATTTTTTATGCCAATGAATGAAAATGGCTTCAGTTATACTAGCCCTGCCTGGAGCTAAATGTATTTTATTCATAAAAATATAGATGCACATTTTGCTACTGCAAAAGTAAACACTGGGTTCTATGTACAGCAACACAAAACTGCTAATGACATTGTTATCTGAACATATTAACATATAATCTGATTTTCTAAAAGAAAAGCATTTCATATTTAGCGTGAGATATTAACAGGTGTATTTCAGAACTCTGGTGAGACAGTCTCTGAATATGTACACTATTCATCTATTGTTGACATTTTGTACCTATCTTTCTCACAAAATCCAATAGCTTGCATGTTATCAGGGAAAAAATAGTCTTTCAACATTAAACAAATTTGCAGTATTGAGATAGGTATCATTGTAGTAAGGACTAAAAAATTTAAGAAAAAGACAGTAGACAAGATTGCCTACAAGTGAGTCAGATTCTTTGATGATTTTATAATCATACCACATAAATATTTGAGTAGGTCTCTAGTGAATATATATGCATATATTTTATCTTATGGCTATATTTGCCAAGATACAAATATTCATCACTATTTCTTTGAAGCTAAATCTTATGAAATGTGATCTAAATGAATACCTCTTGTTTCAGAGTAGAATGTATAAAGATTAAATTTTTCTCACGTTCTTAGGCTTTCTTGTCTGAAAAGATCTCATTTTTCTCACTTTAACATATACAAGTTTTTCATTTTAGAAGTTTGAAAATACAAATCAAAGAAATAATCAGTGTCATATCTAGGAATTTATATTGTAAGCTTTTTCAATTCATCCTAATTTTATCCTACAGGGCCCCGAGAAAAGGTATAATATGGAAATAAACCATAAGATGTAAGCATTATACACATATGAAAATCAAGCATCACAGGTAAGGTTTGGACAAGTTAACTATCCTGACCACTGACCTTGCAGTGCAGCCATATTAATCTCCATATTACTGAAGAAGCAACTGAGACCTAAGGAGGCAAAATACTTTATTCTGGATTCCATGTGATAATTATAAAAGCTTTGCTTAAAAATCGAAGCTAATATTCATGGGGTTGTAAAAAGTCAGACACGACTGAGCGACTGAACTGAACTGAACTGAACTGAACTGAATGTTCTTTTTACCAGATCAGAATACTGCTGTGAAGCTGTTGATGGACGTTAACTACACACCTAATTAGGACATAAAGATTCATGGTCTTCAGTCAGAGTTATTGACTATGCCAAAACCTTTGATTCTGTGGATCTCAAAAAAGTGTGGGAAATTCTTAAAGAAATGGGAATACCAGACCACCTGACCTGCCTCCTGAGAAATCTGTATGCAGGTAAAGAAGCAACAGTTATAACTGGACATGGAACAACAGACTGGTTCCAAATAGGAAACAGAGTATGTCAAGGCTGTATATTGTCACCCTGCTTATTTAACTTATATGAAGAGTACCTCATGAGAAACGCTGGCCTGGAAGAAGCACAAGTAGGAATCAAGATTGCTGGGAGAAATATCAATAACCCAGATATGCAGATGACACCACCCTTATGGCAGAAAGTGAAGAGGAACTGAAAAGCCTCCTGATGAAAGAGAAAGAGGAGAGTGAAAAAGTTGGCTTAAAGGTCAACATTCAGAAAATGAAGATCATGGCATCTGGTCCCATCACTTCATGGGAAATAGATGGGGAAACAGTGTCAGACTTTATTTTTTGGGGCTCCAAAATCAATGCAGATGGTGATTGCGGCCATGAAATTAAAAGACACTTACTCCTTGGAAGAAAAGTTATGACCAACCTAGATAGCATATTGAAAAGCAGAGACATTACTTTGCCCAAAAAGGTCCATCTAGTCAAGGCTATGGTTTTTCCAGTGGTCATGTATGAATGTGAGAGTTGGACTGTGAAGAAAGCTGAGTGCCGAAGAATTGATGCTTTTGAACTGTGGTGTTGGAGAAGACTCTTGAGAGTCCCCTGGACTGCAAGGAGATCCAACAAATCCATTCTAAAGGAGATCAGCCCTGGGTGTTCTTTGGAAGTACTGATCCTAAAGCTGAAACTCCAGTACTTGGGCCACCTCATGCGAAGAGTTGACTCACTGGAAAAGACTCTGATGCTGGGAGGAATTGGGGGCAGGAGCAAAAGGGAACAACAGAGGATGAGATGGCTAGATGGCATCAATGACTCGATGGACGAGAGTTTGAGTGAACTCCAGGAGATGGTGATGGACAGGGAGGCCTGGTGTGCTGAGATTCATGGGGTCGTAAAGAGTTAGACACGACTGAGCGACTCAACTGAACTGAAAGTCATATGTGTGTGTGTATATATATATATGTATGTATAAAATACTGAGTAGACTTCACACATTATTTGAACATTTTGTGTAAATTTGTACCAATATTAATACCATACTTCTAGACTTCTCATCAACCCACACATTCACAAGGAATATCTGAGGTCATTTGGCCTTTTACAACTCTTGTAGAGTGAAATATTCTGTCATTATTAAGAATTGTGTCAATTGTTTAGATTTAAAATTTTCATTTTTTATTTTAATTCTTCCCAACTTATCTCATGAATCCTTATATTCTACCATTTCTTCTATAGACATAGACTTCTCCCTAGTTGCCACAAGTCCTACTTACTTTTAGAGTGGCTTTGCTTTCATTATTTGTTCTACTTTTAATATATATTTCAAGTGTATCTCTATTGAAGAAATACTATCTGTTTTTCAAGGCTCAAAATAAGTACTATACGTTTTCATCATTTGCTGATTTCCCCAACTGAGCTGTGTGGGGTTTTTTGCTGTAAATTATAGATAGTAAATATTGTCACTATGCCTCCATTTCATTAATTTTTATTTTTAAATTTTACTTATTTTTATTGACATATAGCTGATTTACAATGTGTTAACTTCAGGTGTAAAGGATAGTGATTTAGTGTTATATATATACTGTATATATATATATATATACACACAAGTATATATTTAGGTTATTTTCCATTTAATAATTCAGTATTTGTGTTATATACATATATATACACATATTATATATATGTTTGTTATATGTACATATATATACATATATATGTATATAGGTTCTTTTCCATTATAGTTTTTTACAAAATATTGAATATAGTTCCCTGTTCTTTACAGTAGATCCTTGTTGTTTATCTATTTTATATATAGTAGTTTGAATATTTTAATCACAAACTCCTAATTTATGCCCCTCTTTCCTCTTTGACAAATAAAAGTTTGTTTTCTAAGTCTGTGTGTCATTCCTGTTTTATAAATAAGTTCATTTGTATCATCATTTAAGATTCCACATGTAAGTGATATCATAGGCTACTTGTCTTTGTCTGACTTACTTCACTTAGTATGATAATCTCTAGGTCTCCACACGCACACACATGCATGCTTAGTTTTTCAGTTGTGTCCAACTCTTTGTGACCCACTGGACTGTGGCCCACCAGGCTTCTCTCTTCATGGGATTTTTCAGGCAAGAATGCTGTAGTAGCTGCCATTTCCTTCTCTAGGAGATCTTCCTGACCCAGGGATCAAACGTGCATTTTCTGTCTCCAGCATTGCAGGTGGATTCTTTACCCACTGAACTATCAGGAAATAATCTATGATAATTTATATCACTATATTTATAATAATATTATATAATAATTTAAAATATAATTATATTTTATAATAATTAAATTATTATAAAATAATTTCTAATTTTATTTTCTATAATCCATGATAATCTCTAGGTCTTTCCATGTTGCTTCAAATGACATTATTTCATTTTTTAATTGCTGAGTAATATTCCATTGTGTGCATATATCATATTTTTATCCTTCCATCTTCAATGGCATTTACATTGCTTCCATGTCTTGGCTGTTATAAATAGTGCTGCTATGTCTCAATCTTAAATTTACTGTTTTAATTCCAATTTTGCCACTTATTACACATGTTGCCTTGAACAAATTCCTTAATTTTCTAAGTCACACTCTCCACTTCTGTTTAAGGTAAATGTTAATTTCTACGCTAGCCAATTTATAGAATTGTTGTGAGAAAAGAGTGAAGCAATGGTTTAATATTACACTAAAGTTACATTAATGTTATCATCTTAGCTAGGCAGTAAAGGACTTGAAATTGAAAAGCAGATAGAATCCTAGTCTGACTAGAATGTTCTAACCAAGGTGTTGTGTGACCACTAACGAATTTGGAGATAGCCTGAATCTCAATTCGATTGTCACTCTCCAGAAAAATTATTATGCATGCACAGATCCATATTTTTCATCTGTCTATCTCACTTAGGGTTTTGAACATGATAGATATTGAAACAGATATTGAACCAGAAAGTCATGTACTTTCAAAGGTTTCACAAATTACAGATTATTCCTGTCCAAAAGAGATGCTTCAGAATATGATGAGGCTTTAAATAGCAGAAGATGTTAGATCAAAACCCAGTTTATTAACCTGTCCACACAGATCGATGAATACGGTACATTATTTTACTAGTAATGTAACATTTCCCAACATGACTGAGCACCCAGACTGTTGCTTCTGTTTGGGTTCTAACTCATGGTTATAAAGTTACATAAGAATCAGCACCATCTTCACATGGTGCCTGAGGAATAATTTACCATATTGAACAATTCATACTGCCCTTAAATTCTGGGTGTATGTAAGTATGTCTAGACATAATATGTGAGAAGTGTGATAGCTTTTTCTTCATATTGACAACTGGCTGGTCAATGAACACCAGCATTGCCATTATTTGGTATAAAAAATATTTAATATTAATTGCATAAAATTTTAAAAACATTTCAGTCTTATTTAAATAATTTAATAAATTATTGGGTGCAAATATATGATATAATGGTGATAACATAATTGGTAATGAAAAAGGTATACAAGAAGGAATTTTGGCCAAACTTCAAAAGAACTCTTTGGTTATAAATTACCTACCACTTGAATATTTTACTGGAGACAGGACATTAACTGTGCCAGTAATGATGACATCCTTTGGAACAATTCAAAGATTATGTATGAGATTTTTCTGGATCTCTCTAAAGATGGAGCATATTGATGGAGCACACTTCAAATTTGACATGATGGGAATGCTGACTAAATCTTTTTTAAAATGTAATGAGATTAAATCTAGATAAAATGTAAACTGTACTAAAAGAGTGCAACAAAACAGCTAAAGATTCTCCAAATAAAGAGCAAAACATGGTTAACAGAAAAAATAAAATTCTGAATTTCCTTTACCCAAAGGATATATATATATATATATATATATATATATATATATATATATATTTGCTAGTAAAAGGCTGGCAAATGCTTAATGACAACAACAAAAAAAGCTCAAGTAGAATTCAAATAGATGTATATTCAACTGTATCACTGTAAAAGGGATTTATAAATATTTAGGGAAAAATACATCTTTCAAAGCAAAAGAAACTGCATGTGAAATATGCAACAACAACAACAACCAAATACTTCAATGAAATATATAAAGGTCAGGGAGTTATAACAAAATATGCATAACTTTGAAGAAGATTCACATACACACAAAACCTGAAATTAATTTCCATAGAGACCCTTTTGGAGAAGGCAATGGCAACCCACTCCATTACTATTGCCTGGAAAATTCCATGGATGGAGGAGCCTGGTAGGCTGCAGTCCATGGGGTCGCGAAGAGTTGGACATGACTGAGCGACTTCACTTTCACTTTTCTCTTTCATGCATTGGAGAAGGAAATGGCAACCCACTCCAGTGTTCTTGCCTGGAGAATCCCAGGGACGGGGGAGCCTGGTGGGCTGCTGTCTATGGGGTCGCACAGAGTTGGACATGACTGAAGCGACTTAGCAGCAGCAGAGACCCTTTTCTCTGGCATCATATATCGTGGTGTTTTCTCAGTCAAAGAGAGATTTGAAAGTATTAAATAACTTCTATTTTTATTTTTTATTACAGCATATCAGTATTAAAATATTGAGGGACAAATAACTTCTAAAATATTGTAAGTCTCTAGATGATGCTTTAAGAACTAGTAAATATTTCCATATGTTAGTAATAAAATTTATATGATAAATTTAAATATTTTACAATAATTTCCATAATAAATTTATTTATTGTAATTGATTATAACATTTAATATAACACTATTAACTATTTATAAATCTGTTCTTTTATAAATAAGGAAGTTCCAGTTAATAAGTTTCTCTATATTGAGATTGCTTTTAAAAATAACTAAAGTTTTAAAAAATCAAGAATGGGTGTCTAATATTTCATTGCTATCAGTAGAACATAAATTATGTGAAAAACATCTAATTATAGTAACATAATTAAGGATTCTGCTAGAATGAAGTCAAGAAAATGAAATACTGTGGAATAAATATGTAATAACTTATTAACTGAGCTTCCCGGGTGGTTCAGTTGGTAAAGAATCCCCTTGCCAGTGCAGGAGACATGGGTTCAATCCCTGAGTGGGAAAGATCCCCTGGAGAAGGAAACTCAACCCACTCCAGAATTCTTGCCTGAGAAATCCCATGGACAGAGGAACCTGGGGGCTACAGTCCATGGAGTCACAAAGAGTTGAACATTATTTAGCTGGTAAAGAATCCTCCTGCAATTCAGGAGACCCTGGTTTGATTCCTGGGTCAGAAAGATCCGCTGCAGAAGGGATAGGCTACCCCCTCCAGTATTCTTGGGTTTCCCTTGCAGCTCAGCTGGTAAAGAATCTGCCTGCAATGTGGGAGACCTGGGCTCGATCCCTGGGTTGGGAAGATACCCTCGAGAAAGGAAAGGCTACTCACTCCACTATCTTGGCCTGGAGAATTCCATGGACCGTGTAGTCCATGCAGTCACAGAGTCAGACTCGACTGAGTGACTTTCACTTTCTCTTTCCACTTTAGCGATCAAACAATAACAACAAATTTATTAATTATTCATGTTTTTATATTTTTATTCAAACATTGCTAGTTTATCAACAGAAGAATCAGATACATGCAATAACAATTTAACTCAGTCATATATTGCCTATTTTAAATCAAAAAACAGACATCTATACTTATATATTTGGGGTTCTTTGGTAGCACAGGGGTAAAGAATCTGCCTGCCAATGCAGCAGACACAGGAGACAGGCGTTCTATCCCTGGGTCAGGAAGATTCTCTGGAGGATGTAATGGCAATCCACTCCAGTGTTCTTGCCTGGGAAATCCCATGGACAGAAGAGCATGGCAGGAGACAGAGCATGGGTTGCTAGAGCTGGATACGACTGATCACTGAGCACACACACATATTTATATATATTACTCTTTTTTTTTTGACTTTATTTTTTTTAAATTTTATTTTATTTTTAAACTTTACAATATTGTATTGGTTTTGCCAAATATCGAAATGAATCTGCCGCAGGTATACATGTGTTCCCCATCCTGAACCCTCCTCCCCCCTCCCTCCCCATACCATCCCTCTGGGTCATCCCAGTGCACCAGCCCCAAGCATCCAGTATCGTGCATCGAACCTAGACTGGTGACTCGTTTCATACATGATAGTATACATGTTTCAATGCCATTCTCCCAAATCTTCCCACCCTCTCCCTCTCCCACAGAGTCCATAAGACTGAAAGATGATAACAATAACCCTGTATACGAGACAGCAAAAGAGACACTAATGTATATATATTATTCTTATTGTGAGGAAATTTTGAAAAGATAGGTGTCTTTTCCTTACATCTGCTAACATGGTTCATCATTTCAAATATGTAAACCCCTAGCATGAAGGTCTAGTTTTGGATTCTTGTCACTGTCCACAAATTTTAACTGAGAGACCTATACTGAATACACCCAACTTTTGGACTCTCCTCATTAAACACACTATTCCACTATGTACATACATTGCAAGATATAAGTCACTTCCAGGGCTTATACTTTTCAGATAATATTGACATTAATTTAAGAAGATATGAAATATTATATCTTGTCAAAACTATGCAGCCTTGGATAAGTTCCTATTTCCTGTCTGTCTTATATTGACCACATCTGTGCTCTGCAGAAGAAATTACTTTTCCTATTACTTGATTTATGTGCATATTTTCTTTGTTAAGTTGGCCTTGGGACATACTGTCAATGGTATTTTTTGAACTTTATAAAATAATCAGCATATAAAATCAAGCATGACATATTTAGAAAGACAAACCTCTCTTGATTGTTATGATAGATTTCTTTCATCTCATTTTTTTCTGAAGCAGTTCCATTTGATTATCAGAAATCATAATTTAATCTTGCTGAAAGCTACATACCTACAAGTATAACCTTACAATCATGGATGGGACTTTGCGATGTCAAACAGAATGTAAAAGTCAAATATCCCACCCTTCTATCTCTAAATTAACATGAGGAAGACTACACATTTACAAAAGAAAATTGAGGCCAGTATTAGCATGATATTAAAAGACGTTTACTCCTTGAAAGGAAAGTCATGACCAAACAGGACAGCATATTAAAAAGCAGAGGCATTACTTTGTCAACAAAAGTCCACCTAGTCAAGGCTATGGTATTTCTAGTAGTCATGTTTGGATGTGGGAGTTGGACTATAAAGAAAGCTGAGCGCAGAAAAACTGATGCTTTTGAACTGTGGTGTTGGAGAAGACTCTTGAGAGTCACTTGGACTGCAGGGAGATCCAATAAGTCCATCCTAAAGGAAATCAGTCCTGGGTGTTCATTGGAAGGACTGATGTTGAAGCTGAACTCCAACATTTTGGCCACCTGATGCGAAGAGCTGACTCATTGGGAAAGACTCTAATGTTGGGAAAGATTGGAGGCAGGAGGAGAAGGGGATGACAGAGGATGAGATCGTTAGACGGCATCACTGACTCAATGGACATGAGTTTGGTTAAACTCCACCAGTTGGTGATGGACAGGGAGACCTGGAATACTGCGGTTCGGTTCAGTTCAGTTCAGTCGCTCAGTTGTGTCTGACTCTTTATAACCTCATGAACTGCAGCACGCCAGGCCTCCCTGTCCATCACCAACTCCTGGAGTTCACCCAGACTCATGTCCATTGGGTCGGTGATGCCATCCAGCCATCTCATCCTCTGTCGTCCCCTTCTCTTCCTGCCCCCAGTCCCTCCCAGCATCAGTCTTTTCCAATGAGTCAACACTTTGCATGAGGTGGCCAAAGTATTGGAGTTTCAGCTTTAGCATCAGTACTTCCAAAGAATACCAAGGACTGATTTCCTTTAGAAGGGACTGGTTGGATCTCCTTGCAGTCCAAGGGACTCTCAAGAGTCTTCTCCAATACCACAGTTCAAAAGCATCAATTCTTGGCACTCAGCTGTCTTCACAGTCCAACTCTCACATCCATACATGACCACTGGAAAAACCATAGCCTTGACTAGATGGACCTTTGTTGGCAAAGTAATGTCTCTGCTTTTCAATATGCTATTTAGGTTGGTCATAACTTTCCTTCCAAGGAGTAAGCATCTTTTGATTTCATGGCTGCAATCACCATCTGCAGTGATTTTGGAGCCCAAAAAATAAGGTCTGACACTGTTTCCACTGTTTCCCCATCTATTTCCCATGAAGTGATGGGACCAGATGCCATGATCTTAGTTTTCTGAATGTTGAGCTATAAGGCAACTTTTTCATTCTCCTCTTTCACTTTCATCAGGAGGCTTTTCAGTTCCTCTTCACTTTCTGCCATAAATGTGGTGTCATCTGCATATCTGAGGTTATTGATATTTCTCCCGAAATCTTGATTCCAGCTTGTGCTTCTTCCAGCCCAGTGTTTCCCATGATGCACTCTTCATAGGAGTTAAATAAGCAGGGTGACAATATACAGCCTTGACCTATTTGGAACCAAGCTGTTGTTCCACATCCAGTTCTAACTGTTGCTTCCTGACCTGCATACAGGTCTCTCAAGAGGCAAGTCAGGTGGTCTGGTATTCCCATTTCTTTCAGAATTGTCTACAGTTTATTGTGATCCACACAGTCAAAGTCCTTGGCATAGGCAATAAAACAGAAATAGATGTTTTTCTGGAACTCTCTTGCTTTTTTGATGATCTAGCAGATGTTGGCAATTTGATCTCTGGTTCCTCTGCCTTTTCTAAAACCAGCTTGTACATCTGGAAGTTCACAGTTCACATATTGTTGAAGCCTGGCTTGGAGAATTTTGAGCATTACTTTACTAGCGTGTGAGATGAGTGCAACTGTGCGGTAGTTTGAGCATTCTTTGGCATTGCCTTTCTTTGGGATTGGAATGAAAACTGACCTTTTCCAGTCCTGTGGCCTCTGCTGAGTTTTCCAAATTTGCTGGCATATTGAGTGCAGCACTTTCACAGTATCATCTTTTAGGATTTGAAATAGCTCAACTGGAACTCCAATACCTCCACTAGCTTTGTTCGTAGTGATGCTCTCTAAGGCCCACTTGACTTCACACTCCAGGATGTCTGGCTCTAGGTGAGTGATCACACCATCGTGATTATCTTGGTCATGAAGATCTTTTTTGTACAGTTCTTCTGTGTAGTCTTGCCACCTCTTCTTAATATCTTCTGCTTCTGTTTAGGTCCATATCATTTCTGTCCTTTATCGAGCCCATCTTTGCCTGAAATGTTCCTTTGGTATCTCTAATTTTCTTGAAGAGATCTCTAGTCTTTCCCATTCTGTTGTTTTCCTCTATTTCTTTGCATTGATCGGTGAGGAAGGCTTTCTTATCTCTTCTTGCTATTCTTTCGAACTCTGCATTCAGATGCTTATATCTTTCCTTTTCTCCTTTGCTTTTCACTTCTCTTCTTTTCACAGCTATTTGTAATATGGGGTCGCAAAGAGTCAGACATGACTGAGCGACTGAACTGAACTGAATTATCATGAAAACTTTATCAATATTTAAGAATCCTATAACTAAGATAGTGTAGCCAAAAAGTAATAGTCTATCTATCTAGCTGTCTATCTGTTTATCTTCAGTTATTTTTAGAAAGAGAGCCATAAATTGCTCTTGTGTATTTCTGGACATCCAGGTATCATCTTGTCTTTTTTAATTTATTTAATATATAAATCATCTCTATTGCTTATCTCAATTCTAGTGGAAAGTGAAAATCTCTTGGCAACATTTCCAAAATTTCTAGAAGCTTATCTTTTCATGTTCATTTTTTTGTCTTGTTGCAGTTTAAATTTCAACCACTAACACATAGTTATTATCTTTCCCTCCTTTGTTAGAATACAGAGATGAATCCCATCTTCTTCTGGAAAATACATGCAAGCATCCAACTTTATCAAGATTTAAGACAACAGAATTTTATAAGCAAATTTTTAAAACAGTTGTACATTGTTCAAGTCTCAAGTGGCAGGAAATAAGTGTGTTAATATCTGGTATTCATTTATCTTCCTTCGTAGCTGTTCAGGATCTAGAATGTCTCATTCTCTGTCTCTTCTGTCTGCCCTTTTATTACCTCACACTGTAAAACATTTGAGGATTTTTGCCAATAAAAGACAATTTTTGATACTTGACAGTTTTTCAGGTAATGCAATTTATCTTTCTCCCCTTATGTTAACAATTAACAATTTCTTCCAGAAATCCTTGGGTTTTCTAAATTTTAGATTAAACATTTTGTATATTTCAGAAAGAAATTTCTTATGGCAGCAATCTTTCTATCAGTTAAAAATGAGCTCATAGGAGATAAAATAATAGCAAGTCTAATGCAGTCTGCCTTCACTTGTTCTTAAGTGGAACCTACATTCTTATGCAAGACATATAATGAATCTCTAAGACTTTTCTTCTATATATCTCAGCTAAGGAATAGAATGAGATCTAATCTGGAGTGACTTTCCTCAGCTGTCCACTCAGGGTTTTCCAGTGTAAGTCACATTGTTAAGCTAACAGAGCAAAACTAAGTGAAATAAAACCGTGTGTGCCACTAAGGTTTCATTATTTTAAAACTCACTGTAGCCTACTGGAAACTCTATCAACTCCAGTCCAAAATACTGGCCTAACTCTATCTTTGAATGTGATCCTATTCTTTGAAACAATGAACCCTTATTGAAACTTATATTACATCCATAAAGCTATAGTGAGTCTTCAGTTGAAGTATATTATCCTTCATAGATGTTTGTGAATGATCAGTTCCAGGTTGAGAGAAATTATATTACTTTACTCTCTCTGTAGTTAAGCAGCTAAACTTTAGGTATACTTACAGAGTCAAGATCTCAGTTTCCATAATTCTGATGCTAGGAACTCAATCTGCTTTCATTTTTCTCTTTGAACATTGCAACTGAAAACTTTATTTCCTCTAAATAGCCTGTGAAGTATAATTCAGTCTTGTCAAGGAATACAGAGTACAATGTATAACCAAACAAAGAGTCTGGTGATTTCCATAAGCTTTATTTCACTGATTCTAATGTTTTACCTACATTTGTGTGTGTGTGTGTGTGTGTGTGTATTTTACCTATATTTTAACATTTCAGAAATCAGGACAGATTATTTAATTCCTATTTCTCACTGTCTGTAAAGTAAGCACTAGTATTATTTTAATGTATTTATTTATTAATGTCAAAGTTTTATTGATAATCAGTACAATTCAGTATCTCAGGCATGTCTGTCTCTTTGCAATCCCATGAACCATGGCACGCCAGGCCTCCCTGTCCATCACCAACTTCCGGAGTCCACCCAAACCCATGTCCATTGAGTACGTGATGCCATCCAACCATCTCATCCTCTGTCATCCCCTTCTCCTCCTGCCTTCAATCTTTCCGAACATCAGGGTCTTCTCAAATGAGTCAGCTCTTCACATCAGGTGGCCAAAATCTTGGAGTTTCAGCTTTAACATCAGTCTTTCCAATGAACACCCAGGACTGATTTCCTTTAGGATGGACCTGTTGGAGCTCCTTGCAGTCCAGGGGACTCTCAAGAGTCTTCTCCAACACCACAGTTCAAAAGCATCAATTCTTCTGTGCTCAGCTTTATTTATAGTCCAACTCTAACATCCATACATAACTACTGGAAATACCATAGCTTTGACTAGATGGACTTTTGTTGACAAAGTAATGTCTTTGCTTTTTAATATGCTATCTAGTTTAGTCATAACTTTCCTTCCAAGGAGTAAGCGTCTTTTAATTTCATGGATGCCGTCACCATCTGCAATGATTTTGGAGCCCCAAAAAACAAAGTCAGCCACTGTTTCCCCATCTACTTGCCATGAAGTGATGGGACCAGATGCCATGATCTTTGTTTTCTGAATGTTGAGCTTTAAGCCAACTTTGTCACTCTCCACTTTCACTTTCATCAAGAGGCTTTTGAGTTCCTCTTCACTTTCTGCCATAAGGGTGGTGTCATCTGCATATCTGAGGTTCTTGATATTTCTCCTGGCAATCTTGATTCCAGCTTATGCTTCTTCCAGCCCAACATTTCTCATGATGTACTCTGCATAAAAGTTAAAAAAAAAAGCAGATCCTTTTTTTTTTATAAATAGATCAATATACATACATTATTATAATCATTGTTATTATTACTACTATAATTATTAAGAGTGCTAATTTTGTTAGTTTTTTAGATAAACTTTTAACACTGAAAGCAAGTATAGGAGGATACACAGTGAATTAAACCAATGATAATTTATATTGACTGAACATCTACTCTATCACAGGTGCTGTACTGAACACTTTTACTAATGTTTAAAACTTTTCAATAAGTTTTATTGAAATATAAAATATTTTTATAAATAAATATATATTTATTTATAAAATATATATATATTATATATATTACACATTATATATATTATATGTATATATAAATATTTATAAAATATATAAAAATATATATTTTATAAATAAATATAAATATTCCATAAAATATATGGAATATAATTTATTGAAATATAAAATATATCCATGGAATATATACCATTGTCCCTATTGTACAGATGAGGAGATCAAGTATTAGAAAGGATAAGTAACTTTCCTGAGGCAGTACTAATGAGTGGAAGAGCCAAGATTCTAAGCCACATGTAACTACAAAGCCTGAATCTTTATGTGCCTCCATGAAAATAGAGACTGTATTTTATCCATAGGCCCTATTATACAGTAAGTTCTGAAAAGGTTTTTTTTTTTTTAAATAGTAAACAAAAAACATCTGACTGTTCCATGAAATCTTATCAATAGATAAATTTAGTAGAACTTCTGGACTTTAATTTGCTAATCTAAAAAGTAATGAATTATTTTGGATAAATTCAAGTTATTTTCAGTTATAAAATGCTTGATTCTACTTCCTACAGGGCATGTATCTCTACAACACAGAAGTAAATTCCTATAGTTATTGAAAAGACTACTTTCAGTGGGATCCTTTCAACAGGTTTACTTCTACTTTATTCTCATAATCACTTGTTGGAGTAGAGAGAGATTTAAATAGTAATACAATTGTATTTTTCCTTTTGAATCCACTTAATTTACTCATCAAAATTTGTTGAAAGTCCATTTTTGAAGAACTCAAAAGATAGCATCTTATAAAAGTGTGATGTAGAGCAGCTTATTATGCTTCGAATGCCTGTCTTGTTCACATTTTTTTTTCAGAGAAAAGTTGACCATATAGGCTTCTTATTGGCTTGGCTTGTTTGACTAATACTGGGTATTGGTCTCAAGGGCTATTGATTTTTAGGTTGACCAGTGGCCCACTGGTGACTAGATAGGAGACTATGCTTGAGCAATACTGTGTCAGTGACCAACTGAACCTATGTTACACCTCTTCCTCTCCTTCTTTCTCTCTCTCTCACTGTCACTCTCTCTCAAAACCTTTTAAAAATATGCATATGATGGTGTAGACCATCAAAGGCTGTAGAAAATGTATCTTTGGTACTTCCTAAAACATTCATGGGGTTGCAAAGAGTCAGACATGACTGAGCGACTGAACTGAACTGAAAACATTTTCTTCCTCTACACAAAGTGAAAATTTAAGTGAAGTAAGTTTATGCTAGATTTCACTTAGCATAAAAGGGTTGACTATGTAACTCATTTCCCAACCTTTTACATAGATTACCTTAATTTCTTTCAGCCATCTTTATTTTCTCCCTATTACTCTCAGCTTGGTTCTTTTTCTTCCAGATCCCAAAACACAGCAGGAAGCTTAAGTTTTAAATATCTATTTCTAACTGGTAAAGAAGGCAGAATTCTTTGTAGGCAACAACTGTGCAACCAGTGCTCAATTGGGAAGTATTTATATAAAAGTCCTTAGTAAGGAACTCATTTATGTAACAGGTCAATAAGTGTGTGTTCACCTCTGACCAAAACCCAGTATGTGATTCAACCATCCAAATGAAGAATTTCAGAAACATATCTGTATTTGTGTAAATAATCAGAACATGTAAATAAATATCAATACCTGCTGTTAGCATCCATAAAATTTAATAGTTTAACTTGTACATTTTCCAAGAAATTCAGTTTTTACTTTGATTTAAATTATCAGTTTTAATTCTCTGGGTGGTTAGAAACAGTATTTTAGTCTCCCAATCCTATTGCTTATTTTGTCATATATCTTGACGGAGTACATGTATTTAAGTGTATGTATGAAAGAGAAAGTGTGTGTGAGAGTGTGTATGTGAAAAGTTTTCAGCTGTAAATATTTATTTTTCATTTATTAGGGGCCCTGTAACTGTACTGAAATGCTTTTGTTAACATGCAGAACTTTGATACTCAAAGTGTGGTTCTTGAACCAGCAGCCTTGGCTTCACAAAGAACTTATTAGAAATGTTGAATTTCGATGTTTAAACCAAATGTATTGAATGAGAATCTGCATTAATGTGATCCGCAGCAGGTGATTTGTGTGCGTAGTGCATTTTGAGAAGTGCTGCTGAGGAGCATTACTCCTATAACTCTGTTCTGGGTGATACTCATTGTTTTCATCATTGTCTTTCTCTTCATTTTGAACAACATCATAATATATTTTCTTATCTCTGTTTCCTTTAGATTGTGATGTTTAAGTTTTCAGTGATCCCTTTATTCCTTATTCATCTTGTTTTCATCATCACTGTCACAAATAGTATTTTTCTTGGGCACTTTACCTTACCACACGGGATTTCAGATTTTGAATACCCTGTATTATGATTATCAAATGTTTTGGTTAATTTCATCACTAATCATGAAATGGAGCAGGACTTGTGGTCCTTCCCCACCATGTTCTCAGTCTGACTTTTGACTTTAGCCAAAGAATAAGTTTAATAAGTGAGAAATGTAGGAACAAATAAATGCAGACCAACAAGGCTAAATAATAATGGTTCAGTCATTAAGTGAAGTCAAGGAACTTTGGTTTCTCCTCAAGAGCTAGTAGCTCAGTTGGTAAAGAATCTGTCTGCATTGTGGGAGACCTGGGTTCAGTCCCTGAGTTGGAAAGGTCCCCTGGAGAAGGGAAAGGCTACCCACTCCAGTATTCTTAATACTTAAAAAGTATTAAGTGACTTTCACTTTTACTTTCTTTCAAGGGCTATAGATAATATTTTGAGCCATATCCTGTGAGCTGTCTTAAAGGTACAAAACTTCCACCAGGTGGAAAAAGTTAACTATATGATGACCAGGCTGTAGCCATGATCTAAGCTGCCACAATTCAGAAAATTAACCTCAATTATATGGGAATAAAAAATCCAGGAACTGAAAATTAATTCTACTTAAAACAGTCAAGATGACCCTGATTAGACCACCCTATGACCAATTTCAAGATGACTGTCAGAGCTATGTGTAGCCCGCTCCCTCTGCTTATAAAATATCCTGCTCACTGATTGTCAGTACAGGGAGTCAGCCTTTGGACAGGAGTTCCCCGCTCTGCTCTCCCCAGCTGCTTATCCAAAATAAAACAAACTTCCCTTTCCACCAACCTTGCATCTTTATTGGATTTTGAGCAGGGAGCACCAAGACCCCCACTTTTGGTGGCAATCATATGTTTCATGGGATCAAGATGAAACATATGATTACCACCAAAAGTGGGGGTCTTGGTGCTCTCTGCTCATTTGATACTGTATATCTTAGGACAGGATGTTTATTTATGAGTCTAAACTTTTTAATTAATTCTATTAGAAGATTGTCTATCTCTGACATGAAACAAATGAATATCCTATATGTATATTTTGATATTTCTATTTTTAACATTCTATTTCCTGGAACATGGTGGAAGAAGAGTCTTGGGATTCAAGTCCTCTTCTCCTCCTTTCAGGCTAAATAGTCCTTGGCAAATAACTTCCCTTAATGTAATATCTTCAAAACTGGTATAGGAATAGGTTTTGTAATGAAGGGGAAATGAATTCTCTAAAGCATCTAAAAAAGCATTTTGGACACCACTGGCTCTCAAATATGGCAAAGTCTTTTCTTTATCCCACATAGATACAGAAAAGAAATAAAATGTCTGTGTTTCTCACATTGCTGTCTCATCCTGAACTGCTGCCTCCTTGGCAAACCAAACTTTTGAAACTTCAGCTCTTCCTGGATGCCATGTCCGGATCACATAATCCTCTTCGTGACCTGGGGATTCCTTGAGCCACTGAGTTTGTCCCCTGGATTTCTTGACTTCTGAAAGCTTGCAGTGATATGAGGCATGAAAGAAACTTCTGCTCAGACACTTAATGAAAATAAGGTAATACAACCATGAGCAATCTGCTTAAAAAGATATGAGAAATGAACCTATATTTGCATTTCTGTTCTTAGACTATCTCATCAGTGTCTATAAGACTCTAAAGTGTGGAGAATTTGTTTTTTGAGGGAGGAATAAGTATCCTCAAAGATCAATGCATACCGAGAAATTTTTGAGATATATAATGCCAGTGAGATTATTCATCTATTTTATCATTACAAATTTTAATAATCACTTGGTAAATAACGTTTTAGACCCTGTATATACAAGGATGATAAAATTTTATCTCCTCATAGAACTTAAATCCATGTGAGAAAAAAATAATTAACAAATTAAAAGACAAAAGCCATAACTTCAGAGATGTTAAAAATTATGAGGAAAATACTATAAGGTAATGTGGTAGAATTTATACAAAAATTATCCCAATTCTCTAGCTCTCCTTATATCAATGCTCTTTGCTATATGGCCTGGTAGTTACTCCCATTAATAAGCATGGTCTTTTTTTTGTCACCTCTGGACTCTGGGTTGGCTTTGTGACTTGGGGATTATGATGGAAATGACAGTGTGCCATTTCTGTGAATGAGTCTCAGAACCTAGCATGTGCTTCCACTAGCTCTTTTAAAGTAAGGCTGGACTAACCTGCTGGATAATGAGGAATATGTGACCCTGACACTGGCATTAACCCATGCATCAGTCAGTGAACCACCAGATATGTAAGTAAAGTCATCCTAGAACAGCCAATCCCATAGCCAATTCACCAGTTGATGCAGGAAGGAACCTAGCTGACATCAGCCAAACCTACCTGGCCTCAAAGAGGAGATTTACTCATGCTCAAATCCATAGACTTAGCCATAGACTCAGGGGAAATAATTCATAATTACTTAACATTCTAAATTTTAAAGTGGTCTATCACACATCAATAGATAACTGATACAGGTGGAAATGACTGGGAGAAAGTCTGGATGTTAGATACAAGGAAGAAGGGACATGAAAGAGACTTTTGAATTGAAGGGGGAAAAATGATAAAATGTTAGCAATGCAGGCATTTGGGATCTATCCAGGTAGGAGCTATAAAAAGCACTAAGGCACTAAGGAAGCACTAGAGGAAGTTTGTCATAGAACAAGGGAAAGTCAGGGTGACTTTAAGAAAATAACCAAGAAGATTAATTAAAAACATCACTGGTAAGATAAGCAGATGCCTCATTAGGCAAATTACTTTGGCCTTGAGTGGCTGGATTAGGGAAGGTTTGTGTGCAGTATTCAGTTATGTCCAACTCTTTCTGACTGCATGGACAGTAGCCTGCCAGGTTCCCCTTTGCATAGGATTTCCCGGGCAAAATGGTGGAGTGGGTTGCCATTTCCTACTCCAGGGGATCTTCCTGACCCAGGGACTGACCTGTGGCTCTTGTACTTCCTTTATTGGTAGGCGGTTCTTTACAACTGAGCCACCTGGGAAGCCCCAGTGAAGGTTTAGTTTCAGTTCAGTTCAGTTCAGTTCAGTCGATCCATCCTGTCCGACTGTTTGCAACCCCATGAACTGCAACACATCAGGCCTCCCTGTCCATCACCAACTCCCAGAGTTTAACCAAACTCATGTCCATTGAGTCGGTGATGCCATCAGCCATTCTCATCCTCTGTTGTCCCCTTCTACTCCTGCCGTCAATCTTTCCCAACATCAGTGTCTTTTCAAATGAGTCAGCTCTACGCATTAGGTGGCCAATGTATTGGAGTGTCAGCTTCAGCATCAGTCCTTCCAATGAACATTCAGGACTGATCTCCTTTAGAATGGACTAGTTGGATCTCCTTGCAGTCCAAGGAATTCTCAAGAGTCTTCTCCAACACCACAGTTGAAAAGCATCCGTTCTTCAGTGCTCAGCTTTCTTTATAGTCCAACACTCACATCCATACATGACCACTGGAAATACCATAGCCATGACAAGATGGACCTTTGTTGGCAAAGTAATGTCTGCCTTTTAATATGCTGTCTAGGTTGGTCATAACTTTTCTTCGAAGGAGTAAGCATCTTTTAAATTTCATGGCTGCAGTCACCCTTTGCAGTGATTTTGGAACCCCCTAAAATAAAGTTTGACCCTGTTTCCACTGTTTCCCCATCTATTTTCCATGAAGTGATGGGATCGGATGCCATGATTTTAGTTTTCTGAATGTTGAGCTTTAAGCCAATTTTTTCACTCTCCCCTTGAACTTTCATCAGTAGGATTTTTAGTTCTTCTTCACTTTCTGCCATAAGGGTGGTGTCACCTACATATCTGAGGTTATTGATATTTCTCCCGGCAATCTTGATTCCAGCTTGTGTTTCCTATAGCCCAGCTTTTCTCATGATGTACACTGCATAGAAGTTAAATAAGCAGGGTGACAATATAAAGCCTTGTCGTACTCCTTTTCCTACTTAGAATCAGTCTATTGTTCCATGTCCAGTTCTAACTGTTGCTTCCTAACCTTCATATAGGTTTCTCAAGGGGCAGGTCAGGTGGTGTAGTATTCCCATCTCTTTCAGAATTTTCCACAGTTTATTGTGATCCACACAGTCAAAGGTTCTGGCATAGTCAATAAAGCAGAAACAGATATTTTTCTGAAACTCTCGCTTTTTTGATGATCCAGCAGATGTTGGCAATTTGATCTCTGGTTCCTCTGCCTTTTCTAAAACCAGCTTGAACATCAGCAAGTTCACAGTTCACGTATTGCTTAAGCCTGGCTTGGAGAATTTTGAGTATTATTTTACTAGCGTGTGAGATGAGTGCAATTGTATGGTAGTTTAAGCATTCTTTGGCATTGCCTTTATTTGGGATTGGGATGAAAACTGCCCTTTTCCAGTCCTGTGGCCACTGCTGAGTTTTCCAAATTTGCTGACATATGAGTGCAGCACGTTCACAGCATCATCTTTCAGGATTTGGAATAGCTCAACTGGAATTCCATCACCTCCACTAGCTTTGTTCATAGTGGTGCTTCCTAACACCCACTTGACTTCACATTCCAGGATGTCTGGCTCTAGGTGAGTGACCATACCGTTGTGATTATGTGGGTTGTGAAGATCTTTTTTGTACAGTTCCTCTGTGTATTCTTGCTACCTCTTCTTAATATTTCTGCTTCTGTTAGGTCCCTACCATTTCTGTCCTTTATTGAGCCCATCTTTGTATGAAATGTTCCCTTGGTGTCTTTAATTTTCTTGAAGAAATCTCTAGTCTTTCCCATTCTACTGTTTTCCTCTATTTCTTTGCACTGATCACTGAGGAAGGCTTTCTTACCTCTCCGTGCTCTTCTTTGGAACTCTGCATTCAGATGGATGTATCTTTCCTTTTCTCCTTTGCTTTTGGCTTCCTTTCTTTTCACAGCTATTTGTACGGCCTCCTCAGACAGCCATTTTGCTTTTTTGCGTTTCTTTTCCATGGGGATAGTCTTGATCCCTGTCTCCTGTACAACGTCACGAAGCTCTGTCCATAGTTCATCAGGCACTCTGTCTATCAGATCTAGTCCCTTAAACCTATTTCTCACTTCCACTGTGTAATCGTAAATGATTTGATTTCAGTCATACCTGAATGGTCTAGTGGTTTTCCCTACTTTCTTCAATTTAAGTCTGAATTTGGCAATAAGGAGTTCATGATCTGAGCCACAGTCAGCTCCTGGTCTTGTTTTTGCTGACTGTATAGAGCTTGTCCATCTTTGGCTGCAAAGAATATAATCATTCTGATTTCAGTATTGACCATCTGGTGATGTCCATTTATGGAATATCCCCTTGTGCTTCTTAGAGTTTAAGAGATGGAAATTAAGGAGAATTCATATATCTTTGAGACCAAATCATCTTCTTGGAATTAATGACAGTTACGTGTTAATCTGACTTAGCTATTGCAAATCCATCAATAAGATGTCAAGACTATTCCTTAGCCATATTACAGTCATAAAACTTCAGCATCACATTTAATTCTAGAGATAAAAGTCTCTATGGAATTATAATTTCTTTTGATTAAAAATACAGCAATTTCTAGAAGCATGCTGTGCACGGCTCCTTTTCCTTGACTTAAAGTTTGGCATCATTAAAATGCTCTGCATGATGTGATTATGGCTGGTGATGCAGTTGTTATGAGATGTGCCAGGCAGCCCCCACTGAGAGCTGCACAGTCCTATTTCAGGAGGTTGCTTCTCTTTCAGCACCCTCTGTCTAAACTCAGCTACCTAGATATTAATCCTCAGCGATCAGAAAAGAATAATTAATGCTTTCCAAGTTCGTCATATGACCTGAAATCATACAAACTGCCTGGCTGAAAGGCTGTACTTAACCAATGCATTTTCTTAGGAAAGCTCTGCAGAGTCACAGCTGAGGAGTCTGACTGAAACACTGATGCAGAATGGCTACAAAGTAATATGCCTGCCTTATGGTAATGCCTCGTGTTATGGTCACGGTACAAACTCAGAGACGGGATGAGCTGACAAAACTACAGAAATGAAAGTCCTGCCTTCTAAGGGCTATTTGTATAGCTTGACATGTGAAGATTTCTGGTCCATAGTTCACCAAGATACTCATTAGATCTCTCCTAGGAGTTGTGCACCAGTGAAAAGAACATTTTTTTTAAAAAGTTCTGTCTCTTCAAAATCTAGTCGAGGAGATGCAAAGTAACAAGTAATATTTTAAAAGCGTGCTAAGTACCATCATTGAATTATAGGTGCGATTTGTTACCAGTCTAAAGAAAAAAAAAAGAAAATTATTTGCCCCATCTTTAAAATACAACAAAATACAGGTCAATTTAAAAACTATATTAGATACTTTTAATTTAAAGTATTAAATTATCACATAATACTTCTGAATTTTGTTAGTATAATAAGAATACTAGACATATTTACTCTATGGATTTATCAAGTGGCTATCAACTCTACTACTGGTTTTTAATATAGAATGTTTCATCTTTAATCAGTGATACAGAAAATCTGTTCTTCTGATATTAGACAGAATTTAATCTCTAATTATATACTCCTCAGTTTTTATCAAATGCACAGCTGAGAAAAATGATAATTAAGATAGTTTAAGAGACTTGAAATATATGCTTTAATATAAATGGCCAACATTCTTTGACTTATAATGTAATTGGCTTCTACAAGATATCATTCATTACTGTGATGCCTCTGAATAATAATCATCATATCTCTTTGAGAAAGTATGGATCTCATGAATTTTTCAGAGATGGAATTATTAAGCATTAACAAATAAGTTGTCAACATCTGAGCCATGCAGTGCTTGGGAAAATGTAGTTTTCATTTGTTAAAGCTTAATTTTTTGTCATATATTTCCAAGTAAATATATTTTGTGGCTATCTAAAAGATCTTTTCTAGTAAAGTTAGTTTCAGAAAGAAATACACAAATTTTCCACTTGCCTTGCCTACTACATACAAAGCCACAGAAGGACAAGAAATAACATTACTTCTGCATTGAAATACAATTTCATATAATAGAAATGCAAATGACTTAAAGCTAGTGTGTTAAAATGGTAGTTTTCAAAATGTAGCCTATGATCCATGCCATTAGTGTCACTCTGGAACTGTTAAAAATCCGCAGGTTCAGCCTCCATTCACTAAATCTGTAACTCTTGGAGTGAAGCCTAACTCTATTTAAGTTTACAACTCCCCTCACCCACCACCAAAGTAATTAACATGCACAGGAAAGTTTGACAATACTCTGCAAAGTCAACAATGTTGACTCAGCTGAAGAGCAGTAATTCATGTTGACATTTTATGAGAAAAAAAATTAACAACAGAAAGAAAACAGTAAGAGACATAATCCATCTCCATTTCAGGAAGATACCCTTTCAAATTACAGTCACATCAGCAACCTAGGGAAATAATATAATTACTCCACAGAAGTTACATGAATAGATCTGCTTTCAAGGACATACGTAGAATCTACCCAAATTCTTACCCATATTCTTCCCTTCTTTGGAGATGCAGGATCATAATTAAGTGCCTAAAATAAATATACACCACCAACTCTATACTAAAATCTTGGACTAGCTAAATTTTAGAAGTGACTTATGTCCTAGATATTACATCTATCTTAGAATTTTGCTCTCAGTGCCAGAAGCTTATTCCCCTTTACTTTCTGTTTTGTCCCTCTAATTAAAATCTCATCTTTCCCTGAGAGATTTTTGTACCTCATGCTTACTGTTGTACCTTGAAAGAGACTGGATTTCTCCAGCTTCTGAAGATGTTCCTACCTGTAGCATACTTCCTTGCTCTGACTTATTTATATCTATTAACACCCATTTCTGAAGTGGCCATTTTTTAAATCTTCTGAGCTATCATTCTCTTAGCTATAGGAAAATAATTATGGCCTCTGTCCCCTTGACTGTCCTGATTTAAAATCCAATGAGCAACATTACTAAGCAATTTTTGTCCATGATCACAAGGCCAATGACAACAGCAAGAACAAAAATAATAATGACTTTTGTCATACTAAAACTCTGTCAGTCCAAAGTATATTTCTGGATTTGTTTAACTAGGATAAATTTCTGTCCTCATGGAATAAGTTGAATGTTTGTTCTCCCCAAAATTTATATTTTGAAATGCAATCACCAGTGTGATGGTATTTGGAGGTATGGCCTTGGGAAGCCCAGTATTTCATGAAAATGGAGCCCTCATATAGGGGATTAGTGCCTTTATAAAGGAACACTGGGGACTCTCTTGCCCTTTCTGCCATGTGAAGACACAATAAGAAGACAGTCATTTTTGACCCAGGAATGATGCACTCCCTGGACACTGAATCTGCTGGCACTTTGATCTTGGATTTCCCAGACTCCAGGACCATGAGAAATAAGTGTTGATTATTTAAGCCACCCAGTCTCTGATATTTTTGTCATAGTAGCCTGAATGGATGTCTCCTAGTAAGTCTCTAGCTCTTTTTTCTCCTAAGGTTTACTTCTTGATGTAAAGAAGTCTCACACCCAGCACTGGATGGTCTTGACAAACTGGAAAACAAAACAGATTGAAACAGGAAAAGTGAAGACAGTCGCCTTTAAATTACAAAGAGACAAAGAAAGAAAGAATGAGAAGAAAGAAGGAAAGAAAGAAGAAGGAAAAGAGTTTAAAAGAGATAAGGAAAATCATGCTAAATATGGGATCTGAGAGAAACTGTGGAAGAAAGAGAAGTCACACTGGCTACAAAATAAGTGAGTAAATTATAAGATGCAAATGCTAGAACAGAATTTATATTACTCAATTAAATAAAGCTCCTTATTGTGTTTTGTATTAAATATTACTCAGCAAAATATTAAATTTGTATAAATTAATCCTTAAAAACTTTAAAGGATTCTGTTTTCTCTGTAGAGTCATCTTCCTTCTTTTGCTCACAGGTTCTAGGATGAGGCAAATGTAACCAAAGCAAGCAAAGTTAGGAAAACCAAGACTTCTATAATCAGACCTATTTCATCAACTCCAGTCATTAATGGGAAGATGGCTCTCTCTCAACTTTAAATGATTAAAACTAAAATAAAGCAAGATTCTATTCAGCCCAACACCCTTTTGATTATCTGTTTTCTTTGCATAAGATTAAAATAAATGCCTAATTGTCTCCCTTTTCTTCTAATTCCTTGCATGGATGAATGATTAGACTGGAAGAAATCTTAAATTTATGCCTAAGGATATAAGAGCTTTCTTAATTCAGCTATTACTTCTACTATAGAAATGGAAACCCACTCCAGTATTCTTGTTTGGAAAATCCCGTAGACAAAGGAGCCTGGTGGACAACAGTTCATGGGATCGCAAAGAGTCAGACACAACTGAGCATATACACATGTAATATATTCCTCACTATCATTTCCTTATTAAAAAATATAATAATAATAACTGTGAGAGAATAAGTAGGAAAGATTTAGTGAGCTCATTTGAATAGAAATCCCTTTTTAGACTTTAAGGTAGTATAATAAAAATGATTTAGTCCTATTGATAATAATACTAATAATTGTATGTTTTATAGGCAGTAACCAAATCCTGTCAAACATTTTCTGCTGACACTTCTATGTTAAACTTTTATAAAATCAATATGACACAGTTATAAGCATTAAAAAAACATGGCTTTATACCCAGAAAAATGAAAAGAGGAATACAATTTCACCTAAAATATAAAGTTCCAAACAGTGATTTGAAGCAAAAACTGTTAATGTTTTATTTCCAAAAGATTAGAAAAAGAAACAGTCATGGAAGAGATTTTGGTAAGACATATAAGAGAATCTACTGATCACCACTAGTGAAAAAAGCTTAATTCACATATAATTCACATAATTCACATATTCACAAAGTTATGCAGCTTATCTCTTTAAAATATTTAAAAGGAGAATAGAATCTCTTCCAGATGGCTTAGAATTTTACCTACTTAAGAGCAGGAGGAGGGAAATTAACTTGCATAACATCTTCTAACTTCACAATTCAAAGATGAAGATGACATTATCAATATAGTCAAAAGAATTGCCTCAAAAGATAGAATTGAGTCATATATCTAGAGCCATGGTTTAGCAAAATCCAATTGGTCACAGACCTCTATCTGCAACAGCCATGGCTACAGCCACTAACTGTGATATTTTAAACAAAGAATCATTGGTAGACTGGTAGAAGTTAGGAGAGAAAAAAATTATGCCTAGGAGAAAAGCATTGTTTCAAATAAGATCATCTGCTCAGAAATGGAAAGTGCTCAACAATATTGGCAAAGTAAATTGCCTTTATCTAAATGTTTTAAACTTCTGCTTATTATACATGAAAAAGAGCAAAGTATATACTACTTCATGTTTAAAATAACACTAAAAGAATTTTTTAAAAAGGAACAGAAAATCACTTAATATCCCAGCCAACAATATTTAATTATCCCATTATAAGGACTCCATACATCACCTACCAGATATTTAGAAACCAAGAAGCCATGGAGCCCTCTCTTTTGCAAGAACAGGATATCTAACACTCTACATTATACTTCTTGGTGCTTTTCTCTGAGTGTTTAAACCTTGTTGTTAGTGACAGAGGATCTAAATTATTTCCTGGAAACTTCCTCAAGAATCAATACAACTCTATGTTAAATCATAGTATAGCTCCAAGCATTTCAATAAATGGGTATTGATATATTCTTACCAACTCCACTAGAACAGCACATATCAGATCCACCTTATTCTCTACAACCAAGCAACAGTCGAAGTGAAGACAAAGGGCAAATGCAAGAGTATATCAAATTAGGCCACATAGGTTTGTCCTCAAACCCAGTTTCCTGAGAAGAGTTATTAACATCTTTATTTTCATGAAATGATATGATTTGAAAATGCTTATATAAAAAATGGATTCAGATCTTTTAATTTTCTGTATAAATTGAATTATTCAAATATATTCTTCAACATATTGAAGAATACATATCTGGCCCATGAATTCAAGTGAAAGGTATTTTCCAAGGTGATATTCTGAATGTCTTGAAATAGATTCTAAAAAAATTAATCTGGTATCTAAATACATGTGATCCCATTAAATTATCCATGAGGATTAACATAGTGATGTGTTATGCATGATAGAGAAAATATTTTTCCATTAACCAAGTAGCATTTTATTCATCAACTTCAACAAAGTAAATGCAAGCAAAAAGGGAACTAAAATTTATAAACACACCAGAAATCTAACTTTATTTAGTTTCTCTCTGTATCAAGATTGTGTAAATAATAGGTCTTACTTTCTATATAATTCTGCAACTGAAAGTGACACGAAGGGCTTGAAGTCTTCATGGGAGGGAAACAGTCTCTTAAATTATTGCTTCATTTTACTTTTCTGTCTAATTGTTCTCAATGATATAGTCAAATACAGTCTCAATAGCATTCATAATGTGCATTAGACATGGTTTCTGACTTCAAGGCATTTATGATGTACCAGAAAAGAGAAAATGTAATCAACATAACACACACAGGAAAAATTAGTGTAAGGGTGATTTAGTGACTACGTGCTGCTAATTTACTTAGTACTATTTAAAACAAATTGAAAGTATATATACATATGTATCAATTAAAAGTTTGTATTGTAAGTGACAGAAAAGTTAATGCAAATGATCCTGAAGAAAAAGGAACAATCTTTGTTCCTTTGCAAGTGGTCAAAAAGTACAGATATTGCTGTAACTTAATCCATTAACTCAAACTCTGTCATCAAGGACATGGGTTCTCTTCTCTATGCTTTCCTTGATGGTGATGTATCTTCATTCTCTGCAGGGTAGCCCCACCTCATTTTCCCTTTATATTTCACATCAGTCAATAGGAAAATTCTCTTACTCAGGAAAAAGAAAGGATTTTGATCACAGAAATCAAATCAAAGATTTGGATCTAGCTCTCATTCAGTAAATAGATAGTAAGCTTTAAAACACAGTAATAACAAAATTATCTTCTAGCATTAGTAATAACACAGAGCTAGCACTATGGCACCCCACTCCAGTACTCTTGCCTGGAAAATCCCATGGATGGAGGAGCCTGATAAGCTGCAGTCCATGGGGTTGCCAAGAGTTGGACACGACTGAGCGACTTCACTTTCAATTTTCACTTTCATGCATTGAAGAAGGAAATGGCAACCCACTCCAGTGTTCTTGCCTGGAGACTCCCAGGGACAGGGGAGCTTGGTGGGCTTCTGCCTATGGGATCTCACAGAGTTGGACAGGACTGAAGTGACTTAACAGTAGCATCAGCACTATATAATAGGATCAATCTATTTAATTGTTATAAGATCATAAATGTAAGATGTCTGACTGAGATCCATCACTTCTCATTTAAAGTTAATTTTCCATTTCTGCTGTGAAAAGTTGACACAAGTAAAACATCACAAATTTATTTTCTACAATCTCTGTATGGGTGGGCTTGACTGGGTGCTCTGCTTAGATTCTTACCAAGCCAGAATCAAAGTGCCAGCTAGCATGGTCCTGTGCTGTTATCTGGAGGTTCTAAGGGAGATTCTGCTTCTAAGGACATTTATGTTGTTGATGAATTCAGCTCCTGGTGGATGTAGGACTAAGGTTCCTATTTCCTTGCTGTCTGTTAGATTAGAGACTTCATGTGTCTCCCATTCTGTTGCCTTCTCCACCTTCAAACCATCAGTGGTTCATGCCATCATCCTTATGCTTGATTCCTCTTCTACATCATCTCTCTGGTTAGATAAAAAGTGTTATTTTTAAGGATTCATGTGATTAGACTGAGCCCATGTAGAAAATTCAGGATAATTTTAGGATATTGATGTCTGTAACTTAAATTACATCTGCAAATCCCCTTTTCATGTAACATGAAATGTTCATGCGCTTTTACCAAGGGAAAAAGATCAAGGGGTCAAAATTCCACCTAAAATATACCCCTTGAATGATAAATGCCATTCATAACAGAAAATCAGACGTGATACTAGGGAGCAGGAGTGAGCCTAAGAATCTCTGGCAAACTGAACTGTGAGAAGCAGACTCTAGCAATGGGGAACCAGAAGCTGAAACAATATGAAGACAATTCATGTTTTCAGTGGGAAGACAAGAAGGAGTTATCTTCTGTAAATATCATGGACACAGTACTGGAAATTGCCATAAACTTAAAACTGAAAGGGCAAGATATCTTGAAGTCTCTGGGACAACACAGAAAGTCAGTAAAGAAAAAAAAATCCATGAAAGGATTGTCTTTCTGCCTGCCATATAATTTTGCTAACCTTTTGTCTTATCAGTACTGCAAATTAGAGCTTCTCAAACAGAAGTAGAAGAATGAGGAATATCCTACTCAATTTGCAGAAATCTCCAAAGAAAGAAATGATGCTACATTTTTATTCACTTCTTTAAATAGATTTTACAATAAGATAATTGCCCTTTCTATTAATATAATTTGTTCATTTCCTGGTAGAATTGACTACTTCATTGACTCCTTGGGTCAGTCTGATTAATATAGTTCAGAATAACTAGAGAAGTAAAAAAAGCTAAACTTTATTCTTGTAACCAGATTCATTGAAAACAAGAATACATTCATGTTGTTTCATATTAGGGCACACAGCTATTGCTATGGTTTGAGTGACAGATATTTGGAAGGAAGGCATGTATATCCTTTAGCTTGCAGGCATGTAGGGAGATGTGATTCACAAATATCCCTAAAGAATGATATCTGTGCACAGAACTATTAATTTTAAATACCAGCTTCCTGATAAGATTTTATATTTTTGGTACTATTATACAGTGCATGCATGCTCAATCACTCAGTCATGTCCAAATCTTTTCAACCTCATGGTCTGCAGGCCGCCAGGCTCCTCTGTTCAAGGGATTGTCCAGGTAAGAATACTGGAGTACATTACCATTTCCTCCTCCAGGGGATCTTCCCCACCCAGGGATCAAACCAGCATCTCCTGTGTCTCCTGCTTCTGTGTCTCTTGCATGGGCAGGTGGATTCTTTACCACTGAGCCACCTGGGAAGCTCACTATTATATAGATCTTTTAACAACAACAGCAAAATAATTTAAGCCAATTAAGAAAAAGGGATGCAAAGTATTTTTTGGAATCAGAAATAGTTAAAATTAAAAAACTTCCCATTTAACTTTTGACAAACGTAGCTGTACTAATTTAAAAAAAAAAAAAACTAAAAAATCCACCCGCAATTTTTGAGATGCTGGTTGTCCACTAGAAGTTCATTGCTAGAGATACTTTGGACGGAAAAATATTTATGCAATCAAATGGATAGAACAACAGGAACTCTATATTAAGCACAAAAATGTGTTTCCTTCAATTTCTTTGTTGCCAGAACAAATGCTATATCATGTTCTGATGGCTAAGAGAGATGACCCACCTTCCTGTGTGGTGAGACTGTAGCATTCAGTGATAGATGAATAGGGCTGTTATTAATTAAATGTTGTACAAAAGAGAGCAGTATGGTATATATAGCTGCTTCCTTTGTTGTCTATCTTAATCTAGAAATATTCAAGAGTATTCAACTGAAGTAGTAAAATTTTTTAAATATAAGAGGTAATTTATCATAAGAGTGAAACGTATACACATCTATAACTCTAAAGCCATTCCTTTCTCTATATATGTAATAAAACTTTACAGCCATAACTTTCCCTTGGCAATGGTCTGGTGATACAGTTTGTTTGCAGAGGTCAGGAATGTTCTCAATGTAGTGGAGTCTAAGCTTTGATGTACATTAGAAACACATGGGGAAATTTTAAGAATGCCAATGCACAGACTGAACCCCATGCCATTTAAATCTGAATGTCTGGGATTGGGAGCCAAGCATCAATTTTTTATTAAAGATGCCCAGTTGATTCCAATATACTATTAATACAATATTTGTGACCCACTGAGATAAAGATGAGAATCTGAGTATTCATGGGCATGTTATTAGGCTATACCACACTACAGGTGCCTGCATGTAAAAATGATGGCTGATTAGAAATGTGAAATTAATCAGAGAACAGTAATGCTTATGCCAATAAGAACTTTAAGGATATCAACATTGTACAATTCCCATATTTTGCCAAGAGTCAGTATAAATAGATTACCTTGGGCAAGGGAATCAACATACTGTGGGTCAAGGATGGAGAAACAGAAAGTGGCCTATTCCATATTCCTTCATTCTGAAGGAAATGAGGTTCATAATTGACTAAAGATGTTTCTATAGTACTTAGAATATATACTTAGAACCTGTGTGCATGCATACTAAGTTGCTTCAGTCAAGTCCGATTCTTTGTGACGCTGCGGACAGTAGCCTTCCAGGCTGCTCTGTCCGTGGGATTCTCCAGGCAAGAATACTGGACCCATGCCCTCCTCCAGGGGATCTTCCCGACCCGAGGACTGAATCCACATCTCTTACATCTCCTGCATTGGCAGGTGAGTTATTTACCACTAACACTACCTAGAAAGTCACTTAGAACCTGTAGGAAAGAACTATTATAATAATTAGGATGTAAGACTAAACCCAGCCAGTAATAAAATAATCTGTGAATTTGATAGACGTTCAATGATCCTTCAGAGCATAGAAACTGCTCCAGAAAAGGTGTGGCTTAAAAGAACAACTCTTTATATAACTCACAATTCTGTGAATTAGCTGGGATTTTTTAAAAGTCTGGAATGATTCAGCTAAACTCTACTAGGCTTGCTACATATTTGCAGGGAGCTAGTAAGTCTACTGTAAGGGTCATTCATCTGGTGGTTAGAAACTATTGAACAGGGGAAGCACTGTCTGCGTCCAGGAGTCAGTCTCCATACACTAAATTAACCCAGACTTATTCACACGGAAGTGGCACATTTGAGGGGAATAAGAACAAATGCCATATGGCTTCTTCAGATCAGACCCAAACTGACACACTTTAACTTTCTCCACCCTCTGTTGTTTGAAATAAGAGCTACCCACATTCAAGGGGTGAAGAAATAAACTCTGCCTTTTTATTTGAAGAGCTACAAAATCAAACAGGAAAGGGGCATGAACATAAGAAAGAGAAAATGTTGTCAACATTATTTGTAGTATCTCACCACAGAAAAGATATTTTTGCTCATAACCATGAATATCCTTTTTAACATCCCCCCATTTTTTTTTCATTTCTAACCACAGCCACAACCATCTGCATCCTAACATCTGCCATGACTCTTCCTGTCTTTTTTCCATTTAAAAAGCCTGTCTGTATCTCTCTCTAGTTGAAAATTCTCTGGGATACTTGTTTTCCACTATTGTGGAAACTTGACCCTTAAACTCAGCACGAACAGGGTAATACTTTTTCCACAAAGAATTACTAGTTCAAGTGCTTGCATAGGTTGGGCCTAGTAAGATATTTTAAATGAGCCAGATTTTATATTTCTTAAAACACATTACATAAACAGCATCAGTCACCCACCGATCCACCTTTATGCACTCATTAGTATGACACTTCCTAGAATTTTGGAAAGGCTAACATGAACAAGAGAAACTGTTTACATTTCACTATTCCTCTTCCCCAACTCTCTTCCTGCCTTCTTTTCACTAGGGGAGGATTTGGATAATTGAATCCAACTAACCATTTAGAAGAGACCACGTCTTCTAGTAGGAATAGCCAATGTGTTAAAAGACATCTCATTTTCCCCAGACTTTGCAATACAAAAACATTTTCTACCTATTTTTTAAAAAATGAAATTCTCTCTCAATGGAGTTGGCTCAGTTTGATCCAAGGACTATTATTACTGCTTTGATTACTTGTAACTTCTGACCAACTTAAATACTGTACAACCCAAGATGTAGATTAGGCATGATTAGGCACATGATCTAACCAGTCCATCCTAAAGGAAATCAGTCCTGAGTATTCATTGGAAGGACTGATGCTGAACCAAAGAATTGATGCTTTTGAACTGTCGTGTTGGAGAAGACTCTTGAAAGTCCCTTGGACAGCAAGGAGATCCAACCAGTCCACCATAAAGGAAATCAGTCCTGAATATTCATTGGAAGGACTGATGTTGAAGCTGTAACTCTCGAAGAGCTGACGCATTTGAAAAGACCCTGATGCTGGGAAAGATTGAAGGCAGGAGGAGAAAGGGACAACAGAGCATGAGAATGGTTGGATGGTATCACCGACTCAGTGGACATGAGTTTGGGTAAACTCTGGGAGTTGGTGATGGATAGGGTGGCCTAGCGTGTTGCAGTCCATGAGGTCGCAAAGAATTGGACACAACTGAGCAACAGAACTGAACTGAACTGAACTGATGCTGAAGCTGAAACTCCAATACTTTGGCCACCTGATTCGAAGAACTGACTCATTGGAAAAGACCCTGATGCTGGGAAAGACTGAAGGCAGGAGAAGAAGGGGATGACAGAGGATGAGATGGTTGGATGGCATCATCGACATGATAGGCATGAGTTTGTGTAGATTCTGGGAGTTGGTGATGGACAAGGAAGCCATTTTGGATACTCTCACTCACTTGCTTATTCTGGGGAAATCAGCTGCCATGTTGTAAGTTTATTTATGGAAAGGCCCAGAGAGTGAGGAACTGAGGGAATCTTCAGCCAATAGTCCAAGAGAAATTGAATCTCTGGGTCAAATAGCCAGGGAGGAACTAAATCCTGCGAGCAAGCCCAGAAGTGAACTCAAAGTGTGTTATTACTGAATGAGCTTCCATATGAAAGTATGTACAACTCCAGATGATAGCTTAATTGCAACTTCCAAGAGACCTGGAACCAGGGTCATGCCACTAAGCCATGCCAGGTTTCTGACCCAGGGAAACCATAAGATAACATATTTTTTTAAGCTGCAATATATTATGGAAATTTGCTAAGTAACAGTAAGTAATTAATTAATATACAAGATTTACCATAGCCCTACAGCTGAAGTCACTAAACACAGAACCACCAGTGATATAGTTGTTTGTTCCTTTACTGTTCTTTGCATTTAGCTCCATTTGAAAATACCACTTGCAGAAAGGCAGAATAAGATACAGACACTACTTAATTTTACCCATATTTTCATATTTCCTTATGCATTATGTTTTATTTACATATATGAATATAACTTCATAAATTGGTATGCTTAATGTATATAAGTTAGCATATATATAAATATATTTATGGAGATATATATGAATGTGTGTGTATATATATATGATATATATATATATATATGAAAGTGAAAGTGTTAGTCACTCAATCATGTCTGACTCTTTGTGACCCCATGGACTGTAGCCCATCAGGCTCTTCTGTCCATGGAATTCTCCATGCAAGAATATTAGAGTGGGTAGCCATTCCCTTCTTCGGAGGATCTTCCTGACTCAGGGAACAAACCTGGGTATCCTGTACTGCAAGCAAATTCTTTACCATCTGAGCCACCAGGGAAGCCCATTTGTGCATATATATATATATATATATATATATATATATATATATATATCTCTTCCATTGCCTGACTTTGATATGTTCTGAGAGAAAAAAACAACAGCAATGAACACTATTTCTGACTACTTTCCTCTACCTATGGAAGTAATGTTTTCCATAGATTTCAATAAAGATGCATTATATTGCTTATATTAATTATTTGGGACTAATTATATTTCCCATGAAGTCTCATCACTTCATGGGAAATAGATGGGGAAACAGTGGAAACAGTGTCAGACTTTATTTTTGGGGGCTCCAAAATCACTGCAGATGGTGACTGCAGCCATGAAATTAAAAGACGCTTACTCCTTTGAAGAAAAGTTATGACCAACCTAGATAGCATATTCAAAAGCAGAGACATTACTTTGCCAACAAAGGTTCATCTAGTCAAGGCTATGGTCTTTCCTGTGGTCATGTATGGATGTGAGAGTTGGACTGTGAAGAAGGCTGAGCGCCGAAGAAATGATGCTTTTGAACAGTGGTGTTGGAGAAGACCCTTGAGAGTCCCTTGGACTGCAAGGAGATCCAACCAGTCCATTCTGGAGGAGATCAGACCTGGGATTTCTTTGGAAGGAATGATGCTAAAGCTGAAACTCCAGTACTTTGGCCACCTCATGCGAAGAGTTGACTCATTGGAAAAGACTCTGATGCTGGGAGGGATTGAGGGCAGGAGGAGAATGGGACGACAGAGGATGAGATGGCTGGATGGTATCATTGATTCGATGGATGTGAGTCTGAGTGAACTCTGGGAGTTGGTGATGGACAAGGAGGCCTGGCGTGCTGCGATTCATGGGGTCGCAAAGAGTCAGACATGACTGAGCAACTGAAATGAACTGAACTGAATGCAACATTGATCCAAGGACCTAGAATATCTTTTCACTGTTCTGGAAATTTAAATTGGCCAAACCATGAGGGGGAAAAGTGCCATTTTCTTGAGGAAATGGCAGCCCATTCTAGTATTCTTGCCTGGAAAATTCCATGGAGAGAGGAGCCTGGTGGGCTATAGTCTGTGAGGTCGCAAAAGAGTTGGACATGGCTTAGAGACTAAACAACAGAACAACAACAACAATGTCTTACCAATTTTATTTTAAATATATACCCTAAGGAAAATCTTGCATATATTCTATAGTAGAGATTTTTAAAATCCTTTAGATTAGCATTGTTAATAATAGCAAAAACACTAGAAAGAAATCATAGGTTCAGATTCGCTAGGATGAATAAATAAATATTGTATATCCATGTTGAGCTTCCTTGATGGCTCAGACAGTAAAGAATCTTCCCGCCCATGCAGGGGATGAGGGTTCTATCCCTGTGTCAGGAAGAGCCCCTGGAGTAGGAAATGCAAACCAGTCCAGTATTCTTGCCTGGAGAACTCCATTGACAGAGAACCTTGGTGGGCTACAATACACGGGGTCACAAAGAGTCGGACACAACTGAGAAACTAACAGTAACATACCCACATCATGGAACAGTATTCGTGAAGTCGTGAAGTCGCTCAGTTGTGTCCAACTCTCTGTAGCCCACCAGGCTTGGCTTCTCCATCCATGGAATTTTCTAGGCAAGAGTACTGGAGTGTGTTGCCATTTTCTTCTCCATGGAACAGTATTAGGTAACAAATTTATTAAAACAGGTATTTGCAGAAAGATGTTGATAGTAATGTTGTAGTTAATTTGTCTTGATTTTTCATTTTTCAAAGAAAATTTAAAGTTACTATATCATATTATCAATTCAAAGCAATCACTGAAGAAATTATCCAGTATAGTATAGATTTCTCTATGGGCTGATTACTTCAGCATTACATGTCCAAAACTCTGTGAGAAGGGACCACAGTTAGAGGCAGAAAACATTATCCCCACCTATCTTAGTTCAGGCTGCTATAACAAAATAGCAAGCACTGCATTATTTTCAACAACAGACATTTACTTCCCACAGTTCTGGAGTCTGAGAAGTCCAAGATTGGGGAGCCAACACTGTGTTTTGATGAGAACCTTCTTCCTGGCTTCTTGCATATCTTCATATAGCAAAAAGAGACAGAAGGCTGCCTACTTGCTATATATTCATTTGCCAGAGAAAGAGAGAGAGAGAGAGAAAAGGAGGAAGAAAGGGAGAGAAAGAGAGAGAGAGGAAAGAGAGAGACTGCTTTGCTCTCTAGACTCTTTACTTATTTTTATTTATTTATTTTTGTCCACATTGCACATCATTTAGGACCTTAGTTCCCCAACCAGGGATAGAACCTGTGTCCCTGAACTGGGAGCATGGAGTCTTAACCACTGGACTGCCAGGCAACCCACACTAGTCTCTTCTTATAAAGGTACTAAATTCCATTGGTCCCACCATAAGGACCCTATGACTTCATGACCTCCTATCAACCTAATTACCTTCCAAAGGCCCAACATCCAGATGTCATCCCATTGTATTATGGTTTCAGTATATGATATTTGGGGATTACAATTCATTCCATAACACCACCTTAAACTTGGAAAACTTTCTGAGATGTAAAGGAAGCACAAATAGAAAACAATCCAAATTCATTGGACATTGTGCTGCTTAAGCTGTGGATGCTGAAACATTTTGAAAATGAGGAATTTGAATTATTAAACATATTTGTTGAATATCTGATATGTAACTGTGTGTTGTATGAGATAGTAATGATAGGAGTAAATGTGGCAGAGGTGGGAAATGTTGGGATTTGAGAGTCTGGTTGACTGTAGCTTCAGCAAGATGGAGAAGCAACCAAAATGGATGCTTGGGAGAAAAGATAGACCAGAGACCCAATGTGCCAATGGTTGCTAAGGGTCAATGCCAGGCCCTTCATCTTGTAGCCTGGACCAATGCCAGTACATTAATCTCACATACTGTTCTGTAGACACTTCTATGTAATTATTCTTCTGTCTTTAGCATTGTTTTCTTTGAGCATAACCATTTCACATACTTTTAATTCTGACAGTCTCCAGAACTTAGAGTAACTACTCAACTGGACTTTGACCCACCAAAATTGAGGTCTCATGAATTTTCTTTCCTTAGGTAAGCTCCTCTTTCCCATACCTACAGGTCTAAGTTCCACCTCTGGCCTTCCTGACTCTTCTAGAATAAGGGCTTTATTTTAACTGATTATTTGTCAGCAAAGATTTACCTCCCATATTTACCTCTGTCAGCACTACCCTTTCTTCAAAATTCAGTTTAAATGCCACCTGTTCTAAGAGGTCTTCTTAAATTGGGTTAGATGAGAGGTAAACTTCTTTGAGTCCTAGTGGTATTTAAAATAACTCTCGAAAAGCCAAGAGACTTTTTTTTTTTTTTTTTTTATCTCTCTTACACCTTTCTAGAAATATTTGTTAAATAAGCCACATCAGTTTGAATAGAATCAAATCAAATCAAGCTGGATTGAATTGAACAGACCTGAATTGAAATGAATGGCTCTTTTTATGCTTGAGTACCAGACAGGTCATAGGAAAAACACTTTATTTCTTGTATTTTTTTCCAGTTTCTATTAATATATGCATCTCTAACAGTAAGCTCACAGAATGAGTCAGTTGAAAAGTTTGAGGTGATTCAGACTTAATAGCCACATTCATGTACAGTTAATATCATTGTCATATAAGGGTCATCTTTGACTAAGAAATGCCTGAATTCTTTAATTCTATCTTAAAAAATAGGATATACTTAAAACTAGGCTAAATAGGCTCTGTTTTTCATGGGCTAACTTGTATTCAAAGTTAATTGGATATTGAAAATCCCAGCTTATGTTTAATATGTATCATTTTTCAGAATCCCAAGATAAACCTGCTAACTATAAAAAAAGAACAAAACTATACATTTCCTGAGCTGTGGATTTTAACAATCCTCATTCTGGCAATAAAGCCTTCTTTTGAAAATTTTCTTCCTCTCTTTTGCTGTTCTTTCTTATGTAATCTACTTAAGGATATCACTATTTAGTGCATTCATCACTTATTAATACCTGACCATTATAGGGTAAGGAATATTCACCAAGGTATTTTAAATAGAAAAGTAGGGGATAAGTAATTGGATTGAAAACAATTGCTAAGATTCTTTCCAACTCAAAGATTCTATGATACATTACCTCGGTTCATTTGTAATTGAAAGCAAAACAATAAAATCTTTACGCCACATACATCACTGATATATTCGTTTTTTTCTGGCCCAACTTTCACTTATAAATTTTAACTTAAAACAACAGAGGGAAAATAAGCCCTATCATAATTACAAACAGTAGTATGTGGGAATCAATAGAGCAAGTAATATTTGCTCAGCTTATGTCCTATGAATTTCATTCCAAAAGCAAGGCTCACTGTTTTCCCCTCCTGTGCTTATTTAAAAGACATACATATATATAAAATAGCCTTTTGATCAAAAAATATTCTAATTAAAAAGTCATATTTAATAAAAGGAACTTCAGTCAGCATTCTAAGAGCCTTAGTCTGATCTCTTGATTTTATAGAACTAAGGTTAGAGACAAAGGGCGGCGGCCAAGAGGAGTTACCCCATGTCCGAGGTCAGGGGCAGCGGCCAAGAGTGCCAAGCTGCAACAGCGCAGGAACGGCAGAGAAGAACTACCCAAGTCCGAGGTCAGGGGCAGCGGCCAGGAGGAGCTACCTCACGTCCGAGGCCAGGGGCGGTGGTTGAAAAGACTAACCCTACGTCCAAGGAGCAGTGGCTGCGTGGGCACAGGAGGGCCTAGAGGCGCTATACCACGTTGAAGGTCAGGAAGGGTGGAGGTGAGGAGATACCCCTCACCCAAGGTAAGGAGCAATGGCTGCGCTTTGCTGGAGCAGCTGTGAAGAGATACCCCACGCCCAAGGTAAGAGACCCAAGTAAGATGGTAGGTGTTGCAAGAGGGCATCAGAGGGCAGACATACTGAAACCATACTGACAGAAAACTAGTCAGTCTAATCACACTAGGACCACAGCCTTGTCTAACTCAATGACACTAAGCCATGCCCGTGGGGCAACCCAAGATGGGCTGGTCATGGTGAAAAGATCTGACAGAATGTGGTCCACTGGAGAAGGGAATGGAAAACCACTTCTGTATTCTTGCCTTGAGAACCCCATGAACACTATGAAAAGGCAAAATGATAGGATACTAAAAAAGGAACTCCTCAGGTGGGTAGGTGCCCAATATGCTACTGGAGATCAGTAGAGAAATAGCTCCAGAAAGAATGAAGGGATGGAACCAAAGCAAAAATAATACTCAGCTGTGGATGTGACTGGTGAGAGAAGCAAGGTGCAATGCTGTAAAGAGCAATATTACATAGGAACCTGCAATGTCAGGTCCATGAATCAAGGCAAATTGGAAGTGGTCAAACAAGAGATGGCAAGAGTGAATGTCGACATTCAAGGAATCAGCGAACTAAAATGGAGTGGAATGGGTGAATTTAACTCAGATGACCATTATATCTACTACTGAGGGCAGGAATCCCTCAGAAGAAATGGAGTGGCCATCATGGTCAACAAAAGAGTCCGAAATGCAGTACTTGGATGCATCTCAAAAACAACAGAATGATCTCTGTTCATTTCCAAGGCAAACCATTCAATATCACAGTAATCCAAGTCTATGCCCCAACCAGTAATGCTGAAGAAGCTGAAGTTGAAAGGTTCTATGAAGACCTACAAGACCTTTTAGAACTAACACCCAAAAAAGATGTCCTTTTCATTATAGGGGACTGGAATGCAAAAGTAGGAAGTCAAGAAACACCTGGAGGAACAGGCAATGGAATACGGAATGAAGCAGGGCAAAGACTAATAGAGTTTTGCCAAGAAAATGCACTGGTCATAACAAACACCCTTTTCCAACAACACAAGAGAAGACTCTACACATGGACATCACCAGATGTCAACACCGAAATCAGATTCATTATATTCTTTGCAGCCAAAGATGGAGAAGATCTATACAGTCAGCAAAAACAAGACCAGGAGCAGACTGTGGCTCAGATCATGAACACCTTATTGCCAAATTCAGACTGAAATGGAAGAAAGTAGGGAAAACCACTAGACCATTCAGGTATGACCTAAATCACATCCCTTATGATTAGACAGTGGAAGTGAGAAATAGATTTAAGGGCCTAGATCTGATAGACAGAGTGCCTGATGAACTATGGAATGAGGTTTGTGACATTGTACAGGAGACAGAGATCAAGACCATCCTCATGGAAAAGAAATGCAAAAAAGCAAAATGGCTGTGTGGGGAGGCCTTACAAATAGCTGTGAAAAGAAGAGAAGAAAAAAGCAAAGAAGAAAAGGAAAGATAAAAGCATCTGAATGCAGAGTTCCAAAGAATAGCAAGAAGAGATAAGAAAGCCTTCTTCAGCGGTCAATGCAAAGAAATAGAGTAAAATAACAGAATGGGAAAGATGAGGGATCTCTTCAGAGAAGGCAATGGCACCCCACTCCAGTACTCTTGCCTGGAAAATCCCATGGATGGAGGAACCTGGTAGGCTGCAGTCCATGGGGTCGCTAAGAGTTGGACATGACTGAGAGACTTCACTTTGACTTTTCACTTTCGTGCATCGGAGGAGGAAATGGCAACCCACTCCAGTGTTCTTGCCTGGAGAATCCCATGGACAGAGGAGCCTCGTGGGCTGCCGTCTATGGGGTCACACAGAGTCGGAGACGACTGAAGCGACTTAGCAGCAGCAGCAGCAGAGATCTCTTCAAGAAAATTAGAGATAACAAGAGAACATTTCATGCAAAGATGGGCTCAATAAATGACAGAAATGGTATGGACCTAACAGAAGCAGAAGATATTAAGAAGAGATGGCAAGAATACACAGAAGAACTGTACAAAAAAGATCTTCACGACCTAGATAAACATGATGGTGTGATCACTCACCTAGAGCCAGACATCCTGGAATGTGAAGTCAAGTGGGCCTTAGAAAGCATCACGACGAATAAAGCTAGTGGAGGTGATGGAATTCCAGTTGAACTATTTCAAATCCTGAAAGACGATGTTGTGAAAGTGCTGCATTCAATATGCCAGCAAATTTGGAAAACTCAGCAGTGGCCACAGGACTGGAAAACGTCAGTATTCATTCTCATCCCAAAGAAAAGCAATGCCAAAGAATGCTCAAACTACCGCACAATTGCACTCATCTCACACGCTGGTAAAGTAATGCTCGAAATTCTTCAAGCCAGGCTTCAGCAATATGTGAACCATGAACTTCCAGACCTTCAAGCTGGTTTTAGAAAAGGCAGAGGAACCAGCGATCAAATTGCCAACATCCTCTGGATCATGGAAAAAGCAAGAGAGTTCCAGAAAAACATCGATTTCTGCTTTATTGACTATGCCAAAGCCTTTGACTGTGTGGATCACAATAAACTGTGGAAAATTCTGAAAGAGATGAATACCAGACCACCTGATCTGCCTTTTGAGAAACCTGTATGCAGGTCAGGAAGCAACAGTTAGAACTGGACATGGAACAACAGACTGGTTCCAAATAGGAAAAGGAGTACATCAAGGCTTATATTGTCACCCTGTTTATTTAACTTATATGCAGAATACATCATGAGAAACCCTGGACTGGAAGAAGCACAAGCTGGAATCAAGATTGCCAGGAGAAATATCAATAACTTCAGATATGCAGATAACACCACCCTTATGGCACAAAGTGAAGAGGAACTAAAGAGCCTCTTGATGAAAGTGAAAGAGGAGAGTGAAAAAGTTGACTTAAAGCTCAACATTCAGAAAACGAAGATCATGGCATCTGGTCCCATCACGTCATGGGAAATAGATGGGGAAACAGTGTCAGACCTTATTTTGGGGGGGCTCCAAAATCACTACAGATGGTGACTGCAGCCATGAAATTAAGACACTTACTCCTTGGAAGGAAAGTTATGACCAACCTAGATAGCATATTGAAAAGTAGAGACATTACTTTGCCAACAAAGGTCCGTCTAGTCAAGGTTATGTCAAGGCTATGGTTTTTCCTGTGGTCATGTATGGATGTGAGAGTTGGACTGTGAAGAAGGCCGAGCGCCGAAGAATTGATGGTTTTGAACTGTGGTGTTGGAGAAGACTCTTGAGAGTCCCTTGGACTGCAAGGAGATCCAACCAGTCCATTCTGGAGGAGATCAGCCCTGGGATTTCTTTGGAAGGAATGATACTGGATGCTTGGGTTTGGTGCACTGGGACGACCCAGAGGGATGGTATGGGGAGGGAGGAGGGAGGAGGGTTCAGGATGGGGAACACATGTATGCCTATGGCGGATTCATTTCAATGTATGGCAGAACCAATACAATATTGTAAAATTTAAAAATAAAATAAAATTAAAAAAAAAAAATAAAGCTGAAACTCCAGTACTTCTGCCACCTCATGTGAGGAGTTGACTCATTGGAAAAGACTCTGATGCTGGGAGGGATTGGAGGGCAGGAGGAGAAGGTGACGACAGAGGATGAGATGGCTGGATGGCATCACTGACTCGATGGATGTGAGTCTGGGTGAACTCTGGGAGTTGGTGATGGACAGGCAGGCCTGGCATGCAGCGATTCATGGGGTCACAAAGAGTTGGACAGGACTGAGCTACTAAACTGAACTGAAGGTTAGAGAGGTAAATAGCAGGGAGGGAACACAGCTCCACCCATCAATAGAAAATTGGATTTAAGATTTACTGAGCATTCCCCCACCCATAAGAACAAGATCCAGCTTCACCCTCAGTCAACATCTCCCATCAAGAAGCTTCCATAAGCCTCTAATCTTCTCCATCAGAGGGCAGACAGACTGAAAACCACAATCAGAGAAAACTAACCAATCTGATCACACGGACCACAGCTTTGTCTAACTCAATGAAACTATGAGCCATGCCAAGTAGGGCCACCCAAGATGGATGGGTCCTGGTGGAGAGTTCTGACAAAATGTGGTCCACTGGAGAAGGGAATGGCAAACCACTTCAGTACTCTTGCCTTGAGAACCCCATGAACAGAATGAAAAGGCAGAAAGTTACGACACTGAAAGATAAACTCCCCAGGTCTGTAGGTGCCCAATATGCTACTAGAGATCAGTGCAGAAATAACTCCAGAAAGAATGAAGAGATGGACCCAGAGCAAAAACAAGACACAGTTGTAGATGTGACTCATGATAGAAGCAAAGTCTGATGCTATAAAAAGCAGTAGTACATAGGAACTTGGAACGTTAGGTCCATGAATCAAGGCAAATTAGAAGTGGTCAAACAGGAGATGGCAAGAGTGAACGTTGACATTTTAGGAATCAGCGAACTAAAATGGACTGGAATGGGTGAATTTAACACAGAAGACCATTATATCTACTATTGTGGGAAAGAATCCTTTAGAAGAAATGGAGTAGCCATCATAGTCAACAAAAGAGTCTGAAATGCAGTACTTGGATGCAATCTCTAAAAAGACAGAATGACCTCTGTTTGTTTCCAAGGCAAATCAATCATTCAATATCACGGTGATCTAAGCCTACGCCCCAACCAGTAACGATGAAGGAACTAAAGTTGAACGGTACTATGAAGAACTACAAGACCTTTTAGAACAAACACACAAAAAAGATGTCCTTTTCATTATAGGGGACTGGAATGCAAAAGTAGGAAGTCAAGAAACACCTAGAGTAACAGGCAAATTTGTCCTCGTTACACAGAATGAAGCAGGGCAAATGATAATAGAGTTTTGCCAAGAGAATGCACTGGTCATAGCAAACATCCTTTTCCACAACACAAGAGAAGACTCTACACATGGACATCACCAGATGGTCAATACCAAAATCAGAATGATTATATCCCTTGCAGCCAAAGATGGAGAAGCTCTATACAGTCAACAAAGATAAGACCAGGAGCTGACTGTGGCTCAGAACATGAACTCCTTATTACCAAATTCAAACTTAAATTGAAGAAAGTAGAAAAACCACTAGGCCATTCAGGTATGACCTAAATCAAATGCCTTACAATTTTACAGTGGAAGTGAGAAATACATTCAAGTGATTAGATCTGACAGACAGGGTGCCTGATGAACTATGGACCGAGGTTTGTGACATTGTACAGGAGACCGGGATCAAACCATCCCCAAGAAAAAGAAACGCAAAAAATGAAGATGGCAGTCTTATGATGCTTTACATATAGCTATGAAAAGAAGACAAGTGAAAAGCAAAAGAGAAAAGGAAAGATATACCCATCTGAATGCAGAGTACCTAAGAATAGCAAGGAGAGATAAGAAAGCCTTCCTCATTTATCAGTGCAAAGAAATAGAAGAAAATAAGAGAATGGGAAAGACTAGAGATCTCTTCAGGAAAATTAGAGATACCAAGGGAACATTTCATGCAAAGATGTGTACAATAATGGGCAGAAATTGTGTGGACCTAACAGAAGCAGAAGATATTAAGAAAAGGTGGAAGGAATATACAGAAGAACTGTACAAAAAAGATCTTCATGACCCAGATAATCACCATGGTATGGTCATTCACCTATAGCCAGACATCCTGGAATGTGAAGTCAGGTGGGCCTTAGGAAGCATCACTACCAACAAAGCTAGTGGAGGTGGTGGACTTCCAGTTGAGCTATTTCAATCCTAAAAGATGATGCTGTGAAAGTGCTGCACTCAATATGCCAGCAAATTTGGAAACCTCAGCAGTGGCCACAGGACTGGAAAAGGTCAGTTTTTATTCTAATCCCAACAAAAGCAAGGCCAAAGAATACTCAAATTACCACACAATTGCACTCATCTCACACACTAGTAATGTTCAAAATTTTCCAAGCCAGGATTCATCAGTATATGAACCATGAAATTCCAGGTGTTCAAGCTGGATTTAGAAAAGGCAGAAGAACCAGAGATCAAATTGCCAACATCCGTTGGATTATTGAAAAAGCAAGAGAGTTCTAGTAAAACATCTATTTCTGCTTTATTGACTATTCCAAAGCCTTTGACTGTGTGAATCACCACAAACTGCAAAATTCTGATGAGAAAGAGATGGGAATACTAGACCACCTGACCTGCCTCTTGAGAAACCTATATGCAGATCAGGAAGCAACAGTTAGAACTGGACATGGCACAACAGATTTGCTCCAAATAGGGAAAAAAAGTACATCAAGGCTGCATATTGTCACCCTGCTTATTTTACTTATATGCAGAGTGCATTATGAGTAATGCTGGGCTGGAGGAAGCACAATCTAGAATCAAGATTGCCAGGAGAAATAGCAATAACCTCAGATATGAAGATGACACCACCCTTATGGCAGAAAGTTAAGAACTAAAGAGCCTCTTGATGAAAATAAAAGAGGAGAGTGGAATAAGTTATCTTAAAGCGCAACATGCAGAAAACAAAGATCATGGCATCCAGTCCCATCAGTTCATACCAAATAGATGGGAAAACAATGGAAACAGTGACATACTTTATTTTCTTGGGCTCCAAAATCACTGCATATGGGGATGCAGCCATGAAATTTAAGACACTTACTCCTTGGGAGAAAAGTTATGACCCACCTAGACAGCATATTAAAAAGGAGAGACATTACTTTGCCAGCAGAGTTCCATCTAGTCAAGGCTATGGTTTTTCCAGTAGTCATGTATAGATGTGAGAGTTGGACTATAAAGAAAGCTGAGGGCCAAAGAATTGATGCTTTTGAATTGTGGTATCAGGGAAGACTCTTGAGAGTTCCTTGGACTGCAAGAAGATCCAACCAGTCCATCCAAAAGGAAATCAGTCCTGAATATTCATTGGAAGGACTGATGTTGAACCTGTAACTCCAGTACTTTGGCCATCTGATGAGAGGAACTGACTCATTTGAAGAGACCTTTATTCTGGGAAAGATATAAGGCGGAGGAGAAGGGGATGACAGAGGATGAGATGGTTGGATGGAATCCTCGACTCAATGATCATGAGTTTGAGTAAACTCTGGGAGTTGTTGATGGACAAGGAGGCCTGGCATGCTGCAGTCCATGGGGTCACAAAGAGTCAAACATGACTGAACAATTGAACTGAAGTGAACCAAAGGTTCAAGAGACAAGAGTTTAAAACCAGGTCACCGTATTTCATTTTTTTGATTTCACAATCTATGCTTTGTTCAGTGTCATTATGTTACATGCCCGTATCTCATCTAAGGGTTCTCCTCACGTGATCTGTATTAATTCTCTCAAAATCTATGAGGCTCTCCTTCCCATTGATCAGATGAAGAAACTGAGGTTTAGGAGGTTAATTAATTAGTCAATATTCCCACTTCCATCCCCAAACTATAATACCAAAGCCAAGATCCTTTTATCACAGTTATTAACAGAAATGGAATGATGCTTTAAGATTTGAATGTGTACATCCTAAGCTTTTACACAATGCTCAAAAGCTTCTTTTCAAGTTTTTGTTTCTATATTTTATATTTAGAAATATTCATACAATTGCTACTTGGCTCAGTTTGTCATCTCTAGTATTTTAAATTCTTATGATGTATTTAAATAAAGGGAATCAAATATTGCATGGCTTTATTTATAGCTTTTATCTAGTATCTTTCTATTATCTCTAACTCATCTATCAGTTTTATTTAGGAATTGCCATTTTCACTATATTCCAACTTGTTTAGCTCTTTTGAAATCATTGAATCAGATAATTTTAGAGGCACAGCTCCTACATATTATTAGCCAAATGAGGTAATGAGAAAAATTTTTACTTTTTAAATATTAGAAAACCTAAAATTGACTGTGTTTCTTATGTTCTTTCTCTATGCCTAAAGGAGGCCTATATTCATTACACTCAAACTTAAGGCTTTTTTTTTTTTTAATTTTCTATGAATATTTACTTGTAAATATCATTAAAAGAAGAAATTTCAGCTTCATAGAGGACATCTAACAGGATTTTTTTTTTTTTTTACAATCATTTCTCTTCAGTTCTAAATACTATAAATACTTTGAATTCTAGCCTCTGCCTGTGCACAGGTGTGCATGTGTGTAGTATTTGTCCAGTTTTAAAATCAAATTCAATTATTCACAATTGTACAGTATAAAGCCATTCAGTTAAATATGTCCCTTTTAGGTCTTTTGTTGGTAGAGTAGGGAACAACCAAAAAGTTCAGAAGTTTTGAACTGTAACCTGCTTTTCTCTAAACCCAGAAACCTAGGGGTAATAAAAGAAACATTACAATCACCCAGGAGCACGTATGTGACTGTGTCTCTTCTATACTCTCAAGTACCTTAAGGAGTCTTAAGGGCTTTCTGATGATTCCATGCAAACTCATAAGCAGTTCTTCCTTATTTGTTCAGACTACACTCATGAGTTCTTCATTGTCTGCTAGAGTGAGATATGATGGAGGTATTATCAATGCCTGACAAAGATATTGGCATTGCCAGTGGAGCAGTGTCTGAGGTGAAGGGCAGTGACCCTCATCCAAAGGGCACCTGCTGGCACTGAGGATGCACCTGTGCTGTGGCCATTAGTGTTAACACAGGCGTTAGCGTGCCCACTCCCTTTTCTAATGTGCTACATCACCCATGCTAAAAGAGTACCTCTAATACCATACTACTACTACTACTACTGCTACTGCTAAGTCGCTTCAGTCCTGTCTGACTCTGTGCGACCCCATAGATGGCAGCCCACCAGGCTCACCCGTCCCTGGAATTCTCCAGGCAAGAACACTGGAGTGGGTTGCCATTTCCTTCTCCAATACATGAAAGTGAAAAGTGAAAGTGAAGCTGCTCAGGAGTGTCCGACTCTTAGCAATCCCATGGACTGCAGCCTACCAGGCTCCTCCGTCCATGGGATTTTCCAGGCAAGAATACTGGAGTAGGGTGTCATTTCCTTCTCCGTCTAATACCATAAGAACTATTGAAATCAACCAGTGGTGGTCATATGTTAAAGTCAGAAAAATTAATGGAGGTTAAAGAAAAGCAATAAAAAAATCAAAAAGCAAAACAGCTTTTTGGGGTTTTTTTAACCTTTTAGATATTAAAAAATGAGGATCACTGGGGTTTGTGCATAGGGAAAACTGAAAAGCAGTTGATTAAATTGATGAGCTTTCTTTTAGGAGTTTTTCTCCAAAAGGCCACCTTATTTCCATGCTAACACCTCCCAGGCATGCTTCTAGACTTGGCTCTCCTGTATAATCCATTTTCTCAGTTAAATAAATTTTTGTAAGTGAAATTCAAATAAGTATGTGACAAATGAAGGCAGACAGTGGAAAAGGCAACTTATTAAGGCTATGGATATGTAAAAAAAAAAAAAAAAAAAACTGTTTTAAGGTCAATATAGAGCAAATTATGTTTTAAGTCTTTAAATAGCTTTTGAGAAAAAATTCAATATTTATCTTCCTACTCTGTAAGGAAATGAAAATAACTCTAAATAAAATAAGCATATAACACAATCTGATATTAAAATAGAACATGAGCAATTAACACTGTTTCAGAGATGCCAAAATGATTTACTTTTAATGAATTAGCACTTAACCCAATGTCTAGCTTATATTAAAGCACTCTGGAAATAGCATTTTATTTAATGTTAGTATCATCTTTGAATATAACGTGTCGTATAAATAAGTCAAAGGAGGAAATTCACAGGATTATCTCAGTGAAGACTAAGAGAAGTGTTAATAAAATCCAGCAATTCCCTTGTAAAATCTTTTAGATAATTCTCTAACAATGTAAAATACTTATTTTAAATCAGTGTAAAACATGATAATGTTGAAACACAAGGAATTTCTCTTAAAACCAGGGTAAGACAGATACCAACTGACACCACCCTTACTTAGCAGTGTTCTGAAAGCTATGCCAGTACAGTTCAAACAAGGAAAAGTAGATATGTTTAAAAGGAAGAGACATACATTTTTTTTAAGTTGAATAGACTGTAAATCTCAAAGAATAAATGGAAATAGTTACAATGAGGCAATTTAATAAGATTTTGGCTAGAAGTATCCAAGAATGGATACACTTCTCTATCCCAAAAATATTTTTGAATAAATATCCATTAAAATATTCATCAAAATATAAATGTCTGGAAATTAATTTGTTAACAGATAATTAAAACTTCTATGAAGGTTTACATAAAGCATCATTGAACAATGTGAGTAAATTTGATGAAGTACCTTATACCTGTTCTTATTGGAAATTTTATATAGTATAAACTGTCGGTTCTCTCCAAATCCTGTTTTTAAATTTTATATATGTTTGCATATGTACATCTAATACATATGTTTATAAGCATATATATTAAAATTCATCAAAGTAAATATATTCCTATAAATGTGCAAGATATTTTCAAATGAGTAATAATAAATTCATCTATTGTAAAAGTTTAAAAAATATTGTAAAATTACAATGTACAAAATAATAAAAACCTTGGAAAAGAATAGAAGCATTTTCAGAGCTTTCAGCTAAATGGACAATAAGAAAATACATTCATCCACATATCCATGCTTGTATGTTTGTGGGTACATAAACAAAAGGAATATCGTGGTACAAAATAAAACTAAAGTCAGAGAACAACACAACTTTTTATCAAATAAGTAATATATCTATTACACATACACCCAAATTGATTCTTAATTATATGCATTCAATTAAAAAAAAAAGTGAAAGATGTTGCACTATTGGGGTCCAAGTAGAAAAGAAATGTGCCCATAGCTTAGGATAACTTGAGGTCAGAGTCACTGTTTTACAAAGATTTGAGCTGAGTACAGAAACATTCTAAAGGTTAACAATGTAACTCCAAGACTGAGAACTGAAAAAGGAAGAAAGAAGTTTCAGATACCCAGTGAAGTTTAAAATATGCATTGTCCCCAAGACTGTCCTCACTTCTAACTCTGAATTGATAAGGTCCTGAACACTACCCATAGGGTTTGATAATACATTAGACAGATTCAGACTTACCAAAAGTTGTTACACTCAACAGTTAACTATTTATTATAGCTAAAGGATGAAGCACATGGGGAAGATTCTAGGACTTGAAGATTCATGATTCTTCTCCTTGTCATCCCTCTTATTTCCAAACCATATGTATCAGTGATTTAGAATTTTTCTACTGAATTGTACTGTGGATACCAACTGCAAAAACATTCAGCTGCAAAGTTAGGGAACTGTTTACAGACCACCCTCACTTCTAATGCCAGTTGGAAGTTTAGGGATTCCCCAAACCAACCTCATATTCAATAATGCTACAAGGACTCCATATTCACTGAGAGCTGTTAGAATCACCGTTCTGGTTTATTAGAAGGAAAGGATACAATTTAAAATCAGCCATAAGAAGAAATGTATAGGGAGTAGTTCAGGACGATTCTAAACACACAGCTCCCAGTTGTATTGTCCTCATGGAGTCTAAAGTGTGCAAGTGTGCCAAAGTGGTAGTGGCTTAGTCGTGTCCAAACCTTTGCAATCCCATGGACTGTAGCCCACCAGGCACCTGTGTCCACGGAATTCTCTAGACAAGAATACTGGTGCAGGTTGCCATTTCCTACTCCAGGGGATCTTCCCGACCCAGGGATTGAACCCAGGTCTCCCACATTTCAGGCAGATTCTTTACTGTCTGAGCCACCAGGGAAAGCCCGAGGATAGTATTAAATCCTCTTGGCAATAATGTGTGACAATATACATGGAGTATTGACGACCGTGAAAGCTTTCTTGACATTTTGTATCTAAAGTTTTTATTGGGGCTCCATCATATTGGCATAACTGACAGCCCATGAGGCTGATCTCAGTTTCCAGCTCCTTAGGGGACTGAGCTGATATTACCTGATTCAAAGTCCTTACCCTGAATCATATTTCATTATTTGACTGGCCCTAGGACCCCAGGCAAACAAAGACACAACTATCAAGCATGACATTTCAGGGGTTTAGAGATTTTCTCTCACAAACCAAGGGCAAAGCCCTTACTTCTTTATGGGCAAGGTTAAATTCTTTATAGTACACACTCCTCAAAGGAGGAAATTTTACAGAGAGGGCTGCCATTAAGGAATCAGTCACTTCAGGTTGAGGTCACTTCTCAAAAAAGTGTATTTACAAAGTCAAGATGGAATAATAACACTCAATACAGTGAGTGCCAAAGAAAACAGGCACACTGTATTTTACTTGTTGGGTAAAAACTAACACAGTATTTCTGGAAAGCAAATGTCCAATATGAATAAAATAAATATTATAAATATGCATAAGATTTTTTTAAATTAAAAAAATTTTAATATAAATTTATTTATTTTAATTGGAGGCTAATTAATTTACAATATTGTATTGGTTTTGCCATACGTCAAAATGAATCTGTCACGGGTATACACGTGTTCCCCATCCTAAACCCCTCTCCTGCCTCCCTCCCCGTACCATCCCTCTGGGTCATCTCAGTGCACCAGCCCCAAGCATCCAGTATCATGCATCAAACCTGGACTGGCGATTCAATTCATATGTGATATTATACATGTCTCAATGCCATTCTCCCAAATCATCCCACCCTCTCCCTCTCCCACAGAGTCCAAAAGACTGTTCTATACATCTGTGTCTCTTTTGCTCTCTTGCATACAGGGTTATCACTACCATCTTTCTAAATTCCATATATATGCGTTAGTATACTGTATTGGTGTTTTTCTTTCTGGCTTACTTCACTCTGTATAATAGGCTCCAGTTTCATCCACCTCATTAGAGCTGATTCAAATGTATTCATTTTAATGGCTGAGTAATACTCCATTGTGTATATGTACCACAGCTTTCTATTCCATTCATCTGCTAATAGACATCTAGGTTGCTTCCATGTCCTGGCTATTATAAACAGTGCTGCGATGAACATTGGGGTACATGTGTCTCTTTCAGTTCTGGTTTCCTTGGTGTGTATACCCAGCAGTGGGATTGCTGGGTCATAAGGCAGTTCTATTTCCAGTTTTTAAGGAATCTCCAAGGATTTGACTCAGCAATTCCACTTCAAATTACCCTAAAGAAAATTTTAGATTGTGTATTAAGATTAATTAATTAAATTCCTTTATTTTATTAGTTATTACTTTAAGAATCATTATTGAGAATATTATATGTCAGGTTGCACACTGACAATACAGCAATAAATAAGTGAATAAGGTCCTCCATCCTCAGGAAATTTATTCTAATTGTTTCTTTGCATAAGAACAATTATATTATCATTGTATAAAATTATAAGCATAACCTATTCATTAAATTATGACATACACATAAAAATTTCAGAAAATTATCTCCAGTAGATTATGTATTGCTGAGTGAAAAATACGTTGTGTATATTATAGCTCTTTTGTTGCATTAAAATAAGAAAATATATGTTTTTAAGAGCTTTGCAGTAATTATTGCTAAGTGTAAAAATTATTGGAAATAATTTTTCTTTTCTTGATTTTCAATTTTTTTGTAAAGAGCATAATCAGAGCAACTCATAATTAGAAATAAAATAACATTTATGTTTTTAAAAAAGTTTTCCTAAATGAAAGTATTTCATTCAATACATCTTTAATAATATATGATAGCAATATTAATGCCATCTCTCCATATAAATAAAACTTGAATGATGAGAGTTGCTAAGCTACTTATTTGAAAAAAACAGAAGTTTCTAAAATTACATTTAAAAATATAAATTCATCCTTTTTATAGTAGAAACAGTATGAATATTGTACAATATTAAATTTTATACATTTCAATATGACCTTTGACAAGTTAATTCACCTACCTTAGCTTAAGTTCTGAATTTATAAATTGAAACTAATTATAACCTCTCAATACCTTTGCTTTTAAATGGAATAACAATGCCTAGCACAAAGGATTTTAATTATTTTTTCTTTACTTTGGAAAGTATTATAATCAAAATGTTTATTTTTATTTATTGGGTTTAATGTTAGCTTTAAGCTGGCTTAACACTCAACATTCAAAAAATTAAGATCATGGCATCTGATCCCATTACCTCACGGCAAATAGATGGGGAAACATCAAAATAGTGAAATACTTTATACCGTTGGGTTAAAAAATCACTGAGGTCAGTGACTGCAGTCATTAAATTAAAAGATGTTTGCTCCTTGGAAAGAAAGCTATGACAAACATAGACAGTGTATTAAAAAGCAGAGACATCACTTTGCCAACAAAGGTCTGCTTAGTCAAAGCTATGGTTTTTTTCCAGTAGTCAGGTACAGATGTGAGTTGGACCATAAAGAAGGCTGAATACCAAAGGATTGATGCTTTTGAATAGTGGTGCTGGAGGAAACTCTTGAGCATCCCTTGGACAGCAAGAAGATCAAACCAGTCAATCCTAAAGGAAATTAACTATGAGTATTCACTGAAAGGACTGATACTAAAGTTGAAGCTCCAATACTTTGGCCACCTGATGCGAAGAGCCAACTTTGGAAAAGACCTTGATGCTGGGAAAGACTGAGAGCAGGAGGAGAAGGAGATGACAAAGGATGCGATGGTTTGATGGTTATCACTGATTCAGTGGACATGAATTTAAGCAAACTCCTGGAGGTAATGAAGAACAGGGAAGCCTGGCCATGCTGAAGTCCTTGGTCGGAGGAGGGGGTTGCTTCTCAAAGAACTGGATGTGACTTAGTGATTGAATAACAAGTGTTATCAATCTTAGATTTTTAGTTGCTCTACTTAACTTCCTCAAATCAGTCAAACTTGTATTCAAAATACTGAAAGTGTTCTCTGAAAGTCACTGGTCTATTTCTCTGTTCAGTTCTGTTAGTGAATACTTGTTTTCTATATTGTCATATGATTTATTTACTATATTTAAATTAACATCAACTTATTTGACACACTTCCCATTGAAATTCTATTTGCATTTATACTTTTTTGGAGCCTGCTGTTACTTTCATGAAACACAAGTTTTCTTATCATTAAGAAAAATGTTTAGAGCACACAAAGTCATATATTCTCACATATGGTGCTGAACTTTTCAAAAAAGAAAGCAATGTTATTCTCCAAAATTTTGAAAATTTGCTTTCTGGTAATTTTTCTTTTTTTGAGTAAAGGTGGCATTATCATTATACTAATAGTTTTCTTGAGTTACAAAGCTGTACAGAATTCATATTTTCTTGAGGAAATCACTTTAATTATAATTCAACTGACTTCCTAAAAACTTAGATCAGCACCATTGATCTTCATTGCAGTCCTTTAAAGAATTCACTCTCTGAAGAGATGTATCACCTGAACCCAATGCAGGAAAGCTAATACTATCTTCACTCTTTGCTATTGAGCAAGAACGTATCTGGAATAATTTCTATGCTGATTACAATTAGATCAAAGCTGAAGGAGGACGAGTGACACACATAGAATAAGGACATTCAATAAATTAGTGTAAAATAATGAGTATTAATGAAGATCATATGTATTTTTAAATTCTTAGTAAATATAATCATATATAAGTATATATAATAATATATACAAAATAACGTTGATAACATATCATTTCAGTTCAATTCAGTTGCTCAGTCGAGCCCGACTCTTTGTGAACACATGAATCACAGCACGCCAGGCCTCCCTGTCCATCACCAACTCCTGGAGTTCACTCAGACTCATGTCCATCGAGTCAGTGATGCCATCCAGCCATCTCATCTTCTGTCGTCCCCTTCTCCTCCTGCCCTCAATCCCTCCCAGCATCAGGGCCTTTTCCAATGAATCAACTCTTTGCATGAGGTGGCCAAAGTATTGGAGTTTCAGCTTCAGCATCAGTCCTTCCAATGAACCCCCAGGACTGATCTCCTTTAGGATGGACTGGTTGGATCTCCTTGCAGTCCAAGGGACTCTCAAGAGTTTTCTCCAACACCACAGTTCAAAAGCATCAGTTCTTCAGTGCTCAGATTTCTTCACAGTCCAACTCTCACATCCGTACATGATCACTGAAAAAAATACAGCCTTAACTAGAAGGACCTTTGTTGGCAAAGTAATATCTCTGCTTTTCAATATGCTATCTAGGTTGGTCATAACTTTCCTTCAAAGGAGTAAGCGTCTTTTGATTTCTTTGGCTTCAATCTTTGATTTTGATGGCTTCAATCTCCATCTGCAGTGATTTTGGAGCCCAAGAAAATAAAGTCTGACACTGCTTCCACTGTTTCCCCATCTATTTCTCATGAAGTGATGGGACCAGATGTCATGATCTTCATTTTCTGAATGTTGAGCTTTAAGTCAACTTTTTCATTCTCCTCTTTCACTTTCATCAAGAAACTTTTTAGTTCTTCAATTTCTGCCATAAGGGTGATGTCATATGCATATTTGAGGTTATTGATATTTCTCCCTGCAATCTTGATTCCAGCTTGTGCTTCTTCCAGCCCAGCATTTCTCCTGATGTACCGTGCATATAAGTTAAATAAGCAGGGTGACAATATACAGCCTTGATGTACTCCTTTTCCTATTTGTAACCAGTCTGTTGTTCCATGTCCAGTTCTAACTGTAGCTTCCTGACCAGCATACAGATAGGTCAGGTGCTCTGGTATTCCCATCACTTTCAGAATTTTCCATAGTTTATTGTGATCCACACAGTCAAAGGCTTTGGCATAGTCAATAAAGCAGAAATTGATGTTTTTCTGGAACTCTCTTGCTCTTTCCATGATCTAGCGGATGTCGGCAAGTTGATCTCTGGCTCCTCTGCCTTTTCTAAAACAAGCTTGAAGATCTGAAAGTTCATGGTTCACATATTGCTGAAGCCTGGCTTGGAGAATTTTGAGCATTACTTTACTAGTGTGTGAGATGAGTGCAATTGTGCGATAGTTTTAGCATTCTTTGGCATTGCTTTTCTTTGGGATTGGAATGAAAACTCACCTTTTCCAAGTCCTGCGGCCACTGCTGAGTTTTCCACATTTGCTGGCATATTGAGTGCAGCACTTTCACAGCCTCATCTTTTAGGATTTGGAATAACTCAACTGGAATTCCATCACCTCCACTAGCTTTGTTCATAATGATGCTTTCTAAGGTCCACTTGACTTCACACTCCAGGATGTCTGGCTCTAGATGGGTGATCACACCATAGTGATTATCTAGGTCATGAAGATCTTTTTTGTACAGTTCGTCTGTGTATTCTTGCCACCTCTTCTTAATATCCTCTGCTTCTGTTTAGGTCCATACCATTTCTGTCCTTTATTGAGCCCATCTTTGCATGAAATGTTCCCTTAGTATCTATAATTTTCTTGAAGAGATCTCTAGTCTTCGCATTCAGTTGTTTTCCTCTATTTCTTTGCATTGATCACTGACAAAGGCTTTCTTAACTCTCCTTGCTATTCTATGGAACTCTGCATTCAGATGCTTATTTCTTTCCTTTTCTCCTTTGCTTTTCGCTTCTCTTCTTTTCACAGCTATTTGCAAGGTCTCATCAGACAGTCATTTTGCTTTTTTGTATTTCTTTTCCATGGGGATGGTCTTGATCCCTGTCTCCTGTACAATGTCACAAACCTCCGTCCATAGTTCATCAGGCACTCTGTCTATCAGATCTAGGCCCTTACATCTATTTCTCACTTCCACTGTATAATCCTAAGGGTTTTGATTTAGGTCGTAACTGAATGGTCTAGTGGTTTTCCCCACTTTCTTCAATTTAAGTCTGAATTTGGCAATAAGGAGTTCATGATCTGAGCCACAGTCAGCTCCCAGTCTTGTTTTTGCTGACTGTATAGAGCTTCTCCATCTTTGGCTGCAAAGATATAATCAATCTGATTTCGGTGTTGACCATCTGGTGATGTCCATGTGTAGAGTCTTCTCTTGTGTTGTTGGAAGAGAGTGTTTGCTATGACCAGTGTGTTCTCTTGGCAAAACTCTATTAGGCTTTGCCCTGCTTCGTTCCGTATTCCAAGGCCAAATTTGCCTGTTACTCCAGGTGTTTCTTGACTTCCTACTTTTGCATTCCAGTCCCCCATAATGAAAAGGACATCTTTTTTGGGTGCTAAAAGGTCTTGTAGGTCTTCATAGAATGGTTCAACTTCAGCTTCTTCAGCATTACTGGTTGGGGCATAGACTTGGATTACTGTGATATTGAGTGGTTTGCCTTGGAAACGAACAGAGATCAATGTGTCATTTTTGAGATTGCATCCAAGTACAGCTTTTCGGGCTCTTTTGTTGACCATTATGGCTACTCCATTTCTTCTAAGGGATTCCTCCCACAGTAGTAGATATAATGGTCAGCCTAGTTAAATTCATCCATTTTAGTTCACTGATTCCTAGAAATTTGACATTCACTCTAGTCATCTCCTTTTTGACCACTTCCAATTTGCCTTAATTCATGGACCTGACATTCCAGATTCCTATGCAATATTGCTCTTTTCAGCATTGGACCTTGCTTCTCTCACCAGTCACATCCACAGCTGGGTATTCTTTTTGCTTTGGCTCCATCGCTTCATTCTTTCTGGAGTTACTTCTCCACTGATTTCCAGGAGCATATTGGGCACCTACCAACCCGGGGAGTTCCCCTTTCAGTATCCTCTCATTTTGCCTTTTCATGGTGTTCATGGGGTTCTCAAGGCAAGAATACTGAAGTGGTTTGCCATTCCCTTCTCCATTGGACCACATTCTCTCAGACCTGTCCACCATGACCCTCCTGTCTTGGGTCACCCCATATGGCATGTCTTAGTTTCATTGAGTTAGACAAGGCTGCGATCCATATGATCAGATTGGCTAGTTTTCTGTGATTATGGTTTCAGTGTGTCTGCCCTCTGACGTCCTCTCACAACACCTACCGTCTTACTTGGGTTTCTCTTACCTTGAACATGTGGTATGTCTTCACGGCTGCTCCAGCAAAGTGCAGCCACTGCTCCTTACCTGGGCGAGGGGTATCTCCTCACGGCTGCCCCTCCTGATCTTGAAGGTGGATTAGTTCCTCGCGGCCCTCCTGCGCCAGCACAGCCTCAGCTCCTTGGATGTGGGGTAGCTCCTCTTGGCCACTCACACAGCCTGGCACTCTCGGTCGCCGCTCCTGACCTTGGGCGAGGGGTAACTGCTCTCGGCCACGCTTCTGCACGGTCTGCGTGGCCAAGAGCAGCTACCCCTCGCCCAAGGTAATATATATCTGATAATATATATATATATAGTATATAAATACACACATGTATGTGTAAAATGATGTGAAAAGGGCTATTAAAAACAGCAATAACAAAGCCTTTATCTGAACTGAATTAGTAAAAACCACTTGCAGCTTTTGTAACAAATGAAAAAAGGAAGATGATTTCTTTTTTAATCTTTTTAAATCGAAATTAGGTGCTATCATGTTAGTTTCAGGTGTATAGCACAGCAGTGCAGTTATATTTATACATAGGTGTGTGTGTGCACTCAAAGTTAATTTCTTGGTGGAGAAGATCTTCTTAAGCAGAAGTATTGGAGGCAAAGGACTCAAGTAGAGGTGTCAGATCCAGAACTCTGTTCAGGGCTGTGTAAAAAGAATAACAACAAAGCAAAGCCAAGCAGGGCAGACTAAGAAGCTTCAGAATTCAATCTCAACAGACTTGGTGCCAATTCAAACCTTTTCTGTCCATGTAAACAAATGTGGTTGAGACAAAGTTCTAAGAGTAAACAAGAGTCATATCTGACTGTTGGTGAGCAAAGTTGACAATTCTTGGTGTACTTGATCTTTGGTTTGTATTCACTGAATATAAAATAGAAATGGGTTAAAAAGTTTAATAGGAATCAGGTGAAGAAATGGGCTAGAAGACTTTGCTTTACATAAAAAAGTGTAGTTGATTTTCCTGAAAGGTCCTTTTTTCTGCTTAAAAAAAAAAAAAAAAAAACCTTTCTACCTTCTATTCAAATAAAATTCGATATTTTCCTGTCACATTTTGAAATGTATATACAGAAAAACTAAAGAAACCAAAATATTCAACAAAATATATAAAGAGGAGAAATATTATACATATTTAAAAATCCAATTTCAAACTCCTGTAGCTGGAGACAAAATAAGAATAACCAACTCCTTTTCTCCTGTCAGTTCTCAGTGATTTCACTGTGAACACTCACACTTTATTAATAACTACTTGTATATATGCACAGCATCTCATCCACAGATCTCAGAAATTACAAACACTGGATTTACACAAGAGGAAAATAAACTGCAAGTCACCTCATTTTCTAAACAGATCATTTGAAACCCAGAAAGGTTAAAACTGCTCAATATGAAGCAGAATTGTGTAGTGGGTCAGTATTATTTGGACCTATGAAAAGTGAGGCCCCTCTGCTGTTACAGGCAGTAAGTACACAGCTCCCTAATGGGATAAGAAGGAAGGAAACTTAAAGAAAGAAACCACAGCTAGCTGAGTCTACTGTCTCATGCTACTTAAAATAATCCTCAGAACTCATAGGGATATATACAGAAAACAAATACAAGTCACCAGAAATCAAACAACAAGAGCTACTTTATATTTGTAAAGAACTTTACAACCTAGAAATATTTCATTTGTGTCTTGTAACATCTCCAGGGGATTTTCAACAAGTGACCCAAGGAAGGTTTTGTTTTTCTGATTTCCATCCTCTTACTTTCTAATCAAATGTAAACTCTATAAGGGAAAACCCATGTCTTTTTTGTGACTCTTTTTATCCCCAACACTACTCTCAGAATCTTGCCCATACTTAGAGTTTAATAAGTACCTCTTGAATATTGTTGCATGAATAAACATAAAAAGTGAGAATTAAGGGTAGAACCCTCCACACACTCAGTACAGAGGGTTTTTTATTTTTTATTTTTTTTTCCATGCAGCATGTAACTGCTCATTGTAGACAATACATTTTTAAAAATGTGAAAAGTAAAGAGAAGAAGAAAGGAATGAAAATATTTTTTCCTCCATAAAATAACATACTAGTGTGATACACTAGAGAAGGAAATATCACCCCAAACCAGTCCTCTTGCCTGGAAAACCCATGGATGGAGGAGCCTGGTAGGCTACAGTCCATGGGGTCGCAAACAGTCGAACACGACTGAGTGACTTCACTTCACTTACTTTGCTCACTTCTTACTTTATCACTAGAGAAGGAAGTGGCAACCCACTCCAGTATTCTTTCTTGGAGAATCCCATGGACAGAGAAGCCTGGCGGGCTATGGTCCATGGGGTTGCAGGGGGTCGGACATGACTGAAGTGACTAAGCAGAGTGTGATACACCGACAGGCGAGTAACTGCATGGAGGTTGTCAAAAGATAGAGGATCATTAAGGGAAATGGGAAAACTCCTAAAGATTCAACAGAGGAGTTGGAGATAAACAGCCTTCTCATTGATTATAAAACAAAATTTGCCCAAATCAAAATGCAAAGAAAGCTCATTGCCAATCAAAATAAGGTCAAGTAGAAATAGGCCTTCCAAGTGGTGCAATGGTAAAGAACCCACCTGCCAATGCAGTAGATGCAAAAGACAAGGGTTGGATCCCTGGGTCAGGAAGATCCTCTGGAGTAGGAAATGGCAACCAGCTCCAGTATTCTTGTCTGGAGAAGAGAATTCCATGGGCTGAAGAGCCTGCTGGGCTACAGTCCACAAGGTCACAAAGAGTCAGACATGACTAAGGGACTGGGCACACACACAAAGTAGAAATAAAGATATAGAGAAAATGATTATTTGGGAAATACATGTTGCTTTTCATATTCAGAAGAAACTTCACATAAATGGTTTCTCAATTTTGTATCTTTAGTAATCTTTTCCTCTTTAGGGATACACTTCCATGGTTATATGTTGTAGACTGATTGGATATGTGATTGAGTTCTAGCAAACAAAACTGTGAGGAGATATTATATGTCCCTTCCTGTCTGAAGCATTCTCCTGTTGTAGCAAACTTACAGCTATGTGATGAGATGACAGGAAAGCCATATCTTTGCTTTCAAAGCCATATCATCAAATCACAAAGCCTCCCTCTTTCCTTCTTTAGCTGAATGAGAAATAAGACTTGGTTATGTTAAAACACTGAAATAGTATAGTTTATATGTTGCTACCACAAATCTAGCATTGATTTTTCTAATACAATACTCTTCTAATCATTCTTCATTTTGCTGCTCTTTAGTTGCTGAGTTGTGTCTGATCCTTTGTGGACCCATGAACTGTAGCCCACCAGGTTCCTCTGTCCATGGAAATCTCCAGGCAAGAATACTGGAGTGAGTTGCCATTTCCTTCTCCAGGGGATCTTCCTAACACAAGGATAGAACCCTGTGTCTCCTGCTTGGCAGGCAGATTCTTTATCACTGTGCCACCTGGGAAATCCATAAAGGCAGCCAGAGGAATTCCTCAAAAATGTGAATAGCATTTTGTCACTCTCTTTAAAAATATATCCATTTGCTTCCTATTGAACTCAGATGAAATTCAAACCCTTGACTATGTCCTCAAAAGCTCACCCCAGGTGACTTCTATTCATCACTCAGGATGCACTGCCCTCACTCCTTTACTCATTTTCATTCTCTTTCGCAATTGTGCCAGCCCTTTGTACATTCTATGCTTTTGATTGCAGTGCTTATTTCCAAGATCATCACAGACTCAGATCCAAGTTTATACACAATCTCTTCAAGGATTTGCTACTACTTAGCAAAGGAGCATCCTCAATTACTATATGTTCCAGGGTTAGAGTTATGGTTGATGTTTTCTTAGCATATGTCATTTCCTACAATTCTTTGTTTATGTGCTTATCGTATGTATACAATTTGAGTTCCTTGATAACAATGACATCATTATTATTTCCTCTTTGTATTCTGGAAACATGGAACAATATCTGTTGGAAAGATACCACTTAAGAAATATCTGTTGACTGATACAAAATCAGTAAGATAATTTTGCAAAGAGGTTAGTCCATGAGTTAAATGCACTTCAGAGGAGGTGACATTTGAAATGATAATTGAATGGTAAGATGTTACGACCTTGCAATATTCTGGAAACAGAACATTTCAGGGAGAGGATACAGCAATTGCAGAATCTTGAAAGAAAGAAAAAAAAAAAGCACAGTGTGTTCCTGGAAGCAAAATAAGGTCAGTGGAACCAAAGAATAATGAGAAAGAGCTTTGGATTATTTACCCAATGCTGTGCCTTTGCCCAAGAGAGGCAAGCTGGTGCTCCCCAGAGAGCAGAGAACAGTCATATGATTAACACCCACATGTCTAAACTGGGATGGGGTGCTAGGGTTCCCAGCCCATAATTTTCTTGCTAACATTATCCATTTTGGATGTAGGCATAAAATGTAAAACTATTCATTACACAATACCTCAACAAGAGAGATTATCGGATATATTATTGTTTTTCTTAATAGATTTATTTAAAAGCAAGAACAACAAAGAATGTCTTCAACATTTAAATAAGACTTTTGAACAAAGATTTTTTTAAAGACTAGTTGCCAGACAGGTCTAATGATGAGAGTATGCCAAGGAAGAAAATAGAAATCCCACTTACTTCATGATGTACTTTTCCAGTTCAGATAGACAATACCAAAATAAGAGCATCTTAGTCACTGAATGTCAGAAGAACTAAGTCTTCTAAAGAAATTGTATATAGTTTTAATGTGGAAATAGAAACTTAAAAAAATTAATCTGAGATTGTTCTTTTGTTGACCCATTTGGGTAAGATAGCTAATAGCGACTAATACCTCTTATACCTATAAGATAAAGACTAACAAAACACAAAAAGTGAGTCTATACAAATGCGATGCTCTTCAGTAATGTACCAAGGGCCCAACTGCAACACAGAGGTGGCTATTTCCAGGATGTAAAATCTGCATGTTTTTTCAGGCCACTAGGAAAACTATTTTGAGCCATCTTCAATTATGCAGTACCAAACAGACTCATCTGCTTTCCCTCTTTCTTTTAACTCTTGCCATGGACCAGGTGAAGGAGGCCAAAATCAGTTTGAGACTTAAAGTTCCATTATTCTATACTTTGATTGGTTTTAAATGATTGAAGATCTAGTTTTCTAGGATCTAGCTTCAGGGTCTTTATTTATTTTGGCAGGATTCAACTCTGGAGTTTTGATTTGCAATCACTAATCTCTCCAAAGAGAATTTTCTACTAGAATAGCAATTGATTTATTTTTTTATTGGAAATCAGCCAGTTGAATGAATATGCCAAATCTGCTGGTTGGCCAATGCCACCTTTCTCGAGATAAGAGGGCAATGAGAGATTCAAAATGAGAGTCAAAACATAGAGAGTGTATCTGGATAAGGAAAACTGAAGGATCAGAAGAGATATTTGTAATCAATCTTAATGTCCACATCCCCTATGACTTAAATCTGTCAAGTTGATGAAATAGTTTTTTCATCTCATGATTGGAAAGCCCCCTGCAATACAGAAATCAATCAAACAAATTCATATTCTTCAACTTCTCTTTTTCTAACACCTACATCAACCATCATCATTGCCTTCTGGCTCAGTGGTAAAGAATCCGCTTGCCAAGCAGGATACGTAGGAGATGCAAGTTCGATCCTCGAGTCAGGAAGACCCCCTGGAGGAGGAAGTGGACTGTAGTTCATAGGGTTGCAAAAAGTCTAACATGACTGAGGCAACTGAGCACGCATGCCTTCTTACTCATCAGTTTGGTAATTTACTTCTTAATTTAACCAAAGCAGCACAAATTGACATTAGCATTTATATTTGTATAATTCTCATTGAATTAATATGAGGGATATTCTTACAGATTTGGAAGGCATCCTAATCTGATTGACATCTCTTAATCCACACTTTTAATCATGTGTGGAATGAATTATTTGAAGGACTATGTCTTGTAGATTATTAGCACTATCCCAACAGTGTGGACTTTTTCTACTTTAATAATGAGAGAATACTATTTGAAGACTATTGACATAACAGAGTTTTCTATGTGACATGTAGTTATTAATTCATCCATAGTCATTTATTTTTTGTCCACTATTCAAAAGGCTCTGGTAAGGGGAATCATGTAATTTATCTTCTAAAAAGTGAAAATGCTGAAAATAAAACCAGGAAAATAGACATCATCCAGTACTGTCAATGAAAAGCCAAGAGGAAAAATCACCTTACGCTCTGGGAACAAAGTAGTAATTCAAACTGAAGAAAACTAGAGCATGCAAGAGTGAATCTTATATCATCCTTTTCCTCAAGGATACAGCAAAGTGGGTACCTGAGAAAAAGGGCTTCCCTGGTGGCTCAGATGGTAAAGAATCTGCCTGTAATGTGGGAAAACTGGATTTGATCCCTGGGTTGGGAAGATCCCCTGGATGAGAAAATGACAACTCACTCCAGTATTCTTGCCTGGAGAATCCCATGGACAAAGGAACCATAGGATTACAAGAATTGGATATGGCTGCACTTATTTAACTTATATGCAGAGTACATCATGAGAAACACTGGGCTGGAAGAAGCACAAACTGGAATCAAGATTGCTGGGAGGAATATTAGTAACCTAAGACTGCAAGGAGATCCAACCAATACATTCTAAAGGAGATCAGCCCTGGGTGCTCTTTGGAAGGAATGATGCTAAAGCTGAAATTCCAGTACTTTGGCCACCTCATGCGAAGAGTTGACTCATTGGAAAAGACTCTGATGCTGGGAGGGATTGGGGGCAGGAGAAGAAGGGGACGACAGAAGATGAGATGGCTGGATGGCATCACAGACTCGATGGACAAGAGTTTGGGTGAACTCCAAGAGATGGTGATGGACAGGGAGGCCTGGCGTGCTGTGATTCATTGGTTCGCAAAGAGTCAGACATGACTGAGCGACTGAACCGAACTGAACTGACTGAACTGAAGATAGCAGATGACACCACCCTTATGGCAGAAAGTGAAGAAGAACAAAAGAGCCTCTTGATGAAAGTGAAAGAGGAGAGTGAAAAAGTTGGCTTAAAGCTCAACATTCAGAAAACTAAGATCATGGCATTTGGTCCCATCACTTGATGGCAAATAGATGGAGAAAGAGTGGAAACAGTGGCTGACTTTATTTTGGGGGTTCTACAAAATCACTGCAGATGGTGACTACAGCCATGAATTTAAAAGAAACTTACTCCTTGGAAGAAAAGTTATGACCAACATAGACAGCATATTAAAAAGCAGAGACATTACTTTGCCAACAAAGGTCTGTCTAGTCAAGGCTATGGTTTTTCCAGTGGTCATGTATGGATGTGAGAGTTGGACTATAAAGAAAGCTGAGTGCAGAAGAATTGATGCTTTTGAACTGTGGTGGTGAAGACTCTTGCGAGTCCCTTGGATTACAAGGAGATCCAGCCAGTCCATCCTAAAGGAAATTAGTCGTGAATGTTCATTGTAAGGACTGATGTTGAAGCTGAAACTCCAATACTTTGGCAACCTGATGTGAAGAGTTGAATCATTTGAAAAGACATTGATGCTGGGAAAGATTGAAGGCAGGAGGAGAAGGGGATGACAGAGGATGAGATGGTTGCATGGTATCACCGGCTCCGTGGACATGAGTTTGAGTAACTCTGGGAGTTGGTGATGGAGAGGGAAGCCTGGTGTGCTCCAGTCCATGAGGTCACAGTCAGACATGACTGAGCAACTGAACTGAACTGAGTGACTAATGCTTCAAACTTATAAATGCTGCACATATGTGACTTTACTTTTGTTGATTCAATATTAAAAAATACTTTAAAATAAGTGTTTTACTTTTCCACTAAGTATTAAGGCCTCAGTAAGATCTGTATCTGCATATCTGAGGTTATTGATATTTCTCCCAGCAATCTTGATTCCAGCTTGTGCTTCTTCCAGCCCAGCATTTCTCATGATGTACTCTGCATAGAAGTTAAATAAACAGGATGAAAATATACAGCCTTGACATACTCCTTTTCCTATTTGGAACCAGTCTGTTGTTCCATGTCCAGTTCTAACTGTTGCTTCCTGACCTGCATACAGGTTTCTCAAGAGGCAGGTCAGGTGGTCTGGTATTCCCATCTTTTTCAGAATTGTCCAGTTTGTTGTGATCCACACAGTCAAAGGCTTTGACATAGTCAATAAAGCAGAAATAGATGTTTTTCTGGAACTCTCTTGTTTTTTCCATGATCCAGAGGATGTTGGCAATTTGGTCTCTGGTTCCTCTGCCTTTTCTAAAACCAGCTTGAACATCTGGAAGTTCATGGTTCACGTATTGCTGAAGCCTGGCATGGAGAATTTTGAGCATTGCTTTACCAGCGTGTGAGATAAGTGCAATTGTGCGGTAATTTGAGCATTCTTTGGCATTGCCTTTCTTTGGGATTGGAATGAAAACTGACCTTTTCCAGTCCTGTGGCCACTGCTGAGGTTTCCAAATTTGTTGGCATATAGAGTGCAGCACTTTCACAGTATCATCTTTTAGGATTTGAAATAGCTCAACTGGAATTCTTTCACCTCCACTAGCTTTGTTAGTAGTGATGCTTTCTAAGGCCCACTTGACTTCACATTCCAGGATGTCTGGCTCTAGATGAGTGATCATACCATTGTGATTATATTGGTCATGAATATCTTTTTTGTACCCTTCCTCTGTGTATTCTTGCCACCTCTTCTTAATATCTTCTGCTTCTGTTAGGTCCATACCATTTCTGTCCTTTATCGAGCCCATCTTTGCATGAATGTTCCCTTGGTACCCCTAATTTTCTTGAAGAGATCTCTAGTCTTTCCATTCTGGTGTTTTCTTCTATTTCTTTGCATTGATCACTGAGGAAGGCTTTCTTATCTCTTCTTGCTATTCTTTGGTACTCTGCATTCAGATGCTTATATCATTCCTTTTCTCCTTTGCTTTTTGCTTCTCTTTTTTCACAACTATTTGTAAGGCCTCCCCAGACAGCCATTTTGTTTTTGGCATTTCTTTTCCATTGGGATGGTCTTGATCCCTGTCTCCTGTACAATGTCACGAAACTCAGTGTCAAACCTCAGTCTATAGTTCATCAGGAACTCTATCTATCAGGTCTAGTTATGGCAGAAACTGAAGAAGAACTAAAAAGCCTCTTGATGAAAGTGAAAGAGGAGAGTGAAAAGTTGGCTTAAAGCTCAACATTCAGAAAACGAAGATCATGGCATCTGGTCCCATCACTTCATGGAAAATAGATGGGGAAACAGTGGAAACAGTGTCAGACTTTATTTTTGGGGGCTCCAAAATCACTGCAAATGGTGACTGCAGCCATGAAATTAAAAGACACTTACTCCTTGGAAGGCAAGTTATGACCAACCTAGATAGCATATTGAAAAGCAGAGACATTACTTTGCCAACAAAGGTCCATCTTTCCAGTGGCCACATATGGATGGGAGAGTTGGACTGTGAAGAAAGCTGAACACCGAAGAATTGGTGCTTTTGAACTGTGGTGCTGGAGAAGACTCTTGAGAGTCCCTTGGAGTGCAAGGAGATCCAACCAGTCTATTCTAAAGGAGATCAGCCCTGGGTGTTCTTTGGAAGGAATGATGCTAAAGCTGGAACTCCAGTACTTTGGCCACCTCATGCGAAGAGTTGATTCATTGGAAAAGACTGTTGTTGGGAGGGATTGGGGGCAGGAGGTAAAGGGAACAACAGAGGATGTGATGGCTGGATGGCATCACCGACTTGATGGACGTGAGTTTGAGTGAACTCCGGGAGCTGTGGTGGACAGGAAAGCCTGGCGTGCTGCGATTCATGGGGTAGCAAAGAGTCGGACACGACTGAATGACTGAACTGAACTGAACTGATTGAAGATCTGTATATATACATACACTTTCTACTCTATTATCAAGACAATGAATAGTATAAGTTTCAACAATGGCACGATTCCTACTGCAAACTATCAATAGAATGAATTATTCTTGAGATTCATTTTGAGCTTATTTCTAGAGAATGCAAAGTTAAAAGATGAATATAGTTGATGCCAAAATATTAAAGTTATTATGATTGTTATGTTTACTTTGAATTTTTATCCCCAAATGTTGTAATGCTTCCTGGAATGATCATATTGATGATGCATCGGACCTAGGAGTAGGTCTGAAATTAATCCTCTCAATTATCATATAGTTGTAGGTTTTCATTGACTAGCTTGTGATTCATAGTTTGTCAATGAGTAAAGATCTTGTTTAAGCCCTTTAATTATGTTTTGGTTTTTTTTTAAATAAATTCTGTGTAACAATACTGATGGGGCCTTGCAAGGCAGGAGCCACAAGAGACATGGGTTTAATCCTTGGATCAGGAAGATCCTCTGGAGAAAGAAATGATAACTCACTCCAATATTCTTGCCTTGGAAATCCCAAGGACAGAGGAGAGGAGCCTTGTGGGCCATAGTCCATGGGCTTGCAAAGAGTTAGACACAACTGAGCAACTGAGCCTGTACACTAACAATACTGAACAGAGCCTTGAATAGAAGAGATACTCAAAATTTAAGGACTCTACTCCTCTTTTGAACATAAATGAATTCTTCTATACCTAGACTACCCTAAATTCTTGGTTACCCCAAATGGTCATGCTTTCTGACTCCTGTTCCAGTGTCTGATTCAGAGAGCAACCCCTGTTACTTTCAAAAGCTTTCTGTTTTTGAGCTTGAACTATTAGGTCCTCTAGTCTAGTATTTCCATATTTACATAACTATGACCTTTCCTTCTTACACGTTTCACATCTTTCAATTCAGTTTGTCTTATATGTTGAATATCCTTATTTCCTCCCTCCCATGAACATCCATTTGATCTTACTGAATACTAATCTGTTCAATCATTCAAATGTACATATCTTCAGTGCTCAGCACTCTGTTAGATCACAAAGATATAATGATAACTCCATATGACTCCTCTCTCATAAAATATGTGAATGTCTAGTGGATAAGGTTAAGATAGGTTAAGGCATAGGAAAGTCTCAGGAATCTATACCAATAGCTACAGGAAGCAATATACCAGTCTCAGTCAAGTTTTCAATCCAGCAAAGGGAAGAAACTCTGGCCCTCTTAGGCCTTAGCTAGAAAGCTAAACCTTTCAGATTGTAATGGGATCAAAGGAGCTCACATACTGCTTCTTCCACAACAGAATCTCACTACATCCATTCATAGACTGATTATTGAATCCTAAACTCTAAGACCATACTATGGATTTTTGGTTTTTGGGGAAAAAAAGCATTTCATACTTTTCAATACAGATAAGGAAGGAATTGAAAGTTAGTTTAATGGTTTCCTTTGGGTTCTTTTAATTCTTTCCTGAACAATCACCAAAATGGGGTGGGGGGCGGGGGCATAAGTGATCCCCCTGTGCTGCCAAATGACCTGGTCCTGTGAACATTCTTAGCTTTTATACAATTTATGAACCAATTATGGTCTTTGGAGAGTCACAGTATGTTGACACAAGAAACAGCAGAGGGTACCAGGATGTAGCAGTCAGGGTGTTCAGGAATGCGTAACTGCCTGAAAAAGACCACTGTGTGATCAAGAATTGAATGTTGTTTTACTTTTCTTTTGGTCTAACAAGGGAAGATATGTTAATTATGGTTTTCTGGATCTAATTGATTCAGACTTGTAGGCTCTGTCCAGATATATATTCTCATTTAAATCCAAATAAATCTTTCTTTTCCTGTTTCTTTTATTTTGTTTACATTTTTATTGAATCTACAATGGATTCATCCAACTTAAAAAAAAAACAAAAAAAAACAAAAAAAATGTGTTTGCATATGTATTGTGTTTCAGAAATAAATGCTTCCTCTGAATTGCAAATGAATAGTACTAATGCTACTACTATGGAAACAACACGATTTGCTCTCTGAAAAAAATTAAGTAGAAGTCAGAATATTATAACGTATCATGAAACACACTAAATGACCAATAAATATTATAAGTAAGTGTTGGGATTTTTTTTATGCTAATTGAAAAGGTAGACTAAATAAATGGCTGAGTATTTCCAAATCTGAGAGTCTTTTAAATAAATTAATGGTGCATTTAACACCACTATTTTAGGGCACACATACACACACACACAGACATTGATACAGAGGAAGAAATTATTAAAGCTTAATGGACCGGACTTCCCTGATAGTACAGTGCGTAAGAATCTGGCTGGCAATGCAGAGGACATGGGTTTGATCTGCAGTCTGGGAAGATTCCACTGGCTGCAGAGCCTGTCTGCCACAGCTACTGAGCCCAAGCTGGAGAGCCTGGGGGCTGCAATTACTGAGCCCGTTCCTAGAGCCTGTGCTTCACAACAAAAGAAGTCACTGCAATGAGAAGCTTGTGCACTGCAAGTAGAGAGTAGCCCCTACTCACCGCAACTAGAGAAAGCCCACTTCCAGTAACAAAGACCCAGTGCAGAAAAAAAAAAAAAAAAATTAGTTTAATGTGGACCAAACAGTGCAGTCCAGTAACAAATCTAGAGTTAATCCATATCAAGTAGCTCTTACAGTCCAAATAGAATGAAAAGAATCTAATATTTTCAAACTTGAATAATCCTTATAATGCTGCTGCTGCTAAGTCACTTCAATTGTGTCCGACTCTGTGCAACCCCATAGACGACAGCCCACCAGGCTCCCCCGTCCCTGGGATTCTCCAGGCAAGAACATCGGAGTGGGTTGCCATTTCCTTCTCCAATTCATGAAAGTGAAAAGTGAAAGTGAAGTCGCTCAGTCGTGTCCGACTCTTAATGACCCCATGGACTGCAGCCCACCAGGCTCCTCAGTCCTTGGGATTTTCCAGGCAAGAGTACTAGAGTGGGTTGCCATTGCCTTCTCCTAATCCTTATAATATGTGCACTTTAATGCAGATGTCAATGCTGTTTTGCTTAAAGGATGATTAATTATATCTTCCATTTCTAAGACTGCCATAATTTAGCCACTTCACAGTTTATATTCATAATACTACCAATAATATTTTCATAGCTTACATTTTTTCAACTATACTATTGTACATACTAGTGACAAATCCAGTGATTTAGATGGGACTTTTTTTATTACCTCCATTTATAGATGAGAATACTGAGGCTTAGAGATATTGTGCTGTTATATACAGAGCTCTAATTTATCAGATATAAGATAATCTTTACCATTTGGTCTTATTCCACTTGCAGACCTGAGGACATTAATCTACTTTCTCAGAATTACAAATATGTATCCTGTCATTTTTTTTTTTAGGATTATTTTTCAAGAGAGTGGTAAGAGAGCCATAGATTGAAGATGACAATCATAATAATAATGATTAATCATGACTGACGTTTTGAGTGCTGTTGTCTTAAAATTTAATGCATCAACAAAATTTCCTGCAGTTTAATTTCTGCTGTTGAAGGGAAATACCCTTATTTGTATTTCCTGCAGGAAAAAGCTTTCAGAGGACTGCCTACAAATCCCAGCCTCCAGCCACAGCAGTGACCTATCTGGGGCTTTCATGCAAATATCTCATTGTACTCAACCAAAGTTACAAATTGATTACAAGTCACTAAACAGGAATCATCTTAGTCATCACAGAAGTTTAGCTGCCTCTGGACTGAAACACTTTCATGCATTGGAGAAGGAAATGGCAACCCACTCCAATGCTCTTGTCTGGAGAATCCCAGGGACGGGGGAGCCTGGTGGGCTGCCATCTATGGGGTCACACAGAGTCGGACACGACTGAAGTGACTTAGCAGCAGCAGCAGCAGGGCTGAAGCATGGCAGTTGTTTAAATGAAAACACTGTACTCTTCAACAACCCAGGACAGTATGAAAATGGTCAGCAAACACTGGCTTCAATTGTAGCTATGGAAATGTCAAAATAATGTAAATATATTACAGACAGCTGAAAGTAAGAAAAACAGTAAAATAACAAGTTAGTGCACTCAATAAGCCAGCAAATTTGGAAAACTCAGCAGTGGCCACAGGACTGGAAAAGGTCAGTTCTCATTCCAATCCCAAAGAAAGGCAATGGCAAAGAATGCTCAAACCACCACACAATTGCACTCATCTCACACGCTAGTAAAGTAATCCTCAATATTCTCCAAGCCAGGCTTCAGCAATAGGTGAACCGTGAACTTCCTGATGTCCAAGCTGGTTTTAGAAAAGGCAGAGGAACCAGAGACCAAATTGCCAACATCCTCTGGATCATGGAAAAAGCAAGAGAGTTCCAGAAAAACATCTATTTCTGCTTTATTGACTATGCCAAAGCCTTTGACTGTGTGGATCACAATAAACTGTGGCAAATTCTGAAAAAGATGGGAATACCAGACCACCTGACCTGCCTCTTGAGAAACCTGTACGCAGGTCAGGAAGCAACAGTTAGAACTGGACATGGAACAACAGACTGGTTCTAAATAGGAAAAGGAGTATGTCAAGGCTGTATATTGTCACCCTGCTTATTTAACTTCTATGCAGAGTACATCATGAGAAACGCTGGACTGGAAGAAACACAAGCTGGAGTCAAGATTGCTGGGAGAAATATTAATAACCTCAGATATGCAGATGATACCACCCTTTGGCAGAAAGTGAAGAGGAACTTTGATGAAAGTGAAAGTGGAGAGTGACAAAGTTGGCTTAAAGCTCAACATTCAGAAAACGAAGATCATGGCATCTGGTCCCATCACTTCATGGGAAATAGATGGGGAAACAGTGGAAACAGTGTCAGACTTCATTTTTTGGGGCTCCAAAATCACTGCAGATAGTGACTGCAGGCATGAAATTAAAAGACACTTACTCCTTGGAAGGAAAGTTATGACCAACCTAGATAGCATATTGAAAAGCAGAGACATTATTTTGCCAACAAAGGTCTGTCTAGTCAAGGCTATGGTTTTTCCTGTGGTCATGTATGGATGTGAGAGTTGGACTCTGAAGAAAGCTGAGCACCAAAGAATTGATGCTTTTGAACTGTGGTGTTGGAGAAGACTCTTGAGAGTCCCTTGAACTGCAAGGAGCTCCAACCAGTCCATTCTGAAGGAGATCAGCCCTGGGGTTTCTTTGGAAGGAATGATGCTAAAGCTGAAACTCCAGTACTTTGGCCACCTCATGCAAAGAGTTGACTCATTGGAAAGACTCTGATGCTGGGAGGGGTTGGGGGCAGGAGGAGAAGGGGACGACAGAGGATGAGATGGCTGGATGGCATCACCGACTCGATGGACATGAATCTGAGTGAACTCTGGGAGTTGGTGATGGACAGGCAGGCCTGGCGTGCTGCGATTCATGGGGTCACAAAGACTCAGACACGACTGAGCGACTGAAATGAACTGAACTGAACTGAAACTGATATAAAAATGAAGATTAAAATTGAAATGCAATGGACTCAGAGGTGGTAGTCTAGTCTCTAAGTCATGTCCAACTCTTTGAGAAATCATGAATTGTAGCCCACAGGGCTAATTTGTCCACAGGATTTCCCAGACAAGAATTCTGGAATGGGTTGTCATTTCTTTTTCCAGGGGATCTTCCTGACCCAAGGATCAAACCTTGGTCTTCTGCACTGCAGGCAGATTCTTTACTGACTGGGCCACCAGGGAAGCCCAATGGACTCAGAAGGAGAATTGAAATGTAACAGAATCCAGTCCAAAGACTACATGACTCCATTGATTACACGTATCTGTGTCAAGTCACTTATACACTATGAAGCTAAACTTTCTCATCCAGAAAAGTATTGAGGCTACATTATCTCTAATATCTTTTTCATGACTAAAGTTCTCTTACTTCTAATATTTTTAACATACACTTTTATTTTAAAGAATGAAGGTAAAACTGGGCAGAGGTCAGTAGATATTCATGGTACCTCCTCCAAACTGAAAAAACTGCTACAGTCTATTACTTGAATGATTGTTCTATATATTAGACATTTGTCCCATCTTGAAAGATGATCAAGTCATTCCCAGGTTTGTTTTTTGTTGTTGTTTATTTGTTTGTTTGTTTTGACATTACTAAACAGATACGCTGTTGAGGAGCAAAAAGTGTGGTTATTATCTGTTGTTAATCAAAATTTCAAGATGGTCAGTCTGAATCTTGACCACAAACAAAATTTTTGCTTTCACCAAACAAAAACTAAACTATCTTTTAAAAGCCAGCATACAAGCAGAACCCTAAGGGGACTTTCAAGAAAATATAACGTTATTTAGGCTCAGGAAATTTTAAAATTATTAACCATGCCTCCAGCTTCTACTTTCTTCCCTGATAGTTAATAGATTGCACTTATGGAAAAAATTAACTACTCAGTTTCTTTCTATGTTTTAGCAAAGCAAAAGTTGCACCAGACAATATTAAATAGTCAAAAAGGCTTTATTCGTGCAAGAGAGGAGAGAAATGATTTCAGAATTTAGTCTGAATTCAACTCCTCTGAAACAAAGGCAGGAAAGTTTATGGAGGTAAGTGTCAAAGTTCTTAGACACATCCGTGCTTGTTAATTGGCTATACCCAAAGCAAAAACCAACTGTCTCCTATCTTCATGATGGGAGGTACTTCTACTATGTGAAAGGAGTCATCCACCCAACTTAGGCTCCAACTCACCCACAGAGGAAATGAGTCAGAGGCTTTATCTGCTTTGATAATTACATTTTGAATGAATGACTCCCAGATCTTAGAGAAAGATATTCCTGAGATGTAAAAATGAGGCTTTAAAAAATTTGCATATCAAAGTTATAGAGACCAATTTTACAATTACAAATAAAATACTATAGTAAAAGAGAGATCAGGGCCTGTAGAGTCAGGAAGAAGTCTGTCTAAAGTTTGGTCAGATGAGAGGATAACAAGAAGACTTCATATAAAACTTCAGTGTAGTATAAGCACCTTTTTTCTTGGGATATTCACTTCTATTTGCTATAGTAATAACACAAAAAATTGATAGCCAGATGGTAGGTTAATCTTCCTCACTTATCATCATTTCAACAATTACATCAAACAAGTGGGATATACTAGATCTTATCAGAATTAAGGTAATTTTTTAATTTTTCCCCCCATTTACCACTCACATCTGCTTCTGTGCTGTAAATTTATACGTCATAATTCTCTTACCATGTTCTTAATGAAAGGTTGAACTGATTCCATGTCAAATTGTCATCAGAATCCATTTTCTTTATCCCTTGATTTTTCACCATCTCCTTCTAAGAACCGCTGAGATGACAAGCATTTCACATTAGAATATGTAGGGAATTTTCACCTGTTGTTTTGGGTTCCAAGTCAAGATAGATACTCAGAGAAGCCAATCTGAACATCTATTTTACTATCCATCTTTGCTGCCATCTGCTCTCTTTTCTCTCTACTATTCCCTTTGACCATTTAAGTGATATTTAAGCACTGTATTTATATCCTGAGACGGCTGTAATAAACTACTATAAATTTGATGGCTTAAAATAACATAAATGTATTCTCTTACATTTCTAGAGGCTAGAATTTCAAAATCAAGGTGTCAGTAATACCACAATCCCTGCAGAGTCTCTAAGGGAGATTCTGTCTCTGATTTTTCTAACTTTTAATTAGTTTCTAGCATTCCTTGGCGAGAGGCCACATTACTACAGTATCTGCCTGCATCCTAGCATCACTTTCTTCCAAGTAATCAAGGGTAATCTCTTCTAAGCACTGTCCTTAACTCACATTTGCAAAGATCCTTTATCCAAATAAGATAACATTTACAAATTAGAGGGATTAGGGCCTCATATCTTGGATAGGCCATTATGTATTTTAACTTTACCTTATTATACATTGTTAAAAATATTATCTAGACATAGGCTAGCAATGAGATCAGTCCTGATAAAAAGATTTTTTAATTAAAATCTTTTAAATAGTAGTTGATTTATAATGGTGTGCTAATTTCTACTGTATAGCAAAGTGATTCACTTATACATATCTACTTTTTTTTCTGTATTTTTTTCATCATGATTTATCACAGGATATTGAATATAGTTCCCTCTGCTAAACAGTATGAGCTTGCTGTTAATCCATTCTATATATAATAGTTTGCATCTGCTAAACCCCAAACAGTATAAAGTGTATTATTGTATTTCTTAACATATAATGTATTTTATAACAATTAAAGACATAGAAATAGGCCCTTTGTAGAAGTACATGAAGGAAAATAAAGAGAATTTTGCCACTTTTTCCCCCAAAATTCTCATCATCATTGTGTTTGCCATTTTCTTTCCTAAGACAGTAGTGGTAGAGATATTTAACAATAAGTAAAAAAAAAAAAATAGATTTAGCAAACTAAAACTATCTTATACTAAGATAATATTAATGAGCACAATAAAAGACAATATTTGTAATTCTATTAGGGGGAACATTGTAGAGAAAATAATTTAACAATTTGCATTCTATTATGTATTAACTGTCTTCAAGTTATATTTTAGCCCTTATCAACTACAATTATTGTATTTATTTTCAAATTTTGCATAATGTTATTATTGTATTCTCTTAAAATACAATGTGGGGATCAAGACCCAAGATTTTAGATTCAGCCATAACTGGATTTGACCTTCATCTCCTAGTCACAATTTCTGTGCTGCAAAGGAAATATAATTTTTCTTCTAAGAATGCTTCTTATATTTAGTAAAGTTCCTGAATACTTCAGATAATGCATGCCAAGTGCTTAGAATGTGAGCTTTCAATGATGGAGCCTGGCTTGAATCTGGAGGTGGATTGCCTGGATTCAAATCCCATTTCCACTTTCTAGTCTTGTGATATTGAACAAGTCAGTTGATACCTTTCTTCCATTAGTGTCCTCACCTGAATTCTGAGATCATGATCTATCTTTCACTCTCATGGTAAGGATTAAATTATTTAATTCCTGTAAAGCATAGAGTCTGGCACTTATAAACCCTCAGTGAGCATTGCCTATTATCATCCTCATCATCAACATCATCATCATCACTTCCCTTTGTAAAGGACTGATATTAAAATGATTACTCAGAAATTCTGAAAGATAATGATGTTGAGAGACCCTAGATGTAAATTTTTACATCTGAGGTCAGGGGTAGTGGCCGAGAGGAGCAACCCCAAGCCAAGGAGCCGCGGCTGCATGGGTGCAGGAGAGCTGAGAGGAGCTACTCCATGTTCAAGGTCAGAAGAGGTGACCTTGTCCAAGGTAAGGAGCAGCGGCTGTGCTTTGCTGGAACAGCCGTGAAGAGATACCCCACGTCGAAGGTAAGAGAAACCCAAGTGAGGCGGTAGGTGTTACGAGAGGGCATCAGAGGGCAGACACACTGAAACTATAATCACAGAAAACTAGCCAATCTGATCACAGGGACCACAGCCTTATATACCTCAATGAAACTAAGCCATGCCATGTGGGGCCACCCAAGATGGGCAGATCATGTTAGAGAAGTCTGAGAGAATGTGGTCCACTGGAAAAGGGAATGGCAAACCACTTCAGTATTCAGTATAGATGGGGAAACAGTGGAAACAGTGTCAGACTTTATTTTTCTGGGCTCCAAAATCACTGCAGATGGTGATTGAGGCCATGAAATTAAAAGACACTTATTCCTTGGAAGGAAAGTTTTGACTGACCTTCCAAAGAAGACATACAGATGGCTAACAAACACATGAAAAGATGCTCAACATCACTCATTATCAGAGAAATGCAAATCAAAACCACTATGAGGTACCATTTCACACCAGTCAGAATGGCTGTGATCCAAAAGTCTACAAGCAATAAATGCTGGAGTGGGTGTGGAGAAAAGGGAACCCTCTTACACTGTTGGTGGGAATGCAAACTAGTACAGCCACTATGGAGAACAGTGTGGAGATTCCTTAAAAAACTGGAAATAGAACTGCCTTATGACCCAGCAATCCCACTGCTGGGCATACACACTGAGGAAACCAGAAGGGAAAGAGACACGTGTACCCCAATGTTCATCGCAGCACTGTTTATAATAGCCAGGACATGGAAGCAACCTAGATACCCATCAGCAGATGAATGGATAAGAAAGGTGTGGTACATATACACAATGGAGTATTACTCAGCCATTAAAAAGAAAACATTTGAATCAGTTCTAATGAGGTGGATGAAACTGGAGCCTATTATACAGAGTGAAGTAAGCCAGAAGGAAAAACACCAATACAGTATACTAACGCATATATATGGAATTTAGAAAGATGGTAACAATAACCCTGTGTACGAGACAGCAAAAGAGACACTGATGTATAGAAGAGTCTTATGTACTCTGTGGGAGAGGGAGAGGGTGGGAAGATTTGGGAGAATGGCATTGAAACATGTAAAATATCATGTATGAAACGAGTTGCCAGTCCAGGTTCAATGCATGATACTGGATGCTTGGGGCTAGTGCACTGGGACGACCCAGAGGGATGGTATGGGGAGGGAGGAGGGAGGAGGGTTCAGGATGGGGAACACATGTATACCTGTGGCGGATTCATTTTGATGTTTGACAAAACTAATACAATTTTGTAAAGTTTAAAAATAAAAAAAAAATAAAAAGCAGAGATATTATTTTGCCAACAAAGGTATGTCTAGTCAAAGCTGTGGTTTTTTCCAGTGGTTATATATGGATGTGAAAGTTGGACTGTGAAGAAAGCTAAGCACCAAAGAATTGATGCTTTTAAACTGTGGTGCTGGAGAAGATTCTTGAGAGTCCCTTGGACTACAAGGAGATCCAACCAGTCCATCCTAAAGGAGACCAGTCCTGGGTGTTCATTGGAAGGACTGATGCTGAGGCTGAAACTCCAGTACTTTGGCAACCTTATGTGAAGAGTTGACTCATTGGAAAAGACCCTGATGTTTGGAGGGATTGGGGGCAGGAGGAGAAGGGGACGATAGAGGATGAGATGGCTGGATGGCATCGCTGACTCGATGCACATGAGTTTGGGTGAACTCCGGGAGTTGGTGATGGACAGGGAGGCCTGGTGTGCTGCGATTCATGACTCAAACCACTGAGCGACTGAACTGAACTGAGATGTAAATTTAATTTCAGAAAGAATTATTAATTATATATGTTTTAAAGATGAGTAAATTATTTATAATTTGCTTGTATATAATGCCTATCTCATAATAAGTAAAGAAAAGGAATGCTGAGCAAAAACTCAATGCAGCAAACCAGAACAATTTTAATAACAAAGAAAATTTAGAGTTAACATTGAGCTACCTGAATGCCTGAGTAAATGAAGATCATTGCTGAAGCTACTGAAAACAAAACTCTTCAAAGGAAGACAATCTTTGCATGCTGGACAAATCATGATATAAATGCACATTCTTGTTTAAAATGTAACAGTTCATGAACATCAACACGAAAATTCTAAAGTATATGCCAAGATACACTGGTGAAGATGAGGATTAGTAGGAAAACTGCACATCAAAGTAGTCAGCTGATGTGGTATTAAATTCCACCATGATTTGATCTAGGAATTTCCCAGTTATCTTCAATTTATCTCTAATATGTTAAAGAGATAATTGTAAGATCCAAGAATGGTTGTTTATGAATGTTATGTGGTAATAATTTTTATAATTTTAAAATAAAAAATTCATTGATGTTTATTCAAAGCCTTCTTCCACTGTTACACTGTTACAAAAAAAATTGTTTGTATTAAATAGCTATAATTTGTAATTATAAAAATCTGTCATTTAAGCTAAAATAATGTCTTTAATGTTAGAATCTAGTACATTAAAAGGAAGGTGCTCATTTGATCCCGGTTTTCACGAATGTATGAATCATAAGTGAAAATATCAGTGGTTTCTGATTTATTGAGAAATAATAAAGTCAGGAAAGAGAATGATATGAAGATTAAAGTGGAGTGATCTTAATTAGGTTCAATATGATACCATTGATGGAAGAAGGATTTTAAGAGGAAGAATAAGGGAAGAAAACAGTTTAATTCTGAACACATTGACTTTAATGTAATAGTATCTGATTAAAAGTTTTCACAGATAATCAGGAAAAATGGAATTGGAATTCAAGTCAACGTTTAGGTAAGTTTTAAACTTGGAGATAGAATCAGATTGTTAGAAATAAATATATTCATCTGGGGGTGTTGATGGATACTGAGCTTCAAGGAGAAGTCACAGAAGGAAATCAAAGAGAAGTCATAGCTTTTGAAGGACCACAAAAATGCCATATATTCTATGGCTTGGAAGAGTATCTGTTACTGTTGAAATGTATTTCCCAAGGATAAAAGAAAATGCATCTTCTGTATCTTATACCCACTGCTTTCTATCATACAAACTCTGCAGAACAATTGTAGTGTTTCCTCCTTTAATACATCTTACATATTAAAATATGATATTATTACCCATTGATTGATAATCATCTGCTTCTTTCCATATTGGGTTACCATGGGTACATTCACCACAGTCATACAAGAGAGAATTTTGAGAGAGAGTAAGAATCAGCTTTTCAAGCCAATTAGATGCATTTTATTTTTAGCATATATTTTAGTCACTCAAAAGGGCAGTGACATTTTTCCCTATTTGTGGCATTATATTCTTTGTATTTAGCCTAGAATCTGTTATATAATAGCTTATAAATATTTATTAAATAATTGAATATGTGGACAATGCTATCATATTACTCAATTTTTTTTTCCTTCCCTGGGTTATTTATGTATGTGGTCTTGCTATTCTTGCTACTTTACCAAAGCTGCACGCCCATATGAGTACTGCTAGTTTATAAAAGTTCTGCAAATGCTGGAAGCTCTGAGTTTTTCAACTGTAATGTTTTTCTCGTCTTCTCTGTGCTCTGGAAAGAGAAGTGCTCTAGAGAGATATCATGGACCTGTCAATCATTCAGGCTTAAGATGCCCCAAAGAGGATACCTTTCTATGTCTATAGTAATCCATTAAAGCAGAGCCAGTCAGGTTTCCCAGTGATACTTATATCAACTTTGGGATACAGAAATCCATTTTCCAAAGGAATTGCTAAGCTATGAGGATGTGAGTTTGGAGAAGGCAATGGCACTCCACTCCAGTACTCTTGCCTGGAAAATCCCTGGAAGGCTGTAGTCCATGGGGTCACTGAGGGTCAGACACGACTGAGCAACTTCACTTACACTTTTCACTTTCATGCATTGGAGAAGGAAATGGCAACCCACTCCTGTGTTCTTGCCTGGAGAATCCCAGGGACGGGGCATCCTGGTGGGCTGCTGTCTATGGGGTCGCACAGAGTCAGACACGACTGAAGTGACTCAGCAGCAGCAGCAGAGGATGTCAGTTACTGTTTGAGTGGTCCGATACTGATGCCACATGAGGAAAAACTGTAGACAATGAGGTCTGGTAGAAATTAGTTGAGGCTGAATAGGGAATTGAGTAGAAAGAAGGATGCAATGTGACCTTGTGGACCTAGAACTTGGCAACCAAATTGAGCCCTGAGTCTCGCTTAAACGATCAATGAATTTCTCTTCTTCTAAGCTATATTCAGTAATAAGAAATATTGTTTATTTATCACTCGTAAAAAGAAAATTGTTCATTAAAACCAGCACCCAACATAGATTCTTAAGTGTGGTCTGATTTCTACAAAGTTCTAATTAGATGAAATAAATAAATAAAAGTTTGTTTGCCATTATAATTTTTCCCAACATACGGTAGTTATTTATGTATTAAAATGTTATATTGTTTGTTATCTACTGGTTGATAATCATCTGCTTCTTTCCATATTTGGCCACCGTGGGTACACTCACCACAGTCACCACTATGTTCATACATGGGAGAATTTTGAGAGATAGTAAGAAGCAGCTTTTCAAGCCAATTAAATGCATTTTATTTTTAGCATATAATTTTAACAAGTAACTATTCTTCACTTGAAGAAAAAATTCATACCTGCTGCATCTAAGTATATTTCATCAGGTGTTGAAAGAGATTGCTAAAAATAAACTTTTTTTTTTTTACTAAAAAACAGTTTTATAATAAGATTCCTGTTATGTCAATATATTTTTTAAAATAACAATAGAGCTTAGATACCACTTTAATTAATTTTATAGAATGACAGTGGAACTAAAATGGTGAATTAAGTAAATCCAAGTAAAAGTCATTTGGAGCAAACACGTGATGTGGAGTTATTTGGTACAGTGGTATTTTTTGAATGGGTAAGTGTAGGGTGAGGGGGGACGAGTACTCACAGGAAATATGCTGGAGTTTCTTCTCTGCAGAGTGGTTGCAGAAAATGTAAAAAGCTCTCCACAGTTTCTCTGGAATTTCTTGAGTATAAAATAAATGAAGATGTCAGAAAGAAATGGAATAAAAAAAAATCAGTTTTTCCAGAGTTAGATTACATTTCCATTTTTTTATGCTTCAAATGACTTCTTGAGCTTTTCATTGTATTCTAATTGTCACTTTAAAAAACAACTCTAATGAAATTGCTGAAAGCATTAGAAAAATCTAGAGAGAGAAGCAAGGTGCTAAAATCTTCCATTATTATGAGACTGTGGACTGTAAATATCAGACAGGGCACTCATCTCTGCAGAGGCAAATTGCAAGCTGAAAGAGGTGTGCTTTATTGTCTCTCTGGTTTAAAATTGATTGAAATGCATATACAAATGGAAAAGCTGTCAAAAATTGTGGTATGTTGATAGCTCATCTTTTCCTTCTGACCAGAAGTTTTAATGGAATTCCTTTCAAGTACAGAAGGAAGAAGGTAGGTTTTGAACCCATCATGTAGAAGTATGAACTGAGATCTGGGCACGGGAGGCAACAATTTCATTGAGTCTTTGTTAACGTATGTATCACGAGCACAGTAGATTTGCTCAAGTTGATGAAACTAATGTATAGACCACATTGCCTACGTAGTGTTTTCTTTTTCTTGCTGTTATTCACACAAAATACAGTGCCTTGAAGTCTGAAAGACATTAAAAAGTCATGTGAAAATAGAATGACATAAAAAAAACGATACATTGAGGGTAATATCTCTGAATTGCTCTTTGCTTTTTCCTTTCTCTATTCTAACACCCTCGCCAGGGCATTGCCATCTCATCTGTTACTCCCTTTTCCTGAATCCACACTGCTATCTGACATCTATCCCTTTCTTGGGGAGTGGGAGAGGAATGGAGTGGAAATTTGGGATTGCCAGATGCAGACTATTATATATAGAACGGATAAACATCAAGGTACTACTGTGTAGCACAGGGAACTATATTTAATATCCTATGTTAAAACTTAATAGAAGAAATTGCAAATGTATATATTTGTATAACTGAATCAATTTGTGGTGCAACAGAAATTAACACAACATTGTAACTCATCTATATTTTAATTGATTTTTTTTTAAAAATAAGGTCTATCATTCTCTAAGCTAGACTAGCATTTTGAAGGAATTAATTTGTACTCATCAATTCTGTACCACAAACTTTTAAGGGCTCTCAACTGCCAATATCCTAACTGAAAATTAAAATTTGAACTCCAGGCAGATAGTTAGAGTTCTCAGTAATATCATTGAACTTCATTCTTCCATCATTAGCACTGAGGAGTCCCTTAAATTTTCCATTAGAGGCAAACTGATCTCCTCACCTCTAGATACCTCTGACCCAACACAACATGCTCAGTTCTACCTTTAAACCCTTTACTGAATTCTTTCTCTTGTGTGAGGAGCTTATCCGGATTCTCTCTGTTTTTTAAAATTGTATCCATTATTCAGATTTTCATTCACATCTTAACATTTTCTTGTTTAATATGTATCAGGAAATAGTTGTTTCGGCTGGAATAAGTTCTCAGCATGAAAAACCAGCCCGTTTTATAAGAACAATAACAGTTTGTCTGAGGCAACAGCATGTAAAAAAATAGTACTTTATAATTTTGTACTGTTTCTTGTTTTATGCACACACATTTATCCATGCACACAAACAAAACATAGAGTCATTTTTGGTGCAATAGGATAATTACTCTTAAGACTAGAAACAGTTGCATAATTGAAAATGGAAAAATAATTTAAAAGGACATTTAATTATGAGATTTGATCAAAGTAAAATATCAAATAGTACCAACTGATTTCTTAATGTCAGCCACACTGATAAAAGTAAATGAAATAAAACAATATATTGAAGCTTACACATAGCTCACTTGAACTCTAGAATATCCAACACAGATTATTTTTTCATTCAGATCTATCTTTTATGATGATAGAATTTATTCAGACCTTTATTGCTTTTCTGAAATAAAATATTATAAAGAGTGGTAAATTTCAAAATCATTTAAAACACAAATGCATGTGTTTTGAAAGAAGACTCTCAGCTTCTTTCAGGGTTAACTCAGTATTTTAGGCAAACAATATCTGACTGTGAAAATGTATATATAATATTGTTAAAAGCAAGCTGCCACCTGACACTTAGGAAGAAGCTCATGGTCTCAGAGAATACTTTATGAAGGCAGTGCTACTGACATTGTAATAAATATTAAAAGCACAAAAATCTGTGAAAATACAATTAGCATAATTTTCTAATAAGAATATAGAAAAGAACTCAAAAATATGAATCCCAAACACTAGATATGCTTGTGCTTAGTCTCTCAGGGATGTCTGACTCTTTGAGACTGTTTAGATTGTAGGCTGCTAGGCCCCTCTGTCCATGGGATTTTTCAGGCAAGAATACTGGAGTGGATTGCCATTTTTCTCCTCCAGGGAATCTACCCAGGGATCAAACTGGGGTCTCCTGCGTTACAGGCAGATTCTTTACCATCTGATCCACCGGGGAAGCCTCTTACTGCTGCTACTGCTAAGTCACTTCAGTCGTGTCTGACTCTGTGTGACCCAATAGATGGCAGCCCACCAGGCTTCCCCATCCCTGGGATTCTCCAGGCAAGAACACTGGAGTGGATTGCCATTTCCTCCTCCAATGCATGGAAGTGAAAAGTGAAAGTGAAGTCGCTCAGTCATGTTGGACTCTAGCAACCCCATGGACTGCAGCCTACCAGGCTCCTCCATCCATGGAATTTTCTAGGTAAAAGTACTGGAATGGGGTGCCATTGCCTTCTCCACTGATAATATTTGAAATCTTCACACAGAAGGTGGAAGAGGTTTCTGATATTGCTCTCTTCATTTTCCATGTGTTTGTGTTAAAAAAGAAAAACCTAACAAAAATGATTATTGAAAAAGAAACCACCTTCTTAACTGACTGGCATTGAAAAATTATTCTATCAAAAATATGGTGATATCTGTGCTGAGAATCTGAAAACAGCATAAAAGAAAAAACTATGAAACTTTGTTATGTATAAGTTATTATATGTGTCATAGAAAATAGCACTGGTTGAGAAAATTGCTGGAAAATATTGTCATAAAATATTGCTGCTAATTGTGTTTTATTTACATTTTAAAGCAAAAGGTTTTCATTACATTTTGTTTAGAGTTACTTTTAATCCTAGTCAGAGTGAGTCTTTTTATTTTAACGCTGGACTCTGTTGTATGTTCCTAAGAAATTCACAATATGAAAATTTCAAATGACATTTTAAATGTTAGCAGTTCAATTCTGTACACTGTTGATGGAACTTGCATATTTTGCTCATTATATTAGTAATCTTCATATAACCAACACATATTTACAGATTCACCTACTTTTGCATGTGTTCTCAGCCACTCAGCCGTGTTGGACTCTTTGCAACCCCACAGACTGTAGCCTGCCATGTTCCTCTGTCCATGGAATTTTCCAGGCAAGAATACTGGAGTGAATTGCCATTTCCTCCTCCAGGTGATCTTCCTGACCTATGGATGGAACCTATGTCTCTTGCATTGGAAGGCAAATTCTTTACCACTGAACCACCAGGGAAGCCTCCATCTACTTTTAAAATGTGGATGATTGTCAGCAGTAGATTATCAGCAGTAAATTGTCAGTGTTAAAACTGAAGCTTACCATTTGATTTCCTCATGCAAGGAAAAATAAATTTGACTGCTTTGAAATAAATATTGACTGATTATTCAATAGGTTACCTAGTTTTATAATATTTTTGAATGATTTCTAAGTTACAAGACACACATTAAAATATCTCTTCTCAAACAATGAATATTTAAATTGGCAAAGGAACATTTTCAAATTCAATTAAAGAAATCAAGTAATAGTTAAATATTGGTAAGGTAGTGATTTAATTTTCAAAAAAAAAAAAAAAATCACTGCTTCTTTATCAAACTTCCAGAACAATTTAATTGGAAGCTGTGGCAAGATAGCACATAGAACTGTTTAAAAATCATCTGCAACTATTTATATGTGTAAATTGAGAATTACTCAACACTGTGCCATGAAAATCAAAACTGAGAAGTAAATTGAAAACTGAAACTGAATTAAATATGAAATACTTTATATCAACAAAACAGTCTCACGTTCTGCCATAGAAGTTAGAATTTCTTGTAACACACCATTTGATAAAAATCAGTCTGTTGCTAAAAGTGGAAAAGCATTAAATAAGAACACAGTCAAGGACATAGGATAGACTGAGGGACATTCAAAGAGTGGAAGGACTTTTGTTTGTTTTTCTGTAAAAGAAGGTAGGAAATGTGATTTCTTTTTTTTTTTTTTTTTGGAAATGTGATTTCAAGGTTGATTATATTCTAAACCAAGTCTGGGTTGTCTAAAGAGATCAAACCAGTCAATCCTAAAGGAAATCAACCCTGAATATTTATTGGAAGGACTGATGCTAAAGCTGAAGCTCCAAGATTTTAGCCAACTGATGTGAAGAAATGACTCATTGGAAAAGACCCCAATGCTGGGAAAGATAGAGGGCAGGAGGAGAAGGGGATGATAGAGGATGAGATGGTCAGATGGCATCACTGACTCAATGGACATGAGTTTGAGCAAACTCCAGGGGATAGTGAAAGACTGGAAAGCCTGGCATGCTGCAGGTCATGGGGTCACAAAGAGTTGGACATAACTTAAGGATTGAACAACAGCAATATTCTACATCAAGTCTGGGTTGTCTGTGTCTAGCATTTACATAAATGAATGAATGGATTGAGTAAAAATGACCAGCTAAATATCTTTATCCATTAAGGTACTAAATGCTTTATGTAAACTGTTTTATTTCACTTGATGTGTGATTATAGGTTTCTGTATCTAATATCTTGTGATCTAAAAATTCTAGACTAATATTTTTGAAAGTGTGGTAAGTCCCTTGAATTAGGAATTCAGAAGATTTTCTTCTGAAGTGAAGTGAAAGTTGCTCAGTCATGTCCTACTCTTTGCAACCCCATGGACTATACAGTCCATGGAATTCTCCAGGCCAGAATACAGGAGTAGGTAGCCATTCCCTTCTCCAGGGGATCTTCTCAACCCAGGGATCGAATCCAGGTCTCCTGAATTGTAGGCTGACTCTTTACCAGCTGAGCCACCAGGGAAGCCCAAGCATACTGGAGTGGGTAGCCTGTCCCTTCTCCAGCGGATCTTCCTGACCCAGAAATCAAATCTGGATCTCCTGCATTGCAGGTGGATTCTTTACCAAATGAGCTATCAGGGAAGCCATGTCCAGACTCTTTGCAATCCCATGTACTGTAGCCCATCAGACTCTGTCCATGGGATTTTCCAGGCAAGAATACTGAGTGGTTTGCCATTTCCTTCTCCAGGGGATCTTCCCAACCCAGGAATTGAACCCAGGTCTCCCACAATGCAGGCAGACTCTTTACTGTCTGAGCCACCAGGGAATCACTTAGATTTTCTTCTCCTTGAAGTTTTTCTCTGAATGGGAGGCTGTGTGGCTGAAAACACTTTTATCCAAAGAAAAATTGACTCTATGGTCCTGTGAAAGCCTAAGGAAAAAAAATTTTTCCCATGTGAACATATGTGCATAAAGGATTGTCTATTTTTTTCCTTTTTAGATTTATGAGGAAATCTTATTAAATTGTCTCATTTCTGAAAATATTGACAATCATCCCCATTCTCAGCAGATTTTCTGTATATTGATATGGCAAAAGACATGTCCTGTTGCTCAAAAAATACTTTAAAATATTGTGAATGAATGGCTAATGCATGCTTGTAATCTGGATTTAGATTTCATGAGGTTTACTGGTTCACTTTATCATCATGGTCAAGAGAAAAACATGCTTATAACAGTGTTCCTCAAAACCTGTATTATGTCTTCTATTGAAGAATCAAGTATTTAAAGCCTAGTTGGAGCCTGAGTGAGTGGATTGGGATGGAGAGCAGAGAGTTATTTTTCACTCTGTTCTTAAATAGATGATAAATTGTTAGACTCTAAAATTTTAAGAGCCATTTCTGGGCATCCCTCATGGCTCAATGGTAACGACTTCACCTGATAATGCAGGAGACATGGGTTCAATCCCTGATTGGGGAAGATCCCACATGCCATGGAGCAAATATTGGTACTGTGCTCTAGAGCCTGGGAGTCACAGCTACTGAGCCCACATGCTGCCACTACTAAAGCCTGCCTTCCTAGAGCCTGTGCTCTGCGACAAAGAAATGACTACAGTGAGAAGCTTGCACACCTCAACTAGAGAGTAGCCCCTGCATCAACAAAGACTCAACATAGTCAAAACAACATTATAAAGTAATTATCCTCCAATTAAATTAATTTAAAAAGAGAAAAATATATATGTAACTGAAATATGTAAGAAACTTAAAGAAAATAAAATAAAGGTGGATTGCATCATTGTCAGTATCCTAGCTGTAATCAATAGTATATTATAGTTTGCAAAATGTTACTCCTGGGAGAAATTGGATAAAGTAAAAAAAAAAAAGAAAAGAAAAGAAAATTATTTAATTTTAAAAAGGAATTTCCCCTAGTATATCACAGTAACTGACCACAGTTTCTTCCCTGAAAAGAAACATATCGAGCTTGGCATGACATAAGGTAAGGGCTTCAGTGGTCTTTGGTGCTTAGAAATCCTCTTAGGTAACGATAACCCTTTATACGAGATAGCAAAACAGACACTGATGTATAGAACAGTCTTTTGGACTCTGTGGGAGAGGGAGAGGGTGGGATGATTTGGGAGAATGGCATTGAAATATGTATAACATCATATATGAAATGAGTCGCCAGTCCAGATTCGATGCACGATACTGGATGCTTGGGGCTGGTGCACTGGGACAACCCAGAGGGATGGTATGGGGAGGGAGGAGGGAGGAGGGTTCAGGATGGGGAACACATGTATGCCTGTGGCAGATTCATTTTGATATATGGCAGAACCAATACAATATTGTAAAGTTTAAAAATAAAATAAAATTAAAAATATATATATAAAACAAAAGTAATACTGTAGCAAATCAAATAGACTTTAAATATGATCCACATCAAAAAAATTTTAATAAATAAATAAAATGATGTTTGGGAAAAAAAAATAAGAAACCCTCTCAGGTGGTCGCACACTAATAACCTATTGAAATCAAAATATAGTTTTTAACTCTGATGCAGATAAATCTTTCAGGACGTGATAGAGTCATTTAACCTTGAGAGGTAAAATAGCTGAGGAGGTCTTTATCATTTATGAGAAAAGCTATAATCTGCCTTTCATCACATCTTCAAACGTCTGGTATTCTCTCCTTTTTCCTCATTTGTCTGTTCTGTTGGGTTTGTAGAAATGAAGGATAACAATCAATTTTGGCAGGTGGAATTGGAAAGAAGAAACTTTTGCTAATGATCCCCACACAATCCAATTAGATATATGTTCTATAATTCAAGCACCTTATAAATATGCCAATGTAGTAAATAATAGTGACAACTGACCAGGTAATTGCACACATTTAGACAAAAATTCAATGGGGCCCTCTAAGTCCACGCTATGTATTAAAGCACATTTGAGTTATTTTTATGAAAGTATTTTAAGTTATTCAAATGGTAAAATTCTATGGGATAACTTTTAAATTCCTATATTTACATGTTTTTACCATTGATTTTAGGTGGACAAATTGAAAGAAAAGTTCTTTTAAATGAATTTTATTTTCGCTAAAACCAAAATCAGAATGTGGATAAATACTTTCACTATTCATACTGTACAAAAAAGATCTTCACGACCCAGATAATCACAATGGTGTGATCACTGACCTAGAGCCAGACATCCTGGAATGTGAAGTCAAGTGGGCCTTAGAAAGCATCACTATGAACAAAGCCAGTGGACGTGATGGAATTCCAGTTGAGCTATTTCAAATCCTGAAAGATGATGCTGTGAAAATGCTGCACTCAATATGCCAGCAAATTTGGAAAACTCAGCAGTGGCCACAGGACTGGAAAAGGTCAGTTTTCATTCCAATCCCAAAGAAAGGCAATGCCAAAGAATGCTCAAACTACCACACAATTGCACTCAGCTCACACGCTAGTAAAGGAATGCTCAAAATTCTCCAAGCCAGGCTTCAGCAATATGTGAAACGTGAACTTTCAGATGTTCAAGCTGGTTTTAGAAAAGGCAGAGGAACCAGAGACCAAATTGCCAACATCCGTTGGATCATCAAAAAAGCAAGGGGGTTCCAGAAAAACATCTATTCCTGCTTTATTGACTATGCCAAAGGCTTTGACTGTGTGGATCACAACAAACTCTGGAAAAATCTGAAAGAGATGGGAATACCAGACCACCTGACCTGCCTCTCGACAAACCTATATGCAGGTCAGGAAGCAACAGTTAGAACTGGACATGGAACAACAAACTGTTTCCAAATAGGAAAAGGAGTACGTCAAGACTGTATATTGTCACTCTGCTTATTTAACTTTTATGCGGAATACATCATGAGAAATGTTGGGCTGGAAGAAGCATAAGCTGGAATCAAGATTGTCAGGAGAAATATCAATAAACTCAGATATGGAGATGACACCACCCTTATGGCACAAAGTGAAGAGGCACTCAAAAGCCTCTTGATGAAAGTGAAAGAGGAGAGTGAAAAGGTTGGCTGAAAACTCAACATTCAGAAAACAAAGATCATGGCATCTGGTCCCATCACTTCATGGGAAATAGGTGGGGAAACAGTGGGAACACTGTCAGACTTTATTTTTTGGGGCTCGAAAATCACTGCAGATTGTAATTGTAGCCATGAAATTAAAAGACACTTACTCCTTGGAAGGAAAGTTATGACCAACCTAGACAGCGTATTAAAAAGCAGAGACATTACTTTGCCAACAAAGGTCTGTCTAGTCAAGGCTATGGTTTTTCTAGTGGTCATGTATGGATGTGAGAATTAGACTGTGAAGAAAGCTGAGTGCCGAAGAATTGATGCTTTTGAACTGTGCTATTGGAGAAGACTCTTGAGAGTTCCTTGGACTGCAAGGAGATCCAACCAGTCCATTCTGAAGGAGATCAGCCCTGGGATTTCTTTGGAAGTAATGATGCTAAAGCTGAAACTCCAGTACTTTGGCCACCTCATGTGAAGAGTTGACTCATTGGAAAAGACTCTGATGCTGGGAGGGATTGGGGGCAGGAGGAGAAGGGGACGACAGAGGATGAGATGGCTGGATGGCATCACTGACTTGCTGGATGTGAGTCTCAGTGAACTCCGGCAGTTGGTGATGGACAGGGAGGCCTGGCGTGCTGCGATTCATGGAGTCGCAAAAAGTCAGACATGACTGAGTGACTGAACTGACTGATTCATATATCCTGAGTTGACAAAGGTCCTGTAACACTCGGTTTATTGATTGGTCACAATGATTGTTTCTGCGGGAAAAAAATGTATATATGGCCGCAGCTTAGATGGGTTTTTATAGCATAATGTAATGTATTTGGTGGTGCCTCTCAGACTGCTGCCACCCAGACTGACTGTATTAGAATTAACTGAAGACCTAATTTAAAAGTGCAGCATTCTGGGCATCATACCATCATGTTCTGATTCAGTAAGTCTAAAATGAAGCTTATGAATATGTACTTTTTACAAGTTTTCCAGGAAATTCTAATTCACCATCAGAATTGGAAGTCATTTGAAAAAAGAAAAACAGTAAAGTCTCAGGAAAGTAAAATATTTTCCCCAAGGCTAAGATTTAAATCTTTGTCTCCAAAAACTTTCTACAGACAGTTATCAGTTCAGTTCAGTTCAGTTGCTCAGTCATGTCCAACTCTTTGTGACCCCATGAATCACAGCACGCCAGGCCTCCCTGTCCATCACCAACGCCTGGAGTTCACCCAGACTCACGTCCATCGAGTCAGTGTTGCCATCCAGCCATCTCATCCTCTGTTGTCCCCTTTTCCTCCTGCCCCCAGTCCCTCCCAGCATCAGAGTCTTTTCCAGTGAGTCAACTCTTCGCATGAGGTGGACAAAGTACTGGAGTTTCAGTTTTAGCATCATTCCTTCCAAAGAACACCCAGGGCTGATCCCCTTTAGGATGGACTGGTTGGATCTCCTTGCAGTCCAAGGGACTCTCAAGAGTCTTCTCCAACACCACAGTTCAAAAGCATCAATTCTTCGGCACTCAGCTTTCTTCACCGTCCAACTCTCACATCCATACATGATCACTGGAAAAACCATAGCCTTGACTAGATGGACCTTTGTTGGCAAAGTAACGTCTCTGCTTTTCAATATCCTATCTAGGTTGGTCATAACTTTCCTTCCAAGGAGTAAGCATCTTTTAATTTCATGGCTATAATCACCATCTGCAGTGACTTTGGAGCCCAAAAAAATAAAGTCTGACACTGTTTCCACTGTTTCCCCATCTATTTCCCATGAAGTGATGGGACCAGATGCCATGATCTTCATTTTCTCAATGTTGAGCTTTAAGCCAACCTTTTCATTCTCCTCTTTTACTTTCATCAAGAGGATTTTGAGTGCCTCTTCACTTTGTGCCATAAGGGCGGTGTCATCTACGTATCTGAGTTTATTGGTATTTCTCCTGGCAATCTTGATTCCAGCTTATGCTTCTTCCAGTCCAATGTTTCTCATGATGTACTCTGCATATATGTTAAATAAGCAGGGTGTTATCAGTATCATCACTATTTAAGATGGCAAGATACAAGAGGTAAAGAGAAAGTTTTGACATTTTCAAAGATATTTATCCACACCTAGGAAACAGGGAAATACCAGGTATGTTCATAATTTCCATATCATGTTCACATGATTTCAGGACTCTCCTTTGTAACATGAGACACACCAATTTTTCAATGTGGTCTCCCTTTCAACACTCTGGTCTTCAGTTTTTGAGTTTCTACAGTTTCAAAGTTGCCTCAGTTTCAGCTTTTTAGGAACTACAATAGGTTTAATTATGGCTCCCACGTATGGACTCTGGGGGTCTAAGGGGGATGAATTGGGAGACTGGGATTGACCTATATATACTACCATGTGTAAAACAGATAGCTAATAGGAACCTGCTTTATAGCACAGGGAGCTCAACTCAGTGCTCTGTGACTATAGGTGGGATGGCAGAGGTGAGAGGGAGGTCCAAAATGGAGGGGTGTATGTATACATATGACTGATCTACTTTGCTGTATGACAGAAACTAACAAACACTTTGAAGCAATTATACCCCCCCCCTTTTTTTTTTTTTTACGTTTTATATATATATATAGCTCCCAATTCTTGGACATTCCTCCCTTGAAAGGAAGGATGTCTCCTACGCTCCCTACCTTGATTCTGGGTAAGCTTCTCATTGAGTCAGCCAATAGAGGACAATAGAAATGTCTCTGTGTTTGACTTCAGAGGCTAGATCATAAAAGGATGTGCAGCTTCTACTTTGTTCACTGAGCAACATGTAACAATGCTGAGCTGCCAGATAAGAAGTCCAACAATTTTGAAGCTGCTACACTGAAAAGGCCACTTGTAGGTATCCTGACTGACCATGCCAGGTGGGAGCAGCCTTCTAGCCAGCCAATAACAAGCATACATGTGAATGAAGAAGGCACCTTGGAAATGGGTCCCTTTGTCCAGTCTATTGCCTTCCCAGATATGCTTCACATCTCCTGGAGTGCAGACAAGAGTTCTTTCCATGTCCTGTCTGAATGACAGACCTGTCAAATCCACAAGTGAAATAAAATACCTATACTTTAGTGCCACTCAGTCTGGGGTTGTTGTAACACTGCTGCAGCTTGACTTAGCTTTATACATGGATTCTGTGGGGCTTCCCAGGTGGCTCAGTGGTAAAGAATCTGCTTGCCAGTGCAGGAGATGTGGTTTGATTGCTGTGTCAGGAAGACCCCCTGGAGAAAGAAATGGGAACCTGCTCCATTATTCTTGCCTAGAAAATTCTGTGGACAGAAGAATGTGGCAGACTATAGTTCATGGGATCCCAAGGAGTCGGACACTATTTAGCCACTGAACACACAACATGCTGGATTCTGTGGTTCATTCTTTGCAGCCCAATAGGTTTGTGGTCGAAATGAACTAACATCTGAGGATTTACCTGAGGCTTTACTTCACTAAGATCTTTCAAGGGAAAGCTTTGACTGATCGTTCAGTCCCTACTCCACTTTCTTGGTTGCCCACCCATGGTTCAAATGGCCACTGCTGCTAAACCCATTTTATTACATATGACATATAAATGTTAAAATATTCCTTCTGAACAAATGGTTTATTTTTGGCCTCTAGCTCTACATCTTTTCTACTTCAAATAAGAGCTTTATTAAAATGCTTTACATAGGGGTGACCAAGAGGGTATTAGTGTTTCCGTTGGTGTACCTTAACCTTAGGCAGCCTTCTTCTTGCTCCTCAGCCCCTGACCTTTCTGTCATTCTGACCCTTACAGAATGGCCTAATCATAGAAACACCCCCCACCCCCCCCACACACACACCCCAATCTTTTCTTTGGTCATCTAAATTAGGAAAAGTGTCCTAAGTTATTTATATGCTCCTCGGAGAAGGCGATGGCACCCCACCCCAGTACTCTTGCCTAGAAAATCCCATGGACGGAGGAGCCTGGTAGGCTGCAGTCCATGGGGTTCCAAAGAGTTGGACACGACTGAGCGACTTCACTTTCCTTTTCACTTTCATGCATTGGAGAAGGAAATGGCAACCCACTCCAATATTCTTGCCTGGAGAATCCCAGGGACGGGGGAGCCTTGGTGGGCTGCCGTCTATGGGGTCACACAGAGTCAGACACGACTGAAGCGACTTAGCAGCAGCAGCAGCAGCTGAGATCCAATTTTTTTTTTTTTTAAAGGTCTCTTGCCAATTTTAAGACCCAAAGGTGCTTTCTCTAGGACCTGGGACAATGCCTTTTAAATGTAATCATCTAATCATCAAGGAAGAAAGTGTCCCTGATTCTTATTCTCTGTGGAAGGGAGGAACCTAAGTTTTATGGAAGGTGGACATCTTGCACCAAGTTGTAAGTTTACTTTTCCTTGGGACAAGCCCTACTTGCAAATGCACATGGCTTGTGATCCTCCCATTACAGCTCTTAAAAAAACAAAAAACAAACAAAAACCTCTTATCTTTTCTTTCAGCTCAATGGCATTCTTATCTATTTATCCTATTGCAATAACTTTGAATAGTCTCCTTTCCCTATTTAACTTGTCCAGTATAATGTTTGCTTTGACAGAGATCTGATTTACAGGTAAACAGAATTCAAAGTTCTATTTTGTATTGATCCATATTGATTTTATAAGAGAACTCTAGTGTGGCAGAAGGGGCCTGAATGTTATCAGACATCAAATCTCCTATTTGCATATATGAACTTTATGACACAAACACATCATTTAAACTCCCTTTTATCTCCTGTCTCTCTTCTTTCAAATAGTGGTAACAATAGCTTTTCTACAGGATGGTTAAGAAGATTGCTTACATAAAACTAGAAGCATAACTTGGTATACGATAAGAACTTAGTAAATGCCACAGCCCTTCACCCTTAGGCTTTGTTAAAATTCATGAATGGTCTTGGAATCCTAAAGAAGGGCCATTCTCACCAAGGAGCAGAGAATGGAACATACTAAGCATAAGAAGAAAAAAAAACAAAACAAAACTCAAGTTCTTTATTTAGAAGGAAACAAAAGTAATAAAATTTACTAGAAGTGATTTTCTAGTATTCAGGAAAGTAGAATAATTCCAAGGTGAATGTCACTTGCTTTTTCTCTCAATATTTTACCAACGCTACTCAGTTGGATATGTTAAGTAGTTAGAATAGGAAAAAGCAGTCCAAAATAGTGGTGGCTAAAAGACAAGGAAAGGAAAAAGCCCACGAAAAGAGAACAAAGGAAGGTTCCAGGACCAGAGTGAGACCCTCAGGTGAAACAAACAGCCCTCCTGCCTGGCCCAATTTACACAGGGCAGGCTAAGGGGGAGGAGAAAAAGCATATAAAAAGAGGAGCCAAAATTCAGCATCTCTCTTCATGCCTCTAGGATGTATTTTCCTTTGCTTGCCAAATAAAACTGATTTGCAACCAAGCTGTAACACTGCTTGGTCACTTCAAATTTTTGCTGTGGCGAGATAGAACCGAGTAAATTACACACTCCCCCAATAGACCAAAAAAAAAAAAAAAAAAGACCTGAGGCTCCAACTGGATCTGCAGCTTTATGATAATGTAGTATTTCTATATCACGGTAATCCAAGCCTGTGCCCCACTAGTAATACTGAAGAAGCTGAAGTTGAAAGGTTCTATGAAGACCTACAAGATCTTTTAGAACTAATATCCCAAAAAAAGATGTCTTTTTCATTTTAGGGACTGGGATGCAAAAGTAGGAGGTCAAGAAACACCTGGAGTAACAGGCAAATTTGGCCTTGGAGTACTGAAGGAAGCAGGGCAAAGGTTAATAAAGTTTTGCCAAGAGAACGCACTGGTGATAGCAAACACCCTCTTCCAACAGCACAAGACAAGACTCTACACATGGACATTACCAGATGGTCAACACTGAAATCAGATTGATTATATTCTTTGCAGCCAAAGATGGAGAAGCTCTATACAGTTTGCAAAAACAAGACCGGGAGCTGACTGTGTCTCAGATCATGAACTCCTTATTGCCAAATTTAGACTTAAATTGAAAAAAGTAGGAAAAACCACTAGACCATCCAGGTATGACCTAAATCAAATCTCTTATGATTATACAGTGGACATGAGAAATAGATTTAAGGGACTAGATCTGATAGACAGAGTGCCTGATGAACTATGGACGGAGGTTCATGACATTGTACAGGAGACAGGGATCAAGACCATCCCCATGGAAAAGAAAGACAAAAAAGCAAAATGGCTGTCTGAGGAGGCCTTGCAAAGAGCTGTGAAAAGAAGGGAAGTGAAAAGCAAAGGAGAAAAGGAAAGATATAAGCATCTGAATGCAGAGTTCCAAAGAATAGCAAGGAGAGATAAGAAAGCCTTCTTCAGTGATCAATGCAAAGTAATAGAAGAAAACAGTAGAATGGGAAAGACTAGAGATCTCTTCAAGGAAATTAGAGAGACCAAGGGAACATTCATGCAAAGATGGACTCGATAAAGGACAGAAATGGTATGGACCTAACAGAAGCAGAAGATATTAAAAAGAGGTGGCAAGAATACACAGAAGAACTGTACAAAAAAGATCTTCACAACACAGATAATCATGATGGTATGACCGACCACTCACCTAGAGTCAGACATCCTGGAATGTGAAGTCAAGTGGACCTTAGAAAGCATCATTATGAATAAAGCTAGTGGAGGTGATGGAATTCCAGTGGAGCTATTTAAAATCCTGGAAGATGATGCTGTGAAAGTGCTGGCCTCAATATGCCAGCAAATATGGAAAACTCAGCAGTGGCCACAGGACTGGAAAAGGTCAGTTTTCATTCCAATCCCAAAGAAAGGCAATGCCAAAGAATACTCAAACTACTGCATAACTGCATTCATGTCACATGCTAGTAAAATAATGCTCAAAATTCTCCAATGCATGCTTCAGCAATATGTGAACCGTGAACTTCCAGGTGTTCAAGCTGGTTTTAGAAAAGGCAGAGGGATCAGCGATCAAATTGCCAACATCCACTGGACCATAGAAAAAGCAAGAGAGTTCCAGAAGAACATCTATTTCTGCTTTATTGTCTATGTCAAAGCCTTTGACTGTGTGGATCACAATAAACTGTGGAAAATTCTGAAAGAGAAGAGATACCAGACCACCTGACCTGCCTCTTGAGAAAGCTGTATGCAGGTCAGGAATCAGCAGTTAGAAGTGGACATGGAACAACAGACTGGTTCCAAATAGGAAAAGGAGTACATCAAGGCTGTATATTGTCACCCTGCTTATTTAACTTCTATGCAGAGTACATCATGAGAAATGCTGGGCTGGAAGAAGCACAAGCTGGAATCAAGATTGTTGGGAGAAATATCAATAACCTCAGATATGCTGATGACACCACCCTGATGGCAGAAAGCGAAGAGGAATTCAAAAGCCTCTTGATGAACGTGAAAGAAGAGAGTGAAAAAGTTGGCTTAAAGCTCAACATTCAGAAAACGAAGATCATGGCATCTGGTCCCATCACTTCATGGGAAATAGATGGGGAAACAGTGGAAACGGTGTCAGACTTTATTTTCTTGGGCTCCAAAATCACAGCAGATGGTGACTGCAGCCATGAAATTAAAAGATGCTTACTCCTTGGAAGGAAAGTTATAACCAACCTAGATAGCATATTCAAAAGCAGAGACATTACTTTGCCAACAAAGGTCCGTCTATTCAAGGCTATGGTTTTTCTTGTGGTCATGTATGGATGTGAGAGTTGGACGGTGAAGAAAGCTGAGTGCCGAAGAATTGATGCTTTTGAACTGTGGTGTTGGAGAAGACTCTTGAGAGTCCCTTGGACTGCAAGGAGATCCAACCAGTCCATCCTAAAGGGGATCAGCCCTGGGTGTTCTTTGGAAGGAATGATGCTAAAACTGAAACTCCAGTACTTTGGCCACCTCATGAGATGAGTTGACTCATTGGAAAAGACCCTGATGCTTGGAAGGATTGGAGGCTGGAGGAGAAGGGGACGACAGAGGATGAGATGGCTGGATGGCATCACGGACTCAATGGACATGAGTTTGGGTAAACTCCGGAAGTTGGTGATGGATAGGGAGGCCTGGTGTGCTGCGATTCATGGGGTTGCAAAGAGTCAGACAGGACTGAGCAACCGAACTGAATATTTTTATTAGTCATCCACAAATAAGAACTATGGCTCATTGAAATAATAGCCCTAAATATCTTATTAGTTGTATAATTTTATTTTTATATTTATTGGGGAAATGTCATACATAGCTCTATTTGACACATTTTTTAATACTGCTTTTATGAATTCTAAAATCAAAATTATGAAATATAAGAGAAAATTATGGAAATAAATTGTTACAACGTTGGTGGGGGCCAAAAAAGAAGAAGAAGAAGAAGAAAATGACTATTTCTTAAATTCATGCTGTGGGCAGGAGTGCAGGTCAGACATCTGCATATGTTATTTCAACTCATATCAAATTTATAGAATAACCCTGGAATCCTTTTTTACAGGTGAGAAAACAGGCTCTGAGAGATTATTTAAAAGGTCCCAGGTCACATATCTAATGCTAGAGAAACTTACCAGGTTACCCCCGCTTCCAGACATAGAGAGGGGTTAATTTTCCCATTCAGTCTATGATTATGGTCAAGTGATGTGAGCTACTTCCTGAGTGATGCATTTAAATGTAGATGGGAGACGTTCAACATTCTCATCCTTGTTACAATGTCCTAGAAGACAACACATTCCACCTGGTATGACTGTAAAACTATGTGACTCATCAGCCTGGAACAATGAGTTTCCAAATGTAGAATAACATTGGACTTTGTGTGAAAAAGAAATAAATCTTTGATATGTTCAGCATGATTAGAAGCCAGGTTGTCCTGATGACAAACATTTTACTCTTGCCTATATTTTTCTCTTTTCAAAAACTTTAGTTTCAGCCCTTAACTTGTACTAAGATTTGCTGTTGCTATTCAGTCGCTAAGTCATGTCCAACTCTTTGTGACCCTACAGACTGTAGCCTACCATGCTCTTCTGTCCATAGGATTTCCCAGGCAAAAATATTGGAATGGGTTGCCACTTCCTTCTCTAGGGGATTTTTCTGACCCATCAAACCTATGGCTCATACATTGGCAGGTATATTCTTTATCACTGAGCCACCAGGGAAGCTCTATATTGAAATTAGAGAGGTGGATACCATGACTTTTCTTTTTTGAGTGGTGTGAAGGCAAGACCTTACAGACTGCATTTATTTTTTAGGCTTTTTACCATCATTCAGTTCAGAAAGAGAAATCGTATTGTTTTCCTACAGGGGAAAGACTTGTCATTTTCCTGTATTATCATATAGAAAATTATTCAAAAAATGCCCATATGTTTTCAAACCGTTTGCTCAAGTCTTTATGCTCGTCTAAATGAAAGTTCTGTTAGTTCAAGACTAAGTCCTTTGTCTGTCAATCAGCGAGTGGTTAGTAGCAAAAGGTTTGTTGTAGTTCTGAATATATAAAAACAGCTTATGAAGTGATTTTTTAAACAAAATTCTTGGTTCCATACAGCAAAACTATAATAAATAATTCAGTCTAAATGCAGATTGAATCCCTTAAAGGCAAAGAATGAATATACTCAGCATATTAATGCTTTTCAGATTTTGCTTTGTGGAACATTTAGTAATTTCAGATGAATTCATAAGTACTTTTATTTGAGAACTTTGAGCATTACATTTGTAAGCATACTGAATGAAATAGAGAAAGTGAAAACAGATGTTGATTCTTGAGCACAAATATCCTATATTTTAATAATGCCTTCAGAGTTCAAGAATTACCCTTGGGCCTAAAAGCCTGGATCAAATTCCTCTTATGGTTTTCAGCTGGAATTTGTTAAAAGTCACACATTATCCTGGAATTCAGATTCCTGATTTATAAAATGAGGCTGAAATACAGCAAAATATGGTGATTTTGGTAAATAACATAGAGTGAAAACAAAACAGCAATCATATTAAATAGTTTATATACAGTGTTGTGGGTTATTATTATCATTATTACACTGACATTATTTCTCAGTGCTTGCTATGGCTGAGGATAATAATGCTGATATCTTTTTCTTATTACATTTGTACTTTTACAATGAAATATAATTAACCATATGCCAATCAACCTATATTAGTTTCAGGCATCCAACATAATGATACAATATTCGTATATCTGGCGACGTGATCACCATGTCTATATGTCATATGTAACCATAATTCCATTTTTTTCTTGTGATGAGTACTTTTAAGATTTACTGTCCTAGCAAGTTTAAAATATGCAATACAATATTGTTAACTATAGTCACCATTCCGTATGTTACATTCCCATGACTTATTTTATACCTAGAACTTTGTACCTGTTGAGTCCCTTCAACTGTTTTACCCACCCTGACTCCCTGCCTATCAGTTCAGTTCAGTTCAGTCTCTCAGTCATGTCTGACTCTTTGCAACCCCATGAATCGCAGCATGCCAGGCCTCCCTGTCCATCACCAACTCCTGGAGTTCACTCAGACTCACATCCATAAAGTCAGTGATGCCATCCAGCCATCCCTGCCTATAGCAACCATCAATCTGTTCTTTTATACTTACACTTCTTTTTTTTTTTTAACTGTATTTTTATCAAAAATTAGCATTCTTTAGCATGTACAGTAAGCAAGGTAGCATTTACATAAACCAGAGCTGGAGATGATATTTTCATGGATACAATAACTGTAACATTTCTCCCAAATCCTTATAATTAATCACTTGAATTAGTGATAAATTAAGCACTCAGCTTCAGTTCCTAGTAAAGATCATTATTGACTCATGTGTTAAATTCATCATAATAATCTATTTCCCCTGCTTTATCTTTCTTAGAAAAACTGTTCTTGAAGACCACTTGTTATTTAGTGGTACATATATTTGTACCAGACATCACAAAACTGTGAGTATGCCAATACATTCATCTGATTCAGTTGCTGGGACATGGTGGGAGGAGGGCAGAAAACTGGGAGATGGCTGGCTCCATTTCCAGCCGTATATACTTACTGTACATGGCATAAGTCCTATCTGGTTCTTGTTAATAATGGAAAATTCAAACCTGACTCAGATCATCATCCTAGGCAAAGGCTCCCTTCAAATTACTGTGTGGCAACTTGGCTCAGTTTTCTCTTCAAGGGCCATTCGGAAGAATTTTGACCAATAATGCCAATAAATGGGGAGATCCTAGTGGCTGGGACTGGATGTCTGCCCCCTTCTCTTGGGCTTTCCCCCCACTCCCTCCTGGATTCTCAGGCTGTATGCTTCTCAGGTTCTTCTCTTCTTGCCTCCCACTTGCTGGTTGCCTGGCCTTCTCCTCTTCTCCAAGCCCTGTCCCCTTAGGAGAAAGTGCCATGAACAGGAATATGATGTATCTGATTCAGACAGAAAATATACTTACACTTCTTAAGCAAGATAAAATATTCAAGTCTATAATAATTGAAAAATCCACTCACCTTCCATGATTGTATCATAGAGTTGTTCTTATGAAGTGTAAACAGATGATCTTGATAAACAATCTTGGGGAAAGGATTCAGTGAGAAACAGATTCTGTATTGATGCTGTGGTACTACCTTGATGGCAATTCTATCAAAATTCTTGGCAGAGGGCCACAGCAGTTGAGACATGACCTAGGTAGATCTTTTTCATATTATTCAGTACAGTTTATTTATTTTAAAAAATTTTCTATTGGAGTACAGTTGATTTACAAAGTTGTATTAGTTTCAGGTGTATAGCAAAGCGAACCAGTTATACACATACATATATCTACTCTTCTTTTAAGATTCTTTTCCCATATATGCTATTACTGAGTATTGAGTAGAATTCCCTGTGTTATACATCAGGCTCTTATTAGTTATCTATTTTATATATAGGTATATGTCAGTCCCCATCTCCCAATTTATCCCCTTTCCTCTTATCCTTTGGTAACCATAAATTAGTTTTATACATCCATGATTCTATTTCTGTTTTGTAAATAAGTTCATTGGTACCACTTTTTTTTTAGATTTAACATATAAACCATATCATCATGTGATAGATAAAGAAGATGTGGTACGTATATGCAATGGAATATTACTCAGCCATAAAAAGAATAAAATAATGTTGTCTGCAGCAATTTGGATGAACGTGGAGATTGTCAGACTAAGAGAAGTAAGTCAGACACAGGTAGAATCATTTTTAACTTACCATCTATCTTAACTTCAGAGGTAGACAGCCAAAATGAGGAGTTTCTCTATCTTTGGACTGTGAGTGGAAAAGAGAGGAAAAGCAACTTTCTTTTTGTAGCACTGAATCACACATGCTCAATTATGTGGTTTACATAAATGTGTAATTTTCTATTCTTTTTTCTAGTTTATAAGTGATATAAAATGTTCAGATAGTCTAGAGCTAGGGATTGAACCACTAGGGCTAGAGTAGCTAACATATTCTATATAGAGAAAGTTATTAGGCCAAATTCAAGCCTGAGCTGGTAAGTACAAAGACAGAAGTAGACAAGATACAAACAGAGATACATGAAGGTAGAAATTAGACAGTTTCATTTTTATTCATAGCCCAGGTTAAATCTTACATCTCCCATAAATTTCCCCAGATAACTTTTTCAGAAGAAATGACCTTTTATATAATCCTCTTTTATTTTGTTTGCTGATTATAATTGAAAGATGCATCCAGAATTGCACAAATAAAGAAAAAAGAAAGATATGTGAGAGAGTACATACGGCAAGGAATGTTGCATTTTGATGGCTCATTTCTAAAACCAGACGGTTGCTATATCAGTGAATCAACCTGGCTTAGAGTTACAGGGATGATATGGATTTAACCTTTGTATAGTACTTTGTTTCCCATGGCAAATGCAGGCAGACTCTCTGATGAAGCTTTTGGGTATATAATGAGTGAGTGTAGCAATGATCCATTGAACCAGATAATGAATCAGTGTTGGGCCTGATTACATCTTAAATGCATATTAACCATTTAACTTCAGTTGGAAGTAGGATTGGAAAAGAGTCTAAAATGATTTGCAAGTTTGATTTAAATAAGAAGAAATCATTAAAATCTAAACAAAAGAAGATCACTCATGCAAAGCATCAAGCCAATGGACACAAAGTAGATGTCTAATAGATGCTTTTTCCCTTCTATTAATTCTTGGCTAAATCTGAGTTCCCAACAACAAATAATGGTTGTATATTCAAGATTGTTGACTGAATTTTGCTTATAAATAATCCAAATTTAGGGCCTTGAAAGACCAAAACTGATTTTCTTTTTTAAAAACATCTCTATTAATATACAATTGATATATAAGGATCTGTACATATTTATTGAGGACAATTTGATCAACTTAGTTATATGCAAACACCTATGTTACGCTCATGACTGCAGCCACAAAATCAGAAGATGATTGCATCTTGGTAGGAAAGTGATGACAAACCTAGACAGTGTGTTGAAAAGCAGAGACATTACTCTGTGAACAAAGGTCGTACAGTCAAGGCTATGGTCTTCCCAGTGGTCAAGTACTGCTGTGAGAGCTGGACCATAAAGAAGGCAAAACTCCAAAGAATTGATGCCTTCAAACTGTAGTGCTAGAGAAGACTCCTGAAAGTGCCTTGGACAGCAAGGAGATCAAATCAGTCAATCTTAAGGGAGATCAACCCTGAATATTCACTGGAAGGAATGATGCTGAAGCTGAAGCACCACTATTTTTGTCATCTGATGCACACAAAAAACTTATTGGCAAAGTCCTGATGCTGGGAAAGATCAGGGCAGAAAGAAAACAGGGTGTCAGAGGATGAGAGGGCTGGACAGCATTACGGATGCAATGAACATGAACTTAGGCTAACTCTTAGATGGCAAGGGACAGGGAGCCTGGTGTGCTGCAGTCCATGGGGTCACAAAGAATCGGACGTGACTGTACAACCGAACAACAACAACGTTAACGCTCCCCAATATTAAGATAAAGTGCATAAATGGCACCCACTCCAGTACCCTTGCCTAGAGAATCCCATGGATGGAGGAGCCTGGAAGGCTGCAGTCCATGGGGTTGCGAAGAGTCGGACACGACTGAGTGACTTCACTTTCACTTCTCACTTTCATGCATTGGAGAAGGCAATGGCAACCAGCTCCAGTGTTCTTGCCTGGAGAATCTCAGGGATGAGGGAGGCTGGTGGCCGCCGTCTATGGGGTCGCACAGAGTCAGACACGACTGAAGTGACTTAGCAGCAACTTAGCAGCATATCAAACACCTCCCAGAGTTTCCCTCTGTCCGTGTGTGTGTTTGTGTGTGTTATATTTGATAAAACACTTAACATGAGATTGACCCTGTCACAAAATTTGAAGCTCAAGATACTGTAGTGTTAGCTACAGGCACAATGTTGTACAGAAGATGTCTGGAACTTGTTTGTATAGTTTAACAGAAGATTTTCACCGATTGAATCATACTTCTCCATTTCCCCCGACTCCCAGGCCCTGGCAACTGCTATTGTATTTCCTGCTTCAATGAGTTTGACTGTTAGATACCACCCCCCCTCCCCAAATCATAACGGATTTATCACCTAAGTTTTTAGTATGCAGCACCATAAAGACGCTGAAATCTTATTATTTAGCCCACAATGTTATGAAACAAGTGTAATATTTAGTTTCCTTTATTCAAATTGGTTCCACCAGAAAGTGAGGCCACCTCCACCTCTGCAGAATTTTGACTGACATCATCTCAGGGGAAGGAAGAAAGAAAAGGAATTTATTGATAAGTGAAAGTTTGACTTGGGGCAAGTCTTTCAAAATGGAGACATGATTAAGAATGGAAAAAGATCTTTTTTTTTTTTTTTTAATTTGGTGGAAAAAATAAGGAAAACATTTTGAGGAAAATTTTTTAAATTTTCAGTTACAAAATATCTGTTGATGAGTATTTCAGTACGTTCCTTTAAGAACAATTAAGCCATTTGCTTGAGTATGAGATTCTCAGAAAAATAGTCATGCTAATAATGACAGTGTAGTAGTGAAGTCAGGCATATGGCATAGTTCTGGTTTTCAGTGTATGGACTGTGTGTGGAAACTGATAATTTCATTTTTAGTATGATTTCTATGTGTGTGCCTCTATGCACAATGAACAGAATAGCTACTACCCTCAAGGATCTCATATATTTTGGAAAACTTGAAGAATAAAGCATTAATAATTATAGCACTATGATGTTGATGTTGTAGCTAGAGATCAAGATGCCAGTGAAGTTCAGACAGATACTCAACTCTAATAGGAGATAATGGTGTAAGTTTTCCTTGAAGATTTAATATCTCAGCTAGGCAATGAAAGACAAATAGGAGTACTAGGTAAGTACAGGAGGACTAACAGGTAATATCCCAGAGAGGAAAAAAAAAATTGCAAACTCAGTCAGCCATGTGATAACTCAATGATTTCAGAGAATCAGTTTGGCTTGACTGAAAATTGAAAGTGACAGTCGCTCAGTCATGTCCGACTCTTTGCAACTGTGTCAACTATAAAGGCCATGGAATTCTCCAAGCCGGAATACTGGAGTGAGTAGCTACTCCCTTCTCCAGGGGACCTTCCCAACCCAGGGATCGAACCCAGGTCTCCTGCATTGCAGGCATATTCTTTACCAGCTGAGCTACCAGAGAAGCCCCTTGGCTTGAATGGTCTATGGTATTTAAATGAGGGAGAAGTTGGATTATTGGAGAACAATGAATACCATACCAGTATTCTGGCTTTAAATATAGGTTCAGTTCAGTTCAGTCGCTCAGTCGTGTCTGACTCTTTGTGACCGCATGAAGTGCAGCACGCCAGGCCTCCTTGTCCATCACCAACTCCCAGAGTTCACTCAAACTCATGTCCATCAATCGGTGATGCCATCCAGCCATCTCATCCTCTGTCGTCCCCTTCTCCTCCTGCCCCCAATCCCTCCCAGCATCAGAGTCTTTTCCAATGAGTCAACTCTTCGCATGAGGTGGCCAAAGTACTGGAGTTTCAGCTTTAGCATCACTCCTTCCAAAGAAGACCTAGGACTGATCTCCTTTAGAATGGACTGGTTGGATCTCCTTGCAGTCCGAGGGACTCTCAAGAGTCTTCTCCAATACCACAGTTCAAAAGCATCAATTCTTCGGTGCTCAGGTGTCTTCACAGTCCAACTCTAACATCCATACATGACCACTGGAAAAACCATAGCCTTGACTAGACAGACCTTTGTTGGCAAAGTAATGTCTCTGCTTTCTAATATGCTATCCAGGTTGGTCATAACTTTCTTTCCAAGGAGTAAGCGTCTTTTAATTTCATGGCCACAATCACCATCTGCAGTGATTTTGGAGCCCAAAAAGTTAAAGTCTGACACTGTTTCCACTGCTTCCACATCTGTTTCCCATGAAGTAATGGACCGGATGCCATGATCTTCGTTTTCTGAATGTTGAGCTTTAAGCCAACTTTTTCACTCTCCTCTTTCACTTTCATCAAGAGGCTTTTTAGTTCCTCTTCACTTTCTACCATAAGGGTGGTGTCATCTGCATATCTGAGGTTATTGATATTTCTCCTGGCAATCTTGATTCCAGCTTGTGCTTCTTCCAGCCCAGTGTTTCTCATGATGTACTCTGCATAGAAGTTAAATAAGCAGGGTGACAATATACAGCCTTGATGTACTCTGCTTCCTATTTGGAACCAATCTGTTGTTCCATGTTAAATATAGGTAATAGGGCATAATTGTAGGAAAAAATGAATAATATTGGTAATTGAAATAGTCATGCCTAGATTCTCCACTTTAGTCCTAGAAGTAGAGCACTTGGAATTTAGAAGGCTTAACTTCCCTCTAGGACACATGCAGCCGTGAAATTGAAAGATGCTTGCTCCTTGGGGAAAAAAGCTATTACAAACCTAGACAGTGTATTTAAAAGCAGAGACATTACATTGCCAACAAAGGTCTGTATAGTCAAAGCTATGATTTTTCCAATAGTCATGTATAGATGTGAGAGTTGAACCATAAAGAAGGTAGAGCACCGAAGAACTGATGCTTTTGAACTGTGGTGTTGGAGAAAACTATTGAGAGTCCCTTGGACTGCAAGGAGATAAAACCAGTCAATCCTAAAGGAAATCAACCCTGAATATTCATTGGAAGGACTGATACCAAAGCCCCAATACTTTGGTCATCTGATGCGAAGAGCCGACTCATTGGAAAAAACCCTGATGCTGGGAAAGATTGAAAGCAGGAGGAGAAGAGTACGATAGAGGACAAGATGGTTGGATGGCATCACCAACTTAATGGACATGAGTTTGAGCAAAGTCTGGAAGATGGTGAAAGACAGGGAAGCCTGTTGTGTTGCACTACATGGGGTTGCAAAGATTCGGACATGACTGAGCGACTGAACAACAGCAAGGACACATGAACAGTGATGAGCATAGGACTTTGCTTATGCTCTTCAAAGTACTGTCATGATACCAACTGAGAAGCTGCCTGCAGTGAAGCCAGTGATACCACAATAACATGTGGACAGGATGGCTTTGACAGGTCTTCCACAGAGTGCATCCAAAGAATAGAAAGTAGACCATCACCCAAAATATGTCAAATTACAAGGACTCTTTATTCATTTTACTTATCTTGAAATACTTTAGGATTAAGCTTAATGAAAGTTAAGTAGTAATAGACAGCAAAGATAAAGGGAATATAATATTACAGGTAAAAGTGATTGGGAAAGAATGGACACCAGCATTTTCCATCACTTTTACATATATTTTTTAAATCACATATTAATTCATTCAGCCATGTTTAGTAGGTACTTGTTTGTGTTCCAATAGATGTTGGGGAAATAAATAAGAATAAGCTCTAGTTACTGTCTTGGAGGATTGCAGTTTCCAAAGAGTGGCAAAGAAAAATATTCAATAGCCAATTATAATGTGCCTTCAAATCATAAAAAATATCTCTATTGCAGTGTATATTGTATTTAGTAAACAAGTAAGGGTTGAAAATGTGGCTATGGAAAAAGGAGAAAGTTAAGACAGTGACATGAAATTAAAAGACTCTTACTCCTTGGAAGGAAAGTTATGATCAACCTAGATAGCATACTAAAAAGCAGAGACATTTCTTTGTCAACAAAGGTCCATCTAGTCAAGGCTATGGTTTTTCTAGTGGCCATGTATGGATGTGAGAGTTGGACTATAAAGAAAGCTGAGTGCCAAAGAATTGATGCTTTTGAACTGTGGTGTTGGAAAAGACTCTTGAGAGTCCCTTTTGGACTACAAGGAGATCCAACCAGTCCATCCTAAAGGAGACGGGTGTTCATTGAAAGGACTGATGTTGAGGCTGAAACTCCAATGTTTTGGCCACCTGATATGAAGAGCTGACTCATTTGAAAAGATCCTGATGTTGGGAAAGATCGAGGGCAGGAGAAGAAGGGGACAGCAGAGTATGATACTGCTGGATGGCATCACTGAATCAATGGATATGGGTTTGGGTGGACTCTGGGAGTTGGTGATGGGCAGGGAGGCCTGGCATGCTGTGGTTCATGGGGTCGCAAAGAGTCAGACATGACTGAGGAACTGAACTGAAGACAGTGACTAGAGAGGGTTCAGATAAAAGACATTTTTAAAAGCTGTAAGGCAGTTGACTATTCTTTAATCTGAAGATACTAGAGAGAACAGAATATAAAGAGGAAGATGAGAAGTAAACTGATCAAAGGTTGAAGTTTTGTGAGGTGAGTGTATCAGAAAGAAAACAAGAAAAAGTAAGTAAACATATCAGTAAGGAATTGGTTGAAAAGATGCACAGTGAATCCTCAAGTGGAGAAAGTGTAAAGTAAAAACCAAATAGGCTTAATAAATGAAAGAAAATAGGGAAATAAAGGTAGTATAAACAATGATGATGATGATAGTACTGTACCAAATGAAAGATGGAGTTTGGACGTCTTAATCTAGCAATATGCTATCCAAGATGCTTTGAAATATTGTACATTAAAATTTTTCACAATTGGATGATATGAGGCTGTAGTATTCAGATCATTTATTTATTTATCTATATATCTATTTATATTGAATCATAATAAATTCCTTGATATTTTCAAGATTGCTGGAATCTGTTGGGGAAACAGTGGAAACAGTGACAGATTTTATTTGGTGGGGGGGTTCCAAAATCACTGCAGATGGTGATTGCAGCCATGAAATTAAAAGACGCTTGCTCCTTGGAAGGAAAGTTATGACCAACCATGACAGCATATTAAAAAGCAGAGTCATTAATTTCCAAACAAAGGTCTGTCTAGTCAAAGCTATGGTTTTTCCAGTAGTCATGTATGGATGTGAGAGTTGGATTATAAAGAAAGCTGAGCACTGAAGAATTGATGCTTTTGAACTGTGCTATTGGAGAAGACTCTTGAGAGTCCCTTGGACAGCAAGGAGATCCAACTGATCCTAAAGGAAATCAGTCCTGAAAATTCATTGAAAGGACTGATGCTGAAACTCCAATACTTTGGCCACCTGATTCAAAGAACTGACTCATTTGAAAACACCTTAATACTGGGAAAGATTGAAGGCAGGCGGAGAAGGGGATGACAGTTGATGAGATGGTTGGATGCCATCACTGACTCAGTGGACACGAGTTTGAATAAACTCTGGGAGTTGGTGATGGACAGAGAGGCCTGGTGTGCTGCAGTCCATGGGGCTGCAAAGAGTAGGACACGACTGAGTGCCTGAACTGAACTTATAATAAACTCCACTTTCTAGTCTCTGGAGTGTGTAACTGAAGCAGAGAGAAAATAATCATTATTGAGACAGTGACTATATACTCTGTTTTTGTTTTCTCAAGTAAGTTATGACTTAATGTTGTCTTGGTATAATTCTGTTGTACAGCATATCTTATTACACTTAGAACAGTCCCCAATACAATCATTATTTTTAAGTTACCTATTGGAACTGAAGTGATCAGGCAAAGGAGACTAGGTTTTGAAATAAGTCACCAGGTTAGCACTGATATCACCATATCTGATGCAGGACTTGGAATAGGAAGGTAACAAAGTCTTCCAAACTTAGGAAAATGTGATCAAGTTAATAGCAGCTGACAGGAATTAAGACCAAAAGAATCTTATAAAAATAGAATCTCTTCTTTCTTTTTAAAGTATATGCTGGGAATAGTAATAGACCCTGGAGTATACTAATGAGGTATACTCATACCCATGAGCTATAGAAAAATGAAGAGCATCTACTCATCTACTCAAGAGAAATGTAGTGAAAATTAGCATTTTTCAGGAAATTCTATATTTTTGCTATTCCAGGAAGTCTGAAGGAGCATAGATAGAGATTCTAGAAATTCTAGAAGTAGAGGTAGGAAGAGGAGAGGTCAAGGAAAGGTTAGGTTAGGTACAAAAGAAACCCAATTTGCATATATTTAAAATAGTATTGACTATACAGGCTTCCTAGTGGCTCAGTCAGTAAAGAATCCAACTGCAATGCAGGAGACCAGGGTTTGAATCCCTGGGTCAGGAAGATTCCCTGGAGAAGGAAATGGCAACCTACTCCAGGATTCTTGCCTGGGAAACCCCATGAACCGAGGAGCCTGGCAGGCTACAGTTCATGGTGTTGAAAAGAGTCAGACAGGACTTAATGACTAAACCACTACCATAATTACTAATATTTTAGGCAATGACGAAGCATAGCAGGACCATGAGGAATTATCATTTTAACTGAATAAGTGTTTTCTTCAAAGATTTGATCCCCACTGTCACCTATAAAAGGAAAATAGGGAAGTGTAGTGCTCAGGCCTCTCAGAATGGGTCAACTTCAACTTAAATTAATTCTCTTGTATGATTATACCCATGCAGATGTTGGCAAGAGGACATAACCAATTCCCAAGACTGAATGGAAAAAATGCCTTGATAGATATATGGTCTTTTATAAAAATCTTTCACAAAACAAGAACAAGTATAAATTTTCCACCAGGGTTTGTATGCCCATGGAATTTCTATAAGGAGATAGCATACTGATAATAATTAAAATTCCACAGGCAGCTAACACTGAAAAGATTAATAGTCTGTCCTATATGGAGTGGATACGAAGACAGCCCTGTTTGTGGACTCTAGCTGCTCAAGTAATATTATCTTTGAGCTTCACCACCTGTCTCATTCTTCTCTTTATTCACTCAACAAATATTTATTGAACTTCTTGTAGGGACAAGCTATAGGCTGATTACTATCTTCCAGAGAACTATCACATTCTTGAGGGTTGAATGACATGTGGTTTTTGGAGTAGAGGATAACAGAAGTGGGATATTTTTGGTTATTTTTGCCCATGACTATTTCTATTACTAAAAGCATTTGAGTATCCATTGTGTGGTGTTTTTTTTTTTTTTTTTTTCTTTCTTTTTTCAAATCCCAGCCATCGTATGTCATGAAACATCTTTTATCTCTTCGCCAGGATACATCCTAATGCCACAAAAATACCCTCATTTTGCTTGTTATGGACCATGTATGTTTGTGTATTTGATGGGGCACAATCATCAACAAATAACAGCTTGTGCTAGATTATCTCAAGGACTCCCAATTCCAACTGCAACTGTTGATTTAAAAGATGGGCTGAACAGTGGGAACAGAAAATGTTTCTGAGTCTTATTAAAAAAAAAATTGAAATAGAACACAAACCAAGTGTCAAACAATAAAAATCCCCTTGTCAAGATGAGTCACTTAGACTAGCATTTCCCAAATTATTCTCTGCAAAGAAGCAAAATATTCACTTATTCAAGTATTCTTGCTCAACCAAGTTTAGACAACATTTGGTTAAAACAATTGAAACAGGTTTTTCTGTAAGATCTCTGAAAGATGTTAATTTTTTTATAATTCTCAAAGTTCAGAACTGGCCAGTTATTTCATCTGGAAAACTTAACTGCTTTAGTGATACTGGTGTTTTATGGCATATATTTTGTAAAGTATAGCCTTTTAAAAAATGATGAATTATAAAGGATTTGTTTCCTTAATTAATCAAGAAAGAACTACAATATAGCACAGGGAACTCTGCTCAATATTCTGTAACAACATATATGGGAAAATAATCTGAAAAAGAAGATATATATATATATATATATATATATATATATGATTGAATCACCTTTCTGTACACCTGAAACTAACCCAACATAGTAAATAAATTATACTCCAATATAAAATAAAAATTAAGTTAAAAATTTAAAAAGACATGGTAGTAAAATTCAGTTCAAATGGGAATGTTTACTTGTTTGATTTATTTCTTGGTTCAAATAGAACTCACAAGCTGATTTTTCCATCACAAATAAGCAGGTTAAAATCAGTGGAAAATATGTTACCAATCATAAATATGTTTCAACTTGCTAAAATATGATTCTTTAAAATTCAGTGAAAAATAATAAGCAATACAGGATGCTGGTTAAGGGCATGTGCTAAGGAGATAATCCATCTGTGAACAAATTCTGTCTTCAAACGTGTACTAACTGCAAATTGGGATAAGTTTCAAAACTGTCCTATTCCTCAATTTTTTCATCTAGAAAATTCAAATAGAAATGGTAGCTAATCTCATAAGTTATAAATAGGAAGCATTGAGTGTCTGCTTAAAAACAAGCATAAAACACGTTCAGTTCTGTTCAGTTCAGTTCAATTCAGTTCAGTTGCTTACTCGTGTCCAACTCTACGCGACTCATCAATTGCAGCACGCCACGCCACCCAGTCCATCACCAACTCCTGGAGTTGAAACAAAACTCATGTCCATCGAGTTGGTGATGCCATGCAGCCATCTCATTCTCTGTCGTTCCCTTCTCCTCCTGCCCCCAATCCCTCCCAGCATCAGAGTCTTTTCCAATGAGTCAGCTTTTTGTATAAGCTGGCCAAAGTACTGTTGTTTCAGCTTTAGCATCATTCCTTCCAAAGAACACCCAGGACTGATCTCCTTTAGAATGGACTAGCTGGATCTCCTTGCAGTCCAAGGGACTCTCAAGAATCTTCTCCAGCACCACAGTTCAAAAGCATCGATTCTCCAGCACTCAGCTGTCTTCACAGTCCAACACTCACATCCATACATGACCACTGGAAAACCCTTGACTAGACGGACATTTGTTGGCAAAGGAATGTCTGTGCTTTTTAATATGATATCCAGGTTGGTCATAACTTTCCTTTCAAGGAGTAAACATCTTTTAATTTCATGGCTGCAGTCACAATCTGCAGTGATTTTGGAGCCCCCAAAAATGAAGTCTGACACTGTTTCCCCATCTATTTTCCAGGAAGTGATGGGACCAGATGCCATGATCTTCGTTTTCTGAATGTTGAGCTTTAAGCCAACTTTTTCACTCTCCTCTTTGACTTTCATCAAGAGGGTTTTTAGTTCCTCTTCACTTTCTGCCATAAGGGTGGTGTCATCTGCATATCTGAGGTTACCGATATTTCTCCCAGAAATCTTGATTCCAGCTTGTGCTTCTTCCAGCCCAGCATTTCTTGTGATGTACTCTGCATATAAGTTAAATAAGCAGGGTGACAATATACAGCCTTGACATACTCCTTTTCCTATTTAGAACAAATCTGTTGTTCCATGTCCAGTTCTAACTGTTGCTTCCTGACCTGCATACAGGTTTCTCAAGAGGCAGGTCAGGTGGTCTGGTATTCCCATCTCTTTCAGAATTGTCCACAGTTTATTGTGAGCCACACAGTCAAAGGTTTTGGCATAGTCAATAAAGCTGAAATATATGTTTTTCTGGAACTCTCTTCCTTTTTCCATGATCCAAAAGATGCTGGCAATTTGATCTCTGGTTCCTCTGCCTTTTCTAAAACCAGTTTGAACATCTGGAAGTTCATGGTTCACATATTGCTGAAGCCTGCCATGGAGAATTTTGAGCATTACTTTAGTAGCGTGTGAGATAAGTGCAATTGTGTGGTAGTTTGAGCATTCTTTGGCATTGCCTTTCTTTGGGATTGGAATGAAAACTGACCTTTTCCAGTCCTGTGGTCATTGCTGATTTTCCTAATTTGCTGGCATATTGAGTGCAGCGCTTTCACAGCATCATCTTTCAGGATTTAATATAGCTCAACTGGAATTCCATCACCTCCTCTAGCTTTGTTCATAGTGATGCTTTCTAAGGCCCACTTGACTTCACATTCCAGGATGTCTAGCTCTAGGTCAGTGATAACACCATCATGATTATCTTGGTCGTGAAGATCTTTTTTGTACAACTTCTTTGTATTCTTGCCACCTCTTCTTAATATCTTCTGCTTCTGTTAGGTCCGTACAATTTCTGTCCTTTATTGAGACAATCTTTGCATGAAGTTTTCCCTTGGTATCTCTAATTTTCTTGAAGACATCTCTAGTCTTTCCCATTCTGTTGTTTTCCTGTATTTCTTTGCACTGATCACTGAGGAAGGCTTTCTTATCTCTTCTCGCTATTCTTTGGAACTCTGCATTCAGGTGCTTATATCTTTCCTTTTCTCCTTTGCTTTTCACTTCTCTTCTTTCACAGCTATTTGTAAGGCCTCCCCAGGCATCCATTTTGGCTTTTTGCATTTCTTTTCCACGGGGATGTTCTTGATCCCTGTCTTCTGTACAATGTCATGAACCTCTGTCCATAGTTCATCAGGCACTCATTCTATCAGATCTAGTCCCTTAAATCTATTTCTCACTTCCACTGTATAATCATAAGGGATTTGATTTAGGTCATACCTGAATGGTCTAGTGGTTTTTCCTACTTTCTTCAATTTCAGTCTGAATTTGGCAATAAGAAGTTCATGATCTGAGCCACAGTCAGCTCCCGGGGTTCTTTTTGCTGACTGTATAGAGCTTCTCCATCTTTGGCTGCAAAGGCTATAATCAATCTGGTTTTGGTGTTGACCATCTGGTGATGTCCATGTGTTGAGTCTTCTCTTGTGTTGTTGGAAGAGGGTGTTTGCTATGTCCAGTGCATTCTCTTGGCAAAACTCTTATTATCATTTGCCCTGTTTCATTCCGTATTCCAAGGCCAAATTTGCCTGTTACTCCAGGTGTTTCTTGACTTCCTACTTTTGCCTTCCAGTCCCCCATAATGAAAAGGACATCTTTTTTGAGTGTTAGTTCTAAAAGGTCTTGTAGGTCTTCATAGAACCGTTCAACTTCAGCTTCTTCAGCGTTACTGGTTGGGGCATAAACTTGGATTACTGTGATATTGAATGGTTTGCCTTGGAAATGAACAGAGATCATTCTGTCGTTTTTGAGATTGCATCCAAGTACTGCATTTCAGACTCTTTTGTTGACCATGATGGCTACTCCATTTCTTTTAAGGGATTCCTGCCCACAGTAGTAGATATAATGGTCATCTGAGTTAAATTCACCCATTCCCATCCATTTGAGTTCGCTGATTCCTAGAATGTTAACGTTCACTCTTGCCATCTCCTGTTTGTCCACTTCCAATTTGCCTTGATTCATGGACCTAACATTCCAGATTCCTATGCAGTATTGCTCTTTACAGCATCGGACCTTGCTTCTCTCACCAGTCCCATCTACAACTGGGTATTGTTTTTGCTTTGGCTCCATCCCTTCACTCTTTCTGGAGTTATTTCTCCACTGATCTCCAATAACATATTGGGCACCTAAGGACCTTGGGAGTTCCTCTTTCAGGATCCTCTCATTTTTCCTTTTCATACTGTTCATGGGGTTCTCAAGGCAAGAATACTGAAATGGTTTGCTATTTCCTTTTCCAGTGGATCACATTCTGTCAGACCTCTCCACCATAACCCTCCCATCTTGGGTGGCCCCACACAGCATGACTTAGTTTCATTGAGTTAAACAAGGCTGTGGTCTGTGTGATCTGATTTACTAGTTTTCTGTGATTATGGTTTGTGTGTCTGCCCTCTGATGCCTCTCATAATACCTACCGTCTTACTTGGGTTTCTCTTACATTGGACGTGGGGTATCTCTTCACGGCTGCTCCAGCAAAACACAGCCGCTGCTCCCTACCTTGGACGAGGGTTATCTCCTCATAGCCACCCCTCCTTACCTTGAACGTGGAGTATCTCCTTTAGGCCCTCCTGCGCCCATACAGCCACCGCTCCTTGGACATGGGGAAGCTCCTCCTGGCCACTGCCCCTGGCCTTAGGTGTAGGGTAGGTCCTCCCGGCCACTGCCCTTGACCTCGGACCTGTGGTAGCTCCTCTAACATGTAAACCATGTTACAGATTGTATTATTATATGCAAAGGCATTGTGTTAAACCCAATAAATGGGGATTATTAATAATACTAAAAAGTCAAATTCAGAAAGATAGAGTTGTATTCAGATTTGGATATTTCTTTTAAATTGCTGAAACTGTGTACAACTAAAATAATTTATCTAAATATATATACTGTGTATATTGCAGATTATAGCTCATATAAAACAATTGAATGCTATTTCTTAATAGAAATGGATGAATTACTTTATACAAATTTTTAACTACTTGAACTCAAGAGGATAATTATTTATATGTAATATTGAAAAGAGTGATTTTTTCTTCAGCTTATTTCACAGTCTCAAGCACAATTTTTAACAAGGAAACTGAGGCACAAAGAAGTTAAAATTATTTGACATAGGTTGCATAATCAATAATCGCAGAACTGATATTTTTACCCTAGATCTGTATAATTTCAAAGAAACTGAAACATTACAATATTTTCTATTATATGAAAAGATTTTTGTATGGAATTAAATAACTATGTTGGGTAAATAGAACTTGTAGCTGTGTAACAAAAATCACCAGAAGAATATGTCATTTCAGTAACAATCCATGAACAAGAAATTCTTTCAAATTCTCTCTCACATTTACCAATTTTCAACACAAGGACATAGAGCTTTAGGTAATTTAAGTAACCAATGAAATTCAAAACAATGCACTGGTTGAAAAATGTAGAGGCTAATTGGCTAAGTCTCCAGATGCTACTTTGGAAAATTTAGGAGTTAATGTCCCCTGGGAAAATCTCATACAGCTGCTTTTGATTAGGGAATGAAACAGTCAACTTGCAAGCCTTCTGAAACTCACACGTGCCTCCTGACTTGTAAATAATTAGTCAATTTATTTTTTGATGGCTGGTGTCCAGTAACTAGCAACAGAGAATAAAGGAAGGACAAAGAACAAAGACAGAGAAAGATAGGCTCATTCTCTATTAAATACATGATGTGAAACACTATAGTGAACTTGAACATAATTACACAAAAAGTTCCATTGGGCTACATCTTATTAATATGATTTTTGAACACTTTGAGTAATTTACTATAATGTTTAGAATAGCCTGAAAATAACACTTCTATGCACAAATAAGATAGTGATGAACTGAATACTCATGTTAAGGCATAAAGGAGGTATGCTTCTAGGTCCATTCACTTCTTCCAGAGTAGTTGTTATTCTGCAAGGTTAGTACCTATTTTCGATACTAATTACTTAAAAAGGTAGGCTATTTTTAGTTTTTTTTAATTAATATCTGAGTTTTGCCAAATTTGGTTTTTGCTTAAAATTATTTATTGTTAGCTAACCTTAATAGGAATAGGTTAATAGTTCAGGTATTGGAAATATATTTTAGTTTCCCCAATCTTCCTTTTTGTGTGCTTAATAATTACTTAAAATGTTTACTTAAAGCTCACTTTTATGATCCTCTATGGCATGTAAACATGTCTACATGTAAATGATGCATAACTCATTCTAGAATATTCAATAGATAATAATATAATTTAACAAAGGTCCTTAAGTGAAGCCAGTATTCAGGGAAGTCTAACCATAAGTAATAAAATAATTTCTAGATAAAACTTGGGTGAGAGACATGAGTTTTATTATAAAATATTGCTTTTCCCTATTACAACCACTTTTGTGCCCTCAGTCATGTCCGACTCTCTGTAACCCCATGGGCTGTAGCCCTGCAGGCTCCTCTGTCCATAGCATTTTCCAGGCAAAAATACTGCAGCAGGTTGCCTTTTCCTTCTCCAAGGGATCTTCCCAATTCAGGGAGCAAACCCAGGTCTCTTGCATCTCCTGCATTGGCAGGCAGGTTCTTTACCAGCTGAGACACCAGGGAAGAATTTTGATTAATTACTCCTATTTTTAAGTAGTTAAAGAAAATAATTAGTTGATTATTCAACTTACAAATTAACTATGTGCATATATTTTTGCAGAACATCCCAATTCTAGCAATTTATTCAACAGAAATTACACACACATACTAAAATAATTAATGAAGAATTGTTCATAACAGCAAAAAATTATAAACTACCCAATAAGTCATTACCTAATAAGTCAAATTTAAAATCATACAGTCATTTATGAAATGGAGCACTACATAAAAACTATTCAAAAGTAAAATAACTAAATCAACTGACAAGAAGACAAATATAAATCTACAGGAAGATAAATACAAACACTACTAAGTGGAAAAAGGAAAGGACAGTATGTAGTATATAAAAACAAAAGCATACACACATAATACGCATACATTCAAAATATGTAAGTTACCATTTCATATTGTTGAATAAAGCTTGTTCATTGTGTTTGTCTCTGTAAAAAAGTGGGATTTTCCGTACTTTTCATTCTATCTTACACTTCTGCACTAGGTATTTTTGTGAAAATATCTTTTTCTCTGGAATCAGATTATAAAGACAAAAAAGAAGTAATGTAGCAAATACATTTTAAAATATTCATTTAAAAGGACAACCATTTTAATAATTATGTGTAGCAGACTCTTGGTTATGTTTTAAAATATAAGCACTTTTATTCTTCTTTATACAGTAACAATCCAGAGACATATTGACAATTTTTTCTCTTAAGAATATGTTTTCATTTTTAAAAAGAAAAACATATATACATGCCGGGGTCCAGCCCTGGTGGATCCAGGGAATTGTAAGCGGGGATGGCGTCGGCGAGGATCAGGAAACAACTGCTTAATTAAATGTTAATTAAGGATATAAAGAGTAATAGAATAGGGATAGCTCAGTGAGGAAAGTCAGTGGAAAAAAGAGGCTGAAATAAGGATAGCTAAGTGAGGAAATTCAGTGGAGAAAAGAGGCTGAATAAAATTCCAAAGCAGGGAATTTACGTCACCTACAAAGGCCGCAGGCGTCCTCCTGTTCTCCTGAAGGAGAGGAGACACTAAGGCCTCCCCGGTCAGATCTTAGAAGCCCAGGCAAAATTAGTAGGCTTGACGAGCTTCCCCGCCTCAGAGGAAAAATTCAGCCAGAAGGTGAAAGAAAGAATGATATGGGGAGACCAAGTTTTGGTGAACAAGGCCCGCACTTTATTTTCCAAAGTAGTTTTTATACCTTAAGTTATGCATAGAGGATAATGGGGGAAGGGGTGGAGTCATGCAAGGACAGCAGTTCCTGATCCTAATAGAAGCCAGGCTTTCAAACTTAACATATGCAAAAGTTTAGGTGATTTACATCATCTTCTGGCCAGGAGGCCTGTTAACATTTTAAGAAACTTATTTTTCTCTAAAGGTGATTATTCTAAAGTCAGGCACCAGCCTCCAAAAAGCATTGGATAAAGTTGCATTCCTATAGGGCAAAGGTGTGGTGGGTTATAACAAGAAAAATAATTAACTCAAGGGTCCAAGATTACAAACATTAAAGCTACTACTTACACCAATTATATTAATCAATACACTGCCAGGGACACAGCAGGTAAGGGATATGGAGACTTAGCAGCAAACATTGACCCAACAAGTGAAAATCCCTTCACCAATACAATTTCTAATCAATCTTTTAACTGCTCAAAGGAATCTGTATTGAGACAGTTTAGAACATCTCATGCCTCTCACAGTTGGGAGGCTCTGAGCAATCACATGTGGCCGGAAAAACCTATTCAGGCAGGCTAGAGGACTTCCAAAGGAGTTTGTAGGTTGAAACACTGTCACACCCAGAAACTTTATTAACTGGAGCTATAAGTTAACTCTTTTTTCAGAGAGAGGTAGTGGGGGACAGCCCCACCGTAAAGTCAAAGGTGTAGTTGAGAGCACAAAGCAGAAAGTAGGCAGACTCTGGTTTTGAGGGTAGATGCTCGAGAATTTCCAGGGGGACTCCTGAGGCTCGATCCCGCCTTTGCGTATGCCAAGCCTCCTTCCTCATGACCTTTGCCAGGGGCGGAGCTCCTGCTCCCGGCATATACACACATACATTTACCTGAATATGTATATGCATATATACCTACACATATAGAGATATATGGGCTTCGCAGGTGGCACTAGCAGTAAAGAAGTGAAAGTGAAAGTCACTCTGTCATGTCCGGCTCTTTGCAACCCCATAGACTGTCCAGTCCATGGAGTTCTCCAGGCCAGAATACTGGAGTGGGTAGCCTTTCCCTTTTCCGGGGGATCTTCCCAACCCAGGGATCAAGCCCAGGTCTCCTACATTGCAGGCAGATTCTTTACCAACTGAGCTATGAGAGTAAGCCCCTTAGTGGTAAAGAACCTGCTTGCCAATGCAGGAGATGGAAGAGATTCGGGCTTGATCCTTGGGTCAGGAAGATCCCCTGGAGGAGGGCATGGCAACCCACTCCAGTATTCTGGAGAATCCTATGGACAGAAGAGGCTGGCAAGCTACAGTCCATAGGGTTACACAGAGTCTGATATGACTGAGGTGACTTAGTACTCAGGTACACATGCAGATATCTACATATATATGTAGATAACACAGAAATAGATAGGTTGACACAGATATACACATCAGCAGTCATTTCTGAAGTAAATGAGCATAATTACCTGTATTATTCTCCTAATCCTGCTATTTGAATGGCTCTATCTCCGTTAGGCCAGGGATATGCACTTTGCCTGTTCAAACAATGACAAAGATTCCATATGGATCTGTCTATGATATCTAGGACATTGCACATGGCACGCAACAGAAACCTATGAGGATTTGCATTCTGATTACTCTTCTGATTTCAAAAATCACGACTCCAATATTGCTAGACAAAAAATACTTCGCATTATTTAATCTTTTTGTTGCTGATGTGTTTTGAAAAACTCTACCAATTATGCCTAAAATGGAAATTCTTTATTTGCAGAAAAGTGAATACTCTCCATGTTGAAGTATCATTCTGCTCTGCCAGCAGCCATAGCCAGACCTGAGGATTTCAGCAAGTCAGATAAATTAATTAGTGGAACCACCAATTAATTGGCAGCCCATTTATCAGAAAAGCTTAATGACTCTGACACAAGCCCATATCTCATCTCACAACCTGCTGTACCACCCCTGCTCCCTGCAGCTGTGCCTTGTTGTCCTGTAGAACACCAGCATGCTCGCAAAATGCTTGCCGCAATCCATTTCCCGGGGTTCTCCACATCCCTGGGGCAGGAGCCTGGCGGAGATTTGGGCCAAACGCTGTGGCCGTGATGCCAGTCTTTTTCTCTTCTGCCCAGTCCTTTTGGCCTGTTTACATGGTAGTAGCAGATGGTTTCCCATCCTCAGATGTTTTGCAAATCTCAAAAAGGCAAAAAATAAAAAGTTTCACTGCCGCCATTTCATTTTTCATGCCGAAAGAAACAGATTCAGAATGAAAGAGAGGTACAGGGAAATATGTGTGTCTCAGTGAAAAATGGCAAAATGTCATTCTCACTTCTATTAAATGGAAAGGAATTATGTCCTAGGCAGTTTCCATGTGTCATTCATTTAAGTTGAATTTAATAGCTTATTTTATTTGCTTATATCATGCTTATCTTAAAAACATCCAAATAGATGAAATGCGAAAGCATTCTACCTCCTTTGTAAATGTTGGTTTATATTCAAATTGTTCATTTTCTTTGGGAAAAAAAATAACTCCCAAAAATTGCAAAAGGAAAAAGTTAGAAGCACACTCAAACCCTAGCTCTTATTCTGAAGATGTTTACTGAAAATGTCACCCTTCTGTACTTTCATTCCTGCCGCAACAATATTCCTTCTTCACTCCTGCTGGCTTTAGCACAAATACAGATTTTAAGTGTAAATTGCAGTTTGTAATCACCAAATTTAAAATCAGCACTTGTTTTCACGGTTTTACCACATTAAAATGTTTAGGTAACTGCTAAATGTATTTCAAAACAATAGTGAAGCTGTTAATCACTGATTATAACTAAAATGATCTGCCAGAAAGGACTGGATACCAGTGAGTGGGTGATAGGCTTTGCTGGTAGCTCACATGGTAAAGAATCTACCTGCAGTGCAATGAAGTGAAAGGATCATTTGATAAGACAGTAGATCAAAGATTGTTCTATTTGAGGACAGCCTATTCTCAGGAAGGCTCTTAAGCAGGGCTTGTATACTGGATAAGGCTGAGAGGCATGTGTGTAGTAGGTTTAAGTTTAAGAACCTGAGGGAAGAAGAGAAGCTTAACTGGAATTTGGTCAATTCTATGTATCTTAGTAAATCACAGCAGATGGTGACTGCAGCCATGAAATTAAAAGACACTTTCTCCTTGGATGAAAAGCCATGACCAACCTAGACAGCATATTAAAAAGCAGAGACATTACTTTACCAACAAAAGTCCATCTAGTCAAAGCTATGGTTTTTCCAGTAGTCGTGTATGGATGTGAGAGTTGGACTATAAACAAAACTGAGTGCATAAGAATTGATGCTTTTGAACTATGGTGTTGGAGAAGATTCTTGAGAGTCCCTTGGACTACAAGGAGACCAAACCAGTCAATCCTAAAGGAATTCAGTCCTGAATACTCATTGCAAGCATTGATGCTGAAGCTCCCTTATTTGGGCCACTTGATATGAAGAGTTGACTCACTGGAAAGACCCTGATGCTGGAAAAGACTGAGGGCAGGAGGAGAAGGGGGCAACAGAGGATGAGATGGTTGGATGGCATCACCGACATGAGTTTGAGCAAACTCTGGGAGATAGTGAACAACAGGGAAACCTGTTGTGCTGCAGTCTACGGAGTTGCAAAGAGTCAGACACAACTTAGTGACTGAACAACAACAACAATATTCATAACTTCATTTGCAAAATAAATTTGCATTTGCAAATTGGAAGTTGCAGTGTCCCACATAGTAAGATATTTTCTTTAAGGACTATTTTATTCTTAGGCATCATGACCAAGAGTCAATAATAGCATCTGACAAGATGTAGTATTTTGTACACCTCAAAGTATTTATTTCATTTGACCTTCACCAAAACCCTGTGAGATAAGTAAGAAAGTTTTTATCATATTAAACTTAACAAGTTTATGTATTAAGCTTCACACACTGTAGAAATGGGACCTAGTAAGAGAAGTAATATTTTCGTGGTTTTACCGGCATTTAGATGAGAAAACTAGACTATAGCCTAGATCAGTGTTTCTAAAAAAAAAATTTCTTTAATCAGTCCAGGTAAAAAGTTTTTATAATGTTATTTTTGTAACCACCACCCTCATTAAATCTTAATACCACAGATAAACTATACACTGATATTTTATATATGTCTATTTGTGCATTATTCATAAAATATGGTTTTACACTCAACAACCAATTTTTACCTACTTGTGGGTAGTGTCATGTTGCTGACAATGTATGGGTTAGGTTGCCAATCTCTACTGCCCCTTGTTAACCAACACAGCATAAGTACCTTCACGGATATTGATAGCACTCATGCTGGCTTAGTTAATTTGCACAACAAAATTCACATCCATTTTATAAATGAGAAAATTAAAACCCATAGTTTCAGTAATTTGCACAATGGCACATATCTAGTGCATGCTGGAGAAAAGACATAAACCAAAGTCCTACCATTTAGTTATTTCAATAAAACATATTTTAAAAGACCATTCTCAGTTTCTCGTTAAACCATCATTAAATGAAAAATAGAAAAAATCATCAAGACAACAATTGAATTTAAAATGTTATTCACATGAAAATAGCCTTTCAAGTAATAACAATGGCAAGTTCTGTTTTATCGTTCTGTCTTGGGTTATGTGTTAATTCATAAATCATACATGCTTTATCTCAGATGCTGAGTACAAGATAATATAAACCATTGTCATAGTTGCCAGTACCTAAATGTCCTTTAGTATATTTGGAACTATCTTATTAAGAGACTGTTGATAGGAGGCAAAAACAATCTTCTACTATAAAAGCCCCAGTGCCAGACATCTTTTTCCCGGCCTTTATTGTCCTGAAGAAGTATGCATTTGACTAATTCTTGGCCTCCCTCAAACTGAATCGCAAGCTACTGAAGCAAGGAATAGGGACAGCTGGCAACACACACAGAAACACCCACTTTGTGGGTTATTGGGAGAAACTGGCAATGGCTGCTACAGTGGATAGTTCTGTCTCATCGTCTCTGAGCCTAGCTGGTCTCCAAGTTTCTTTTTTCCTGCTTATCTTCTCAGGCTGGTTTTTCAGCCTTCTGTATCTCTTGGCACTAACAAATATTTTTATAATAAACTTTTTCTGCTTAAATAATTCAGAATTGATATTTCATAGTTGTAACCTAAACCTCTGCTTGGTACATCGAAAGAACTCAATAATAACTCTTAAGAAATACAATCCTCTAAGAATAAATTGCATATGATGATAAAATCTCTTGGGGTTTATTTTGTAGTTCAATGAAAAATAGGATATATTTTATATACAGCTTGTCAGAAATACAGTTCTGCATAAAGTATGGTATACCTGAATTTAGTCTTTGTGAATATTATCAAAGTCTTTCTTAGAATGTAAGAAGATACTAATAGGTCAAGATTCCTAGTTTTTAAATATTTAATATAAGGTGATTCTTAATTATAACTTATACATTAATACTTTTCCCAGCAACTGAGGAAATTTCTAGAATCTAGAAATATTTTACTTTCTCTTTCATTGTTAGTGTATAACAAAATTTATTTACAGATTTAAGTATAACAGAATAAAAGCACCAAAGAAATTCTAAGAAATGAATGACATGACAAGTGAAGAATTGGAACTCTAATGATAGCAGGATCCAAATAGGTCACATTTAATACAGGACCTGAAATCTAATCAGATTAACAGGTCTTAAAACTAGCTTTTCATTCTTGTCTTCTAGGAATTGTTTAATGATGCAAGGTTTATACCCTTGATTTTAATATCATATCAAATTGCTGTCCAGAACCATATTGTTTAATTTCAGACTAATTTTCCAACTAACATTTGCAAAATCATTCTATTGACTATTTATGCTCAATAGAAATGTTCTACATTTTTTTTCTTAAATTTTATTTTATTTTTAAACTTTACGTAATTGTATTAGTTTTGCCAAACATCAAAATGAATCCATCACAGGTATACATGTGCTCCCCCTCCTGAACCCTCCTCCCTCCTCCCTCCCCATACCATCCCTCCAGGTCGTCCCAGTGCACCAGCCCCAAGCATCCAGTATCGTGTATCAAACCTGGACTGGCAACTCGTTTCTTACATGATATTTTACATGTTTCAATGCCATTCTCCCAAATCTTCCCACCCTCTCCCTCTCCCACAGAGTCCATAAGACTGTTCCATACATCAGCATCACTTTTGCTGTCTCGTACACAGGGTTATTGTTATCATCTTTCTAAATTCCATATATATGCGTTAGTATACTGTATTGGTGTTTTTCCTTCTGGCTTACTTCACTCTGTATAATAGGCTCCAGTTTCATCCACCTCATTAGAACTGATTCAAATGTATTCTTTTTAATGGCTGAGTAATACTCCATTGTGTATATGTACCACAGCTTTCTTATCCATTCATCTGCTGATGGACATCTAGGTTGCTTCCATGTCCTGGCTATTATAAACAGTGCTGCAATGAACATTGGGGTACACGTGTCTCTTTCCCTTCTGGTTTCTTCAGTGTGTATGCCCAGCAGTGGGATTGCTGGGTCATAAGGCAGTTCTATTTCCAGTTTTTTAAGGAATCTCCACACTGTTCTCCATAGTGGCTGTACTAGTTTGCATTCCCACCAACAGTGTAAGAGGGTTCCCTTTCCTCCACACCCTCTCCAACATTTATTATTTGTAGACTTTTGGATCGCAGCCATTCTGACTGGTGTGAAATGGTACCTCATAGTGGTCTTGATTTGCATTTCTCTGATAATGAGTGATGAGCATCTTTTCATGTGTTTGTTAGCCATCTGTATGTCTTCTTTGGAGAAATGTCTATTTAGTTCTTGGCCCATTTTTTGATTGGGTCATTTATTTTTTAATTCATAGATAGCTCATGATAAATTCATAAGCAAGCAGAATTTGTGATTAATTTTTGAATTCATATGCAGATATACTTTATATAAAACATGTATTCTAAAAATTTTACATAAAAATGTATTTCTTTTAAATAAAATTACATTTTAAATGTTTAAAGGAAGTTTATTATTTATCATTTTAAAAAATCAGTCCATGTATTAATATCAATATTTCATTTTTGACAGTAGTTTTTAATGATGTTAAAAGTTTTAATATTTATAGCTCAGTTCAGTTCAGTTCAGTCGCTCAATCATGTCTGACTCTTTGCGACCCCATGAATCGCAGCACGCCAGGCCTCCCTGTCCATCAACAACTCCCGGAGTTTACTCAAACTTGTGTCCATCGAGTCGGTGATGCCATCCAGCCATCTCATCCTCTGTCATCCCCTTCTCCTCCTGCCCCCAATCCCTCTCAGCATCAGAGTCTTTTCCAATGAGTTGACTCTTCGCATGAGGTGGCCAAAGTGCTGGAGTTTCAGCTTTAGCATCAATCCTTCCAAAGAACACCCAGGACTGATTTCCTTTAGAATGGACTGGTTGGATCTCCTTGCAGTCCAAGGGACTCTCATGAGTCTTCTCCAGCACCACAGTTCAAAAGCATCAATTCTTCGGCGCTCAGCTTTCTTCACAGTCCAACTCTCACATCCATACATGACCACTGGAAAAACCATAGCCTTGACTAGACAGACCTTTGTTGGCAAAGTAATGTCTCTGCTTTTGAATATGCTATCTAGTTTTGTCATAACTTTCCTTCCAAGGAGTAAGCGTCTTTTAATTTCATGGCTGCAATCACCATCTGCAGTGATTTTATAGTTACAAGCAGTCAAATTAAATTACCTTTAAATGGAATAGATATCTCAATGTACATGTTAATGATATAGGAGCAATAGAAAATTAAAGGTATACTCTAATAAAGACAAATATATTCAAAACGGCTGCTATGTAAATCCAGGAGAAGAAATGACAAGTTTTACATAGCCTTGAGAAGGAAACAGGAAACAAATACCTATCTGGAAACTTTGTAAACAATTTACGTGTTACTTAGTTTAACCTTTAAACAACCCAAGAAAAGGAATTACTATCCCCATTTCTTAAATATAAAAAAGATACTCAGAATTTAATAGGTCCATATCACATATATAGTAATTAGAAGAACTTTGAGACAACTTTCAATCAAAATTGAATATAACTTAACTCCTCTGAAAACTGATTCTCATATGTAATAAAATATAATTTGGCTCCAAAATCACTGCAGATGGTGACTGAAGCCATGAAATTAAAAGACACTTGCTCCTTGGAAGAAAAGCTATGACCAACCTAGACAGCATATTAAAAAGCAGAGACATTATTCTGCCAACAAGGTCCATCTAATCAAAGCTATAGCTTTTCCAGTAGTCATGTATGGGATGTGAGAGTTGGACTGTAAAGAAAGCTGAGCACCGAAGAATTGATGCTTTTGAATTGTGATGTTGGAGAAGACTCTCAAGAGTCCCTTGGACTGCCAGGAGATTCAACCGGTCCATCCGAAAGGAAATCAGTCCTGAATATTCATTGGAAAGACTGATACTGAAGCTGTAACTCCAATACTTTGGCCACCTGATCTGAAGAACTGACTCATTGGAAAAGACCCTGATGCTAGGAAAGATTGAAAGCGAGAGGAGAAGGGGGCGACCGAGAATGAGATGGTTGGATGGCATCACCGACTCAATGGACATAATTTTGAGCAAGCTCTGGGTGTTGGTGATGAACAAGGAAGCCTGGCATGCTGTAGTCCATGGGGTAGCAAAGAGTAGGACACGACTGAGTGACCAAACTGAATAAAATGTAACAGGCATTCAGTCCATATTTGATGTATGAATATATAGATGAAGTAATTAAATTTAATTTAAAAATCTTGATCTCAATATATGTATTACCAATTTATCTTTAATGCTGATCAAGTTTTTATATCTTTTTTCAATACATTCAAATCTTTCTCAGAGTTCTCTGGATAGCTTTTGCTTCGTTCTTCTCTCTCTCTTTCTGCCATTGAGAACATAGTGAGAAGGAAACTGCAAACGAAGGATAGAGCTCTCCATCACCAGATATTGGTAGCACCTTATTCTTTGACTTCCTGTCTCCAGAACTGAGATATAACAAGTTTTGATTGCTTATACAACACAGTCTATGGTATGCTAAGCAGATAAATTCAGGGACTTAAATCAATTCCCTTATTTTTTTGCCCAATATTTATTTAAAGAAATATGTGTGGGTGTGCCTGCATGCTCGGTCGCTTCAGTCATGTAGCCCACCAAGTTTCTCTGGCCATGGGATACTCCAGGCAAAAATACTAGAGTGGGTTGCCATGTCCTCTTCCAAGGGATCTTCCTGACCCAGGGATTGAACCTGCATCTCCTGAGTTGCACTGCAGGTGGGTTTTTTTATCCCTGCATTGCAGGGGGTTTTTTTTACCACTGAGCCACTGGGGAAGCCCTTCCAGAAATACATTTCTTTTATATATATATATATAAATTTATACACATCATCACACTGCTGGTTCTCATATTTAAGAGAATTATGTGATTCAAATACAGTTGCCTCTAGTTGCTTCCCCACTTCTAGGTTAGGACTAATTTTGTTAATTGACACTTGTCCTGCCACTTTATAATTTCAAAAATAAAATGGTACTCTTCTCCACTCCATTTTTCCTTTTCCTTTTTTATTGCTTCTAATATTACTTTTTGTTATTGTGGTTATGGGATTTCAAGAGATCCTGTGCTCAATCTAACATTCTAACCAAAAGTTACTCACTTCAATCCTTTTAAAATTGAAATTATTCTTGACTCAAGTTTCATTTTATGAGCACAGTGAAGAGTAGGATGAATCTATTTTCTTAAGATGCAAACAAAATTTGGGATTACACAATCCAGGGAAATTGCTCTGATCTGGTCTTCAGTCATAAAGACATAGGTCTTTTAAAACTACCATTTTAGTATTTGAGCAGGAATTTATCGAGCATCTATTATATACCAGACAGTAGCATAATAGTGGTTTTTTTTTTTTTCCAATATTTTGAATGGATATATTTTGACTTATTCTCTCCTTTTGCCTTCCTTCTTTGATCCCTTTCTCACTTTCTTCTATTTATTTTGTAAGTTATGTAAGTAATGCATGGGTACATTATGCTTAAAAATAAACAATAAAAACTTTACAGATAGGAACAAAGTGCTCTTATAGCATTCTACTCCTCTACAATTCTACTCATACTACCACTAGCTGTACCAGTTAGACATCTGGGGGATGGTGTCATATGTCTATTGTGGGGGATGTTAACATAATTTATAACTGTGTGTGTGTATATATATACATATATATATATGTATAATCAAAAAGTATACTTTAGAGTTCTATTCATGCTGGTGTGCATAGTTCTCCTTTATTCTTTTTCTCTTTCTGTATTATTTTCCACAATACAAAAATATGTGTTCTAAAATTCTCCATTAAATAACAAGTAACATAGAGATCACAGTACTCTAAGTCAATCAGACCTAACTAGAAGAAGCAGAGAAGGATGTCCTAAAGGAAGATGGATCAACTTGGGAACTAATATGTAGTGTTTTGAAAAGCATATGGAAAGACACCAGGGAAAATCTATTATCACTTACTTCCTGAATTTTCTTTGCTTAATCTATGAGGATGGGAAAGTCAATGACTTAATTAAAGAGGGAATAAGAGGAGAGAAGAGAAAAGAGTTCCTAATATGGGCATGTGCTTATATTTCTATATACTTATGTAATATATAAAAACATTCTGGAAGAAAAAAAAAAAAAAAACATTCTGGCCCAAAGTGTTCTCTTTAGAAATAATTATAATATTCTACAGATTTGGCATTATGGAAATTACAGATTTCAAGGACTTGATTCTCTTTAATTTAGGGCTTAGCTTTCCACCCATAGCCCTAATACACTTCCTCTGGAATATTTCTTCTACATTCTCAAAACCAGATTTAGTATACAAAGTTTTCTTGAACAGAAGGCACACTATGCATGGAGAGTTTGTGTATTTCTTACCCAAAGAAAGTAGATTAATCCTAGACCCTACATTAGAGAGGAAGCATTATCAGGTCACAGCATAATCAATTATCTTATTGAATTGAAAATTCATTTCACTTTCACCTAACCTAAATAAGAGCTGTTATGAATTCTGAAAATGAAATAAAGAAACAATCATAAAATAAGATTTTTCCATTTCTGAAAAAATCTTTAGCTACCTTATTGAGATTTTTATCTTTATTATTATTTCAATTCCTAAGAGTATAAGACAAAATTATAGAAACTAAGAACAGGGATTTAAAAGGAGCATCAGCAAGATTTGCATTGTTTTCATCTTTGTTATCTCTGTAGGAACAAGTATAGTTTTATAAATCAGAATTTTCTTTGAAGAAGCCCAAAGATTCAATGGCATTGTGCAGTGTTTTGCAAATCATTATTTTAAGTCTCAGAAAGATGGAACTTCTTTAGTTTATTCAGCCCTTCTGACATGGTAATCTGAATAGTATTATCCATAATAATGGGATTTTACTTTCTTAATTTATCTTCCAAGATTTACTCTATCCTTATTCTGTCTCCAAAGCTTTTACCATGGTGATTATCTACTGCAGTAGTAAAGCCACAAGGATTCATGAAGAGAGATTTTTTGTGTGTGATTTTAGCTGCTTATGTTTTATCAGCCTTTTTTTTTTTTTTTTCTGGTGATTTGTGTTATAATAACCCTAATACATTACCCAGAGTCCTTTCTCCTCTAATTCTCTTTGTCAAAATGAGACTCATGATCCATGCATGTAACCTTTCCCCATGTAGAATGAATATTTAAAGTAGAACAGGTTAAAGTAAAAACTGATTCAGTAGGAATTTAGCTATCAGTAAACATAATTTTAAAAGAAAGTAGCATGCTATTTTTCAACAGAAGTTTTAGTGAATATCTAATATCTAACATCCTTTTATTTAATACAGTACCTGTTTCTAAGGGGGAAAATTTGCTAACATGTAAATTAATTGTTACTGTGATGTAGCAAATTGCTTTACAAAATGGACTTCTATTAAAAATATAAACAAAACTGATTTTTAAGTAAAATAAAACTTTTTATACAGTATAATAAAACTTTATTTTATTATATGAATATGTTGAGTTTCATCTTTATAATCAATATTTTCAAAAATGAACTCTTCATATTCAGAGTAATATCACATAAAAAAATACACATACTAAAAAGGAAATTATACATTTTCTTAGTATTTCTTGAAGATACTAAAATTATTTCCTTTTTATTTCATTTCCATAATTGAATGCTTTTATCTATATATATTATATATCCCTACACACATATATATAATTGTATATTTTAAAATCATACATATTTATGTAAGTATACACAAATAAAGAAAATTTAAATAATTAATATTTTCTTTTGCTGTGAAAGGATTCAACTCCTGTTATTTTGAATTCACAGCTTATACTATCTTCATTGCAGTTTGTTACCTAGTTTTACATATTTAAAAAGAAGTATTCAATTAACAAGTTTATTTAAAAGCATTGTTTAGTTACTCTTATATGCCCCTAGAATCTATTTGCGGCATTGGACAAAAGTCAACACAGTATACGTCACTCATCTCTTTAAAGTTTCTTATCATATCCAGGGAAGATAAATATTAAACAAGTAGATGTCATAAATCTGACTGAATTAGAAGAAAAAAGTTTATATCAGATTTGGAAATTTTTTACTTGAAATTAATAACAAACAAAAGTTTAAAATAAATTGAAAAGTACACATGAGGCAAAGGCCAATTTAAAAATTAATAAAAAGTTTATGTAGCAATATTAGGGTCAGTTCACACAGATTTCAGGAAAAAATATTAAGTAATGAATTGATTTAGTAAATATTTTGTGTGTGTATGTGTGTTCCGAATAGGAAAAGGGGTACGTCAAGGCTGTATATTGTCACCCTGCTTATTTAACTTCTATGCAGAGTACACCATGAGAAACGCTGGGCTGGATGAAGCACAAGCTGGAATCAACATTGACGGGGGAAATATCAATAACCTCAGATATGTAGATGACACCACCCTTATGGCAGAAAGTGAAGAGGAACTAAAGAGCCTCTTGATGAAATTTAAAGAGGAGAGTGAAAAAGTTGGCTTAAAGATTAACATTCAGAAAACTAAGATCTTGGTATCTGGTCCCATCACTTCATGGCAAATAGATGGGGAAACAGTGGAAACAGCATCAGACTTTATTTTTCTGGACTCCAAAATCACTGTGGATGGTGATTGCGGCTATGAAATTAAAAGACGCCTATTCCTTGGAAGGAAAGTTATGACCAACCTGAGTGAGTGACGTTGCTCAGTCGTGTCCTACTCTTTGCAACCCCATGGACTATAGCCTACCATGCTCCTCCGTCCAGGGGATTTTCCAGGCAAGAGTACTGGAGTGGGTTGCCATTTCCTTTTCCAGAGGATCTTCCTGACCTAGGGATTGAACCCAGGTTTTCCACATTGTAGGCAGACACTTTACTGTCTGAGGCACCAGGAAAGTCCAACCTAGATAGCATATTTAAAAGCAGAGACATTACTTTGCTGACAAAGGTCCATCTAGTCAAGGCTGTGGTTTATCCAGAAGTCATGTATGGATGTGAGAGTTGGACTATAAAGAAAGCTGAGTGCAGAAGAATTGATGCTTTTGAACTGTGGTGTTGGAGAAGACTCTTGAGAGTCCCTTGGACTGCAAGGAGATCCAATCAGTCCTTCCTAAAGGAGATCAGTCCTGGGCGTCCATTGGAGGGACTGATGCTGAGGTTGAAACTCCAATACTTTGGCCATCTGATGTGGAGAGCTAACTCATTTGAAAAGACCTGGATGCTGGGAAAGATTGAGGGCAGGAGGAGAAGGGGATGACAGAAAATGAGATGGTTGGATGGCATCACTGACTGATGGGTTTGGGAGGACTCCAGGAGTTGGTGATGGACAGGGAGGCCAGGGGTGCTGCGGTTCATGGGATCGCAAAGACTCGGACACGACTGAGCGACTGAACTGGAACTGTGTGTGTGCACACTCAGTTGCTCATTTGTGCCCAACAATGGGTAGGCAATTGTACAAAACAGGCATAAAAGAACAAAAAAAAATTCATAATTTATATGTATGGTGGGCCTCCCTGGTGATGAGTCTGCCTGCAGTGCGGGAGACCTGAGTTCAGTCCCTGTTAGGAAGATCCCCTGGAGAAGGAAATGGCAATCCACTCCAGTATTCTTGCCTGGAAAATCCCATGGAATGAGGAGCCTGGCAGGCTGTAGTCTATGGGGTTGCAGAGTCAGACATGACTGAGCGACTTCACTCACATTTATGGTGTGATAAATGACAGTGAGAAATACATGTCACAGAAGGAGGATGGGGATAGGAAATTCTAAGTTTCTAGTAGATGTATAAGTTAAATATCTTAACTAAGAAGGCCTCATGAAAGGTGATACTTATGAGAAGATATGAAGGAAGAGAGTTGAATTTTGTTTGTGTCTCAAGGCAGAGCATTCTGGGCAAGAGATACAGCAATTAATTTTGATACTTTAACCATATTACTTGCAAAATAACTCTCAATTGTTGATGACACATTTCAGATTCCAAGTTTTTGCATTGAATCAAAGAGCTAATTTATAATCCTACCTTGGTTGCTGTTATTAATAAAGGACCTATTTTAAATATAATGAGCACATGACCTGATTGTTTGAATGCCCACTCATCTCCAGAATCTTCACTACAACTGTCAGTTTCATTTCTTCCCTGAATTTTAAAGAAAATATATCTTTTCCTATGACAGTGCATTCCTTACTAAAATAAAATTGATGTTTGCCTCTGGCATCACAATTTACTATTCCCAAGTTGCTACCAACCTCTGGGAAATATTGATGCTGTTCCAATAGTGTTCTAACTAGAGCAGCTCTGGGGATAGTTTGGGACTTTTTTTTTTTTCCTTTTTGGAGAAGGAAATGGCAACCGACTCCATTATTTTTGCCTGGAAAATCCTGTAGACAGAGGAGCCTGCGGGGTTATAATACATGGGGTCTCTAAGAGTCGGACATAATTGAACGACTGAGCATTCATGGATGTATGGGATTTTGTAAATCTGAACAATGAGTGAATGTTTTTGGCATCTTCTGACTCAAACAATTGATGAATTTGCTTTTATGAACTTCGTTTGACTTTCTACTCTGGAAACAACTATAGCCCCTAGCATACTGAGGTGTTTGTAATGACACAATATTTTCATTTGGGCTAATATATTACTGAATGGCAATCAAAAGTAAAATTCCCTTATAATATGCAGTAGTACTATATTTCTTTGCTTAAAATATTTTTCTTATAGCTAATGGGCATAAATGCAGTAGTTACAATATAAAATATTACAGTATAAATCTTATGATGTGTAAGGAGAATGTTCAGTTCAGTTCAGTTCAGTTCAGTTGCTCAGTCATATCCGAGTCTTTGCGATCCCGTGGAATGGTGATCGCCAGGGTTCCCTGTCCATCACCAACTCCCAGAGTTTAATCAAACTCATGTCCATTGAGTTGATGAAGCCATCCAGCCATCTCATCCACTGTTGTCCCCTTTTCTCCCCACTTTCAATCTTTCCAAACATCAGGGTCTTTTCAAATGAGTCAGTTCTTCGCATCAGGTGGCCAAAATATTGGAGTTTCAGTTTCAGCATCAGTCCATCCAATGAACATTCAGGACTGATTTCCTCTACGATGGACTGGTTGGATCTCCTTGCAGTCCAAGGGACTCTCAAGAGTCTTCTTCAACACCATAATTCAAAAGCATTAATTCTTTGGTGCTCAGCTTTCTTTATAGTCCAACTCTCACATCAATACATGACTATGGCAAAAAACCAAAGCTTTGACTACACGAACCTTTATTGGCAAAGTAATGTTTCTGCTTTTTAATATGCTGTCGAGGTTGGTCGTAACTTTTCTTCCAAGGAGCAAGCATCTTTCAATTTCATGGCTGCAGTCATCATCTGCAGTAATTTTGCAGCCCCAAAATATAAAATCTGTCACTGTTTCCATTGTTTCCTCATCTATTTGCCATGAAGTGATGGGACTGGATGCCATGATTTTAGTTTTCTGAATGTTGAGCTTTAAGCCAAATTTTTCACTGTCTTCTTTCACTTTCATCAAGAGGCTCTTTAGTTCTTCTTCACTTTCTGCCATAAGGGTGGTATCATCTGCATATTTGAGTTACTGATATTTCTCCTGGCAATCTTGATTCCAACTTGGGCTTCATCCAGAAGAGCATTTCTCGTGATGTACTCTGTATATAAGTTAAATAAGCAGCCTTGACATACTCCTTTCCCTATTTGGAACCAGTCTGTTGTTCCATGTCCAGTTCTAACTGTTCCTTCCAGACCTGCATTCAGATTTCTCAAGAGGCAAGTCAGGCGGTCTGGTATTCCCATCTCTTTCCGAATTTTCCACAGTTTATTGTGATCCACACAGTCAAAGTCTTTAGCATAGTCAATAAAGCAGAAGTAGATGTTTTCTTGGAACTTTCTCACTTTTTTTGATGATCCAACGGATGTTGGCAATTTCATCTCTGGTTCCTCTGCCTTTTCTAAATCCAGGTTGAACATTTGGAATTTCATAGTTCATGTACTATTGAAGCCTGGATTGGAGAATTTGAGCATTACTTTGCTAGTGTGTGAGATGAGTGCAATTGTGTGTTAGCGTCAGCATTCTTTGGCATTGCCTTTCTTTGGGATTAGAATGAATACTGGCCTTTTCCAGTCCTGTGACCATCGCTGAGTTTTCCAAATTTGTTGGCATATTGAGTTCAGCACTTTCACAGAATCATCTTTTAGGATTTGAAATAGCTCAACTGGAATTCCATCATCTCCACTAACTTTGTTTGTATTGATGCTTCCTAAGGCAAGGAGATCCAACCAGTCCATTCTGAAGGAGATCAGCCCTGGGTGTTCTTTGGAAGGAATGATGCTAAAGCTGAAACTCTAGTACTCTGGCCACCTCATGGGAAGAGTTGACTCATTGGAAAAGACTCTGATGCTGGGAGGGATTGGGGGCAGAAGGAAAAGGGGACAACAGAGGATGAGATGCCTGAATGGCATCACTGACTCGATGAGTTTGAGTGAACTCCGGGAGATGGTGATGGACAGGGAGGCCTGGTGTGCTACGGTTCATGGGGTTGCAAAGAGTTGGACACGACTGAGTGACTGAACTGAACTGAAGGCCCAGTTGACTTCCTAATCCTGGATGTCTGGCTCTAGGTGAGTGATCACACCATTGTGGGTATCTGGGTCATGAAGATCTTTTTTGTATAGTTCTTCTGTGTATTCTTGCCACTTCTTAATATCTTCTCCCTCTGTTAGGTCCATACCATGTCTGTCGTTGATTGTGCCCATCTTTGCATGAAATGTTCCCTTGGTATCTCTAACATTCTTGAAGAGATCTCTGGTTTTTCCCATTCTGTTGTTTTCCTCTGTTTCTTTGCATTGATCACTGAGCAAGACTTTCTTATCTCTCCTTGCTATTCTTTGGAACTCTGCATTCAAATGGGTATATCTTTCGTTTTCTCCTTTGCTTTTCGCTACTCTTTTCATAGCTATTTGTAAGGCCTCCTCCGCTCTGGTATAGGGTGCCCATGACATAAACTTTATGTATAATGTGTATTAGCCCAAAGTTTCTCATACGGAAAACTTTCTTTAAGATACTGAAATATGATAGAAATCAGAAGTCATTTTATTTATGCAAGTTCATTTCATGATACCATTTGTTGATGAATATTCTTGCTTTACACAGGATCCTCATTCTGTGTAGGTAAAGATTATCCATATCTTTTAGATTTTATCTCTCTTGATCCATATTGTGGCTGAGTTTTTTTGATGTGATAGTCAAGTTTAAATTTCCTAATAAAAAGTCAAATTTATCAATTATAGTTAAATGATCTATTCTTCTATCTTAATGTATTGAATTTACCTGAGAATAAAATATTAAGTAGATGAAATTGGTATTTACTGCTTACTGCCATCCAAAGCAAATAAATATTTTTAAATTACATGTACTTACCTTTTTCCTCCACCCTTTTAGTAGTCTTCAGTCACATAGCATGCTGCTGCTGCTGCTGCTAAGTCACTTCAGTCGTGTCTGACTCTGTGAGACCCCATAGACGGCAGCCCACCAGGCTCCCCTGTCCCTGGGATTCTCCAGGCAAGAACACTGGAGTGGGTTGCCATTTCCTTCTCCAATGCATGAGAGTGCAAAGTGAAAGTGAAGTCACTCAATTGTGTCTGACTCTTCATGACCCCGTGGACGGTAGCCTACCAGGCTCCTCTGTCCATGGGATTTTCCAGGCAAGAGTACTGGAGTGGGTTGCTGTTTCCTTCTCCATGCCATAAAAAGATCTCTGATATTATTTATGAATTGATATACCTTGGAGTACAGTGGGGATCATTACTTGGTAAAATTAACTGGGGATTAATTTATTTGAATATCCTTTGTCTGGATCCTCTTCTGCAATGCCAATATACTAATCTGTAATGTCACTAACAAGAAAGACTATAAAGAGTGCCCAATATTGAGGTTACAGTGATGTGAGCTTGAGTTACAGCTCTCCTAACAACTCTGTCCTTTATTATGTCACTTCTTTGAATTTCAAATACACCATCTCCAAGATGAGGGGATTGAAATAGATAAGGTGCACAGTATTGTCTTATTCTTAAGTTTAATGCCTGTAAGATGCAGCTATAGTGCCTGACAGAAATTACTCGGACAACTTAGCTCTGTGTACTCTGATGAATAGCTACCTCAAAACGTGACTACAGATTAGATTATAGTAGAATGGAAGAAAATATAAGCATGCGTAACCCTTGCAACCTTGGAATAGCTCAATGTAGATCTCCTAGATAAACAAAATGGTGGACATTGCCTCACTTTTATTTGTTCTCATTCAGTATGGAACTTCTATATTTATCTGACCATATTGTCTATACCTGTAGAAACTTTACATGCACAGAAATAAAAACAACTTCACTTATTTGAAGCAACACTATTTTCTGTCTTATTCAAAAGAAAATCCATAGTCCATCATTCCAATTTTACACTTGCCAGCAATATAATTTACCACACCTGTTTCTCTTATTATATTCTATATCCAGCAAAACTCCCAAACTAGATAAATCCATCTATTATGTTCTCCATCTATTATAGTCAGAACCAAAATAACTGTGCTGCATTGGAAAAAGTCATACAAAAGTGCAGATTGGTTCCACTTTAGATTTATGATTGCCAAGCACAAATGCAATCTCAACATGACCCAGCAATTCTTCTTTATTTCACTGATCTGTTTGCTCTATCACAGTCCACAAGTATTTCAGACACTTACTTCTTTAAAAATCCCTATTTCTCAAATTCTCTGCTTTATTTCAATAGATTATCTTTTCCTATCTGAAGCCCATATTTGTGACTGGAATTCCATTTTCCTTTTCTTTCACTAGCCTCTACAGGATTGATTATTTAGACTTCCTTATATATTCCACTTCTCTCTCAATTTGACTGCTTCCTTGTAAAGGAATTCCACTTTCCTCTTCTTACCCTGACCTCTACAGGACTGATTATTGTGACTTCCTTACATATTCCAATTCTCTTTTACCTCTTCCTTGTAAAGTAGGAAAAAAAAAAAAAGCATTTCCCTCAATCACTGCCCTGTTTCTCCTTCCATTCATAGCTAAACTTCAAGAAACATTGTTTTTCCTGGCTGTTATGTCACCTCTTTCAGGTAAGAGACCAAACTCTGAACTTGCTTCATCTGTAAAATGGATTCTTTCTAAAATTAGTGAAATGTTTTTTCAATTGTTAATTTGCTGCCCTTTCCTTCCATAAAGACTGAGATTTTGCAGTCTATCACCAATACTGTCTTTTTTTTCCTGCCTTTGCTATTTCTCTGGTTACATTCTTCATGGCTTAATACCAAACTCTCTACTCTTGATATATTAAATTATTTTAAGCAATCTCATTCTCGACTGGTTTCAAATTCATTTGTTATGACTATGGTAAACAATATCTAGTCTTCCCAGGTGGCTCAGTGGTAAAGGATATGCTTGCCAATGCAGGCGATGCAAGACTTGAGTTCAACTCCTGAGTCGGGGCAATCACTTAGAGAAGGAAATGTCAATGCACTCCAGTATTCTTGCCTGGGAAATCCCATGGACAGAGAAGCCTGGTAGGCTACAGTTCCTGGGGTTGCAAAGAGTTTGTCGTGTCTGAGCACACACACAAATAAAATCTATTCTCTATTTTATTGTTATGTCATCTTCATGTGGGTGTTTCAAAGCATATTGATATCATTTTTCCCAAATATAAGTCATGGATGTCTACAATAAATCTGATAATATTCCAAGATCATCAGCTCTTGGATGGCTCAAACTTTTATTCAAAGACACACATGCCAAAAAGCTATGAGTTATTCAACCTCTTTCTAATTCAATTTATGGGACACAGTATTACAACTTTATTATCTTTGTTTCTCTAAAATTTACCTATTTTTGTCCATACAAATATCTGCACTGCACAATGACAGTATCATCATCTCTCATCTGGACTGCCTCAATAGCCTTGCAATAACAGTTGTTCAATCCATTTTGTTAGTAAATTTTCCAAAACTCAAACATTATTATGCCATCTCATATTTAAAAACTTCAGTGGTTTCTCATGACATTTAGAGTAAATAAATTAAAATAGGATACACACGCACACACACATCACTTTATTTTCTGATTATTTGAGAAATTTTAATACTGACCATCTTAGCCTTTTTCTCACCTTCTTTTCTTTTTTTTTTTTTCCTAGTCCATCTGCTTTTCCCATTTTTCCCTTAATTACCTCCAGTCTAGAAATTTCTAAATTAACTCTTTCATTCACTAATTAAACAGACAATGAAATATAGTAAATAAGTAAAAAAAAAAGTGGAGACAAATACTGAAAGAGTATTGCTACAGTGATAAGGCTTACAAATATACTATTATAGTAGTATATTTGTACAGATATGCCAGATAAAGCTATAAATTTCCCTCACTATTATTTAACTGATAATTTTCTTCCTGTTATCTCTTTGGGCAATTTATAGTATTATTTACAAAAGCTTTTGGGAGGCTTCTGTTAGTGTGAAACTTATATATAGTACATGATATAAATCAAAAAGAAATATATTCTTTTGTAGACCTTATAACAGATTGAGTATCTCAACAAGTTAGTTACTGCTTACCTATAGCTATTCTTCAATCACTGATGACCTCTGAGAAACAGCTTATTGATTCAATATCCATTCATTCAAAAACGCCTTTTTCACTATTACTCATTCAAAACGAACTGGAAAAAATCCATTTTTAAGAAGAGCCTGTTGTCAGTTAATTACAGAGTGTGGCAAAACTGGCAACTTATTATCCTGTAAAGGAAAGAATAATCTCTCATCCAACAGAAGTAAAGTACTTCAGAAATGCTTGCAAAATGATTTTTTTATTAACCTGCTTCTTTTAAAACATATTTTTAAAAGTAAGGCACAAATCTTAAAAGAATTGTCTCATACTTTGTTTCTCTTGTAGCTTAAGAGCAGTTTAGTTTAAAGTTTTGATTCCCAGTATGAATAGGGAAATTCTTTGGTATTGCCTTTCTTTGTGATTGTAATGAAAACTGATCTTTTCCAGTCCTGTGGTAACTGCTGAGTTTTCCGAATTTGTTGATATATTGAGTGCAGCACTTTAACAGTGCCATCTTTTAGGATTTTAAATAGCTCATTTGGAATTTTGTCACCCCCACAAGCTTTGCTCATAGTGAAGTGAAGTGAAGTCGCTCAGTCGTGTCCGACTCTTTGCGACCCCATGGACTGTAGCCTACCACACTCCTCTGTCCATGGGATTTTCCAGGTACTGATTCCTAAAGCCAGCAAGACCTCACAGAATGTTCCAGCTAATGTACAATTTTGCTCATTTCACATGCTAGCAAGGTTATGTTAAAAATTCTTTGAGCTAAGCTTTAGTATACATGAACCAGGAAACTATAGATGTACAAGCTGGGTTTTAAAGAGGCAGAGGAACCAGTGATCAAATTGCCAATATTTGGTGGATCATGGAGAAAGCAAAGGAGTTCCATAAAAATGTCTACTTCTGCTTCATTGACTAGGCTAAATTCTTTGATTGTGTGGATCACAACAAACTGTGGAAAATGCTTAAAGCAATGGGAGTACAGACCACCTTATCTGTCTCCTGACAAACATGTATGTGAGTCAAACAGCAACAGTTAGAACTGGACATGGAACAGTTTACTGGTTCAAAATTGGGAAAGGAGTATGACAAAGCTGTATATTGTCAGCCTGCTTATTTAACTTCTATTCAGAGTACATCATGCAAAATGTCAGGTTGGATGAATCAAAAGCTGAAATCAAGAGCCAGGAGAATACCAACAACCTCAGATATGCAGATGATACCAGTCTAATAGCAGCAAGTAAAGAGGAACTAAAGAGCCTCTTGATGAAGGTGAAAGAGTGAAAAAGCAGACTTGAAACTCAATATTCAAAAGGCTAAGATCATAGCATCTGGTCCCATTACTTCACAGCAAATAGTTGGGGAAACAATGGAAACAATGACAGACTTTATTTTCTTGGGCTCCAAAATCTTTATGAATGGTAACTGCAGTTATGAAATTAAAAGACTCTTGCTCCTTGAAAGGAGAGTTATGACAAACCTAGACAGCATATTAAAAAGCAGAGACATCACTTTGCTGACCAAGGTCTGTACAGTCAAAGCTATGATTTTTCTGGTAGTGATGTACAGATGTGATTTGGACCATAAAGAAGGATGATGTGAGTTGGACCATAAAGAGGGATGAGTGCCAAAGAATTGATACTTTTGGATTGTGGTGCTGGAGAAGACTCTTGAGAATTCCTTTGCTTGTAAGAAGATCAAATCAGTCAATCCTAAAGAAACCAACCCTGAATATTCATTGGAAGGATGGTTGCCAAGCTGAAGCTGCAATGATTTGGCCACCTGATATGAAAAGCAAGCTCACTGGAAAAAACCCTGGTGCTGGGAAAGATCAAAAGCAAAAAAGGAGAAGAGAGTGCCAGAGGATGAGATGGTTAGATAGCATCATGGACACAATGGACATGAATCTGAGCAAACTCTGGGAGATAGTGGAGGACAGAGAAGCCTGGCATAAGCAGTCAGTGGGGTCACAAAGAGTCAGACATGACTTAGCAACTGAACAAAAACAAGATGAAAAAAGACACTAACTCGCCAACAGCATGAGGGGCGGGGGGTGCAAAAAAGCCCAACAAACCAAAACATGATTAAAAGGAGAGGAAAAGGAAATCCTAAGAGATGTAATTCTCTCAGCTCAGTTCATTTGCTCAGTCATTTTCAACTCTTTGTGACCCCATGCGCTGCAGCATTCCAGGCTTTTCTGTCCATCACCCTGGAGCTTGCTCAAACTCATGTCCATTAAGGCAGTGACACCATCAAACCATTTCATCCTTTGTCATCCTCTTCTCCTCCTGCCTTCAATCTTTCCCAACATCAGGGTCTTTTCCAAGGAATCAGTTCTTCGCATCAGGTGGCCAAAGTATTGGAGCTTAACTTCAGCATCAGTCCTTCCAATGAACATTCAGGACTGATTTCCTTTAGGATTGACTGGTTTGATGTCCATGTAGTCCAAGGGACTCTCAAGTGTCTTCTCCAACACCACAGTTCAAAAGCATCAGTTCTTCAGTGTTCAGCTTTCTTTATGATCCCACTCTCACATCCATACATGACTACTGAAAAACCATAGGTAATTCTTTACTTTTCCTTTTAATATTTCTTCATAAAATCTACCAAGACACATGGTGTACAACAATTCAATGCAGAAATGAAAATTAAAGAAATTCAACTAAGAAATAATTAGATCTATCCTCAAACCATCAAAGAAATATTTATTTAAATCATTCCACCTGGAAAACACACTTCATAACTCACTTAATTCTTTTCTCATATAGTCCACTACAGAGTATTGAGTAGAGTTCCCTGTGTATACAGCAGTTTCCTATTGATTATCTATTTAATATACAGTAGTGTGTTTACGTCACTTAAGTCTGGGAATTCTCAGTTCAATAGTTAGGCCTCTGTGGTTCTACTTCAAGGGGACCAGGTTCGATCTCTGGCCAGGGAACTAAGATCATCTGTGCCATGTTCTTCAGCTAAAAGAAAAAGAAAAGGAATTTAAAAAGTCAATTCTAGCTAGTTTTGCCAGCTAAAAGTTTCCTTTTGTATCCTAAATAGCCCAGGACGCAAGGGAAGACTCAATATACAAGACAAACATCCCACAATTTCTCATTGTGAAAGCACTGAATTTTGCAAAGTCTTAAAATAGGTTTCCTAGGTGGAACAAGTGATAAAGAATCTGTCTGCCAATGCAAGAGGTGCAAGAGTTGTGAGTTCAGTCCCTGGGTTGGGAAGATCCCCTGGAGGAGGAAATGTCACCCCGCTCCAGTATTCTTGCCTGGAATATTTTATGGGCAGCGGAGCCTGGTAGGCTACTGCCCATAGGGCAACAAAAAGTTGGACATGATTGAGAAACTGAGTAAGATGACTTCTCAAGTTAGTAGGGGACAGTAAAGTAAAGGTATCAGGAGGTAAGCTGAGGGGTTTGGAAGAGATTGCCATGGTAACTCAACATTCCATCTAGAACACTCTTTGATGTGATGGGAGGAATAGTGTATTAGTTTCCTATGGCTGCTCTAACATATAATAACATGCTTGGTGGTTTAAAGCAGCACACAGACATTCTCTCAGAGAACTGTCAAATCAATTTCACTGGCAGAGATCCAGGTGTCAGCAGGGCTGTGTGCTCTCTGAATCCTCTGGGGGAGAATCTGGTCCTGGCCTCTTCCAGCTTCTGACCGCTACCATCTTGGCTGGTGGCTGAGTTGTTTCCGTCTCCACCTCTGTGATCATATGATGCTCTCTTCGGTCTGCCTAAATCTCCCCTGGCCTCTCTCATAAAGACTCTGAGACTACATTTGTTTTTGTTGTTTAGTCACTAACTCAGGCCTCACTCTTTGCAACCCTGAGGACTATAGCCTGCCAGGCTCCTCTGTCTATGGGATTTCCCAGGCAAGAATACTGGAGTGGGTTGCCATTTCCATCTCCAGGGGATTTTCCTGACCAAGGGATTGAACCCTAAGCTCCTGCATTGGCAAGCAGATACTTTACTGCTGAGCCACCAGGGAAGGCCATAGACCACCTTTATAATCTAGGGTAATCACACCATCTGGACATCCTTAGTATAATTACATCTGCAAAGACATTTGTTCCAGATATAAGATAATATTTAGCATCTCCAAACCTTTGGACCCAATCTCTTTTGAGAGATGTTATTTAAGTTATCTTAGATGGAAATTAGGTAAGAGGCTGAAAAGATAAAGGTTTCAAGAGTGACCTCTGAGCTAAAGAATATTTATACAGAATACAGAATATTTATACAAAATACAGAATATTTTTAGAATATAAAAAGTCACTTTTACAGGGAATTTGAGAATAAAATATGAAATCCTGCCTTGATCTCTGTTTTGCTAATAAAAAAAGAAAATTTTTGCCACTGGAAAATAGAAGATGGTGGGATTAACAGTATTTCACTCTCACATTCTCTTAAAATTACAGTTGTGATGACATTCATTTTTAAAAAGTCAGCTGGCCTTATTAGAAATTTTTTGAGGTATTCAGGGCAAAAAAAAAAAAAAAAATCCATTTTCCAAATGGAAACACCAAGACTCAGAAAACAAAAAGTGATGTACTCAAAACTAATCTGTAAAATATTACCAAGTCTCTTAACTCAAAGTTCAGTGTAATCCTCTAGCATGTACATTATATCTCAGATTTTTTTGCCTTCTCACATGTCTCTGTGTCTCTCAGGAATAAAGTGTCACAAATAATGCACCTAAAGTCTAGGCTGCGACCCAGTGATTTTGAGACATAAAACCAATGTTGCTTTTCAGCATCTGTAAGATCCAGAGTTAGAACTGATCAAAGCTTTCAGAAATGATGAGACTGACTCTGCTTCCTCGCAGTTCAGAAAATCAGGCTCTTCTGAGCACAGAGAAAGGAAACCAGCATCCATGGAGGTGGATGGAATTTGGCAGTGGGTCTTCTGGCCTACTCAAGTAAGAAGGCATGTCACTCTTTACATGCTCTGGATCCTTTCAGGGAAGCATAAACATGTACCTTCTAAAATACTCTGATTTCTGAAAAGCAGAGATGATTTCAGAGATGAGAGTTCTGAATTTTCTTTCTCATTTGAGTAAACTACTACCTCCAAATACATCATCTTTTAAAGAAATGTATTTATTTATTTTTAATTACAGGATAATTGCTTTACAATATTGTGTTGGTTCTGCCATGCAACAGCATGAATAAGCCATAGGTATACATATGTCTGGGCTTCACTGGTGGCTGAGCAGCAAGGACTCTATCTACACTTCAGGAGCCATAGGAGAGGCAGGTTTGATCCCTGGGTCAGGAAGATTCCCTGGAGGAAAGCATAGCAATGCACTCCAGTATTCTTGCCTGGAGAATCCCACAGACAAAGGAGCCTGGCAGGCTACAGTCCAAAGGGTCCCACAGAGTTGGACATGACTGAAGTGACTTAGCATGCAGGCACGCATATATATGTCTCCTCCCTCTTGAACCTCCCTCCCACTTCCCACCCCACCCACCCTTCTAGGTTATCACAGAGCTCCCTGTGTCATATAGCAAATTCCCACGGGCTATCTATTTTACATATGATAATGTGTGTGTTTCCATGCTATGCTCTCAATTTTCCCGCCCTACCTTCTCCTTCACACACTGTTTAAAGGCATAAGAAAGACATAAGAAATATGCCCTTCTATATGTGCAAAATGCTTTTTCTTCTTAACACATTCAGACTCTTGCTCTGAGCATTTTGTTCCTTTTAAGCAACTTAGACATGAAAAGCACAATAATACAGTAGACACAGTTGCTAATGTATTATCCTTCCATCACTTTTTATAACTGATTAACAAGAGAAAAGTAAAAGGTTAATTTTCTAATTACATACTCCCCAGAGGTAAATTATGCATGTTATCACATTCATTGACACACTATAATGGGCACTTTAATGAAAAAGTGATTTTCTCTGAAGCTATGAACAATCAACAGTGTATTTTTAGGAATCAAGTAGGCAGCAGGCAAACCAGTGAAAAGACCTGCCTCTACCAAAAATGTATTTAGAAGCAGCTTTTGCCTTCCAAGCAAGCTGTGCTGTTCCAAATCAATCAGTCTAACCAAGCTGAATGTGACTTAAGATGAGGCTGTTGAGTCTAACCTGGGTTTGACTCCTGGCTCCTTCAGTACTAGCCGCCTGACCTAAGCACATTCTTATATTATCTATGCATTGATTTCTTCATTGATCCATGGAAATAATCAGATGATGCAATTCAGTGTACAAAAGAAGTGATATAGGTATAGCAACTAATGCAGAGTCTGTCGCATATCAGACTCTCAATACAGTCTGAATCATGAGAGAAATTGAGATTAGGGATGGAATATATGGGTTAAGAATATCCGTACTTAGAAATATCTATATAAACAACGTTTTCTGAGAGCATGCTCTCATTTGGTTTAACCTTTATAAGGAAAAGCATCTAAGTCTTGGAGATAGAGATATAGAGTTTCCTGTGATATCTTTATTTCTGAGCTCAGAGCATTTCTATGAAAAACAGAAAAATTAGGGATGAGAAAACATTTTCACCTTTAGTCCAGTTAGTATATTAACCTCAGGGAGGCTCCTAAGTCTCGTCCACATTTGGATCTTTCACCTAAACTTGCTAGAGGCCAGTCATACCCGAAAGAATATAAATGGGGACAATTTGAGCAAGGGAGTTGTAGAGCTGCTCAAGAAGTCTGGTGAAAAATAAGAAAATTCAAGACCAAAGGAGATGTGCCAGTCATTTAAATCAGTTGCATCCCTATTTCTAGGACAAAAGGCTCAAGGTAGCAGATCATTTTGTAAATACTGTAGCAGCTTCCTTCTATGATCATCAGTAACATTAAAATGTATTTCTGTGAGCTTTTAATCTAGCATTATCAGTGAACAGCAGAATACAGAGATAAGAGGTGCTTGTTCATTTTAAGAGAAAAGTATATATATATATATATTTTTTTTTTCCTATTTCATGGATATTTTTCCTATTTCATGGCAAACTTGTTACCCTAGACTTCCTTGCACTTTTAGATAAATAAGCTTACCTTTATCAGAGATAATATAAGCTAATGAAAAGAGCATTGAATTGAGAGGAGAACCTGGGCTCAATCTTACTTTGTCTGTAACTTTGGACAAATTACTTAACCTCTCTGAGTTTTGTTACTTGTGAAATGGCAATAATGGCAGCCCTCTTGAAGGGCTGTCAAGAGGATTAAATGCCAGCACAAAGTACTTGGCCTAATGCCTAAACAACCTGAGTCACTAAATAGGTTTTTGAGTAAATGAACAAAGCAAATGTTTTAATCATCTCTGCACTCTTTTGGTGATAGAGAACTTCCTGCTGCTGCTGCTGCTAAGTTGCTTCAGTCGTGTCCAACTCTGTGCGACCCCATAGACGGTAGCCCACCAGGCTCCCCCGTCCCAGAGATTCTCCTAGCAAGAACACTGGAGTGGGTTGCCATTTCCTTCTCCAATGCATGAAAGTGAAAAGTGAAAGTGAAGTCTCCCAGTCGTGTCCAGCTCTCAGTGACCCCATGGACTGCAGCCTACCAGGCTCCTCCGTCCATGGGATTTTCCAGGCAAGAGTACTGGAGTGGGTTGCCATTGCCTTCTTCAGAGAACTTCCTACCCTAGAGTTATGGGGAGGGCCAAACACACAGCATTTGACTAGATGAATACAAATCCACAGCAGCTTATTAGTCACAAATACAGCCTGGAGAAGGAGGACACAGCAAAACACATTTGGAGGGTACTTAGGAACAGAGTGGACAGTCAGGTCCTGTGGGAATCAGGCTTTGGCATAGTAAGAGAGTAACGTATCCTTAGTTCTTGGAGAAGCTACAATAGTTTGCTGATTCATTCTACAGGTTGTAAGGGAGCTGAGAATTGGCTTTTATGGATGAGCAGGAAGTGTAATTGATCCATTTGATAATAAGAGTTGTTTAGCTGGAGTATTATATCCATGGGAACAGAATGAAAGGGTGATCTTAAAGTTAGTCAATTACAGATCCTCCCAATTTCCCCAGATGTCAAAGTCACACATAATATTGGGTCTCTACTATAGTTCTAACAGCAGAATAGTAAAGGTTAATCTTCCCATAATTATCTTTATCCCACATTTTCCTCCAAAGAAAAGAGCAGGATATTTATATTTTTCAGAATGACTAACAATCCCATAGTCTGATGATAAATTTATGTGGAAAAGAAGGAGGAAGAGTAAGAAGAGTGGAGGAGGAGGAGAACTATTTAAGCCAGAAACTTCTTGCAACCAATCTAGGAAGTTGTACCAAGTGATAATGCTGCCTCAAACAATTTGGATCTTGAATTAATGTTACAAGTTTTGGTAGTAAAAGGTGAGGAAAAGAGAATAAATAGTAATGTTGACACAAATTAATTATATGCTGGTTAAATTGAATTTTTAAAATTCTAATTCTTAAATAAAAGTAATAAATGCCTTTTTCAAGGAACAGCTAAGAATAATAGAGCAATGAAACATGATACACTGATGTTCGACCAAGTTCACTTTATCTTTCTATTATAGATAGATGCTGCCACCTGTCCCTTATGACTGACAGTGACTTCATTACCTGTTTACTTCAACTCTGTGATTGAAAATGTCACCAAAATCTCACTTTTCCTAGCTCAGCTTCCTATAGTATCTCTAAACTTATCCTCTGCCTAATATTTTGTGTATTATGTATGAACTTTTGAGATCTTAAGTAGACTTTGTTAAACTGACATGAAGAAAAAAGTGTCTTAAAATCTACATTTAAGAAAATTCTTCTAAGAGCTAGGAACTAGAAAGAGAAATGCTATTTTATTCTTCTGAATTCCAAATGGCTTGACTTGGGAAGATCAGGAGTCAGAACCTAAAGAAAGACAAAATTAAATTTATCAACTAAACAGAAAGAGAATGAGAAAACAAGGCTAAACATTATGAAGTTAATTCGAACTCAAAGGGACTATAGAGTGAGAAGTAGTAGAATGTGACTAGATTGGAAACTGTCTGGAGTCCTGGGAATGAACCCTGTGCCCATTACTATTCACAAACTTTACCCTAGCCTTGAGGCTAATTTAACTGAAGTTCATATGCGATGAGGAGTTTATGCATCTGAAGAGTGAAGAGATGCTTGGACCATGGACATCACTAGAGGACAACATTGGACAATGAGAAGGGCCTTCTGCTTTACGATCGAACAGAGGCCAGGATGAACAAGGAACAGCAGGCAGTGCAGGATGTCCCCTCTGAAAAACAGGGCAGCATAAGCCTCAGCTCCTGTTCTATGGAGAGGGAGAAGGAGAACATTAAATTGACACAGTTCAAATCAAGAGACAAACATTAAGACTCAGGAATGACATGTGTGTGCACGCTAAGTCACTTTAGTCATGTCTGACTCTATGACCCTATGGACTGTAGCTCACCAGGCTCCTCCGAACATGGGATTCTCCAGGCAAAAATACTGGAGTGAGTTGCCATGCCCTCCTGCAGGGGATCTTCCCAACCCAGTGATCAAACTCGCATGTCCTGTGTCTCCTGCATTGGTAGATGGGTTCTTTACTGCTAACACCACCTTGGAAGCCCCCAGGAGTGACACAAATGGCATCAAATTTGCACAGTTAAGCTTCTTTTACTGAATGAAAACAACAGTTTAATTTTACTAACTTCTTTAAAAATATTTTTAATTTAATATTTATTTTACATTGAATTATCGTTGATTTATAACACTGTGTTAGTTTCAGGTGTACAGCAAAGTGATTCCGTTATACATATATCCATTTCTTTCAGATTCTTTTCCCATATATACAGAATGTTGGGTAAAGTTCCCTGTACTATGCAGTAGGTTCTTGATTATCTATTTTAGATATGGTATCACATGTATATTAACCCCAAACTTTTTTGTACTTCTTATTAATGACTATCAATTGGAATTCCTGTACAGAGATACTGCCATTTAAAAATAATGTATTTTATCTTAAAATTTTTTTAAAGCACAAAGCAAAAAGATACTCCACTCCTGAAATATTTTCCCTTAAATATGTCCATATAATCTGTATTTGATGCTTTCTCCCCAAGTAGTCCATTACTGTCTGAATAACCAAGTTAGAAGCAAAATATGAAAATGCCAATTTCAAACTGGTAAAGGTACTTATGAATCTAAAGATATAAGGTCAAATATTTTTCTTTCCTCTGATGAAAGTGAAAGAGGAGAGTGAAAAGTTTGGCTTAAAGCTCAACATTCAGCAAATGAAGATATTGGCATCTGGTCCCATCACTTCATGGGAAATAGATGGGGAAACAGTGGAAACAGTGTCAGACTTTATTTTTTGGGGCTCCAAAATTACTGCAGATGGTGACTGCAGCCATGAAATTAAAAGACGCTTACTCCTTGGAAGGAAAGTTATGACCAACCTAGATAGCATACTCAAAAGCAGAGACATTCCTTTGCCAACAAAGGTCCGTCTAGTCAAGGCTATGGTTTTTTCAGTGGTCATATATGGATGTGAGAGTTGGACTGTGAAGAAAGCTGAACACCGAAGAATTGGTGCTTTTGAACTGTGGTGTTGGAGAAGACTCTTGAGAGTCCCTTGGACAGCAAGGAGATCCAACCAGTCCATTCGAAAGGAGATCAGCCCTGGAATTTCTTTGGAAGGAATGATGCTAAAGCTGAAACTCCAGTACTTTGGCCACTTCATGAGAAGAGTTGGCTCAATGGAAAAGACTCTGATGCTGGGAGGGATTGGGGGCAGGAGAAGGGGACGACAGAGGATGAGACGGCTGGATGGCATCACCGACTAGATGGATGTGAATTTGAGTGAACTCCGGGAGTTGGTGATGGACAGGGAGGCCTGGCGTGCTGCGATTCATGGGGTTGCAGAGTTGGACATGACTGAGCGACTGAACTGAACTGAAGAAAGGAGTTAATATATAATATGGTATATCAGAGTAAAATACACTTCCTTTGGTGCCTCAGACAGTAAACAGTCCACCTGCAATGCAGAAGACCCTGATTCAGGAGAGATCACCTGAAGAAGGGAATGGCCATCCACTCCAGAATTCTTGCCTGGAGAATTCCATGGACAGAGGAGACTGGTGGGCTTCAGTCCATGGGGTCACAAAGAGTCTGACACAACTTAGCAATTAACAGCAACTAGCATTCCCCTGTGGCTCAGCTGGTAAAGAATCCTCCTGCAATATGGGAGACTTGGGTTTGATTGCTGGGTGTGGAAGATCCCGTGGAGAAGGGAATGGCTACCCACTCCAGTATCCCGGCCTGGAGAATTCCTCAGTCTGTATAGTCCATGGAGTGGCAAAGAGTGGGACACAACCGAGTGACTTTCACTTTCAACTTTCAGCAAAGCAAAATAGTAGGAGAGAAAATGGTAGATGAAATAGACCTATGCCAGAGCATCCCCAAGGCATGGTGAATTGGAGCTCTGTAAGGCAGCAATGGAAAGATGTGATGTCGTCAACTTAAGCTGAAACACCAAACAGGGGATGGAACAACTCCCCCTTCAGTTCTCCCACTGAAAATTGTGTACTTCTTTCTCCATGTGGAATGCATGCTGGGGGCTTCATGTTGTATAAAAAATATATCCTCATGCTCATGCTCAGTTGCTTAGTTGTGTCCGACTCTTCATGACCCCATGGGCTGCAGTCTACCAGGCCCCTCTGTCTATGGGATTTTCCAGACAATACTGGAGTGGGTTGCCATTTCCTTCTCCAGAGGATCTTCTCCACCCAGGGATCTAACCCACATCTCCTGCATTGGCAGTTAGGTTACCAATGAGCCACCAGGGAAGCCTCCCAAGTATCCTAGACTTTTAGAACTACAAGAACTCTTAGAAGCCGTTTAGACCAATCACGCAACAATGCAAGAATGTCTTTTACAGTTTAACTGTTAGCCAATAGGCAACTTATTTATGAATTTTTCCAAAGATAGAAAGCATGTTACTTTGTGAATCTGCTCAAGAAAATGGAAGCTTATAATTCTTCAAGGTGATCTGATACATAAAATCTCACCCCAGCAAATATCCAAAACTCTGTTCAAATTAAAATAACATGCAATGAAATACTATGTAATGAGGCTTTTCAATATAGCAGGTGAATGTGAAATACTTTATTTATATCTTCCTATTTAATTTTCACTACAAAATAATATTATTGTTTTATCCTTTATAGATGAGAGAAGTGAGGCAAAATGATATTTGTTAACTTGCCAAAACTAGTAAGTGGCAGAACCAAGATTTGAATCCAGTCAGTCTCTTGAGCAGTGTTTATCAAGAATCAGTTTCTTAATGTTCAAATTATAGTATCTCCCCTGCACAACATGTGTTATTATCGTTAATGAAAAATGTTTAGTTACAAATAACAGATTCTAATGGAAAACTGGGCACATTTAAGGTTATATTATATAATTTAATTCATCAGTTAAATCATCAGAACATTTTTCATAATACATTTTTACTATTTACTAAAAATCATTATAAAATAATTATACCCAAATTTCCATTTTTATATCAGGATCTGAGAACCAGGGAAAAATAATGACTATCTATATTCACACAAGTTAGCAGGAACAAAATAAGATGGCAGATGTAAGCTCTTAGTTTTTACTACAGAAATTAGCATATAACAGAAGTTGTTATATGCTACAATATCAGGGTTTAATAAGATGCCTGTATGAAAATTAAAATCAGTTGGAGAGAAGAACATATACACAAAAATTTCAGTAAACTATTACATGTAATGGATTCCTTCAAAGTGACATAAATACATCACAGAGAGAGTTGTCAGATTTAAGTTGATATAATCCAAGACAATATTCTTGAATATGGCAGAAACCGTTAGGATAATAGATTGTCAACTCACTCTTCCTGAATGTGCCCTAGTCAAATGAGTTGCAAAATAATTGAAAGACTTCTTTAAGGCGACATTCTAGAGTTTCTACTGGCCAGTTGTCAAATACTGCTGTTGCCTTAGTTACTATTTTCACCAGCATGTTTTATTTTAAGAAAGCCTCCATCTTCACATATTTTTGTTTGCTTAAATTCACTCACAGGCAGTACTCACTTTAGATACAACAGGTTCTTGAAGACTGAATCTTAAAGTGGATCAGTCAGGTAAAATCCGGAGTATAAAGGCGAAGACTGTGCAAGTGCCGTTGGTCTCATCAGCTCAAAAACTGACGACAGTGACTGAAAGATGTAGGAGAAGCAGCAAGAAGTGAGGTGCAGGATGTTACTAGAAACTTTTTTCTAAAGACCTGAGGTAACACGAGTTTATAGCATTATATGTTCCGTGTGTTGCAACATTATATTTTGACCTCTGTGTACACTATAGAAATTACCACCAAAAATATAGCTTTCATCCATCACCATACAGTTGACTCTCTTTGCCCTTTTTATCCTCTCTGGTAATCAGTACTTTCTTCTCCAGATACACCTGTTTGTTTTTGTCTGATTTGATCTTTTTTTTTTTTTTTTGTCATTGTTTAATAATCTACATATAAGTAAAATCATACAATTTTTGGCTTTGTGTGACATAATTCACTTATAATACCCTCAAGTTCCATCTACATTGTCACAATTGGTAAGATTACATCTTTGTTTTTTTAGAATTGGGTATTACTTAATTTTACATTATATTTGTATATAAAAGTAATAAACAGAGCTACATAAAACTAAAAAGCTCTGCACAGCAAAGAAAACCATCAACAAGTTGAAAAGACAACCTACCAAGTGGGAGAAGATATTTGAAAAGCATGTATCCAATAAGCAGTAATACTCAAAATATGTAAAGAACTCATCCAACTCAAGAATGAAAAAACAACTCAATTAAAAAATGAGCAGAAGACTTAAACATATATTTCCCTAAGAAGATATATAGACAGCCAAAAAAGCACAGTAAAAGATGAGCAGAGTTCCATGTGCTGTACAGTAGGTCCCTGTTGGTTGTCTATTTTAAATATATCAGTGTGTACATGTTGATCCCAAACTCCCTTAACTATCCCTTACCACCCCCTCCCATCTTTCCCCTGTGACAAACATAAGTTTGTTCTCTAAGTCTCTGAGTCTTTTTCTGTTTTGTAAATAAGTTCACTAAGTTCACTTGTATCATTTCTTTTCAGATTCCATGTAAAAGAGATGTCAGTGTTATTTTTTCTTCTCTGTCTGTTTTACTTCCCTCAGTGTGACAATGGAATATTACTCAGCCACTGAGAAGAATGAAATACTGCCATTGGTAGCATCATGGATGGACCTAGAAGGTTGAAAGCTTAAATGAGAGGAGTAACCTTAGACAAATCACTCTGAGGAATGGGCATTTAAAAAAAAAAAAGCAATAATGGAACCCTACTAAATATAATAGCATGCATTTCCTCAGTAACATTCAGTGCCTAAGGTCAGGGAGTAGAAGAACTGCATTACCGGTGCCTGCATCACCAGGAGTAGAGAGAGGAAAGCATCAGGTTATCAAGGAAATTGAGAATTTAAAGGAAGGAGTAAGGTTTGTCAAATTTCAAATTTCTTGAATCAAAATTTCTTGAATCCTTGACCCAGATTGGATAGAAACATAAGTGAAAGGGGAGCAGAGCTAATAATTTGAGATAACTGGAGTAGATTGATTAGCTGAAGCTTTATTAAGAATGAAGAATGGTCCAAATGAAGGGACAGGACAAGAGTAGTACAGTATAGGATCATGGTCAGAGATTATTATTTATGATTTTGAACTTTTACAGAAAATAATAATACCTATTTTTTATGAGGTGGTCTGAAGAACAATGTGTTACTTAGAAAGTACAGTAGAGATGGCCATCATGGAGTTGGAGAATTCCTTCCTCCAACTTTCTCCAAAAAGAGAAAGGAGAGGGTTGGAGAGGCAAGAGACTGGAAGGGGAGGGAAGGGAAGAGGAAAGGAAGGAAGAAGAGGGGAGAGAATGAGAATAAAATGAAGAAACAGAGAGCCTTTGGGACTCTAAATCAGCACCTAGGAGGCAGTAGCTCTGATTTAGTTTACTGGGATAAGTCGTAAAATACAAGTACTAACTTTTTCACCCAGGTTGTCCCTGTTGTTACTGGAGTGGGCCATAAACCATGCAGATACAACTCTAGCTCTTTGTAGCCAGGATATTCTGGAGTGTATTTACATCTCTAGAGGATTTGGACATTTTAAGACTTCTCTTGGGATACAGTTGGGGATATGGCTCTTACTAGAAGATCCAGTATTTTTACAGTCCCATTTGGAACATATTTTATAGTCCCGTTTGGAACACAATTTAATCGACATCAGTCATTAACATAACATCTTTATTTTTGTTTTGTTTTTACTAATTTACTTAAATTATTTCACTGAATTCTCTTACAAAGCTGACAGCCTTACACACATAACATGAAAAGCTCAGGGCAGATTAATTGCTCACTCAAGGTAACACGCAGTGACAGAGCCCTTTTAGAATTGAAGACTTTGTCTATATTTATTTTCCCAACTACTACTCTGCAGTTGCAAGCAACTGTAAGTACAGTGTAAGATCTTTTAAAGAAAACCTGTGCTTTCTGTAGTATACTCCAGATTGGACCCTAATTCTAATTCTACTTTATTCTATGTGAGTCACTATGAACAAGTGTATAATTTCATCCATTTGTTCATTATTTGCTCATTTTTTCACTCATTAATATATCTATTACTTCATTCATATATTTAATATATAAAATAATAGTTATTGAGCTACTACTATTATTTAAACATCAGTTAATCATTCCAGTCAAAAAAAAGGGAATGTTAGGATGCACTTCACAATGATTTCTTTTAAGAATTAAACAATTCAGTGTAAAATACATCTAATATTGTATTTTGCCCATAGTATATACCCAATAAATAATATATATTTATACATATTTTTATTATGCTCTGAACCTCTTTGTAATATGACATGTATCTGATGAAGTGGCTGGAAATAGCAGATTTAAATCTAGTTGGTCAATTTATTCATTCAGATAAATTAGAAAGGATGCAAGAAGTTATGTATGAAAATTGCCAGAGGAAAATGCCAAATGGGGGATGAAAATGTAAATGTCAGCCTACTTTGCACAAATATAAAGTAAATACTATGTATCAATAAAAATATTTTTCTCAGATCCAAAATTATCTTCAAAACCAAAGATCAAATTTCCAGAAAATTCTGTGAGAGAAAAGTCAATAGTTAAGAAACCACTTTTTATGAAAAAATAAATGTTAGAAAATCATTTTGCTGTAGAATATTTGAAACAGTTTACTATATATATATATATATGTTTTTCCAAGGAATAAATATTAATAAATTGCGTGTAAATGAATATTTATACATCTTACATTAAAACTAGTGGGTCTGTTAAAGTACGTGGTCAGCTCTCAGTGTTCATGGGATCTGCCTTCACTGTGCGGTGCTTAGTCACTCAGTCATGTCCGATTCTTTGACCCCATGGACTGTAATCCACCAGGCTCCTCTGTCCATGGGGATTCTCCAGGTGAGAATAAGGAGTGTGTTGCCATGCCTTCCTTCAGGGGATCTTCCCAACCCATGGATCGAACACAGGTCTCCCACATTGTGGGTGGGGTTTAGGGATCAATTTGAGTTATTCTATTGTTTATTACACAATCTTATTTTCAAGATGTGATCAAATTTTAAAAGGTTTTCAGTTGTAAACATTTATGATTTATGATTTATGATTTTTTTTTAGTTTTCTGTTTTTTTAATTTTATTTTTAAACTTTACAATATTGTATTAGTTTTGCCAAATTATAAAGGATTATGTAAGCATAAGGTGTTCTTATCTTCAAAGAGAAGTTTTTTAAACTCTAAGCATTAATATTATCAAATACTGAAATTTCTATGTGTTTTTCCTATTTTAGGATATATTTTCTATAATTAAAAACTTCCCTCCAAATATTCTAAATAACAACATACTACCACCGTTGTGAAAAGGACATCTTTTTTGGGTGATAGTTCTAAAAGGTCTTGTAGGTCTTCATAGAACCACTCAACTTCAGCTTCTTCAGCGTTACTGGTTGGGGCATAGACTTGGATCACTGTGATATTGAATGATTTGCCTTGGAAACAAACAGAGATCATTCTGTCATTTTTGAGATTGCATCCAAGTACTGCATTTTGGACTCTTGTTGACCATGATGGCTACTCCATTTCTTCTAAGGGATTCCTGCCCGCAGTAGTAGATATAATGGTCATCTGAGTTAAATTCACCCATTCCAGTCCATTTGAGTTCGCTGATTCCTAGAATGTCGATGTTCACTCTTGCCATCTCCTATTTGACCACTTCCAATTTGCCTTGATTCATGGACCTGACATTCCAGGTTCCTATGCAATATTGCTCTTTACAGCATCAGACCTTGCTTCTATCACCAGTCACATCCACAGTTGCGTATTGTTTTTGCTTAAGCTCCATCCCTTCATTCTTTCTGGAGTTATTTCTCCACTGGTCTCCAGTAGCATATTGGGCACCTACGGACCTGGGGAGTTCCCCTTTCAGTATCCTATCATTTTGACTTTTCATACTGTTCATGGGGTTCTCAAGGCAATAAAACTGAAGTGGTTTGCCATTCCCTTCTCCAGTGGACCACATTCTGTCAGACCTCTCCACCATGACCCTCCCGTCTTGGGTGGCCCCAAACAGCATGGCTTAATTTCACTGAGTTAGACAAGGCTGTGATCCAAACTGGACATGGAACAACAGATTGGTTCCAAATAGGACAAGGAGTACGTCAAGGGTGTATTTTGTCACCCTGCTTATTTAACTTGTACGCAGAGTACATCATGAGAAACGCTGGGCTGGAAGAAGCACAAGCTGGAATCAAGATTGCCAGGAGAAATATCAGTAATCTCAGATATGCAGATGACACCACCCTTATGGCAGAAAGTGAAGAGGAACTAAAAAAGCCACTTGATGAAAGTGAAAGAGGAGAATGAAAAAGTTGGCTTAAAGCTCAACATTCAGAAAACGAAGATCATGGCATCTGGTCCTATGACTTCATGGGAAATAGATGGGGAAACAGTGGAAACAATGTCAGACTTTATTTTTTGGGCTCCAAAATCACTGCAGATGGTGATTGCAGCCATGAAATCAAAAGACACTTACTCCTTGGAAGGAAAGTTATGACCAATCTAGATAGCATATTGAAAAGCAGAGATATCACTTTGCCAACAAAGGTCCGTCTAGTCAAGGCTATGGTTTTTCCAGTGGTCATGTATGAATATGAGAATTGGACTGTGAAGAAAGCTGAGCACCAAAGAATTGATGTTTTTGAACTGTGGTGTTGGAGAAGACTCTTGAGAGTCCCTTGGACTGCAAGGAGATCCAACTGGGGAAAAAAGCATGTAGATAGAGGGAGCTTGATTGGAAATGTTACATTATCAACCATGACCCAGAGAAGTGTTTTACAAGAGAAATTTTTATTGTAGTAAGACTCCCGAGTGTTGAACTTTAACAGTGAAATTGAATCACTAACAAAGCCATGCCAGATGTTATTCATATCAGATGCTGATTAACGCATATGCTTCATTAGAGGAGCTTAATATTGAGTTATTAAGATGGGAGGCTGTCAGTTTCAGAAATGATTGATGGCTAGAATTAGAAAGATTTATGAGTTGGGTTTGAAGCAGTACCTAGCACATTTCTAGTGTGGACTTTTTTTAATTAATTAATTTATTTTAACTGGAGGCTAATTACTTTACAATATTGTAGTGGTTTTGCTATACATTCTCATGACTCAGCCATGGGTGTACATGTGTCCCCCCTCCTGAACCTCCCTTCCACTTCCCTCCCCGTTCCATGCCTCAGTGTCATCCCAGTGCACCAGCCCTAAGCACCCTGTCTCATGCATTGAACCTGGACTGGTGATTTATTTCACATATGATAATATACATGTTTCAATGCTATTCTCTCAAATCATCCCACCCTTGCCTTTTCCCACAGATTCCAAAAGACTGTTATTTACATCTGTGTCTCTTTTGCTGTCTCGCATATAGGGCCATCATTACCATCTTTCTAAATTCCACATATATGTGTTAATATACTGTATTGATGTTTTTATTTCTGAACTTACTTCATTCTGCATAATAAGCTCCAGTTTCATCCACCTCATTAGAACTGATTCAAATGCATTCTTTCTAATAGCTGATCAACATTCCATTGTGTATATGTACCACAGCTTTCTTATCCATTCATCTGCTGATGGACATCTAGATTGCTTCCATGTCCTGGCTATTATAAACAGTGCTGTGATGAACATTGAGGTACACGTGTCTCTTTCAATTCTGGCTTCCTTGGGGTGTATGCCTGGCAGTGGAATTGCTGGGTCGTATGGGAGTTCTATATCCAGTTTTTAAAGGAACCTCCACTCTGTTCTCCATAGTGGCTGCACTAATTTGCATTCCCACCAACAGTGTAAGAGGGTTCCCTTTTCTCTGCACCCTCTCCAACATTTATCGTTTGTAGACTCTTTGATAGCAGCCATTCTGGCTGGCATGAGATGGCACCTCATTGTGGTTTCGATTTGCATTTCTCTGATAATGAGTGACATTGAGCATCTTTTCATGTGTTTGTTAGCCATCTGTATGTCTTCTTTGGAGAAATGTCTGTTTATTCTCTGGCCCATTTTTTGATTGGGTCTTTTGTTTTCCTGGTATTGAACTGCATGAGCTGCTTGTAAATTTTTGAGATTAATTCTTTGTCAGTTGCTTCATTTGCTATTATTTTCTCCCATTCTGAAGGCTGTCTTTTCACCCTGCTTATAGTTTCCTTCATTCTGCAAAAGCTTTTAAGTTTAATTAGGTCACATTTGTTTATTTTTTTAAATTTTATTTAATTTTTAAACTTTACATAATTGTATTAGTTTTGCCAAATATCAAAATGAATCCACCACAGGTATACATTGTTTATTTTTGTTCTTACTCCCATTACTGTGGGAGGTGGGTCATAGAGGATTCTGTTGTGATTTATGTCAGAGAGTGTTTTGCCTATGTTTTCCCCTAGGAGTTTTATAGTTTCTGGTCTTACATTTAGATCTTTAATCCATTTTGAGATTATTTTTGTGTATGGTGTTAGAAAGTGTTCTAGTTTCTTTCTTTTACAAGTGGTTGACCAGTTTTCCTGCCACCACTTGTTAAAGAGATTGTCTTTTCTCCATTGTATATTCTTGCCTTCTTCATCAAAGTTAAGGTGTCCATGGGTGTGTGGATTTATCTCTGGGCTTTCTATTTTGTTCCATTGATCTATTTCTGTCTTTGTGCCAGTACCATACTGCTTGATGACTGTAGCTTGGTAGTATAGCCTGAAGTCAGGCAGGTTGATTCCCCCAGTTCTTCCCCCCATTCTTATTTCTCGAGATTGCTTTGGCTATTTGAGGTTTTTTGTATTTCCATACAAATTGTGAAATTATTTGTTCTAGTTCTGTGAAAAATACTGTTGGTAGCTTGATAGGGATTGCAATCTATAGGGAATCTATAGATTGCTTTGTATAGTATACTCATTTTCACTATATTGATTCTTTCAATTCATAAACATGGTATATTTCTCCATCTATTTGTGTCATCTTTTATTTCTTTCATCAGTGTTTTATATATATATATATATATATATATATATATATATATATCTTTTTGTTTCTTTAGGTAGATTTATTTCTAAGTATTTTATTCTTTTCATTGGAATGGTGAATGGAATTATTTCCTTAAGTTGTCTTTCAATTTTCTTCTAGTGTAGATTTTTCAAGTTGGAAAGTTACTAATTTTGTCTTTATTCTGCCAGACTTGCAGTAGGTACCTACTGATAGCTTATGGTGAATGATGTTGGATTCATAATCTCTGAATAAGGTTTAACTTCTGGACCAGGGACCAGGCTTGATCACTCAAGAATTTTAGTGTAGCAGAGTTTTATTGAAATGAAAAAGGGACATAGAAAGCTTCCAACATAGACATCAGAAGGGGGATGGAGAGTGCCCCCCTCACTAGTCTAAGCAAAGGAGTTATATACTTTTTTAATTGGTTATTACAGTAAATCAAAAGAATGTCTCATGGTTATAAAGATCTTATTAAACCCACTCCCACAATTTACATTTTAAAATGACAGGATTAGAACTAATAACAGAAAGATCTTACGAGACCCACTTCCATAATATACATTCTAAGATAACAGGATTAATCATGTTTTCAAGAAGGAGAAACTTCCCTCAAGCAGGATATTATATTGTTGTTATATAATCCTTAGTACAGAGTTTAAACTGAGTTGTTGTGTAATCATCAGTTCCAGGCTTAATGAAAAAAAAAAAAAAAAAAAAGACATTTTATGAGACTAAGAAATGTAGAGGAAAAAAAGTCCTTTTTTTTGTCCTTTCCTCCTCCTTGAGAATTTCAGACCCCTATCTCCTCTTTGAGAACCCTAGACCCCTCTCTCCTCCTTGAGGACTCCACAGACTTCTTATCAATCAGCCTAGGAATTGACTCTTTCACTACTATAACCAAGACCCTGATATAGGTATTGTGATCTGAGATAGGTACTGATTTATAACTGAGTTGTGAATCATGCTTTCAAGAAATTCAGATAAAAATGACATATATTTAAAATAATGCTTTCTATATCATATGATTTACCACAATAAAAAACATTACAAATAAATAAAAATAAGACCACACACTAAGAAAATGAAAAAAAAAAAGTTACAAGTTGAAATGATTATTTTATATATGTTAGGTAAAATGAAATATATCATTAAAATTTAAAAATTACATATATATCCACATGAAAATGCTGAGGCTGAATAAAATAAGTACTATAAAAAAAGTGAACTACTGAGATAGGTCACTTGCTATGGAAAGTAATGAATTTAATTATTTTAAAGTCAGTATCCATTTGAGATTAGTTTTATACCATTTGGTGTTTGGGGCTTCCCTGGTGGCTCATATGGTAAAGAATTCTCCTGTAATGCAGGAGGCCTAGGTTCAGTCCCTAGGATGGGAAGTTTCTCTGGAGAAGAGAATGGCAAGCCACTCGAGTATTCTTGCCTGGAGAATTCCCATGGACAGAGGAGCCTAGTAGGCTACAGTCCATGGGTCACAAAGAGTCAGACATGACTGAGCGACTAAGCACATTTGGTGTTTTAAAATGTAGTCACACAAATCCAATGTGAGAAAAGTATTACAAGACATAGAATGATACTGCACTAAAGAAATGAATTGGCTTGCAATAGGATTCCAGGACATTGTTTAAGATTTGTAGTATGTAAAATATGTAAAGCTTGGACATGGAGAATAAGATGGTTAGATGAGATGGTGAAGCAGTATCATAAAGGGATCTAGGTGACAAGCTCAGATTTTACTTCATTGAAAGTGTGGAACATTTAAGCTTTCTAAACAGAAGAGGATACTTAAGGATCTAACTTTTTCTCCAAGAGCACTGGAAAATCCACTGTAGAAAAACAGTGGATACTGCTCCATTACAATTGTAAAGATGGCCTTGAGATTTGTGACAGCCACTAAGGGTATGCATTCCAACTTATTTTGAAACTAATGATCTTGACCTCTTTAATACTAGGCTGCTATAGTATTAAAATGCTAGAATATCCAAATTTTCAACAGAATCATTAGGACGTTACTAATACTTTTGGACCAAATTACAATTGAGTTGACCTAGAACTGCATAACTCTTCTTTGGGAATTAAAAAAAGAAAAAATAAATACTTTAATAAGACTTTGATACCAAGGTAATACCTCTAGATATAATAGATATTATTTTAATTTGCATTCAAATGAGAAACTTATAACATGCATATACAACTTTTGAAATACCAGCTTTTAAAAATTTAAGAAAGACAAAATATCAGATGACAATTCAGTTGGCATTTCTATATGTAAGCTCTAAGTGGTTTAGGTATCTCAGTTGAGAAAGCAAGGCTGACATAAAATGATAAAACTTTTCCTTATTTTCCCTGTCTGAGTTAATTCATAGCTTCAAACTGAGGAGTAAATGTCCAGTTTTTATTTGACTATAACTAAAGTGCTCCTAGCTTCAGCTCTGTCAAATGCCTTCTTCCTGGCACTGGAAATAAAGGCCAGATGGCCACCCAACATTATCAGGACCCCATTATGATGAACAAGTGACAGATTTGCTGGGTGATCAAACATAATTTAAAGTCTTTTAACCACTGAAATCCAGGAGATCATGGTGATAGATTCAATCACTTTTTTTTTTTTTTTTTTTTAATGCTAATAATTACCTGCTTTAACCCCAGCCTCTGGCCCACTGGGACCAAACTTCTGTTGTTTAGGTATAAAACCTCTTTGCAGGTCTCAGGTATAAATTCTTCATCATGTATCCAAATTTAAAAAAGATGTCATAGGCAGGCAGATAAAATAGAGACTTGTGTATCTTGCTGGAAGAGGCTAGATATCCTCACATAGAGAAGTATCAAAAAATTGTGCATTTCTTACATAGATCAATTGAGTTTTGCAAAAAATGCCAAGATACTTCAATGAGGAAAGTGTAATCTTTCCAAAAAATGGTGTTAAAGTAACTGGATATCCATATGCAAAAAAAAATGTCTTAACCTTTTCTCTGTCTCACTCTCTCCATGCATATATTTAAGTATTGAAAATTTTATTAATATTTAATTTAAAAAATGTACACCTGTGAAACACTAAGATATTGGAGTGCTACTTCTTAAAGAAGTTATATTTTAGGCTTTGTTCTTTGGTTTAGAAGTTGAAGGGTTTTGGGATCTTTTATTAAATACTATAAGAATTTTTGTATTATACAAATGAAATAGATCATAAACCTAAAATTAAAAGCAAATTATACAACTTCTATAAGAGAATATAAGAGAAAATCCTTGTGATGTTTCTGGCAAAAATTTATTAGATAAGACATAAAAAGCAATAACCATAAAACAATAAAAAACAACTGTGGGTCAGTTGATGACAGGTTTATTTTTCTTTCTGGGGCAATTTCTTTAGAGATTCATTATAGTCCATTTTATTATATGTTATAGTTTTGATAAAACTTTCTATTTTGCCAAACTATGGTATCCCTAAGGACAGAAATCCTTTTTTAGATATCTTGGTTTTTTTTTTTTAGCATTAATACAATGTCCATCATTTTAAAAATATCAATAGTGTCTATACTGGAAAAATACACAGTAGACTAAGATTTTCTCCACTTATTTCATTGCTGTTACTATAAAACAGTAAGTATTCATACATATTAATATACAATATGCATATGTGTATTTATTTATATACCTAGAACCATATATCTTGCCATTGGAGTTCCACAGAACGAAGTCAAGGCATCAGTTTCTTTTTATGGGAAATAGATCTCGTCTCAAACATAGATTTGCACTTTCATGGTTTTACATTAATATACCCAAATCTTTAGTATACAGCCTTTTATCCATATGGTATTCATTTTGCCTATTCTTTCCTTCATCAGCAAATACACATATACATAGAGACCACTGTGGCTAGAAAAACATGCCTTTCAGCAGAAAGATTATCAAGTCTTATGAATTCTAGATGGGTTGAAGCTGTTAGATTGTGATACTGTGACAAAATCTGCTTTATTTTAGGAGTTATTGATAATAATCCTTTTTTTAGTTTGATCTATGTATTCATAACAATAAAATTATCATTGTTGTAATTTATTGTGCTGACCTCAAAGGCAGCAAAAAATGTATGTATCCCTGGGAAAAGAAAGGTTACCATAAACCCCACACTTCTATTCCCTTTGAAAAGTCTCTCCACAGCCAAGAATAAGAGCAAACACCCTTACTACTCCCTGCATAGAATCATTCTTGGAACATATTTTAACTTTAAAATAAGCATACACTTTCTGAAAAAGTCCCATAGGAGATGTCAGGAAAAGAGAAAGATAGAACTCTGGAGATAAGTAAATTCTTTCTTTACAAAGTTATTAAATTATTAAAGTTTCACGGTGTGCTATTGCAAGAACAAACTTGTCTCTGTAAACTGGATTAAAAGGATGTCACCTTCAAACTTCCTCTCATTATTATTTAATGTGTGTTGAGCACCAACAGGGACCTTTGATAGCTTGAGGATCACCCTGAATCATCAACATTACAGTTGAAGAGGGGGGAAAAAAGCAGTTCTTCTGATACCAAATGGAGCTGGATTGGTTCTATAGAGGATTTAAAGCAATTTTGACTTGGTTGTATACATATAAAAGGCTTTTTGACTGCCCTAATCATGAACTAACTTATGATACTGACAATCTAAGTGCTTATTCAGAGTTAATGCTCCTCTTTGTATAACTGCGTGCTCATGATATTGTCTCTTCCTAATTCCAAGTCAGCATCATATTTCTCCCAATAGCTAAATCCATGGACTCCCAAATCAAGACTACCCCTTAAGTTTATCCTACAGTGGCTCAGTGGTAAAGAATCTGCCTGCAATGCAGGAACCCCAGGAGACGCAGATGCAATCCTTGGGTCTGGAGGAGGAAGAGCAACACACTCCAGTATTCTTGCCTGGTGAAAGAGGAGCCTGGTGGGCTATAGTACATAGGGTTGCAAAGAGTCGGACATGACTGAAGCAACTTAGCACTCACATGTGCATGCACATACACACGTATGTGTATATATACATATATCTCATCTTCACATACTCTAGTCTTCTTTCTAGTCCTCAAACATATCATGTTTATTTTCATTTGATTCCTTTTCTTAGAATCCTCTTTTTTCAAAACTTTGAATATCTCATTCCTCCTTACTTACCAGGTCTTAGCTCAGTTGTCATTTTCTCAGATAAGATACCCACACAGTATCTAACAGTAGACACCCACCCAGTCACTATCTATAGCATAACATCAATTTTTTCTCATTATAATACATATAACTGTTTGATGCTATGTATATATGTACAATTTTCCCTTCCACAGCAAGACTCAGTCACCCTGTCTTCTTTGAAGGTAGAGAACTCATCAGTCTGTTCATACATATTAAATCTAATGTCAAGAAAAATGCCCAATATATATTTTATAAATGTTGATTAAGTGAGAAAAAGAATAAGGAGAGACTCTATAGAAATAGGCTTTCATTTTGATAATCCTATTGGTGGGAAAGGCAACCACAGTGCTGATATCATTTATCTCAGAACAAACTTTATTTTCTTCCCTCATAAAATAAGTAGTTAGGAAGTCCTTAATCTTCACAAGGCACTGTGGAGCTTAAATCTTTTCCTTGTTAGATCACACAGTCTAGTTGAAGAAACAATATATGCTAATTCTACCATATAATGTGCTAAAAGAGAAATAAAAGTAGTCCATGAGATTTCAGAAGAGGGTGACTCTACCTCTGGTTGGGTGAATCAAGGAGATTCTGTACAAGAAGGAATCCAAGGTTTGTTTAAAAAAAACACACACACACACACACAAAAACAAAACAAACAAACAAACAAACAAACAGTGAAAAGGTGATTATGACAATGATCCAGACAGAGAAAAGAGATTATCTAAAGATCAAATAGGCAAACTAGGATTGAAAGGAAAGTATTCAGAAGATTGTAGGAAGAGCATGAATGTTATTGAAAGATAAAAAGTCAGGCTGTAGTATACAGGCCAGTGTTTCTTAAAATGGAGTGTCTATATTCCTGAATTTACTGAATATAAAAGACCCAAATGTTATATATTTCATATAAGCTTCTATCATCAGTTGTTATATATCACATTAATTTTAAATTCCTATTGGAAAAAAATGCAATGTGTATTTAAACATGTATTAAATATGAAAATTAGACATGAAATTTAAAAAATATATATATGTTTAGATCATGGCAATTTACTTCAGGATATTTTAGTGGAAAAAAATTTTAAAGTAATGCCAAATAGCAATCAGCAAAATTGTTCACAGACCAAATCTTTCTTAATTTTGTGAAGACAGTTTACTGGAATATATGCATTAATTTTAGATATTGCCAGGCGGCACTGTGGTAGAGTCCACCCACCAATGCAGGAGACTCAGGAGACTCCATCCCTGGTTCAGGAAGATCCCCTAGAGTAGAAAATGGCACTCCAGTATTCTTGCTTGGAAAATTCCATGAACAGAGGAGTCTGGTGGCTACAGTTCATGCAGTCACAAAGAATCAAACACCACTGAGCATACACCTCGAGGATGACTGCCTTTGCACCAGATGGTAAAAAGCCCACCTACCAATGCAGGAGAAAAAAGAGATGTGTATCCCTGGGTGGGAAAGATCCCCTGGAGGAGGACATGGCAACCCACTCCAGTATTCTTGCCTGGAGAATCCCATAGGCAGAGGAGCCTGGTGGGCTACAGTCCATAGACTCACAGAGTCAGACACGCCTGAGGCAACAAAGTACGCAAGCATGCTTTTGCACCACATGGCAGATTTGAGCAGATGTAACAGAGATCAGATCCATAATGCAAAACTTGAAGTATTTGCCATCTGGCACTTTAAAGAAAATTTTTGCTGTCCCTTGCTATAAGCACTTTATTTATTTATTAGAAAGAGCAAAATGTAACCTTAAATGTGCTTTAGAACTTAACTGCATAGAAGCATGCCATATGAAGTGAAAATAAATATATTCCAGAAGCAAGGCAAAAGATTAGGGGAAAATCAGAGCACAAAAACTGTTACAAGGATCTGGAAAAAAGTCTGGCAAAAAAAAGAAAATGGAAAGGAGGGAATAGATATGAGAGCAAATTTTAGCAATAGAACCTCAAACCAAATAAGTAATGTCATGGAGAAAATAAAAAGTTGATGGAGTTCTACAGTCTAGGTTGTGTTCTTATTGCTGTTCAGTCACTAAGTTGTATCTGACTCTTTTGCGACCCCATGAACTGTAACCCACCAGGCTTCTCTGTCCATGAAATTTACTAGGCAAGAAAACTGGAGTGGATTGCCATTTTCTTCTCTAGTGGATCTTCCTGAACTAGGAATCAAACTCATGGCTCCTGCACTGCAGGTGGATTCTTTACTGTCTGAGCCACTAGGGAAGCCCAGAGTCTAGGTTACTTAGACACTAACTCATGGAAGGCAAAGTAGGAAACCCAGAATGATATGCATGGGAGAAAAAATCATTCAATAAAAATCTTTGTTTGGAAATAGGGGAAGGGTGTTATTGTGGACATATCCAACAGATTTCTGCTTGAGTTGAAAAACAAAAATCAGAGACAGAGAAACAGTAGGTTACTCTGTTGCATGAATTATAACTCTGACAGTTGCTAGAAATGGTTTGTAGAGAAAAAATTAGAGCTAAAGTTAGAAATCAAATCTTAAATTAAGAATAGGAGAAAGAAGGAAATGTTGAAATAGATGATTATATTTGTCTTTGACTCTCTATTTTACCGTCTGAAGAATGGGTCTTTTTTTCATGCTTCTAGGAAGTGATGTACCTCACATTATGGTGAGAATAAACTACTAAGTTGAACATCAACCCAGTACATTTTGCCACCAAAAACTACCACTTTGGTGCTAAAAATACATTGGACAATTTTTCATGTTAGAATCAAATGAGGGGGTAACTCATTCAACACGAAGACCTGAATATATTGTATCTCAACATAGCACAGAAATGGAAAGAAGAAGCTGCACAAAGCTCTTGAAAGAAAAGAAAAATCTCTTTCCAGATTTAGCAAACCACCAGTAGACATCTTACAGAGCATATTGAAGAGAGAGGCTCTTCATAGAAATTCACAATAAATAAAAGAGTGAGTGCCTTCCTCAAATAGAATAAGGGCCCTGAGGAAGAGAACAATCTATTCCACTGTGGACTGAATAGTACAAGAACAATCTGCAACAGAAGTAAGTGGAATCTGGAAGAAACAAAAGCTGAAACAGAGAAGTAACATGTAACCAAAACAATCTCCCTTTAACAACTCTGATAATGATGAAAAGAGACTAAAATTTTATATAAGAAGTTGATAGTATTCATAATTTGCTAAGTATATTTTGAATCAACTCTAGAATTATGTATGTGGTTATCATTCCTTGGTATGAGTTTAGTTGTCATCAGTTAAACTTTTAATTATCTTGTAGAGTAATAATTAAAGAAATCCTCTATTCAGTGAAATATAGCTAACTGGATTGAATCCAAACTAACAATTTGAGTGAAGGCTATAATTCTGAGGCTGGGAACCACATACATATCATCCTCTGAGAACATGGATGGTCTTCACAAGGATCATTACTTGCTCTGTATATTAGAGGTTGTATTGACAAAATCTTTTTTCTCACCTATTTAACTACACAAAAAGTGTTTAGGGATTGGAGTGTTCAGAAACTGCACAAAAAGATAGCTCTGTGCAATACAACAATCACTTGCAATCATAAGAAAATTCATTTGCTGAATTTGTAACCTTTTGTAAACATGTTCCAGTTAATCCTTAAACCAGCATCACAAAGCATATGTAGAATGATCACTTTTATTTTTGAGAAAAAAAAAAAAGAATGTTGAAATGGAAAGACCATGTCAAAAACTACACACAGCTAGTAACCTAGATTTTTGTTTCTATATCCTTTAAAGTGTGTTTGGGTGATCAGTTAGTTTCTTCATGCTTTCATACATACCATAACCATCTGTGACACATTTCTCTAATACACATGATATACATGCACACACACACACACACATATGTATATAAACATATATATGTATGTGTGTTTCCCAGTGGCTCAGACAGTTAAGAATCTTTCTGCAATGCATATATGTAGAAATATATATATGAAATATATATATATATATAAGTTTACATATATATTCACATATTAGTTTATATATATATTTATATATATCAGCATAACTGATGGGTGCATATATATATAAACAAAAACTGAAACAGAGAAGCAATATGTAACAAAAGCAATTTCCTTTTAACAACTCTGGTAATGGTGAAAAGAGACTAAAATTTTATATAAGAAGTCAGCAGTACGCATAATTTGCTAAATATATTTAGAATCAATATATGCATATACATATATATGTATATACAGTTATGCTGATTCTCTGGAATAAAACTGAAAGTAATATTTACTTTAAGTATTGGTGTCAAATTGTAAACCTAAATGCTTTAGCTGGAAAAGATCAGGTGATAATTTTAATTCTGACATAAAAAATAGACCCTTATATAGATTAATTGACCATAATTAACTAAAAGTAGAAAGATGTTGACAACCTACTAGATGTGGCCCATGAAAAATTGGTGTTCAGAAATTTAACCCTTCAGTAGAATATTCTGACCTGCTATTAGTCTTGATGTGAAGGCATTTAAATGGATACATCCACCAGAATTATTACACTAGTTGTGAAACTTGTGAAAATAGTAGCTTCTGGAGAAATAAAAAAAACAGTGAGGGGAGGATGAATGGAAGGAGAGAAATATGTACACTTCTGATTGTGGATATTTTCAAAGAAAGTAAAATCATCAGTCTTTCTTTTCTATTTTGTAACCCAGCCCAAACGCCATCAAGCTAAGTTGAGTGGGAATTGCATACAGGAGTGGAATTACCATGGCAACCAGCTTAAAAATTTGTTACCCTGCTGAGAATTTAGCTCAGTGGATAATACTTTGTTTTTACCTTTCTGGAAAACTAAATGGAAGATAATTATGGAACCATTCACAAGCCATTTCTGTTATGTGTGGTGCTAAGCCACTTCAGTCATGTCCGACTCTTTGTGACTCTATGCACTGCAACCCACGAGGTTCCTCTGTCCTTGGGATTATCTAGGCAATATTACTGGGGTAGATTGCTATGCCTTCCTCCAGGGGATCTTTCCAATCCAGGGATCAAACCTGTGTCTCAGTCTGCTGCATTTCCAGGCAGGTTCTTTACCACTAGTGCCACGTGGGAAGCTCTAAGCCATCTCTAGGTTCAATTTATTACTCAAATTAGTTTTCCTAGGGGTAATATATTAATAATTTTGTGTTCCTGATGAAATAAAATATAGAATTTGGGAAATTCAATCAATTAGAATCTTTAAGTCACCAGGACTCAGAACATACCCCAAGTGCTGCTTGCTCAAAGTTTTCAAGGGTCAGGGAACAAGATGGAGAGAAAGAGCACAACTAATCATGATATCAGAGAGAATAAGGCCTTCTGTTTCTAGTGATGCAGTGGAATAGACACCCCATCCCAACTTCTAACTATAACCATCTAAAACATTGGGAAAATGTTAAAAATTACACATTTAAAAATGCATTGGTGCATACTTAAACGTTAATTTCACTGTAACAACTGACAAAAAACCAACAATATGTAAGTAAAATGTTTATATTTTAAAGATTTCAAAGTGCTATGGACATAATGGCATATAAGAAACTAAACTGCAGAGAGCAATGATGATCCCTTCCTGGAGGAAACAAAGATCAGTCACCATGGCAGCAGAAAGTAGGGAGGGAAGTGGGGATGGAACACATTTGTTAAGTCTATACATCATCTGAGGAGTGAGCCAGCTATAGGCAGAGGGATCCTGCTAGCCAAAAGAAGGGCTTTTAATAGTTCTGGAATAACTAGATGTGTATATGGAAAGAAATTAAATAAATACTTTATCATATTGTACACAAGAACAAAAATCTATGAGATGGATCATGGACTCAAAGGTAAAAGTTAAATTGATAAAGCTTCTGTGCATGTGCTTAATTGTGTCTGACTCTTTGCCACCCCATGGACTATAGCCCACCAGGCCCATCTGCCCATATTTTCCAGGCAAGAAAACTGGAGTGGGTCCTACTCCAGGGTATCTTCCCTGTCCCAAGGACCCAACCCATGTCTCTTGCATCTCCTATGTTGGCAGGCAGATTCTTTACCACTAGGGCTGCCTAGGAAGCTCCAAAAGCTTTCCTCTAAAGCTTCTAGAGTAAAGCTAATTTTATGATCTATAGATAAACAAAGACTTCTAGGGATGCAAGAGGACACGCCATAAAAGAAAGAAGAAGAAAAAAAAAAAAAAAAAACCAGCAATTAATTGAATCCAACAGCATTAAGAATTTCACAACAACCAAAAAAATTAAAAGACAAGTATAGACTATCATTATAGGTCAGGGAAGTGTAAGTACAGTATTAATTTTATTGAGGAACTGTGTTTCATTTGTCTTGAGCCAAATAATTTAAAATGTGTGATGGATTTATAAGTATGACTTTTCTCATTGGCGATTATTTCCTATTTTACAAAATGATAAACTTTTAAGAACATCCCTGAAATCATAGCACATATAAGGCAAACTATTTTGTCTTCTTCTAGACTATACTGAGTCAATTTCTCTTACCACTTTGTATGTGAAGACAGATCTAAGTGGTCATAGACTAAGTTCTACTTGATGGCTAATATCAAATAATTTATAGGTTTATGACGATTATTCATACTTCATTTCATTTAATAATACTTTTAAGTACTAGCTTTTAAGGTGAGGATTATTTTTATATAGTAAATGTAAAAATTGTGGCTTCAGGATACTGAGAAATTTGCCCAAAGCAGTACTGTTAGTAAATATTAGAAGCATAAACCTTGAGTTTCTGTTTTTCAATTTGTATAATTTTTACAAAAAAATGCATAAAATACTAGAAAGTAAGATTCATCAAGAGTGAATCTCATTCTATAATCTAAGATCTTTATACTAGTTGAAGTGAGTTGTACTTGGAACTGAGAGGGAGAAGGAACGTTTCCTTTGTGAAAAAAAGAAAGCATAATAGGGTGTTTTAGGGCAAGAACCCTAAAGCTATTTGTATATGGGTCTGAATTCTATTTCTGCAACTTAAACTGCTAGGGGACTGCGGACAAGTTACGTTCGAAGTTTCAGTTTCCTCATCTAAAAACTAAACATATAATATGCATAATACAGTGTTTGAATGAATTTAAGTGATGTATGAAGTACTGACTTTGACACATTTCATTGGCTTTCATACATTTCATACACTGATTACACTAAAGCAATTGACTGTGTGGATGACAACAAACTGTGGAAAATTCTTCAAGAGATGGGAATACCAGACCACCTTACCTGCCTCCTGAGAAATCTGTATGCAGATAAGGAGGCAACAGTCAGAACCAAACATGGATCAAAGAACTGGTTCCAATTTGGGAAAGGAGTGCATCAAGGCTGTATATTGTCACCTTGCTTATTTAACTTATATGCAGAGTACATCATGCGAAATGCCAAACTGGATGAAGCACAAGCTGGAATCAAGATTTCCAGGAGAAATATCGATGACCTCAGATATGCAGATGACACCACCTTTATAGCAGAAAGCAAAGAGGAACTAAAGAGTTTCTTGATGAAGGTAAAAGAGGAGAGTGAAAACTCTGGCTTAAAACTCAACCTTCAAAAAACCAATATCATGGCAACCGGTCCCATCACTTCATGGCAAATAGACGGGGAAACAATGGAAACAGTGCCAGATTTTATCTTCTTGGGCTCCAAAATCACTACAGATGATGATTGCAACCATGAAATTGAAAGACGCATGCCCTTAGGAGAAAAGCTGTGACCAAGCTAGACAAAATACTAAAAGGCAGAGACATTACTTTGCCGATGAATGTACATCTAGTCAAAGCTTTGATATTTCAAGTAGTCATGTATGGATGTGAGAGCTGGACTATAAAGAAAGCTGAACGCTGAAGAATTGATGCTTTTGAATGTGGTGTTGGAGAAGACTCTTGAGAGTCCCTTGGACTGCAAGGAGATCCAACCAGTCCATGGTAAAGGAAATCAGTCCTGAATATTCATTGGAAGGACTGATGCTGAAGCTGAAGCTCCAATACTTTAGTCACCTGATACAAACAACTGATTCATTTGAAAAGACCCCAATGCTGGGAAAGATTGAAGGCAGGAGGAGAAGAGGATGACAGAGGATGAAATTGTTGGATGGCATCATGGACTCAATGGACATGAGTTTATGTAGGCTCTGGGAATTGGTGATGGAGAGGGAAGCCTGGTATGCTGCAGTCCATGGGGTTCCAAGAGTTGGACATGACTGAGTGATTGAACTGAACTGAATGAAAGTATTGGCTTACCATAGATAAAAATGCTTGCTCTTATTTATCTTATTAATAAGAATTGGTATGAGGAGTGAAAAGGTCATGGGAAGAGAAATTCTTGGAGCTACAGTTTCATAGAAATCTGGGTTCATATAAACTATCACTTTGAGAAGCTTCCTCAGCCAAGGCCTGAGAAACTTGTTCTTTGGCATTTGGGGAGATCTCCCCACTGCTTACTGTTATCACCTTGATTCATGCTCTTGTGCTTGTTTGTTTTCTTTTCCTGACATTTTGGCATTTCTCATGTTTGATGCATCTCATACTGGTGGTGCCCTTGACTGCTCTTATTCAACAGGGAAGAATTATTTATTATAACTGCTCATTTTTGCTTTGGCAAATCTGAAGTCAGAAATCTCATGAGTGCCAGCACACTGATAGATATATAAAGATTCTTTCATATTTTATCTGGATAATTATATAAATTGAAGTTGGATTGCATTTTCCATAAATGTTATCAAGATAATAGGTTCCCTAGACTGTAGTATTTTGACTTTGCAGAAGTAACATAGGTACCTAATTGTATTTCCCTTTCCCTAAGAAGAAACTTGAGAATTTACTTTGTATGTTTCTCTGATAAAGGCTAATGTCCAAAAGTAACCCTAAAATTGTTGTATTTCAATTATAAAATGAGTTATTTTCTAAGTAAACAAAACAATATACATACTTTATTTTATATTGTTATAGATTTATCTTCAAAATACAGAATATCTCATTCAGTTCTATAGAATAGCAAATAATTAGATGCAAATGTCTGTGCATATAGTATTTAATAAATGCTAGGAATTATTTGTTGACTAATAGACTAATTATTGGTTAGAGTGATTTTTCTCTGAACTAAAAATACTAACAAATTGATTTATCATAATATCATTTAAAACCAATATGAATGAGCAACAATAAATAAACTATGTCACACTTTTAGACTTTCGGTTATTTGTAGAATCTAAAACTACAACAAACCAGTAAATACAGAACAAAAAAAGCAGATTCACAGATACAGAGAACAAATTAGTGGTTACCAGTGGGGAGAGGGGGTAGGGGCCATATAACGGTGAGGAGGTAGGAATTTCAAACTACTGGGTGTAAGATAAGCTACAAGGATGCATTGTACAACATAAGAAATACAGCCAAAATTTTGTAATAGATATATATGTCATATAACTATTACAAATTGTATTTAAATTTTTTAAAAAGAGAATACTAGCATCAGGCAATATTTACAACAGGTATGAAAGACTAATAGCTTTTTACCAAAACAGAAACTGTTTTACTGTTTTTTTTCACTAGTAGTTTACACCACAATTACATGTAATGAATAATAAAAATTTCAAAGCCTACGATTCCATGTTAAATTTGAAAATTTCTACTTCAGATATGATCTATTTTCTTATATAAGTAAAACCGTCAAAGAAGAAAATATTATGGTAATAAAAAGTCTTAAAACCTGGGTATCAATCAGTCAGTTCAGTCACTCAGTCATTTCCAACTCTTTGAGACCCCATGGACTGCAACACTGCCAGGCTTCCCTGTCTATCACCAACTTCCCAAACTCATGTCCATCAAGTTGGTGATGCCATCCAACCATCTCATCCTCTGTCGTCCCCTTCTCCTCCTGCCTACAATCTTCCTCAGCATCAGGGTCTTTTCCAATGACTCAGTTCTTCGCATCAGGTGACCAAAGTATTCAGCTTCAGCCATCAGTCCTTCCAATGAATATTCAGGACTGATTTCTGTTAGGACTGACTGGATAGATCTCCTTGCAGTCCAAGGGACTCTGAAGAGTCTTCTCCAACACCACATTCAAAAGCATCAATTCTTCAGTGCTCAGTTTTCTTTATAGTCCATCTCTCACATCCACACATGACTACTGGAAAAATCATGGCTTTCACAAGATGGACTTCTGTTGGGAAAGTAATGTCTCTGCTTTTTCATATGCTATGTAGGTTTGTCATAGCTTTCCTTCCAAGGAACAATAGAGGATAATAAAGTTTAATTTCTTGCTCTCTTCTGTAACAGTACTTAATCAGTATTTGATCTTTTACAAACCACACAAATGGCAAAGTTTCTTTGTGTATGCATATGTATGTGTGTGTGTGTGTATATATATATATATATATATAAAACATATATATATATAATCTTAAAGATATAATTATAATCAACTGAATATATAAATATATAACCAAACTGAGCATTAGAGATAGGAAATGATAGTGAGGTATGTCATACAAAAGAAGTATTATTTCAAAAAGATATGATTTCTTTAGGGGGTGGTCCTAAGATGGAAGAGGAATAGGATGGGGAGAACATTTTCTCTCCCACAAATTCATCAAAGGAACACTTGAACGCTGAGTAAATTCCACATAACAACTTCTAAATGTTGGCATAGGACATCAGGTACCCAGAAAAGCAGCCCATTGTCTTCGAAAGGAGGTAGAAAAAAATATAAAAGATAAAAAGAGAGACAAAAGAGGTAGGAACGGAGATCCATCCTAGGAAGGGAGTTTTAAAAAAGAGAGAAGTTTCCAAACACCAGGGAACACTCTCACTGGTGAGTCTGTGGCAAGCCTTGGAACCTCAGAGGGCAACATAACTGGGAGGAAAAATAAATAATTAAAACCCACAGATTACGTGCCCAGCGGAGCAGCAGCAGACTCCCGCATTCTCCACTAGCAAGCGGGGGCTGGGCAGGGAGGCGCAGGCTGCATTGCTTAGAGTAAGGACCTGGCCTGAATGGCCCGAGGGCAATCTGAGGGAACTAACTTGAGATAGCAAATCAGACTGTAGGATAGCTATCCCATGAAAAGCCCCAACCTAAGACACTGCCAGGCCCACTCACAGAACAAAGAATTGAGTAGAGTTAGCCTGCTGTGGACTGGCCCATCCCCCGCCGGAGACAGGCAGGCAAGGGCAACCAGAGCCAGAAGGGGACAATCGCGGCCCCAGAGAGGCATCCTCTACCAAACTGCAAGTAGGCTTCCTTGCTAACCAAGACTTCTTGGGATTCTGGAAGGTCAACATCCCCGGGATGGTCGCAGCCAGAGATCAGCTCCCCAGAAGAGACACACAGCACATCTGAGAAGGTGTGCAGGTTGTACACCCAGAAAACTGAGAGGCAGGGATGGGGGAGGCAATAAGTAGCAGTGACCACGCTTGCCAAGCACCTGGTCACCTGAGCTGCTCGGACCTGAGAAGGGTACTAAACGCAAGCCCAACGAAGTCTGCTTTTGTGGAGTGCCCAAGTACCTGAACCTGAACCTAGCTTAGACCTGGGAAATGCATACAACCCAGGGCTGGCCTCAGACAGTTCCCGGCAGAGCAAACTAGAGCCTAAGCACTGTAGACAGGGAAAGCACACATGTCATGAGCAGGGACAAACCCAGTGTGGCCGAGACACTGAGAGCATACACCAGTGTTATTTGTTTGCAGTGTTCCTCCCTCCCCACAGCACGACTGAGCAAGTGAGCCTAAAAAAATGTCCACCACTGCCCCCTTGTGTCAGGGTGGAAATTAGACACTGAAGAGACCAGCAAACAGAAGAAGCTAAAACAGAGCGAACCGCCTTGGAAGTGACAGGTGCAATAGATTAAAACCCTGTAGTTAGCACCGACTACATAGGAAGTGGCCTATATATCTTGAGAAGTATAAGCCGGATCAAGGATCTATCTGAAAATGAACTGACAGCACGCTGTCCACAACAACACCAGAGAAAGTCCTAGATATATTTTTACTATTATCATTTTTTTAATTATTTTTTTATTTTTAAGTCCTCTATTACTCCTTTAATTTTCATTTTTATAACCTACTATTACTTTGCAAAAAAAAAAAAAATACCCTATTTTTTAAAGCAAATTTCATATATATATTTTTTATAATTTTTGTGACTTTGTTTTTTTCTTTAATATTGTATTTTTGAGAAACCAACCTCTACTCTAGGTTTTTAATCTTTGCTTTTTGGTATTTTTAATCAATTTTGTACCTTTAAGAACCCAATCTTCAGTGCCGATTTTTACTTGGGAGTGAGATTACTGGCTTGACTGCTCTCTCCCCCTTTGGACTCCCCTTTTTCTCCACCAGGTTGCCTCTATCTCCTCCCTCCCCCTTCTCTTCTCTGCCCAACTCTGTAAATCTCTTTGTGTGTTCCAGACAGTGGAGAACACTTAGGGAACTGATTATTGGCTGTATCTGTCTCTCTCCTTTTGATTCCCCCCTTTATCCTCCTGGCCACCTCTGTCTCCTTCCTCCCTCTTCTCTTCTCTGTGTAACTCCGTGAACATCTCTGGGGGATCCAAACTGTGGAGAGCACATAAAGAAGTGATTACTGACTAGCTAGCTCTCTCCTCTTTTGATTCCACCTCATTTCCTCCTGGTCACTTCTATCTCCCTCTTCTCTTCTCCATGTAAATCTGTGTACCTCTTTGGGTGTCCCTTACTATGGAGAAACTTTCCATCATTAACTTAGATGTTTTATCATTGGTGCTGTATAGACGGAGAAGTCTTGAGGCTACTGTAAGAATAAGACTGAAAACCAGAGGCAGGAGGCTTAAATCAAAATCCTGAGAACACTAGAGAACTCCTGATTCCAGGGAACATTAATCGATAGGGGCTCATCAAACGCCTCCATACCTATACTGAAATGAAGCACCACCCAAGGGCCAACAAGTTCCAGAGCATGACATACCATGCAAATTCGCCAGCAACACAGGAACATAGCCCTGAGCTTCAATATACAGGCTGCCCAAAGTAACACCAAACACACTGACATCTCATAACTCATTACTGGACACTTCATTGCACCCCAGAGAGAAGAAATCCAGCTCGAACCACCAGAACACCGACACAAGCTTCCCTAACTAGGAAACCTTGACAAGCCACCTGTTCAACTCCACCCACAAGCAAGGAAACCACAATAAAGAGAACTCCAAAAATTGCCAGAATATGGAAAGGCCACCCCAAACACAAAAATATAAACAAGATGAAAAGGCAAAGAAATACCCAGTAGTTAAAGGAACAGGATAAATGCCCACCAAACCAAACAAAAGAGAAAGAGATAGGAAATCTACCTGATCAGATCAGATTAGTCGCTCAGTCGTGTCCAACACTTTGCGACTCCATGAATCGCAGCACGCCAGGACTCCTTGTCCATCACCAACTCCAGGAGTTCACTCAGACTCACATCCATCGAGTCAGTGATGTCATCCAGCCATCTCATCCTCTGTCATCCCCTTCTCCTCCTGCCCCCAATCCCTCCCAGCATTAGAGTCTTTTCCAATGAGTCAACTCTTTGCATGAGGTGACCAAAGTACTGGAGTTTCAGCTTTAGCATCATTCCTTCCAAAGAAATCCCAGGGCTGATCTCCTTCAGAATGGACTGGTTGGATATCTTTGCAGCCCAAGGGATCCCCAAGAGTCTTCTCCAACACCACAGTTCAAAAGCATCAATTCTTCAGTGCTCAGCCTTCTTCACAGTCCAACTCTCACATCCATACATGACCACTGGAAAAACCATAGCCTTGACTAGACGAACCTTTGCTGGCAAAGGAATGTCTCTGCTTTTGAATATGCTATCTAGGTTGGTCATAACTTTCCTTCCATGGAGTAAGCATCTTTTAATTTCATGGCTGAAGTCACCATCTGCAGTGATTTTGGAGCCCAGAAAAATAAAGTCTGACACTGTTTCCACTGTTTCCCCATCTATTTCCCCTGAAGTGATGGGACCGGATGCCATGATCTTTGTTTTCTGAATGTTGAAATTTAAACAAATTTTTTCACTCTCCACTTTCCCTTTCATCAAGAGGCTTTTGAGTTCCTCTTCACTTTCTGCCATAAGGGTGGTGTCATCTGCATATCTGAGGTTATTGATATTTCTCCTGGCAATCTTGGTTCCAGCTTGTGTTTCTTCCAGTCCAGCATTTCTCATGATGTACTCTGCATATAAGTTAAATAAGCAGGATGACAATATACAGCCTTGACAAACTCCTTTTCCTATTTGGAACCAGTCTGTTGTTCCATGTCCAGTTCTAACTGTTGCTTCCTGACCTGCATACAAATTTCTCAAGAGGCAGGTCAGGTGGTCTGGTATTCCCATCTCTTTCAGAATTTTCCATAGTTTATTGTGATCTACACAGTCCAAGGCTTTGGCATAGTCAATAAAGCAGAAATCGATGTTTTTCTGGAACTCTCTTACTTTTTCCATGATCCAGCAGATGTTGGCAATTTGATCTCTGGTTCCTCTGCCTTTTCTAAAACCAGCTTGAACATCAGGAAGTTCATGGTTCACATATTGCTGAAGCCTGGCTTGGAGAATTTTGAGCCTTACTTTACTAGCGTGTGAGATGAGTGCAATTGTGCAGTAGTTTGAGCATTCTTTGGCATTGCCTTTCTTTGGGATTGGAATGAGAACTGATCTTTTCCAGTTCTATGGCCACTGCTGAGTTTTCCAAATGTGCTGGCATGTTGAGTGTAGCACTTTCACAGCATCATCTTTCAGGATTTGGAGTAGCTCAACTAGAATTCCATCACCTCCACTAGCTTTGTTCATAGTGATGCTTTCTAAGGCCCACTTGACTTCACATTCCACTCTATCTATCAGATCTAGGCCCTTAAATCTATTTCTCAATTCCACTGTATAATCATAAGGTCATTTGATTTAGGTCATACTGGTTTTCCCTACTTTCTTCAATTTAAGTCTGAATTTGGCAATAAGGAGTTCATGGTCTGAGCCACAGTCAGCTCCTGGTCTTGTTTTTTTCTGACTGTACAGAGCTTCTCCATCTTGGCTGCAAAGAATATAATCAATCTGATTTCAGTGTTGACCATCTGGTGATGTTCATGTATAGAGTCTTCTCTTTTGTTGTTGGAAGAGCATGTTTGTTATGACCAGTGCATTTTCTTGGCAAAACTCTATTAGTCAAGAATTCCAAATAATGATAGTGAAAATGATCCAAAATCTTGAAAACAAAATGGAGTTACAGATAAATAGCCTGGAGACAAGGATTGAGAAGATGCAAGAAGGTTTAACAAGGACTTTGAAGCATCCGAGGTCAGGGGCAACAGCCGAGAGGAGCTACCCCACGCCCCCATGCCCAAGACCAGGGGTGGCAGCTGAGAGGATCTACCCAAGTCTGAGGCCCGAGGCGGCGGCCAGGAGGAGCTACCCCACGCCCCCACACCCAAGGCCAGGGGCAGCGGCTGGTAGGACCAACCCCACGTCCAAGGAGCGGTGGCTGTGCGGGTACAGGAGGGCCTAGAGGAGCTATCCCACGTTGAAGGTCAGGAAGGGCGGCAGTGAGGAGATACCCCTCGTCCAAGGTAAGAAGCAACAGCTGCGCTTTGCTGGAACAGCTGTAAAAAGATAACCCACGCCCAAGGTAAGAGAAACCCAAGTAAGATGGTAGGTGTTGCAAGAGGGCATCAGAGGGCAGACACACTGAAACCATAATTACAGAAAAGTAGCCAGTCTGATCACATGGACCACAGCCTTGTCTAACTCAATGGAACTAAGCCATTTCCATGGGGAACCAAAGATGGGCGGGTCATGATGGAGAGGTCTGACAGAATGTGGTCCACTGAAGAAGGGAATGGCAAACCACTTCAGTATTCTTGCCTTGAGAACCTCATGAACAGTATGAAAAGGCAAAATGAGAGGATACTGAAAGGGGAACTTCCCAGGTTGGTAGGTGCCCAATATGCTACTGCAGATCAGTGGAGAAATAACTTCAGAAAGAATGAAGGGACAGAGACAAAGCAAAAAGAATACCCAGCTGTGGATGTGACTGGTGATAGAAGCAAGGTCCGATGTTGTAAAGAGCAATATTGCATAGGAACCTGGAATGCCAGGTCCATGAATCAAGGCAAATTGGAAGTGATCAAACAAGAGATGGCAAGAGTGAATGTCGACATTCTAGGAATCAGCAAACTAAGATGGACTGGAATGGGTGAATTTAACTCAGATGACCACTATATCTACTTCTGTGGGCAGGAATCCCTAAGAAGAAATGGAATAGTCATCATGGTCAACAAAAGAGTCTGAAATGCAGTACTTGGATGCAATCTCAAAAACGACAGAATGATCTTTGTTCGTTTCCAAGGCAAACCTTTCAATATCACAGTAATCCAAGTCTATGCCCCAACCAGTAACATTGAAGAAGCTGAAGTTGAATGGTTCTATGAGGACCTACAAGACCTTTTAGAACTAACACCCCAAAAAGATGTCCTATTCATTATAGGGGACAGGAATGCAAAAGTAGGAAGTCAAGAAATACCTGGAGTAACAGGCAAATTTGGCCTTGGAATACGGAATGTAGCAGGGCAAAGACTAATAGAGTTTTGCCAAGAAAATGCACTGGTCATAGGAAACAACCTCTTCCAACAACACAAGAGAAGACTCTACACATGGACATCACCAGATGGTCAACACCGAAATCAGATTGATTATATTCTTTGCAGCCAAAGATGGAGAAACTCTATACAGTAAACAAAAACAAGACCAGGAGCTGACTGTGGCTCAGATCATGAACTCCTTATTGCCAAATTCAGACTGAAATGGAAGAAAGTAGGAAAAACCACTAGACCATTCAGGTATGACCTAAATCAAATCCCTCATGATTATACAGTGGAATTGAGAAATAGATTTAAGGGCCTAGATCTGATAGATAGAGTGCCTGATGAACTATGGAATGAGGCTCGTGACGTTGTACAGGAGACAGGGATCAAGACCATCCCCATGGAAAAGAAAGGCAAAAAAGCAAAATGGCTCTCTGGGAGGCCTTACAAATAGCTGTGAAGAGAAGAGAAGCAAAAAGCAAAGGAGAAAGGGAAAGATATAAGCATCTGATGCAGAGTTCCAAAGAATAGCAAGAAGAGATAAGAAAGCCTTTTTCAGTGATCAATGCAAAGAAATAGAGGAAAACAACAGAATGGGAAAGACTACAGATCTCTTCAAGAAAATTAGAGATACCAAGGGAACATTTCATGTAAAGATGGGCTCGATAAAGGACAGAAATCGTATGGACCTAACAGAAGCAGAAGATATCAAGAAGAGATGGCAAGAATACACAGAAGAACTGTACAAAAAAGATCTTCAAGACCCAGATAATCACAATGGTGTGATCACTGACCTAGAGCCAGACATCCTGAAATGTGAAGTCAAGTGGGCCTTAGAAAGCATCACTAAGAACAAAGTTAGTGGAGGTGATGGAATTGCAGTTGAGCTATTTCAAATCCTGAAAGATGATGCTGTGAAAGTGCTGCACTCAATATGCCAGCACATTTGGAAAACTCAGCAGTGGCCACAGGACTAGAAAATGTGTTTTCATTCCAATCCCAAAGAAAGGCAATGCCAAAGATTGCTCAAACTACTGCACAATTGCACTCATCTCACACGCTAGTAAAGTAATGCTCAAAATTCTCCAAGCCAGGCTTTAGCAATATGTAAACTGTGAACTTCCTGATGTTCAAGCTGGTTTTAGAAAAGACAGAGGAACCAGAGATCAAATTGCCAACATCCCTGGATCATGGAAAAAGCAAGAGAGCCCCAGAAAAGCATCTATTTCTGCTTTATTGATTATGCCAAAGCCTTGGACTGTGTAGATCACAATAAACTGTGGAAAATTCTGAAAGAGATGGGAATACCAGACCACCTGAACTGCCTCTTGAGAAATCTGTATGCAGGTCAGGAAGCAACAGTTAGAACTGTACATGGAACAACAGATTGGTTCCAAATAGGAAAAGGCATATATCAAGGCTGTATATTGTCACCCTGCTTATTTAAAATATATGCAGAATACATCATGAGAAACACTGGACTGGAAGAAACACAAGCTGGAATCAAGATTGCTGGGAGAAATATCAATAACCTTGGATACTGATGATACCACCCTTATGGCAGAAAGTGAAGAGGAACTCAAAAGCCTCTTGATTAAAGTGAAAGTGGAGAGTGAAAAGGTTGGCTGAAAGCTCAACATTCAGAATACGAAGATCATGGCATCCAGTCCCATCACTTCATGAGAAATAGATGGGAAAACAGTGGAAACAGTGTCAGACTTTTTTTGGCTGGGGGCTCCAAAATCACTGCAGATGGTGACTGCAGCCATGAAATTAAAAGATGCTTACTCCTTGGAAGGAAAGTTATGTCCAACCTAGATAGCATATTCAAAATCAGAGACATTGCTTTGTCAACAAAGGTCCGTCTAGTCAAGGCTATGGTTTTTCCAGTGGTCATGTATGGATTTGAGAGTTGGACTGTGAAGAAGGCTGAGCACCAAAGAATTGATGCTTTTGAACCATAGCATTGAAGAAGACTCTTGAGAGTCCCTTGGACTGCAAGGAGATACAACCAGTCCATTCTGAAGGAGATCAGCCCTGGGATTTCTTTGGAGGGAATGATGCTAAAGCTGAAACTCCAGTACTTTTGTCACCTCATGCGAAGAGTTGACTCATTGGAAAAGACTCTGATGCTGGGAGGGATTGGGGGCAGGAGGAGAAGGGGAAGACAGAGGATGAGATGGCTTGATGGCATCACTGACTCGTGGACGTGAGTCTGGGCGAACTCCAGGAGTTGTTGGTGGACAGGGAGTCCTGGCGTGCTGAGAGTCATGGGGTCACAAAGAGTCGGACACGACTGAGCAGATGAACTGAACTGAACTGAGAAGAAATAAAAAAGAGTCAATATATAATGAATAATGCAATAAATGAGATCAAAAACACTCTGGAAGAAACCAACAGTAGAATAACGGAGGCAGAAGATAGGATAAGTAAGGAAGAAGATACAATGGTACAAATAAATGAAACAGAGAGGGAAAAAGAAAAACGAATTAAAATAAATGAGGACAATCTCAGAGACCTCTGGGACAATGTTAAATGCCCCAACATTCGAATCATAGTAGTCTCAGAAGAAGAAGACAAAAGAAAGACCATAAGAAAATACTTGAGAAGATAATAGTCGCAAACTTCCCTAAAATGGAGAAGGAAATAATCACCCAAGGCCAAGAAACCCAGAGAGTTGCAAACAGGATAAACCCAAGGCGAAACACCCAAGACACATATTAATCAAATTAACAAAGATCAAACACAAAGAACAAATATTAAAAGCAGCAAGGGAAAAACAATAAATAATACACAAGGGGATTCCCATAAGGATAACAGTTGATCATTCAATAGAAACTCTTCAGGCCAGGAGGGAATGGCAGGACATACTTAGAGTGATGAAAGAAAATAACCTACATCCCAGATTACTGTACCCAGTAAGGATCTCATTCAAATATTAAGGAGAAATCAAAAGCTTTACAGACAAGCGAAAGCTGAGAGAATTCGGCAGCAGGAAACCAGCTCTTCAACAAATGCTAAAGGATCTTCTCTAGACAGGAAACACAGAAAGGGTGTGTACACTCAAACCCAAAACAATAAATTAAATGGCAATGGTTTCATACTTATCAATAATTACTTTAAATGTAAATGGGTTGAATGACCCAACCAAAAAACAAAGACTGGCTGAATGGATACTAAAACAAGACCCCTATATATGTTGTCTACAAGAGACCCACCTCAAAACAAGGACACATACAGACTGAGAGTGAAGGGCTGGAAAAAGATATTCCATGCAAACACAAACCAAAAGAAAGCAGGAGTAGCAATACTCATATCAGATAAAATAGACTTTAAAAAAAGGCTGTGAAAAGAGACAAAGAAGGACACTACATAATGATCAAAGGATCAATCCAAGAAGAAGACATAACAATTATAAATATATATGCACCCAACATAGGAGCACCACAATATGTAAGACAAATGCTAACGAGTATGAAAGGGGAAATTAATAGTAACACAATAATAGTGGGAGACTTTAATACCCCACTCACACCTATGGATAGATCAACTAAACAGAAAATTAACAAGGAAACACAAACTTTAAATGATACAATAGGCCAGTTAGATCTAATTGATATCTATATGACATTTCACCCCAAAACAATGAATTTAACCTTTTTCTCAAGTGCACATAGAAACTTCTCCAGGATAGATCACATCCTGGGCCATAAATCTAGCCTTGGTAAATTCAAAAAAATAGAAATCATTCCAAACATCTTTTCTGACCACAATGAAGTAAGATTAGATATCAATTACAGTAGAAAAACTATTAAAAATTCCAACATATGGAGGCTGAACAACACACTGCTGAATAACCAACAAATCACAAAAGAAATAAAAAAAGAAATCCAAATATGCATAGAAATGAATGAAAATGAAAACACAACAACCCAAAACCTGTGGGACACTGTAAAAGCAGTGCTAAGGGGAAGGTTCATAGCAATACAGGCATACCTCAAGAAACAAGAAAAAAAGCCAAATAAATAACCTAACTCTACACCTAAAGGAACTAGAAAAGGAAGAAATGAAGAACCCCAGAGTTATTAGAAGGAAAGAAACCTTAAAAACTAGGGCAGAAATAAATGCAAAAGAAATAAAAGAGACCATAGCAAAAATCAACAAAGCCAAAAGCTGGCTCTTTGGGAACATAAATAAAATTGACAAACCATTAGCCAGACTCATCAAGAAACAAAGGGAGAAAAATCAAATCAACAAAATTAGAAATGAAAATGGAGAGATCACAACAGACAACACAGAAATACAAAGGATCATAAGAGACTACTATCAACAACTATATGCCAATAAAATGGACAACTTGGAAGAAATGGATAAATTCTTAGAAAGGTACAACTTTCCGAAACTGAACCAGGAAGAAATAGAAAATCTTAACAGACCCATCACAAGCACGGAAATTGAAACTGTAATCAGAAATCTTCTAGCAAACGAAAGCCCAGGACCACAGGGCTTCACAACTGAATTCTATCAAAAATTTAGAGAAGAACCAACACCTATCCTACTCAAACTCTTCCAGAAAATTGCAGAGGAAGGTAAACTTCCAAATTCATTCTATGAGGCCCACATCACCCTAATACCAAAACCTGACAAAGACGCCACAAAAAAAGAAAACTACAGGCCAATATCACTGATTAACATAGATACAAAAATACTTAACAAAACTCTAGCAAACAGAATTCAACAACACATTAAAAAGATCATACATCATGACCAAGTGGGCTGGTTGGTCATTACCAGGGCTGATAATCCCTGGTTATCCCAGGGATGCAAGGATTCTTCAATATCTGCAAATAAATCAATGTAATACACTACATTAACAAATTGAAAAACAAAAACCATATGATATTCTCAATAGATACAGAGAAAGCCTTTGACAAAATTCAACATCCATTTATGATAAAAACCCTCCAGAAAGCAGGTATAGAAGGAACATACCTCAACATAATAAAAGCTATATATGACAAACCCACAGCAATGGTGAAAAATTGAAAGCATTTCCCCTAAAGTCAGGAACAAGACAAGTGTGCCCACTCTCACCACTACTATTAAGAATAATTTTGGAACTTTTGGCCACAGCAATCAGAGCATTAAAAAAAATAAAAGGAATCCAAATTGGAAAAGAAGTAAAACTCTGTTTGCAGATGACATCATCCTCTACATAGAAAACCCTAAATACTCCACCAGAAAAATTACTAGAGCTAATCAATGAACTCCAGAAAGAATGAAGGGATGGAGCCAAAGCAAAAAGAATAACCAGCTGTGGATATGACTGGTGATAGAAGCAAGATCCAATGCTATAAAGAGCAATATTGCATAGGAACCTGGAATGTCAGGTCCATGAATCAAGGCAAATTGGAAGTGGTCAAAAAGGAGATGGCAAAAGTGAACATCGACATTCTAGGAATCAGTGAACTAAAATGGACTTGAATGGGTGAATTTAATTCAGATAACCATTATATCTACTACTGCGGGCAGGAATCCCTCAGAAGAAATGGAGTAGCCATCATGGTCAAAAGAGTCCGAAATGCACTACTTGGATGCAATCTCAAAAACGACAGAATGATCTCTGTTCGTTTCCAAGGCAAACCATTCAATATCACCGTAATCCAAGCCTACGCCCCAACCAGTAATGCTGAAGAAGCTGAAGTTGAATGGTTCTATGAAGACCTATAAGACCTTTTAACTAACACCCAGAAAAGATGTCCTTTTCATTATAGGGGACTGGAATGCAAAAGTAGGAAATCAAAAAACACCTGGGGTAAAGGGCAAATTTGACCTTGGAGTACGGAATGAAGCAGGGCAAAGGCTAATAGAGTTTTGCCAAGAGAATTCACTGGTCATAAAAAACATTATCTTTCAACAACACAAGAGAAGGCTCTACACATGGACATCAGATTGATTATAGTCTTTGCAGCCAAACATGGAGAAGCTCTATACAGTCAGCAAAAACAAGACCGGAAGCTGACTGTGGCTCAGATCATGAACTCCTTATTGCCAAATTCAGACTGAAATTGAAGAAAGTAGGGAAAACCACTAGACCATTCAGGTATGACCTAAATCAAATCCCTTATGATCATACACTGGAAGTGAGAAAAGGATTTAAGGGACTAGATCTGATAGACAGAGTAATTGATGAAATATGGGTGGAGGATTGTGACATTGTACAGGAGACAGGGATCAAGACCATCCCCATGGAAAAGAAAGGCAAAAAAGCAAAATGGCTTTCTGAGGAGGCCTTACAAATAGCTGTGAAGAGAAGAGAAGCCAAAAGCAAAGGAGAAAGGGAAAGATATAAACATCTGATGCAGAGTTCCAAAGAATAGCAAGGAGAGATAAAAAAGCCATCCTCAGCGATCAATGCAAAGAAATAGAGGAAAACAACAGAATGGGAAAGACTAGAGATCTCCTCAAGAAAATTAGAGATACCAAGGGAACATTTCATGTAAAGATGGGCTCGATAAAGGACAGAAATGGTATAGACCTAACAGAAGCAGAAGATATTAAGAAGCGATGGCAAGAATACACAGAAGAACTGTACAAAAAAGATCTTCACGACCCAGATAATCACGATGGTGTGATCATTGATCTAGAGCCAGACATCCAGGACTGTGAAATCAAGTGGGCCTTAGAAAGCATCACTAAGAACAAAGCTAGTGGAGGTGATGGAATTCCAGTTGAGCTGTTTCAAATCCCGAAAGATGATGCTGTGAAAGTGCTGCACTCAATATGCCAGCAAATTTGGAAAACTCAGCAGTGGCCACAGGACTGGGAAAGGTCAGTTTTCACTCCAATCCCAAAGAAAGGCAATGCCAAAGAATGCTCAAACTACACACAGTTGCACTCATCTCACACGCTTGTAATGTAATGTTCAAAATTCTCCAAGCCAGGATTCAGCAATATGTGAACCACGAACCTCCAGATGTTCAAGCTGGTTTAAGAAATGGCAGAGGAACCAGAGATCAAATCGCCAACATCTGCTAGATCATTGAAAAAGCAAAAGAGTTCCAGAAAAACATCTATTTCTGCTTTATTGACTATGCCAAAGCCTTAGACTGTGTGGACCACAATAAACTGTGGAAAATTCTTCAAGAGATGGGGATACCAGACTACCTGACGTGCCTCTTGAGAAACCTACATACACATCAGGATGCAACAGTTAAAACTGAACATGGGACAACAGACTGGTTCTAAATAGGAAAAGGAGTTCGTCAAGGCTGTATATTGTCACCCTGCTTATTTAACTTATATGCAGAGTACATCATGAGAAACGCTGGACTGGAAGAAACACAAGCTGGAATCAAGATTGCTGGGAGAAATATCAATAACCTCACATATGCAGATGACACCACCCTTATGGCAGAAAGAGAAGAGGAACTAAAAAGCCTCTTGATGAAAGGGAAAGAGGAGAGTGAAAAAGTTGGCTTAAAGCTCAACATTCAGAAAACCCAGATCATGGCATCTGGTCCCATCACTTCATGGGAAATAGATGGGGAAACAGTGGAAACACTGTCAGACTTTATTTTTGGGAGCTTCAAAGCACAGGAGATGGTTATTTCAGCCATGGAATTAAAAGACGCTTACTCCTTGGAAGGAAAGTTATGACCAACCTAGATAGCATATTCAAAAACAGAGACCTTACATTGCCAACAAAGGTCCATCTAGTCAAGGCTATGGTTTTTCCAGTGGTCATGTATGGATGTGAAAGTTGGACTGTGAAGAAAGCTGAGCGCTGAAGAATTGATGCTTTTGAACTGTGGTGTTGGAGAAGACTCTTGCCAGTCCCTTGGACTGCAAGGAGTTCCAACCAGTCTATTCTAAAGGAGATCAGTCCTGTGTGTTCTTTGGAAGGACAGATGCTAAAGCTGAAACTCCAATACTTTGGCCACCTCATGCAAAGAGTTAACTCATTGGCAAAGACTCTGATGCTGGGAGGGATTGGGGGCAGGAGGAGAAGGGGATGACAGAGGATAAGATGGCTGGATGGCATCAAAAACTCGATGGATATGAGTTTGGGTGAACTCTGGGAGTTGGTGATGGACAGGGAGGCCTGGCTTGCTGCAATTCATGGAGTCACAAAGAGTCAGACCTGACTGAGCGACTGAACTGAACTGAACTGAAGATAAATTATGCCCCTGGATAATTATTCTCAGTTAAATTATTTGTCAGTTTCATATCTACACAACCTCTACTGAATTCCCAAATCACTATCATTTGGTTCTATTTCTATTGATGCTACAAGAGCAAAAGTACAAGAGAGAGAAGGAATATTAACAAGAATTCTAAACTAAATGTTAGCTCCACTTTTGTCAATACAAATGTCTCTTGACATGTCCTAAAATCATGACATTGTTCAACAGTGTTCATGGATTTCCATTATGCTGTAATCTAGAAAATGAATTAGAAAATTACTAATAAAAGATTTTTGGACACATATAATTAATGAGTGATAAAATAAGCATATAAAAGAGTAATCTTTAAAAAGAACATATTTTTCAATATTTTATTTTCATATTAGAATAAAATAAAGATTTCCAATGCAAGTTTTTTGAGATTAACCTGAAGTTTTTCAGTTAGATAATTGATTTTAAAAAGTCTCTGAACAGCTTACTACCCCCCATTATAGCAATATTTTAAAATGCTAATGCATTATTGTTGAAACCACTACTTCTTTAAGAATTCTTTAGAGAAGGTTTGCAAGTTTCAAGCCTGTCATATTTATAAACAAGCACTGAATTAAATTATCTTTACAACTTTTCAGCACTGGATGACATTTATTCCTACTTGAGATTTCAAATGAGCTCAAGGAATGACTTCAGATCAAGCTGTGACCATATAAATATAAGCTCTGAGACAAACAAGCAGATTTCCTTTCTCTGTCACAGGATTATATATTTTACCATTGTCAAGCAAAAAGAGTTTGTGTATGCCAATAGCAACTCTTTTTGTAATGGTGACCTTATATGCTTTTGACATTCCCTTTCCATTTGATGAAGGGAGGCACTTGAGTCAGCTTTGGGAGAAAAAAAGTCCTCATGAATAAGTAGCTTGACAGAAAAACTTCAGATTTAGCATATTATTCTGTGATAATCAAATCTCCCTGGATCTGCATCATTCTTTGATTTAAAGTAAAGCCTATACACCAGAGAGACCGAACTCTATCATGTGCTACTCATCACTTTTTTTTCCATATATTCCTTGCATAAAGTGACTATTTGCTATCAAATTTAAAATTCTCTCCATTTGTCCATTAATCAATACAGACTCAAACATATTATACATCATATTCTGCACTTGGTGTGTTTTCTTTCACCCTTATTGGTAATTCTCCTAGCTAGGTATTACAAACCTGATTTTGTAGATGATGACACTCAATCCCAAGATGCATTCTTCCTGGGAGCTCTCTCATTTTCCTTTTGGGAAACTCCCATTTTCTGTAATCTTGGTGGAAAGCTGAGATTCTTTCCTCTCATGCTGTATGTAGGCAAACCATATGAAATCTCTAGGAAATTTTGTGCAAGAACATGGGGAGAATTAACGATCAATTACTGCAATTGTGTGCCAATGTGCAGACTCGATTATCCCTGAATTTGTTATGATATTTGCTACATGAGACTCCCCCATCTCCCTTTTCAGTTCAGTTCAGTCGTGTTCAACTCTTTGCGATCCCATGGACTGCAGCATCTCCCTTTTACCTTTCTCCTATTTATATTGTAACTTCTTGGTCTCTTGATTGCTAAAAAAAAAAGTTAATTTCTTAACCTGGAACCAAGTTCCATGGATGAAGCTAAGGCTCTGAGAGAGGTATAATTGTTCCTGACATGCACGGCTGGTAATGGCAGAACAAAACTATGCAGTTAGATTTGTTCTAATACCAAGTCTAGTTCTCTTTCCTTTGTACCAAATTTCATTCCTGAGATACCTAGATTCTGTGTAAACATGTTTTCTAATTCAATGACTGCTTAACAGAGAAGAATATATCTCCTTACAAGAATAGTGAAGCTGTAACTTTTTATTCTGATATTTTCAGAAAGAAAACAAATGAAATTGATGAATATATCAAGTTTTATTAGTTACTGATTTTTATTTATTAGGCTGAGAACCACAATGGATGATCTTAAGGTCATTAATATGTATAAAGCTGAAGGAAGGTTTATCACAAAATTAAGTAAAATTTTCGTAATCAATAAGTAAATTTTAACCATGTAGAGGTCAGCTAGTTGATAACGTACAGACTAAATTACATAGTTCTTCTTAACTTGGAGCATTTAACACACACAAAGTGGAGCAGTATTTTTATTACTTTATGAAAGAAAATCTGGACACATTTTTTTGTATCCTTGAATTTTGATTATATTTTTAAAAGACATAAACCAAAATTCCTGAAGGAAATAGTTTGACTTGAACACTTTTACCTTAGAAAACTGAAAGTTTTTGTTTGTTTAAATAGATACATAAATAGAAAAACTTGCAAAGTATACAATTTTAATGATATAAAATTATATGCAAAATGGCTTTTAGAGTCTTTTTTGTTTTTTCTTTCTAGCTAAGGTCAACTTAGTTTGAGATACTTAACTGACAAACTTCAATATTTCTAATATTTTGCCGCTAAGTCACTTCAGTCGTGTCTGACTCTGTGCAATCCCATAGACGGCAGCCCACCAGGCTACCCCGTCCCTGGGATTCTCCAGGCAAGAACACTGGAGTGGGTTGCTGCTGCCGAGGTCCAGCCCCGGCTGATCCAGGGTATTCGAAGGAGAGACGGCTTAGGTGACCTTAGACACCTTCTCGAGTGGGTCTTAGAAGCCCAGGCAAATAAATGGTTGCAGAGGATATCCGCACTCCAGATGGAGACTCAGCTGGAAGTTAAGGAGTAAAATGACATGGGGAGACCAAGCGTTGGTGAGCAAGGCCCGTAGCTTTATTTTCAACAGGGGCTTATATACCCTAAACACATAGAGGATAATAGGGGATGCAAAGTCAGCAGTTTTTGATCCTTATCAAAAACCAGGGTTTCTTTCCTGCAAATTTATCGTATACAAATGGTTTAGGTGATTTACATCATCTTCTGGCCAGAAGGCCTATTAACATTTTATGACTCTTGACAAAGACTTATCAACAAAGACTTACTTTCCCTAAGAGTAATTATTTTAAGGTTTGGCACCATCTTCCGAAGATAAAATTGCATTCCTATAGGGCGGATGTGTAATGGGTTTACAACAAAGGAAAGAATTTATTACCTTAAGGGTCTAAAGTTACTAACACCAAGGCCACTACTTATTTTTTCTACATACCAACTTTATTAATTAATACACATTCAAGGATACAATACAGGGGATGTGGAAACTTGGCAACAAACATTGGCTCATCAATGAAATCTTTTACTAGTTTTATTCTGACAGTTTCTAACTCTCTGAGAGGCTCTAAGCTATTTGAATATCTTAAGCTTCCCGTGCCTCTCAAGGCTGGGAGACTGTAAACAATCGTATGCATAGCTGCAGGAGTCTGGGTAAACTTGTCAGGCGAGTTAGAGAGCCATCTGAGGGGTTTGGATTTAAACACTCCTAGTTGCCCAGGAACTTTTATTAACTGGAGCTGTAAGGTAACTCTTTGACAGAGAGAGCAAGATGGTGGTGGGGGACAGCCCCCAGTAAAGTCAGAAGTGAGAGCACAAAGCAATAAAGTAGGCAGACTCTGGTTTTTGGGGGGTAGATGCTCGAGAATATCCGGGGGGACTCCTGAGGCTCGATCCCGCCTTTGCGTATGCCGAGCCTCCTTCCTCATGACCTTTGTCACGAGTGGAATGTCTCTCGCTGGCTCCCGGCAGGTTGCCATTTCCTTCTCCAATGCATGAAAGTGAAAAGTGAAAGTGAAGTCGCTCAGTCGTGTCCGACCCTCAGCGACCCCATGGACTGCATATTTTAGGTACATACAAATTTTAGCATCATAAATGTATTCCATTTCCTTTCCACTTAGTATTAATTTGATCATATCACAAACTCATGCTTCATTAAAGAATTTTGAACTCATTCAAATTCATCTACATTGTTCATCCACACCATATTTTTTGATTTAAGTAAATTCCTTTAAGGTAGGGATTTTCAAGTCTTTGATCTTTCACAAAAAGAAACACGGAGGCTTAATATAGTACACACTTTCTAAGATTTTTGGATCAATAAATGAATGAAAAAAGTATATATCAGAGGCTTAAAGATCTGTGAGAATATATCAGAATTAATCTTTTTAAATGACAATATTCATGATTCCAACTTCTTTTGGAAGTCTAGGCTATATGACTGCAAAGGAAACTCTGCCCTAAATATAGAAGATTTAGAAGTAAATTAAATCTAAGCTGAACACTTAACTTATACACTGAGACAAAGGGTAGGTGCTGCTGAATTATTGTAAAAAAAAAAAAAAAATTCCTAAGAGCAAAGTTTATAAATAACTGAATAAAACAGATAAATTGAATAAATAAATCAAATTTTCATTAAAAGGTTATATATTTTTCAACTAGCATAGTAACTAGTTCAATTTTTTCAGAAACTACTCATATAGTGCTATTATCAGTGAATGTTAGTGATTCATTGAGTCCAACTCTTTGAGATCCCATGGACTGTAGCCCACCAGGCTCCTCTGACTACGGGATTCTCTAGGCAAGAGTATTAGAGTGGGTAGCCATTCTCATCTCCAGGGTATCTTAACAACACAGGGATTGAACCTGGGTCTCCCTCATTACAGGCAGATTCTTTACCATCTGAGCTGCTAGCAAAGCCCATTACCAGTAAATATCTTACTTTAATTCCTTCAACTTCCAAAAAATTACTTAGAGGTTTTATTTGTTTATGTCTGAAGTCTAACTTTACCTGAAGTTTTAATGCCATAAAAAATGACACATTTTCTCAAACATAAATCCAGAAATATTCATTGGAACCAATCTGTGCAGATGATGACTCAGATCATATATCAGTCTAGTCCCTGACCTTGTGGTCAAGAGTAGTTCAATGGGACTTTTCGTGAAGAATTCTAAACAATTATGAATCTCTTCAGAATTTATATTTAATATGTCAAGTGGTTTTCACACCAAGTAAAAGATTATAAAATGCATTATAACTTGTTAGTCAATGACACATTTTAAATAATCTTTGTTTTATAGTGTGATATTCACTTAGTCATGTCAGACTCTTTGCAACCCCATGGACTATAATGCACCAGACTCCTCTGTCCATGGGATTCTACAGGCAAGAATACTGGAGTAAGTTGCCATTTCCTTCTCCAGGGGGTCTTCTTGACCCAAGGACTTAACCCAAGTCTCCTGCATTGCAGGCAGATTCCTTACTACCTGAGCCACTAGGAAAGCCCACAAGTTCAGATTAAAGTTCATCTGTGCTTTTCCATGCTAAGTCACTTCAGTAGTGTCTAATTCCTCATATTTATCTAAATCACCTGAATTTCTCTAAAGCTGACTTGCCTTTAACATGTAACTCACTTGATCACCATTAAATAGGTCAATGCAGAATAAAATACCAGGTCTTCATAAGTTTCACAAAGCTTTCCATGTCAGTACAAATTATTAGTGCCCATTAATTGCTCTAAAATGTATTGCTTTTCCCAGGATGGTGTTTATTGGTAGGTTCAAGAAGTGGCATAGAATGATATAAGCTTTGAAGCAAAATAGTTCAAAGATGAATATTTGTATTAAGATGACAACTTCTTCTGGAGGAGTGAACAAGCAATAACCTCTAGTTTGTAAACTGAATCAAGAAACTTCCTTGAATGACAAATAAAAGGGACAAGAGTTTGCAAACCATTCTAAAATGTTTAATCAGAACATTTGATTCAAGTTGCTCATGCTTATCTTTACATGTCTAAATTTCTTCAATGTAGTATAATTCATGTGAATGATATGTCATGTACCCAAACAAGTGGAAACACTACTCAGTCTCCTTCTGAAGACCTAGCTAAGACCTCGGGATTAACTATGTGTTGGCTATGCACCACCCATCAACATGTGCCCATCTGTACAACTGATTTTTTTCTTCTAAATCTGAAGAAACACATTCCTCCACAAGATTGAAATTTCTTACTGAACAGACAAGGCAAGTCCACAACCTGCATCCATTCTTCAAGAAATGAACAATCAGTCATAATGCTTATCACTTCATGATGAACAGGGAAAAAATGGAAACAGTAACAGACTTTATTTACTTGGGCTCCAAAATAACTTCAGATGGTGACTGCAGCCAAGAAATTAAAAGACGCTTGGTCCTTGGAAGAAAAGCTATGACAAACCTAGACAGCATATTAAAAAACAGAGACATCACTTTGCTGACAAAGGTACATATAGTCAAAGCTATGGTTTTTCCTTCAGAATGGACTGGTTGGATCTCCTTGCAGTCCAAGGGACTCTTCTCCAACACCACAGTTCAAAAGCATCAATTCTTCAGTGCTCAGCCTTCTTCACAGTCCAACTCTCACATCCATACATGACCACAGGAAAAACCATAGCCTTGACTAGACAAACCTTTGTTGGCAAAGGAATGTCTCCGCTTTTGAATATGCTATCTAGGTTGGTCATAACTTTCCTTCCAAGGAGTAAGTGTCTTTTAATTTCATGGCTGCAGTCACCATCTGAACTCCAGTACTTTGGCCATCTCATGCAAAGAGTTGACTCATTGGAAAAGACTCTGAGGCTGGGAGGGATTGGGGGCAAGAGGAGAAGGGGATGACAGAAGATGAGATGGCTGGATGGCATCACTGACTCGATGGACATGAGTCTCAGTGAACTCTGGGAGTTGGTGATGGACAGGGAGGCCTAGCGTGCTGCAATTCATGGGGTCACAAAGAGTTGGACACGACTGAGCGACTGATCTGATCTGATTTGATCTGATGGTTTTCCCATGACTACATCTGATAGTCATGTACAGTTATGAGAGATGGACCATAAGGAAGGCTGAGTGCCTAAGAATTGATGTTTTTAAATTGTGGTGCTGGATGAAACTCTTGAGAGTCCTTTGCAGAGCAAGGAGATCAAACCAGTCCTAAATGAAATCCTAAAGGAAATCCTAAAGGAAATCAACCCTGAATATTCATTGGAAAGAATGATGCTGAAGCTGAAGCTGCAATACTTTGGCCACCTGATGCCAAGGGCCGACTCACTGGAAAAGACCCTGATGCTGGGAAAGATTGAGGGCAGAAGGAGAAGAGGGCAACAGAGGTTGGGATGGCTGGATGGCATCATCAACTCAACAAACATGAGTTTGAGCAAACTCCAGGAGATAGTGAAGGAAAGAGAAGTCTGGAGTGTTGCAGTCCATGGAGTTGCAAACAGTCAGACACAACTGAGCAACTGAACAACAACATAATGCTTATATAATCATTGGTTTTAAATTCCAGTTTCAAGTATTACCTGAAAATTAAACCTCCCAAATTGAAATGAATAGAGATGTGCTCAGCAGCACACAGGAAAGAGAGAGAACAAACATGAACTCTTAAACAGGCATTTTGGCTCATGGAGTTTGGAGCAATGATAGATAATCTGTTTAAATGATCTCTCTCTCTCTCTCTCTCTCTTTTTTTTTCTTTTCTGTTACTCGTCTTCCAAGTATTCTAGATTCTTTGTGAAATTTGTCATAGCCACATAACCTTTTGTAACATATTTTGAAGAAATGAGTATGGAAGATATATTGCTGCTTCAGATCAAAGCATATAGAAATCGCTGAAGGAATATGTGGCAAGATGTTGGGGAGGAGAGAGAGAATTAGAGAAAAGACCTAGAAAAGCTATTCAGAAGAAAATGGATAATGGCAAATAAAATATATTGACACTTTTCACGAAGGGTTTGAAAATTTTGAGAGAGACTAGATTTAAGTTGCATGAGTATTTAAGCACACATAGTTCTTAGAATAACGTTTGACTCATAGGCAATACCTATGTATGTGTTGACAGTTATTATTATTATTGCTATTATTATTTTTATTCCTGCATTCACATAGAATGGTGAATTTGAGCTTTTGCTTTTTTTTTTTTTTTTTGGATATTTAGGAAGAGGTATCCCACAAAATCAGAAAACTTAAAAACGTATAGATGCACATATTCTACAATATCACAGCTTCCCCCTAGCAAGCTGCCAAATTCTCTATTTAAACATATTAAAAATATATATCTCAATTGGAAATACAACTATTTAACAAAAATCATCAAGGTTAGAGTTATAATCATAGCTTTAACCATCTTGAGGTTAAATAAATTTTTATGAAATAAATTCATAAATAAATAAAAAGTTCTCAGAACCTTTGTTTCTGTCTCATAGGCCTATTATGAAAGTTAATTAGATTAAATTCATAAAATCATTTCTATCCCTTTATTCATTAAAAAGTAATTATTTTATGGAGGTGTTATTCTAGGTACAGGAGATAAAGTTATGAAAAAGATAGACATTGCCCCTGTGGAGTTCTCATTCTTATGTTTAGAAGATAGGGAATAAATAACTAAGCATAAAATAAATAATGCAATTACAAACTGTAGCAATGCTAAGAAGAAAATAAACAAATTTAGCTGATAAAGACTGTCACAGAAGGCATCTCTGAGGAGGTGCCATTTGAGCTGGGACTTAAATCAGGAGTAAATGCTATCTGGGGAGGAAAATAGAAAGTGCAAAGTCTCCGAATGTGGGACACATTTGACATATTGAAAATCAACAGAGAAATAAATATGGCTGAAATGAAGTGAGTAGCAAAAGAGATTAGATGGGAAATGTAGGCAGAAGTTAGAACATATATGAGTCTTGTACAGAGTTTGGCATTTATTCTAAGTTTAAAGGGAGCAATTGAGGACTTTATGTGACAGTGGTGAGTGACATATTTTATTTTCTTTTTAAAAATCACCGGCTACTATGAGGAGAATGCATTGTCGAGAAGCACAGAAGCAAGAAAGCTTATGGTTAGGAGCCTAGTACTAACCTATGGTGGGCTAGCACTAGAGATAGAGAAATGTAAAGGGATATTTTGGAAGTAAAACCAGCAGGGATATATGGGTTGTCTGTGAAAGATGAGAAAAAGGAAATAAAGGGGCTCTATTTTTTTTTTTTTAATGTAACAGTCTCAGTGGATAATGGTGTCATTTACAAAGGTGGATAAACCTACGGAAGGAACATACTTTATTTTATGTATTTCCTTTTAATGGGGATTTGTGGTTTTGAAGACATAGATTGTATTTGTGATGCTATACTTCAGAGAGAAGATACCCATGATACTCTGGAAGATCTCCATAAAGAATCCACCTGCCAATGCAGGAGACACAAGTCAGATCCCTGGGTCTGGAAGATCCCCTGGAGGAGGAAATGGCCACCTACTCCAGAATTCTTGATGAAAAATCCCATGGGTGGAGGACACTACTGAACACACACAGTAAACTGCTAATATTCTAAACATACAACTAGATGAGATTGACTGAGGGAACTATATAGAGGGGAGTGATTCAAACTGAGCTCCAGAACATTCCAAAATTTAGACAAGAACCACAGAAAGGGAGAGGGACAAAGAAATAGAGAAGGAATATCTGGCAAAAAAATAAATAATAAAGTTGTCTAACATCAAAAACCAGAAGACGAAAGTGTATTTAGAAAGTTAGTACAAGATAAATAAAAAGAAAATGCAATGTAGAGATTAAAAGGATAGACTGCAAACCAAATTACTGGACTCTAATCCAATCTCCACCAATCAAATTGATGGTCATGAGAAAGCTACCCATTCTCTTTGTGATACTCAGTTTCTCCTTCAGTAAAAGGTGATTACAATCTCATTACCCTCAGTGTGTTTTGTATTAAATTAACTAATATATTTAGAGCTGTTAGAACATGTTTGGTACATAGGAAGTTCTATATAAGAGTATGCTCCTAAGGGTGTGGGGGGGGGGGGACTATTTTAAATATTCCTGAAAAGTTGAGTAAAAGGAAAATCTATTAAATTAATTATTGGTTTGTAAATAAAGTAGCTGTTGTTGCATAAATGAGGTGATATTAGTTGAATAGTAAGGCTGTGCATCAAATGGGAGTGGGCTAAAGAGTGCTTAAGAGATTATCAATTGAAGAAGCTATACATAGACAATTCTGCTGAGAAGGTGAGTATGTATATGTAGAAATAAACAACTGGAGGATGGCTGGTAAAGGGTTTAGAGATAGGATTAAAAGAGAATTTTTGTTAGGTGGTAGACATGAAAACAAATTATGAATTCTGGAGTAAAGTTTTGAAGAAGAAAACAAAATGCCCATTATAAATTGCAGGCCACTGGTAAACGAACTAGTTTTCTCATCAATATATTCTATTACCATTAATCACCAAAACATCATTGACAAAGTCAGTATACTTCTCAGTGTGAACACAAGAACTGAATGCATGCCATCTCAAGTTGAATTGGGAGCAATAAATCTGTAGCTATAACTGAATTCTTTGAGTAGGTCTAGCTGGTATACACCCACTCCAGTACTCTTGCCTGGAAAATCCCATGGATGGAGGAGTCTGGTGGGCTGCAGTCCATGGGGTCGCTAAGAGTCAGACACGACTGAGCGACTTCACTTTCACTTTTCACTTTCATGCATTGAGAAGGAAATGGAGACCCACTCCAGTGTTCTTGCCTGGAGAATCCCAGGGACAAGGGAGCCTGGTGGGCTGCCATCTATGGGGTCGCACAGAGTCAGACACAACTGAAGTGACTTAGCAGCAGCAGCAGCTGGTATGCATGCATGCTAAAATAATAGTTGCTTTGCTAATAATTTAGGAAAAGACGTTTGCACACTTTCGACTTCCCATGTATGACCTAAAGCAAATCCCTTATGATTATATAATGGAAGTGAGAGATAGATGTAAGGGACTAGATCTGATGGACAGAGTGCCTGAAGAACTATGGACTGAGGTTCATGACATTGCACAGGAGACACGGACTAAGACCATCCCCAAGTAAAAGAAATGCAAAAAAGCAAAACGGCTGTCTGAGGAGTTACAAATAGCTGTGAAAAGAAGAGAAGACTCTTGATATTCCCTTGGACTGCAAGGAGATCCAACCAGTCCATCCTAAAGGAAATCAGTCCTGAATATTCATTGGAAGGACTGACGCTGAAGCTGAAACTCCAATATTTGGCCACCTGATGCAAAGAGCTGACTCATTTGAAAAGACTCTGATGCTGGGAAAGCTTGAAGCCAGGAGGAGAAGGGGACGACAGAGCAGGAGATGATTGGATGACATCACCGACTCAATGGGGATGAGTTTAGGTAAACTCTGGGAGTTGGTGATGGACAGGGAGGCCTGGCATGCTGTGGTCCATGGGGTAGCAAAGAGTCAGACACAACTGAGCCACTGAACTGAACTGAACTGAACTGACTTCCCTGGATGGAGCCTAGGATGTATAGGGTTTAAACTGGACAGGACTGAATCCATTTGGGGGACTTAGGAGAGATACTAAGTCAAAGAGGTTTACATGAAAGTGAAAGTCGCTCAGTGGTGTCCAACTCTTTGCAACCCCTTGGATTACACAGTCCATGGAATTCTCCCATCCAGATTACTGGAGTGGGTAGCCTTTCTCTTCTTTAGGGGATCTTCCCAACTCAGGGATTGTACCCAGGTCTCCCACATGGCAGGCAAATTCTTTACCAGCTGAACCCCAAGGAAAGCCCAGCTTAGGCATGACTGCTGCTGCTGCTGCTAAGTCACTTCAGTCATGTCCGACTCTGTGCGACCCCATAGATGGCAGCCCCCCAAGTTCCCCCATCCCTGGGATTCTCCAGGCAAGAACACTGGAGTGGGTTGCATTTCCTTCTCCAATGCATGAAAGTAAATAGTGAAAGTGAAGTTGCTCATTTGTGTCCGACCCTCAGCAACCCCATGGACTGCAGCCTACCAGGCTCCTCCGTCCATGGGATTTTCCAGACAAGACTACTGTAGTGGGGTGCCATTGCCTTCTATGTTAGGCATGACTAATAGATCACAAATAATGGTTCCAGATCCCTGTCTTGTTTTCCATTGCTTATATACATAGTCTCCAATAATTAATATTATTTTTACTGATAGTAACATGCTTCTACCTTAGAGAACACAGAGAGAAAACAAAACAATAGTTGTCTTTGTTAATATTTCAGGGAAAGACCTTTGTACACTTCTGATTTCCCTGGCTTGAATCATGCATCAATCATTGAATGCCGCCTAGGATGTAGAGGGTTTAAACTGGACAGGACTGAATCCATCTGGGGGACATAGGAGAGATATTAAGTCAACCCCAAACAAAAGGAATAGGAAAAAATTTTTTATTTTTTATTTAACAAGGGAGAAGAGTTCTTTCCAGGAAGGTACTGGCAGATAAAATAAAGCAAAACAAATGAAAATGTATCTATTTTAATCATCCATTAAAGTGGTGTTGGAGAAGGCAATGGCAACCCACTCCAGTACTCTTGCCTGGAAAATCCCATGGACAGAGGAGCCTGGTAGGCTTCAGTCCATGGGGTCACTAAGAGTTGGACATGACTGAGTGACTGAACTGAACTGAACTGAACTGACTGCTAACCTTTTTGGTCCATTCTTACAGCCTTTATAGGCCATATCAGCATAGTCTGCATTTACTCTATTCCAGTTATAGTTTACTAGGAATTTTGTCCCATGACTGCAAATCATTACACACTTGAATTTTGTTTGTTTTTCTTAAACAGTATTTTTTTTCTTTCCTTAATTATTCTCTTTCCTTTCGTTACACTATCTTGCTTGCTGCTTCAGTCTCCACTCCACAATTACTTTCGTTTGCACTCCATCCCAATGAGGTTATATTTATTGTCCTCTTCTTGAGCATACATTTTCTATGGACTTCCAGGAAAAGGTAACGGATGATATGTTATGGTTTTGTGGTCAATAAATATTTTGAGAACCCCATGATCAGTATGAAAAGGCAAAATGATAGGATACTGAAAGAGAAACTCCCAAGGTCAGTAGGTGCCCAATATGCTACTGGAGATCAGTGGAGAAATAACTCCAGAAAGAATGAAGGGATAGAGCCAAAGCAAAAACAAAATCCAGCTGTGGATGTGATTGGTGATAGAAACAAGGTCCGATGCTGTAAAGAGCAATATTTCATACGAACCTGGAATGTCAGGTCCATGAACCAAGGCAAATTGGAAGTGGTCAAACAAGAGATGGCAAGAGTGAATGTCGACATTCTAGGAATCAGCAAACTGAAATGGACTGGAATGGGTGAATTTAACTCAGATGACCATTATATCTACTACTGCGGGTAGGAATCCCTCAGAAGAAATGGAGTAGCCATCATGGTCAACAAAAGAGTCCGAAATGCAGTACTTGGATGCAATCTCAAAAACGACAGAATGATCTCTGTTCATTTCCAAGGCAAACCATTCAATATCACAGTAATCCAAGTCTATGCCCCAACCAGTAACGCTGAAGAAGCTGAAGTTGTACCGTTCTATGAAGACCTACAAGACCTTTTAGAACTAGCACACAAAAAAGATGCCTTTTCATTATAGGGGACTGGAATGCAAAAGTAGGAAGCCAAGAAACACCTGGACTAACAGGCAAATTTGGCCTTGGAATACAGAATGAAGCAGGGGAAAGACTAATAGGGTTTTGCCAAGAAAATGCACTGGTCATAACAAACACCTTCCAACAACACAAGAGAAGACTCTATACATGGACATCACCAGATGGTCAACATCAAAATCAGATTGATTATATTCTTTGCAGCCAAAGATTGAGAAGCTCTATACAGTCAGCAAAAACAAGACCAGAGCTGACTGTGGCTCAGCCCATGAACTCCTTACTGCCAAATTAAGACTTAAATTGAAGAAAGCAGGGAAAACCACTAGACCATTCAGGTATGACCTAAATCAAATCCCTTATGATTATACAGTGGAAGTGAGAAATAGATTTAAGGGCCTAGATCTGATAGATAGAGTGCCTGATGAACTATGGAATGAGGTTCGTGACATTGTACAGGAGATAGGAATCAAGACCATCCCCATAGAAAAGAAATGCAAAAAAGCAAAATGGCTATTTGGGGAGGCCTTACGAATAGCTGTGAAATGAAGAGAAGCGAAAAGCAAAGGAGAAAAGGAAAGATATAAGCATCTGAATGCAGAGTTCCAAAGAAGAGCAAGAAGAGATAAGAAAGCCTTCTTCAGCGATCAATGCAAAGAAATACAGGAAAACAACAGAATGGGAAAGACTAGGGATCTCTTCAAGAAAATCAGAGATACCAAAGGAACATTTCATGCAAAGATGAGCACGATAAAGGACAGAAATGGTATGGACCTAACAGAAGCAGAAGATATTAAGAAGAGATAGCAAGAATACACAAAAGAACTGTACAAAAAAGATCTTCACGACGAAGATAATCACGATGGTGTGATCACTGACCTAGAGCCAGACATCCTGGAATGTGAAGTCAAGTGGGCCTTAGAAAGCATCACTATGAACAAAGCTAGCAGAGGTGATGGAATTCCAGTTGAACTATTCCAAATCCTGAAAGATGATGCTGTGAAAGTGCTGCACTCAATATGCCAGCATATTTGGAAAACTCAGCAGTGGCCACAGGACTGGAAAAGGTCAGTTTTCATTCCAATCCCAAAGAAAGGCAATGCCAAAGAATGCTCAAACTACCGCACAATTGCACTCATCTCACACGCTAGTAAAGTAATGCTCAAAATTCTCCAAGCCAGGCTTCAGCAATATGTGAAACATGAACTTCCTGATGTTCAAGCTGGTTTTAAAAAAGGCAGAGTAACCAGAGATCAAATTGGCAACATCCACTGGATCATGGAAAAAGCAAGAGAGTTCCAGAAACACATCTATTTCTGCTTTATTGACTATGCCAAAGCCTTTGACTGTGTGGATCACAATAAACTGTGGAAAATTCTGAAAGAGATGGGAATACCAGACCAGCTGATCTGCCTCTTGAGAAATTTGTATGCAGGTCAGGAAGCAACAATTAGAACTGGACATGGAAGAACAGACTGGTTCCAAATAGGAAAAGGAGTAAGTCAAGGCTGTATATTGTCACCCTGTTTATTTAACTTATATACAGAGTACATCATGAGAAATGCTGGACTGGAAGAAACACAAGCTGGAATCAAGATTGCCGAGAGAAATATCAATAACCTCAGATATGCAGATGACACCACCCTTATGGCAGAAAGTGAAGAGGAACTAAAAAGCCGTTTGATGAAAGTGAAAGTGGAGAGTGAAAAAGTTGGCTTAAAGCTCAACATTCAGAAAACGAAGATCATGGCATCGGTCCCAGCACTTCATGGGAAATAGATGGGGAAACAGTGGAAACACTGTCAGGCTTTATTTTTCTGGGCTCCAAAATCACTACAGATGGTGACTGCAGCCATGAAATTAAAAGACGCTTACTCCTTGGAAGGAAAGTTATGACCAACCTAAATAGCATATTCAAAATCAGAGACATTCCTTTGCCAGCAAAGATTCGTCTAGTCAAGGCTATGGTTTTTCCTGTGGTCATGTATGGATGTGAAAGTTGGACTGTGAAGAAGGCTAAGTGCCGAAGAATTGATGCTTTTGAACTGTAGTGTTGGCGAAGATTCTTGAGAGTTCCTTGGACTGCAAGGAGATCCAACCAGTCCATTCTGAAGGAGATCAGCCCTGGGATTTCTTTCGAAGGAATGATGCTAAAGCTGAAACTCTAGTACTTTGGCCACCTTATGCAAAGATTTGACTCATTGGAAAAGACTCTGATGCTGGGAGGGATTGGGGGCAGGAGGAGAAGGGGACAACAGAGGATGAGATGGCTGGATGGCATCACTGACTCGATGGACGTGAGTCTAAGTGAACTCCGGGAGTTGGTGATGGACAGGGAGGCCTTGCGTGCTGTGATTCATGGGGTCGCAAAGAGTCGGACACGACTGAGCAACAGATCTGATCTGATCTGATCTGAATCTTCCTGTATCAGAGAAGATGTCTCTCTCCTCAAGATTATGTTTGCATTTGTGCTCCCAAAGGAATATTGCATTGAATATGAAGATCCTGGCTTCTCTGTCAAATGGAAGATAAATTGCATATCCAGTTTTAAGGAAATCTCTTACAGTAGGAAAAAAATATTGTCCTTTAATAACACTTTCTATTTTTCTCATTTTCATATGTTCTGCTGGAACTATAAGGATTCCCAGGTGGTGTTAGTGGTAAAGAACTTGCCTGCCAATGCAGGTGATTTAAGAGACATGAGTTTGATCCCTGGGTTGGTAGATCCCCTGGAAAAGGGCATGGCAACCCACTCCAGTACTTTTGCCTGGAGAATCCCATGGACAGAGGAGCCTGTTGGGTTATGGTCTATAGGGTTGCACAGAGTTGGACATGTCTGAAGTGACTTTGCATGCATGCATAGATATAGATAAATAATAGATATAGATATAGATATGGATATTGATGATATATATATAAGGGAATCTGGTGTGCTTTCAAGGCCCGGCCAGAAAATGCTTATCATCTTTTTGCTGAGTATGCAATGGATTGTTCTATCTCCTGTCTCTTCTGCCATGTTCTGGTTTATCCTTCTTGTAAGAGGAATAATGGTGACTCGAGATGGACATAGGCTTAACATTAAACTTTCAAATTCACCTCTCTGCCTAGTGATTCAGATCTGTTCCATAAAAAGGTCAAAGTGCAATCACTGTAAAATGATGTTCTCAAAAAATATATTAAATACATATTTCAAAAAGTACACAAATTGTGTGAAAGATACTCAGCCTATTTCTGGGTCGTGTTTATACTCTTTCAAAGGCAACTGAAGTCTTATGTTTTTATATTTATACATTGTGATCATTTCTAACTTGTAATGCAATGATCTTCCAGGGAACATCTGTCAGAATTATTGAACAGGTCTTACTGGTTTCTCAATGGAGGGCTTTTTTTAAATATGTAAGGCTGGCTGTGGCACAATCCCAAGACCAGAAGTTTATTCAAGTAATGAAACACTATACCTCAAAAAGCTCTTTAGACACTTAATGAGAGGAAAGGAAAATAGTATTTTAAATCATTTCTCTGGCAGGGAGGGGAGAGAGAAAGATGAAAAATCACCTGATGATTCCATTTTTCTATGGATCCTGCCAAATGTACTTTGTCTTATCTTCTGAATGTTCCTGCAAAGTTTCTTCTTATTATCACAAGACGATGATTTATATGAAAAAAAAATATTCAAGCGCACTTACTCATTACTGCTTCTTCCTGCCTTCTCTTAGTTCTTGTTAAAGGAACTGTGAGGTTAGAGGATAGCATACTTTTATTTTAGCTCTCAGGAATTAATAGAATAAGGGCAGGATGATGAGGTAGATCAGCCTCCCAATTCTGAGAACTCAACAAGTCAATTCTTCCTTGAAAGACTTTAGAGAACATGAGCCCCTCTAAAGGAATTCTTCAGATGAGACCTCCCTGTCCCAGACACAAAGCTCTGTCCATGTTACTGGGCCCTTTTGATTGAAGCAAAGAAGATCTCTTTAGGGGGCTTTTATAATGAATGCTTTATCACTAAGAGACAGATTGGCAACTGGGAAATTCAGGGAGACTTTTCTTCAAATCTAAGAGGCACTTTATTTATATTTTTCCACATGTAAAAATCCAATGTACCAATGTAAAGGGATTTAAGAATACACTAATCTATTTACCTTAGTTACCTTTGCTACATTATTTTATGCGTAAGTGAAAGGTTGTTGTTGAATCACATGAATACACCAGGATTCTTGGCCCCTGGAGGAGAAGAATTCAATCTGGGGCCAGAGACGAGGCTTGATCGCTCAGAGCTTTTGTGTAATAAAGTTTTATTAAAGTATAAAGGAGATAGAGAAAGTTTCTGACATAGGCATCAGAAGGGGGCAGAAAGAGTACCCCCCTGCTAGTCTTCAGCTGGATGTTATATAGTCACTAGCAGTCTGTTAATGAAAGAAAGAAATGTCTTAAAATTCAGAATGGCACCAGGCCCCTCACCCATAAGAAGCATTTTGGGATAATCTTGGCACCTAATGGTTTATCCTGGGCCATAAAATGATTAACTTGAATCTTGAAGAAGGGCAGACCACCATACAAATAGTTTCATTTACATAGATTAGGGAAACAATATCTGAGTATAACATACTGGTTTGTCAAGTAGGTTCTGGGCCAACAGGCGGAACCGACTTGGAGACAGAGTTTGGGGTAAAGGCATAGTACATTAGCATAGCTTAAGACGGACATTCCCATAAGGAAAAGGCATTGGTTATCTCTAGGCTCGAAAATAGCTAACTTCAGGCGAAACCAGGTGTCATTATGGCAACACAGTATTTTAAGAGAAACCTCCCTTTAAATTTGTATAGAGAAGGAAAAAATATTGCTAGTTTGTTTTCTCCTGCCGCTTAAGAGAGATAAAAATGTCTGACACTTGCAGGCTATTTCCTCCATTTGGAGACCCCTGGCCTTCCTGCCTGTTACCCTCTCATAAGCATGATAAATCTATATCTAGGTAAATCTGAAATAGCTGATTTTATAACAATAAAATAGAAATTCTAAGTTATAATGAAAATTTCTTCTATAGTGTACTCATTGGCCTATTTCTCATTATCATTTGTAATCAGAATAATAATGTCAGGTGTTTTGAATTGTCAAATGTTGACTTTATGGAACAACTACAAAAACAAAATGTTGATAAAGCAAAGCTGTGAGCCTACTGGCAATCTGAGTATTGTCTTGAACTAAGACAGGAGAAGCAGAGACATTATTTTGTCAATAAAGTTCCATCTAGTCAAGGCTATGGTTTTTCCAGTAGTCATGTATGGATGTGAGAGTTGGACTGTGAAGAAAGCTGAGCACTGAAGAATTGATGTTTTTGAACTGTGGTGTTGGAGAAGACTCTTGAGAGTCCCTTGGACTGCAAGGAAATTCAAGAAGTCCATCCTAAAGGAGATCAGTCCTGGGTGTTCATTGGAAGGACTGATGTTGAAGCTGAAACTCCAATACTTTGGCCACCTGATGCAAAGAGCCGACTCATTTGAAAAGACCCTGATGCTGGGAAAAATTAAGGTCAGGAGGAGAAGGGGATGACAGAGGATGAGATGGTTGGATGGCATCACCGACTAAATGGACATGGTTTTGTGTAGACTCTGGCAGTTGGTGATGGACAGGGAGGCCTGGCATGCTGCAGTTCATGGGGTTGCAAAGAGTCAGACACGACTGAGGGACTGAACTGAACTGAACTGAACTGAAGAGGGGAGAGGGAGCATGCAATATACGTTTTAGAGTCTGGTTTTAGGTAGGGATTAGATCAGGCTTGAGAAGATTAGTGAATAAGAGTAAGGATTCAGTTCAGTTCAGTTGCTCAGTCGTGTCCAACTATTTGCTACCCCATGAATTGCAGCACACCAGGCCTCCCTGTCCATCACCAACTCCCGGAGTTCACTCAGACTCACATCCATCGAGTCAGTGATGCTATCCAGCCATCTCATCCTCTGTCATCACCTTCTCCTCCTGCCCCCAATCCCTCCCAGCATCAGAGTCTTCTCCAATGAGTCAACTCTTCGCATGAGGTGGCCAAAGTACTGGAGTTTCAGCTTTAGCATCATTCCCTCCAAAGAAATCCCAAGGCTGATCTCCTTCAGAATGGACTGATTGGATCTCCTTGCAGTCCAAGGGACTCTCAAGAGTCTTCTCCAACACCACAGTTCAAAAGCATCAATTCTTCAGCATCCAGCTTTCTTCACAGTCCAACTCTCACATCCATACATGAACACTGGAAAAACCATAGCCGGACCTTTGTTGTCTCTGCTTTTCAATATGCTATCTAGGTTGGTCATAACTTTTCTTCCAAGGAGTAAGCGTCTTTTAATTTCATGGCTGCAGTCACAATCTGTAGTAATTTTGGAGCCCCCCCAAAAAAAGTCTGACACTGTTTCCACTGTTTCCCCATCTATTTCCCTTGAAGTGATGGGACCAGATGCCATGATCTTCGATTTCTGAATGTTGAAGAGTAAGGATTAGTGAACAGAATAAGTCAGGATTTGTGAGTCTTGAAGAATAAATGGATTTTAATACTAGTTATTGTTCTGGGAAGGGATATTTACTGTAATAAGAGTAAATTGATTTGTATGGTATTCAAATAAATGGATTTTTGAAAAGTTCCTGAAACAAGCAGTGCATTTTATTCCCAATAGTAGAACTATCCCATAATTTCTATACAGATCAGTATTATAACGTTCCTGGGTGATGTCTTCTCAAATTCTACACTTACACTGCTTAAAAAATATAAATAAGCAAAAAAATAAATAAATACATGATCAACAGTGATAATATATATTTTACGTTTTCTATCCTAACTAAACAATCTCGTTAATGAACAGTCAAAAGTAGAAGGAAAGTGCAGTTTTTATTACAATTTAGGCTTAGCTAGTATTGTGGGAAAGAATAAAAAAACTGTATTATATTATTTCCCACACCTCTACAAACCCAAATTTTCCATTAGAAAAATGTAGATAATATATTTGTTAATGGTTCAGGCTTTTGAGGTCGTATACATTCCAATTATACTCATTTAGTGATGCTTTCAGAGAAGGCAATGGCACCCCACTCCAGTACTCTTGCCTGGAAAATCCCATGGATGAAGGAGCCTGGTAGGCTGCAGTCTATGGGGTCGCTAAGAGTCGGACACGACTGAGTGATTTCACTTTCACTTTTCACTTTCATGCATTGGAGAAGGAAATGGCAACACACTCCAGTGTTTTTTCCTGGAGAATCCCAGGGATGGGGGAGCCTGGTAGGCTGCCGTCTATGGGGTCGCACAGAGTCGGACACGACTGACGTGACTTAGTAGTAGTAGTAGTAGTAGTGATGCTTTGGCTTATAGTACTAAAAGATAGTATGCAAGACTCTGATAATTTCAGAAAATATTTTAATGGCATTGGAAGTTTTATAATTCTTTCCCATTATTTCACAATAAGTGTTGAAGCAGGGTAGATTTTGCCACCCTAAATATGCCTCTTTGGCATAAGATTTATCTTGATCTAATTATTTATAAGAAACAGCAGACTCAGGAGAAGCTTTGAAAATCAAATAGAAGTTACCCGTTTGTAACAGAATATTACATGGATGATGGAAATTTTCATTTGCAAGGATTTCTCCCTGGTACCAGGAATAGGAGGATGACTAAATCTCTAGAAACTCTTATTAATGGAGAAAGCAAAAACCTAAATCTGCACAACAACCTTATCTTCTTTACTAAGATTTTCCTGAAAGCCTTCCGTAATTGGCTTCCCTATCATCCAGTATCTTCTTTTGCTTTTACCTGGTAATGACCTTTAAGCAGATGGCTTGGGCCATTGTTGGGGGCCATATTCAATTTTCCTGGGTATCCCACATGTTATTAAACTTTTGTTTTTCTCTTGTTAATCTGTCTTTTTTTTATTACAGGGGGTTTCTCGGCCAAGAACTTAGAAAGGTATAGGGTGTTTGTTTGTTTGTTACATAGTATTGTAAAATATTAACAAGATTTTACTCTTGGAAAGTTATTAAAATTCTGAATCTGGGGCTAAGGATTTAGATACTGAAACAGGAAGGAAGGGGGTAGAGCACAACTTTCATTTATTTATTTTTTCACTTTTCTTTTTTTTTCAATTTAAATTTATTTATTTTAATTGGAGGCTAATTACTTTACAATATTGTATTGGTTTTGCCATACTTTTAAAAGAATGCCATGGCCGTATGACATGATAAAGAGTAGTTAGAACAAACTAGGTCCAAAACGGTAGACGATTGAACTTTCAATGGACTTGAGTCTTACTGTGCACTAATTGTAATATATTAGAATGAGTCAAGTGACACACCTACCAGTGCCATGATACCTCTGAGGCTGACCATCAAAGACCAAAAAGTGGGTGGTGGCCCAAATCCTAGAAATCTCCACCCCTTCCCTGAAATAATTGGAATAATCCTCTTACACATTACCCTGTGAAATTACCAGCCCATTAATCTAACCATACCCTATCTGGTGGCTCTATCACATTCTGCCTGTGGAGTGTATTTCTCTTAAATATACTTCTTACCTATCACTTTGTCTCTCACTGAATTCTTTCTGCAATGAGACATCATGGACCCTAAATTCACCAGGAACAATATTTCCTTCATTTCCCCTTCTAAGACATAGTTGAGGACTGGGGAACCATGGAAATCATATGTCCAGATAACTTTTCATTTGAACCTCAGAACAAGTATGCCAATATCTTTAATTTAAAATATCAGCTCAGATCAGTTCAGTCTCTCAGTCGTGTCCAACTCTTTGCGACCCCATGATTCGCAGCAAGCCAGGCCTCCTTGTCCATCACCAATTCCCAGAGTTCACCCAAACTCATGTGCATTGAGCCGGTGATGCCATCCAGCCATCTCAACCTCTGTCATACCCTTATCCTCCTGCCCCTAATTCCTCCCAAATAAAGGGTCTTTTTCAATGAGACAACTCTTTGCATGAGGTGGCCAAAGTATTGGAGTTTCAGCCTCAGCATCAGTCCTTCCAATGAACACCCAGGACTGGTCTCCTTTAGGATGGACTGGGAGGAACTCCTTGCAGTCCAAGGGATTCGCAAGAGTCTTCTCCAACACCACAGTACAAAAGCATCAATTCTTCAGGGCTCAGCTTTCTCACAGTCCAACTCATATCCATACATGACTGCTGGAAAAACCAAAGCCTTGACTAGACGGACCTTTGTTGACAAAATAATATCTCTGCTTCTGAATATGCTATCTAGGTCGGTCATAACTTTTCTTCCAAGGAGTAAGTGTCTTTTAATTTCATGGCTGCAGTCGCCAACTGCAGTGATTTTGGAGCCCCAAAAAATAAAGTCTGATACTGTTTCCACTGTTTCCCCATCTATTTCCCATGAAGTGATGGGACCAGATGCCATGATCTTCTTTTTCTGAATGTTGAGTTTTAAGCCAACTTTTTCACTCTCCACTTTCACTTTCATCAAGTGGCTTTTTAGTTCCTCTTCACTTTCTGCCATAAGGGTGGTGTCATCTGCATCTCTGAGGTTATAGATATTTCCCTGGCAATCTTGATTCCAGCTTGTGCTTCTTCCAGTCCAGCGTTTCTCATGATGTACTCTACATATATGTTAAATAAGCAGGGTGACAATATACAGCCTTGACGTACTCCTTTTCCTATTTGGAACCAGTCTGTTGTTCCATGTCCAGTTCTAACTGTTGCTTCCTGACCTGCATATAGGTTTCTCAAGAGGCAGGTCAGGTGGTCTGGTATTCCCATCTCTTAAAGAATTTTCCACAGTTTATTGTGATCCACACTGTCAAAGGCTTTGGCATAGTCAATAAAGCAGAAATAGATGGTTTTATGGAATTCCCTTACTTTTTCAATGATCCGGCAGATGTTGGCAATTTGATCTCTGTTTCTTCTGCCTTTTCTAAAACCAGCTTGAACATCTGGAAGTTCATGGTTCATGTATTGTTGAAGCCTGGCTTGGAGAATTTTGAGCATTACTTTGCTAGCGTGTGAGATGAGTGCAATTGTGTGGTAGTTTGAACATTCTTTGGCATTGTCTTTCTTTGGGATTGGAATGAAAACTGATCATTTCCAGTCCTGTGGCCACTGCTGAGTTTCCCAAATTTGCTGGCATATTGAGTGCAACACTTTCACAGCATCATCTTTCAGGATTTGAAAGAGCTCACCTGGAATTCCATCACCTCCACTAGCTTTGTTCGTAGTGATGCTTCCTAAGGCCCACTTGACTTCACATTCTAGGATGTCTGGCTCTAGGTGAGTGATCACACCATCATGCTTATCTGGGTCGTGAAGATCTTTTTTGTACAGTTCTTCTGTGTATTTGTGATACATCTTCTTAATATCTTCTTCTTCTGTTAGCTCCATACCTTTTGTGTTCTTTATCGAGCCCATCTTTGCATGAAATGTTCCCTTGGTATTTCTAATTTTCTTGAAGAGATCTCTACTCTTTCCCATTCTCTTGTTTTCCTCTATTTCTTTGCATTGATGGCTGAGGAAGGCTTTCTTATCTCTCCTTGTTATTCTTTGGAACTCTGCATTCAGATGCTTATTTCTTTCCTTTTCTCCTTTGCTTTTCACTTGTCTTCTTTTCACAGCTATTTGTAAGGCCTCCTCAGACTGCCATTTTGCGTTTTTGCATTTCTTTTCAATGGGGATTTTCTTGATCCCTATCTCCTGTACAATGTCACGAACCTCCATCCATAGTTCATGAGGTACTCTGTCTATCAGATCTAGTCACTTAAATCTATTTCTCACTTCCACTGTATAATCATAAGGGATTTGATTTAGGTCATACCTGAATGGTCTAGTGGTTTTCCTACTTTCTTTAATTTAAATCTGAATTTGGCAATAAGGAGTTCATGATCTGAGCCACAGCCAGCTCCCGGTCTTGTTTTTGCTGACTGTAGAGCTTCTCCGTCTTTGGCTGCAAAGAGTATAATCAATCTGATTTCGGTGTTGACAATCTGGTGATGTCCATGTGTAGAGTCTTGTCTTGTGTTGTTGGAAGAGGGTGTTTGCTATGACCACTGCATTCTCTTGACAGAACTCTATAAGACTTTGCCCTGCTTCATTCTGTACTCCAAGGCCAAATTTGCCTGTTACTTCAGGTGTTTCTTGACTTCCTACTTTTGCATTCCAGTCCCCTATAATGCAAAGGACATCTTTTTGGGTGTTGGTTCTAATATATATGGAGTCTATTAAATATTAAGAATAGCAGCATGAAATCTCAAGACTTAACAGCCAAGCCAAATGTCAACTTCATAATAATAGGAATTAACCTGGTCAACTTCTAAAAGGATTGTGGATTCTCTAAGATGAAGGTTGGGGAACTGAGAAGCAGAAAGGAGACAGAGAATGTCTTTTTTCAGCAGATACACACTATCATGCAAAATTGAAAAATTTTTTTATTTTAACAGATATTTGTTGAGCATCTATTGTGTGATAAACATCACTCTATGTAACAGCTTACAGTAGTCTTCAAAATAAGCCAATTCCCTGTTCTTGGTGCTTACACCATAGCTGACTCACAGAGAACATAATCAGAATACTACATAAAATCACAGATGACAATTAATGCTATCAAGCAAAGAAAAATGAAAGAAGGATTGAAGGCAAGAAAAGGAATAGAATGAAGCCAAAGGAAATTTCTTTTATTATTCTGTATTTCTTATATCTGTATTTCTTCTCCTATAAGTTGTAATTAGATGGCTTATTCTTCCTGAATTAACTCACTAGTTTTCTAAGTCTGTGGATCTTATTTTCCTTAGTTGTGTCATTTTATTTATGTTTTGGGAAATTTCTTAACCTGCTTTTCCAATTTTCCTTTCATCATTGTTTGTCAAATTTTTAATTATTAATGACATCATTTCAATTTGTGACCACTTCTTTTTCTTTTCAGTCTTCTACTGTTTTAAGACTGTAATATCTTCTCAAATATTTCCTGAGAATGTAAATTATATGCATTAATGAGAATGTATTTAAATTGCACTTTCTGAATTATTACTGTTTCCTTTGGCACCAAAAGTTTCATTTGTTTATTTTAATTTTGATGTTTTTTCTCTTTTGTCCAAAAGAATCATGATTGGAATACCAGACCACCTGACGTGACTCTTGAGAAACCTATATGCAGGTCAGGAAGCAACAGTTAAAACTGGACATGGAACAACAGACTGGTTCCAAATAGGAAAAGGAGTATGTCAAGTCTGTATATTGTCACCCTGCTTATTTAACTTATATGCAGAGTACATCATGATAAACGCTGGGCTGGAAGAAGCACAAGCTAGAATCAAGATTGCCGGGAGAAATATCAATAAACTCAGAAATGCAGATGACACCACCCTTATGGCAGAAAGTGAAGAGGAACTAAAAAGCCTCTTGATGAAAGGGAAAGAGGAGAGTGAAAAAGATGGCTTAAAGCTCAACATTCAGAAAACAAAGATTATGGCATCTGGTCCCATCACTTCATGGGAAATAGATGGGGAAACAGTGGAAACACTGTCAGACTTTACATTTTTGGGCTCCAAAATCACTGCAGATGGGGAATGCAGCCATGAAATTAAAAGACACTTACTCCTTGGAAGGAAAGTTATGACCAACCCAGATAGCATATTCAAAAACAGAGACATTACTTTGCCAACAAAGATCCGTCTAGTCAAGGCTATGGTTTTTCCAGTGATCATGTATGGATGCTAGAGTTGGACTGTGAAGACAGCTGAGCACCGAAGAATTGATGCTTTTGAAGTGTGGTTTTGGAGAAGACTCCTGAGAGTCCCTTGGACTGCAAGGAGATCCAACCAGTCCATTCTAAAGGAGATCAGCCCTGGGTGTTCTTTGGAAGGAATGATGCTAAAGCTGAATCTCCAGTACTTTGGCCACCTCATGTGAGGAGTTGACTTATTGGAAAAGACTCTGATGCTGGGAGGGGTTGGGGGCAGGAGGAAAAGGGGATGACAGAGGATGAGATGGCTGGATGGCATCAATGACTCGATGGACGTGAGTTTGAGTGAACTCTAGGAGATAGTGATGGACAGGGAGGCCTGGTGTGCTGCGATTCATGGGGTCTCAAAGAGTCGGACACGACTGAGCGACTGAACTGAACTGAACTGAACTGAATTCATATTTATGGACAGAATACTCAGTTGATTTAAACATTTGGATTTTGAATTAGGTAGAATAATCTTTCCTGAAAAATGTTTAGGTACTAATCCATGGAACCTTGAATAAGTGATATCACATAGCAAAGGGAAACTAAAATGACAAATAGAAATAAGATTGCTAATCAACTGAGTTTCTAACAGAGTTAATCCTGGATTATATGTTTGTCAAATGTAATTACAAGGGTCCTTTCAAGTAGAAAAGGCAGACCAGCGTGTGGCGGTGTGAGAAGTACTCCACTGACCACTGATGACTGTAAAAATGTAAGGCTTTCATAAGACCTGGAATGCAGGTGACCTCTAAAAGCCAGAAAAACAACAATAAAATAAGAATCAAATTCTCCTCTAGAGCCTCCAGAAGAAATGTAGCCTATTAACATCTTGGTTTTAGATTATCAAAAGTCACTTTAGACTTCTGACCTCTAGAATTGTGGTGTGGTTTAGTCACTAAGTCCTCTCTGACTCTTGGGATCCCATGGACTGCAACCTGTCAGGTGCCTCTGTCCATGGGATTCTCTGGGCAAGAATACTGGAATGGGTTGCCATTTCCTTCTCCAGGGGATATTCCTGACCCAGGGATCCAGGGATCCCGAGCCAAGGACCCAGAATTATATGATAATAATAAAGTTGTGTTATTTTAATCCACCAAGCAATATAACACTCCACTGGATTTTCTTTCTGTGTTTTCTCTACGGATCTGTACATCTTTTATTTAAAGAGTATTATATAACTGTCAGTATTAATTTTCAGATCCAAGTAGGAGGAAGGTAGACCAAAATGTGAGTGATTTTATTCTCAGAAGCTTAAATCTTTACTAGAAATTGTTGCCTGATCAAGATAAATCATTCAATTTTTAGAGTATATTGCTAATTTTAAACTGATGGTGAATGCTGCTATTGCAATTACAAAAGTGAAAATAGAGTAGTCACAGGCCATTTGATATGAATATTCTGTAGATGCTGGCTGACAGAAACTTTTGTTTAATCTTTGATATACTTCATCTGTTTGTTGTTTTCAGGAGTCACCAAAATTTCCAATATTCTGATCTCCCAACATCCAATTTATATCTTTAAGATTTTGTTCTGGTGTTTACATTTTTACTATTATCCAGTGGGATTTACAAGTGGAGAGGTCATGTCTAAACTCATACACCTAACCATCCAACTTGAAATAGAAACCAAATTTAGTTCTTATATACTTTCCCTAGAAGTCACCATCACTAGAATGAAAACTAATAGTTGGCTACAAGAGCTTAAAAGTTGTTAGAGCCTTTTGGATCAGATATTATTCAATGCTCAGAAAATAAGATGAAATAGTTCTCTAGGTTTATCAATCTAAAGAAATTTCATTTATTACAGAAGGTTAGGATCAGAGAAACAGTTGTATCAAAGTAGCTGACCGTAAAATGCAGGGCTGAGGAAGCTGAGTTTTGTTATCTTTCTCTAGAAACACAGAATGACACAGCATCTCTACAATTATCATCTCTCCACACGTGCAGTACCTATGGACATGGATTTCTCTGGGCTGACACCTTTGTAGTCCCGATTCCTTCCATATTCTTGCAGATTTTATAGCATTTATCTCACAACAAGATCTACACATCTTCAAATTACAAATGCCACGCCATCAGACTTCCCAATGGACTAGTTTGTCTTCTATTATTCTGTTTTTTGTTATGATACTTAACCCTTCACAAAGATAAATGGTAATTCTCTTAAAGCATTACTCGTTAGCTGGCTTCATCATACCACCAATAAGTAATCATTGGCTTCCCTTAATAGAGGAGACTAATTCTTATGCTTGTGATTAATATATTTTAATTTTAATGATGACAGAAAAAGAATATTTCTCTTGAAAGAAGGCCCACTCTTGCAGAACTGATCCAGATTTTGTGTATGCAAACAAAATCTTATTTGGATTTGGTTAATCATTGCACTAACTGACATTCAGATTTAAAACTTTATTTTTCTTGTTTCCACCATTTTTGTGGACTCTGATTAATATATACACTTGCCTTACAAAAGTATTTTCCAAAGGCAAGTTTATCTCCCTGAAGTCCATAAAGTCAAATTATAGAATGAGTTCATCCAAGTGCCTTGGGACTTCTGAAATTGGTCATTCCCATGAACACATCTATTTGACTTGATCATACTTGACAAAACAAAACAAAACAAAACAACTATCTTATCTACTCAAATGAGTACAAATAATTATAAGCAGCTAAGATTTACCCTCAAAATTAACCAGCAGCTTTGGCCAGTTCAAGCATTCAAGGAGCCCAATCCTAGATTTTCAACCATGTAAAAACCTGACAGATTATGTCTGCCTGCCTGTCAGAAATGAACCTGAAATGTCAGAACAATACTTCAGAGATATGTGTTACATGGTGGAAAGAGAATGCATTGCTATTCAAACCAGTTGATGTTAATAAAATAACTGATATGTTAATTTCTACAAAAAGTGACATTACTAATTAGTCTTTTAAATCAGAAGACTTTAAATGTGAAAATGTACGTGCATCTTTCCTACAAATGTTTTGCTGAATGGAATATCATTATTTAATGACTCTAACATCTGCTGAAAGTACAAACAATATGTTGGAAGCTAACTTTTGGAATGGTGAAGAGAGAGAGATCATTGTGTACAAAATAAGTCTAATCTTTAAAGGAATACTAAGTGGTTAAGAAGCTAATGAAGGGTGCCTGACTGGCAGCAGCAAGGAAGGGTGTCCCTGCTGATCAGACTTAAAGTCTCATAACATAGTTATCTCTTCCATCAAGAACCTCTAAAAAGAAAAAAGAAAAGAAGAGAAAATCCTCTGACAAGACAGGCCAATGCCATTTGCTTATTTAGGTGGTTCTACTAGGTCCCTTAGACTCAGACTGAGAGCACAGATGCTAGGTGATAAACAAGAATCTTTGCACATTGGGGTCTGTTAGTTTCTCAGTGGTATCTGACTCTTTATGGCCCCACGAGGTGTAATCTGGCAGGCTCCTCTGTCCATGGATTCTCCAGCCAAGAATACTGGAGTGGGTAGCCATTCTCTTCTCCACGGGATCTTCCTGACTCAGGGATTGAACCTGGGTCTCCTGGATTGGAGGCAGATTCTTTACCATTGGAGCCATGAAGGAAGCCTAAAGAACTATGAATAGTTGGTGTCTTAATGTATCCAGCAATAATGTTATTGAGACTATTGTTTCTGATTTGGAGTAGGTAATTCTAAGACGTTGGAGATAGAAAACAGAGTATATGTGTGACATATAAATAGGATGGAGAGAGAGAGAGAGAATGTTGAATAAAAGAAGATCCTGAAAAATGGTAGGGCCAAGAGAACTTTGAAATATATTCAAGGATATAAAGAATATTTCCAAGACATGCTGTTTCTTGGAGACAAATCAATCAACTCCATGACATAGGCAAAACACTCTCTGATGTAAATCATAGCAGGATCCTCTATGACCCAACTCCCAGAGTAATGGAAATAAAAGCAAAAATAAACAAATGGGACCTAATTAAACTTAAAAGATTTTGCACAACGAAGGAAACTATAAGCTAGGTGAAAAGACAGCCTTCAGAATGCAAGAAAACAATAGCAAATGAAGCAACTGACAAAGAATTAGTCTCAAAAATATACAAGCAACTCCTGAAGCTCAGTTCCAGGAAAATAAGTGACTCAATCAAAAAATGGACTAAAGAACTAAACAGACATTTCTCCAAAGAAGACATACAGTTGGCTAACAAACACAAGAAAAGATGTTCAACATCACTCATTATCAGAGAAATGCAAATCAAAAACACAATGAGGTTCCATCTCATGCTGGTCAGAATGGCTGCTATCAAAAAGTCTACAAACCATAAATGCTGGAGAGGAAGTGGAGAAAAAGGAACCCTCTTACACTGTTGGTAGGAATGCAAACTAGTACAGCCACTATGGAGAACAGTGTGGAGATTCCTTAAAAAATTGGAAATAGAACTGCCTTATGATCCAGCAATCCCACTGCTGGGCATACACACTGAGGAAACCAAAATTGAAAGAAACACGTCTTACCTCAATGTTCATCACAGCACTGTTTATAATAGCCAGGACATGGAAGCAACCTAGATGTCCATAGGCAGACAAATGGATAAGAAAGCTGTGGTACATATGCACAATGAAATATTACTCAGCTATTAAAAAGAATACATTTGAATCAGTTCTAATGAGGTGGATGAAACTGGAGCTTATTATACAGAGTGAAGTAAGTCAGAAAGAAAAACAGCAATACAGTATATTAATGTATATATATGGAATTTAGAAAGATGGTAATGATGACCCTATATGTGAGACAGCAAAAGAGACACAGATGTAAATAACAGACTTTTGGACTCTGTGGGAGAAGGCGAGGGTGGGATGATTTGAAAGAATAGTATTGAAACACGTATATTATCATATGTGAAATAGATGACCAGTCCAGGTTCGATGCATGAGACAGGGTGCTCAGGACTGTGCACTGGAATGACCCTGAGGGATGGAATGGAGAGGGAGGTGGGAGGGGGGTTCAGGATGGGGAAAACATGGACACCCATGGCTGATTCATGTGAATGTATGGCAAAAACCACCACAATATTGTAAAGTAATTAGCCTCCAATTAAAATAAATAAATTTGGTTCTTATTAAATATCTGCAGAAAAAAAATTGTATTAAGAAACAAATGTTAGAATCTTACAATAACAAAGGAGATTACTCTCCTGAAGACAAGAAGCCATTTTCCATCAATAATGGACAGAAAGAAAAGAATAGCATTTCTCTGCAATAGGAAGCTGATTCCACTAGTAAATAAAGACTTAATAGTTGCACCATTCATGCTTGCAAAATACTGACCAGTAATGTATGAGCAAGCATGTGGCATTTGTGTGATTGTAACATCTGAATACGGAGAAGGCAATGGCACCCCACTCCAGTACTCTTGCCTAGAAAATCCCATGGGCAGAGGAGCCTGGAAGGCTGCAGTCCATGGGGTCACTGAGGGTCGGACACGACTGAGCGACTTCACTTTCACATTTCACTTTCATGCATTGGAGAAGGAAATGGCAACCCACTCCAGTGTTCCTGCCTGGAGAATCCCAGGGATGGGGAGCCTGGTGGGCTGCCATCTATAGGGTCGCACAGAGTTGGACAAGACTGATGTGACTTAGCAGCAGTAACATCTGAATAAGCACTTGTTACGTGGAGTCAATGAACTTTTAAATGAGTAGTCCCAGGTGGCACTAGTAGTAAAGAATCTGCATCCCTCTGTAGTAGATGCAGTTGACATGGGTTAGATCCCTGAGTCAGGAAGATCCCTGGAGTGGGAGATGACAACTTGCTCCTGTGTCCTTGCCTGGAAAATTCCATGGACAGAGGAGCTGCAGAGAGTTGGACATGGCTGAGCACCAAAAGCTAACTTAACTGTGTCAACAATAGTTTAAACCAACTCTTCTTTTCATTGCAGGTTAGTTAGTTTCAAGTAACAGTATTCTTTCTCTTGGAACTGATTTCCTGAAGAAAATTCAGGATTACTGTGGTCTCCTTAAGTGAACACACTTAACACGGAGGATGTTTCTAGAAATGTGGTCAACATCAAAAACTCTATTTAAGAGTTAGTGTTCACTTTCAGTGACAACTAGGCAGTAATGATTGACTTCATTTTGAAGGCAAACTCGATTTGGTTAAATTGGCAAGAACTATTGCAAGAGTAGCTTTGGTTACTGAATAACCATTTTAACAACTTTTATTCCCCTTTTCTACTTGTATAAGAGAATGAGTTCTTTCTTTACCAATGAAGACTTGTTCTCATCCATAATATTACCTTTGTCTCCAAAGTAGTCTGTGACTTTTAGAACATGACAGCTTCATCAAATTTTCTCATATTGTATTTTTTTTCCCTTGATTTCAAGAGCAGGAGATTCTTACTAACTTTGAATTGGAATTGAAGCTCTATGCTACCAAACTCTTATCTGACAAAGTGGACACTGGGATCCCACTAGAGTTAGAAATCTGTCTTAAAAAAAATTTTTTTTCTTTCCTTGCTAGATTCAGATACTAGAATTAGATGCCTTATTTTTTTGAAAATAAAGAAAAAATACTAAAATATGAATTCAGGAACAGATGTGAGAGGGGATGAGGAACTTCATAACATGACTGATCTATTGCAAATCTTTTTTAATTTGGTGTAAATGTTCAAGTCTTTTCCCAACAGAACAAAGCTGGACCCTGTGGGGATTCAAACACAGTAAGCCAGTCTAGCTTTTCTTTTCTTCTGTGCCTCCTGAGATCTTTGCTCTAAGCACCTTCTTCTCAGGGTCCAGATTCCCTTTTTCTTTATGGTAACTTTCAAAAGGATAGTTCAGTAAAGAGTTAATTAATAGATCTGAATTGCCCCAAATTCTACAGATTCTAAAAGTCTTCAGGACTAGATATGGACTAACTCCTGGGAGATAATTTTTGAGCTCTTGGGATATCCTGACTGTTAAGAGGATCTTTGTATATTCAAGTGTTTGGGTCATGGCAGAAAAATTATACTAATAATGTGAATGATGGTTAATGTCTGTTTTTGTTCATTTGGAGTTCTAGGCCAGTTATCTGAGTTTGACTCTGGAGACCTGGAAGTTAAATATCAAATATAAAATACACAGACATTCCATGTACTTCCATTTTTCTCCATTTGGAAAGGACAATTGAAGACTTATCCCTGGTTTGTCTTGGTTTGGCTTAACTCATCTTTTTTCCATTGCTGATTTTAATCAGTATTGATTTGTTGTTATAAACCACAGCCTTAAGCATAACAGCTTTTGTGAGTTTTTTGAGTCTTTCAGAAAATCATCAAGCCTGAAGGTGGTCTTGAGGACCCCCAACATGATGATATTATTTCTAAAGGAAAGATCTTGGTCATGGACCCCACAGTTCACTCCTGAGGGTTTCCCTAATTTCTGAAACTCATGGAAGAACAGAGTTGGATTTCAACCTTCTTTTCAATGCTTGACCTCCTTAACTGGGCTACCCCTTCTCTAGATGGCTACATACCAAGGGTAAGGATACAGAGGAAACAAACCAAATGATACAGAAATGCCATTTTATGCCCTCTTCTAAAGGCAAGATTTGCCTATGAGTTTTATGCTAATATATATAATGAAAGATTCTCAAAGAAGTTTTCCTATAATAAAAACATGTGCCCCAAGATGACTTCCTTTTCCCATCTATAAAAGGGGTTAGTAATTTTTTTCCAAATCATGAAATGTTATTCTATATTCAAATTGCATCAAGAACATTAAAGTGGAGTCAATATAACCTATCATAGCCTCTTTCTTCTCTCCCAAATTTGCTCTAAATAGGTAACTACATACACAATAAAAATTAAAAAGGTAATAACTTACAAAGTTTTGTAACATGGGTTCCCAGCTTGGTAACCTGTTTTCCTTCTGAACTGATGTGCTAAGTCACTTTAGTTATGTCCAACTTTTTGCAACCCTATGGACCATAGCCCATCAGGCTTCTCTGTCCATGGGATTCTCCAGACAAGAATACTGAAGTGGGTTGCCATGCCCTCCTCCAAGGGATCTTCCCCTCCCAGTGATCAAATGCAAACCTCTTAAGTCTCCTGCACTGGCAGTCGAGTTCTTTACCACTACTGCCACCTGGGAAGCCCTCTGGATTGATATTTGTGCCCTAATATAGGGCTCCAATCAGTCAATTAATGATAATAAAAAGGGTTTTTTTAATTACTGAAGATATATGGAAATAGCAATACAATTATGGTTAATAGTTCTTGCTACAATTTCCTTACCATTAGCACTAAAGTTTTATTTTTGAGTAGAGAATGGGCTATACTTATCCTTATAAAGCCATACCCAAGGACATAGCAGTGCCATTCACTATGGCCAAAAAAGTGAAAACAATCCAAATGTCAATCAACAAATAAATGGAAAAAAATAATTGTGGTGTATATATATATATATATAATAGAATATTATTTTGCAGTGCTGAAGAATGGAGTATTGTTGTATGCTACAGTGTCAACGAACCTCAATAATGTGATTCTTATTAAAAAGAGTCAAACAGAGAAGATCATATATTGTATGATTTCTTTCTATTGAGAAGTTCATTCACGTCCATAAGATGCTATGGATAGCTAACCCAATACATGAACTATCTAGAACAGGTAAATCCATAGACACAGAAAAGAGACCGATAGTTGCAACAGGCTGGAGAAATGGGAGAATGTGGAGTAACTGCTTCATAACTGTGGGGTTTCATTTCGCAGGGATGAAAACATTTTTGAATTAAACATAGGTTTTATTTGCGCAACACTGTGAATGTACTAAATGTCACTGAATTGTGTACATTAAAATGCTTAACTTTTGTTATGTGTATTTTGCATCAATTTTTTAAATGAAGACCAAGAAGAAGAAAAAGAAAACACACTCACAGAAGATATTTCTTTTTCAAGGTGCCTGATTCTCAAAAAACAGATAACTTAAAACAGCAAGAAAAACTGAGTGTTTTAGGTTTCCTTTTCTTCAACTGGGTAAATCACAAATCTGAAAGGTCTTTGACCCAGGAAGACTGAGCATATCTTGACCCTCACAATGGATCCCATAATTAAAAAAAAAAAAAAAAAAACTCTATTCTAACAAATTCAGGTGTTTTAAAATTACTTATCAAATGTTCTTCAGTTTCATGTCCTATGGACCATGACCTCCTATTTCTAATTACATTTCACCTATTGTTGTCTGGAAAACTCAATTTGTTACTTTAAAATCAAAATTAATATTCATTTTATATCCATGAATTTATTTACTAGATTTTAAATAAATGTCCTATGAGCTGCTTCTGAAATAGTTAACAAAACAGAATTCATACTCTCCCAGTTTTCATATTACACTAGAGGAACCAGAAAATAAACAATATAGGAGTAAATCAGTTATTTTCAGAAAATGATCTGTGTTATGAAGGTATTAAAACTTGATAATAGAAGAGAGAATGTGTGGCAGAAAACATTAAATAGGGGCTGTAGCCAAGTTTCTCTGTGGAGATCATATCTGAACAGTGATTCAGATAGCTCAAAGAATCATATATCCAGGCTCAAAGATCCAGGGGAAGAGCATTTCTATTTGTTGTGATTCAAGAATGAACTTTGAAAGTCTCAGGAATAAAAAGGGCGCCAGAATGACTTGAAGTTAATGAAAGAAAAAATACTGTAGAAGACAAGGAGGAAGAGTAAAAGAAGCCCAATCTTACAGGACAGGGTTAGAAGAGTTGAACTAAAGCTGAAGTGGCAATTGGAAATTCTTTCCATGGAAATTGGGGGTAGGGCTGGGAAATAATCACTAAACCTCACTCCCTAGAGTCCCTTGGACTGCAAAGAGATCAAACTAGTCAATCTTAAAGAAAATCAACCCTGAATCCTCATTGGAAGGACTGATGCTGAAGCTCCAATACTTTGGCCACCTGATGCGAACAGTCAATTCACTGGAAAAGATCCTGATACTGGGAAAGATTGAAGGGAGGAAAAGAAGAGGGTGACAGAGGATGAAATGGCTGGATGGCATCACTGATTCAATGGACAAAAACGTGGGCAAACTCTGGGGTATGGTGAGGGACAGAAGCCTGGTAGGCTACAGTCCATGGGGTCACAAAGATTTGGACATGACTTGGTGACTAACAACAACAAATGCATATAAATTAGCAACAAACTGTTATCCATTTGCTCATACCAATTGCATAAAAAGGAATATGATTATCTACAAATGAATACAAATATTTGTATGTGAAAACATAAAAAATGGTCTTGAAGAATACAATCAAACTCATACTAATACCTCCCTCTGAAAATGTGAAGAGGTAAGCTTTGGCAAAAAGATATTAGTTTTATTGCACACCATTTTATTTTTTAGTAAAAAATAGGTAAGAAATTAGTCTACTAAAATATTATTAATATTGCTTCTTGAGGATAAAATTTGAATAACTTCTCTTGTTTGCAACTTTCCAAATTTTTATAAAAATGATATCCTATTCAACTTATCAGTTTAGGTTTCGTCAGGAAAATGGAAAACTGAATTTCAGGCAGAAAATTTAATTCAGGGTTTTGTGGCTTACACTTTCACAGGTTCTTTGGAGATGCTGGGGAGCATATGTCTGGTAAAGCCATTATCTATGGAAATCTGGCAGTTGTAGAAATCACATGAAATCATTTCTTGCATCACTAAAGTAAGTGAATCATGGGAGAATTTTTCAGAGCCACTGGAAAACTAGGCATCAGCCATTTACAGCGTCACCTCCCAGACAATGACAGAGAAGCTACAGTGGTTTCTATTTCATCACTGTCATCCAGATCTCACAGGAGATTGTCTCCCTGACAGATTCTACAACTGACCTCTATTAGCAAGAGATTCTGGGAAATGTAGTTTCGAGACTTATATTCCCCACAAAACCGGAAGAAAAACAAAGGAGGAATTTTCATGTCCAAACACAAGCCACCAAGTACAAAAAATAAACACAAATCAAAACAAACAAATGAAACAGTAACCATCATGAGATACTGCCGTGGTCCAGCCCCGGCTTATCCAAGGTATTTGAAGGAGAGACGGCGTAGGCGAGGATCAGGAAACAACTGCTTAATTAAATGTTAATTAAGGGTATAAAGAGTAATAGAATGAGGATAGCTCAGTGAAGAAATTCAGTGGAGAAAAGAGGCTGAGTAGCTTGGTTTACGCGGGAGACCAATAAAACTTCAAGACAAGAAGTTTGCACCACTTACGTAGGCCGCAGGCGTCCTTCCGTTCTCCTGAAGGAGAGGAGACACTGAGGCCTCCCCGGTCGGATCTTAGAAGCCCAGGCATAATTAGCAAGCATGGCAGGTTCCGCGCTCCAGATGGAGACTCAGCCAGAATTTGTGAGAGAGAGTGACATGGGGAGACCAAGTTTTGGTGAACAAGGCCTGCACTTTATTTTCCAAAGTAGTTTTTATACCTTAAGTTATGCATAGAGGATAAGGGGGAAAGGGGTGGAGTCATGCAAGGACAGCAGTTCCTGGTTCTAATCAAAGCCAGGCTTTCAAACTTATCATATGCAAAAGTTCAGGTGATTTACATCATCTTCTGGCCAGGAGGCCTGTTAACATTTTAAGAAACTTATTTTTCTCTAAAGGTGATTATTCCAAAGTCAGGCACCAGCCTACAAAAAAGGATTGGACAAAGCTGCATTCCTATAGGGCAAAGGTGAGGTGGGCTCAATCAAGAAAAGAATTAACTCAAGGGTCCAAGGTTACAAACATTAAAGCTACTACTTACACCAATTATATTAATCAATACACTGCCAGGGACACAGCAGGTAAGGGATACGGAGACTTAGCAGCAAACATTGGCCCAACAAGTGAAAAACTCTTCACCAATACAATTTCTAATCAATCTTTTAACTGCTCAAAAGAATCTGTGTTTAGACAGTTTAGAGCATCTCATGCCTCTCACAGTTGGGAGGCTCTGAACAATCACATGTGGCCGGAAAAACCTATTCAGGCAGGCTAGAGGATTTCCAAAGGAGTTTGTAGGTTGAAACACTGTCACACCCAGGAATTATTAACTGGAGCTGTAACTCTTTTTTCAGAGAGAGGTAGTGAGGGACAGCCCCCAATAAAGTCAGAGGTGTAGGTGAAAGCACAAAGCAGAAAGTAGGCAGACTTTGGTTTTGGGGGTAGATGCTCGAGAATTTCCAGGGGGATTCCTGAGGCTTGATCCCGCCTTTGCCTATAACCAGCCTCCTTCCTCATGACCTTTGTCATGGGTGGAGCTCCTCACATTGGCTCCTGGCAGTGATAGAATTCCAACTGAGTTATTCCAGATCCTGAAAGATGATGCTGTGGAAAGTGCTGCACTCAATATGCAATATGAACTCAATATGCAATATGCCGGCTCCCGGCAAGATACCATCCTTCTGCTTTTTTACAGACAGGAAAGAGTAAAAGCACATTCACAGTGCCTTCAGAAAAGAGTTGTTTTTTTGTTTGTTTGTTTGTTTTGCTGTTCCATGTCTTTTGTTTTTTGAATTTTCTTTTATTTTTATTTATTTTATTTTTTTAATATTATTTTATTTTTAAACTTTACAAAATTCTATTAGTTTTGCTAAATATCGAAATGAATCTGCCACAGGTATACATGTGTTCCCCATCCTGAACCCTCCTCCCTCCTCCCTCCCCATACCATCCCTCTGGGTCGTCCCAGTGCACCAGCCCCAAGCATCCAGTATCGTGCATCGAACCTGGACTGGCATCTCGTTTCATACATGATATTATACATGTTTCAATGCCATTCTCCCAAATCTTCCCACCCTCTCCCTCTCCCACAGAGTCCAAAAGACTGTTCTATACATCAGTGTCTCTTTTGCTGTCTCGTATACAGGGTTATTGTTACCATCTTTCTAAATTCCATATATATGTGTTAGTATACTGTATTGGTGTTTTTCTTTCTGGCTTACTTCACTCTGTATAATAGTCTCCAGTTTCATCCACCTCATTAGAACTGATTCAATGTATTCTTTTTAATGGCTGAGTAATACTCCATTGTGTATATGTACCACTGCTTTCTTATCCATTCATCTGCTGATGGACATCTAGGTTGCTTCCATGTCCTGGCTATTATAAACAGTGCTGCGATGAACACTGGGGTACACGTGTCTCTTTCAGTTCTGGTTTCCTCAGTGTGTATGCCCAGCAGTGGGATTGCTGGATCATAAAGCAGTTCTATTTCCAGTTTTTTAAGGAATCTCCACACTGTTCTCCACAGTGGCTGTACTAGTTTGCATTCCCACCAACAGTGTAAGAGGGTTCCCTTTTCTCCACACCCTCTCCAGCATTTATTGCTTGTAGACTTTTGGATCGCAGCCATTCTGACTGGTGTGAAATGGTACCTCATAGTGGTTTTGATTTGCATTTCTCTGATAATGAGTGATGTTGAGCATCTTTTCATGTGTTTGTTAGCCATCTGTATGTCTTCTTTGGAGAAGTGTCTATTTAGTTCTTTGGCCCATTTTTTGATTGGGTCATTTATTTTTTCTGGAGTTGAGCTGTAGGAGTTGCTTGTATATTTTTGAGATTAGTTGTTTGTCAGTTGCTTCATTTGCTATTATTTTCTCCCATTCTGAAGGCTGCCTTTTGACCTTGCTAATAGTTTCCTTTGTTGTGCAGAAGCTTTTAAGTTTAATTAGGTCCCATTTGTTTATTTTTGCTTTTATTTCCAATATTCTGGGAGGTGGGTCATAGAGGATCCTGCTGTGATGTATGTCAGAGAGTGTTTTGCCTATGTTCTCCTCCAGGAGTTTTATAGTTTCTGGTCTTACATTTAGATCTTTAATCCATTTTGAGTTTATTTTTGTGTATGCTGTTAGAAAGTGTTCTAGTTTCATTCTTTTACAAGTGATTGACCAGATTTCCCAGCACCACTTGTTAAAGAGATTGTCTTTAATCCATTGTATATTCTTGCCTCCTTTGTCAAAGATAAGGTGTCCATATGTGTGTCGATTTATCTCTGGGCTTTCTATGTTGTTCCATTGATCTATATTTCTGTCTTTGTGCCAGTACCATACTGACTTGATAACTGTGGCTTTGTAGTACAGCCTGAAGTCAGGCAGGTTGATTCCTCCAGTTCCATTCTTTCTCAAGATAGCTTTGGCTATTCGAGGTTTTTTTGTATTTCCATACACTAATAGATGGAGAAATATACCATGTTCATGGATTGGAAGAATCAATATAGTGAAAATGAGTATACTACCCAAAGCAATTTATAGATTCAATGCAATCCCTATCAAGCTACCAACGGTATTCTTCACAGAGCTTGAGACCACTTTGATGCATGTGTTTCAGCTGGAATGAACAAAATTCTGATATTATATATTTTGATTATGATTCATTAAAAACCAAAATCCTGGGGAAATGTATACATGGATGCTAAGAATAATAACATCCAAATTTATTGATTATTTATCATGTTGTAGGCACCTGAATGTCATTTTCACTAATCTGCAGGCAACCCTATAAGAGAGATGTTATTATGGTCATTCTTAGATGAGAAATGAGTTAGAAAATGAATATGCTACTTGCTCCAAAAACCTGTCTGGCCACAGAAAATATTGAAATGAGACTTAAATTCAGTCTGATTCCTAATCAAACTCTCACATCCACTCCACTAAACCAAACTCCTACTTGGTTTAAAAGTCTTAGTGTGCACTGAGGAAACCAGAATTGAAAGAGACACATGTACCCAATGTTCATTGCAGCACTGTTTATAATAGCCAGGACATGGAAGCAACCTAGATGTCCATCAGCAGATGAATGGATAAGAAAGCTGTGGTACATATACACAATGGAGTATTATTCAGCCATTAAAAAGAATACATTTGAATCAGTTCTAATGAGGTGCATGAAACTGGAGACTATTATACAGAGTGAAGTAAGCCAGAAAGAAAAACACCAATACAGTATACTAACACATATATATGGAATTTAGAAAGATGGTAACAATAACCCTGTATACGAGACAGCAAAAGAGACACTGATGTATAGAACAGTCTTTTGGACTCTGTGGGAGAGGGAGAGGGTGGGAAGATTTGGGAGAATGGCATTGAAACATGTATAATATCATGTATGAAACGAGTCGCCAGTCCAGGTTTGATGCACGATACTGGATGCTTGGGGCTGGTGCACTGGGATGACCCAGAGGGATGGTATGGGGAGGGAGGAGGGAGGAGGGTTCAGAATGGGGAACACATGTATACCTGTGGTGGATTCATGTTGATATATGGCAAAACCAATACAATATTGTAAAGTTAAAAAATAAAAAAAAAATTTTAAATTTTAAAAAATAAAATTGAGAACTAAACTAAAAACCATCTGATGGTCAACAGATGGTAATCACCAAAATCAGATTGATTATATTCTTTGCAGCCAAAGGTGGAGAAGCTCTATACAGTCAGCAAGAACAAGACTAGGAGCTGACTATGGCTCAGATCATGAACTGCTTATTGCCAAATTTTTCAGACTTAAATTGAAGAAAGTGGAGAAAACCACTAGACGATTCAGGTACGACCTAAATCTAATCCTTTATGATTATACAGTGGAAGTGACAAATAGATTTAAGGGACTAGATCTGATAGACAGAGAGCCTGATGAACTATAACGGAGGTTCATGACATTGTACAGGAGACAGGGAAAATCCCCAAGAAAAAGAAATGCAAAAAAGCAAAATGACTGTCTGAGGAGGACATACAAATAGATTTGAAAAGAAGATAAGCAAAAAATAAAGGGGAAAAGGAAATATAGACTCATCTGAATGCACAGTTCCATAGAATAGCAAGCAGAGATAAGAAAGCCTGCCTCAGTGATCAATGCAAAGAAATAGAAGAAAACAGTAGCATGGGAAAGACTAGAGATGTCTTCAAGAAAATTAGAGGTACCAAGGGAACATTTTATGCAAAGACAGGCTCAATAAATGACAGAAATGGTATAGACCTAACAGAAGCAGAAGATACTTAGAAGAGGTGACAAGAATACACAAAAGAACTGTACAAAAAAGATCTTCATGACCCAGATAATGATGAAAGTGTGATCACTCACCTAGAGCCAGACGTCCTGGAAAGTGAAGTCAAGTGGGCCTTAGAAAGCATCACTATGAACAAAGATACTGAAGGCAATGGACTCCCAGTTGAGCTATTTCAAATCCTAAAAGATGATGCTGTGAAAGTGCTGCACTCAATATGCCAGCAAATTTGGAAAACTCAGCAGTGGCCACAGGACTCAGTTTTTGTTCCAATCCCAAAGAAAGGCAATGCCAAAGAATGCTCAAACTACTATACAATTGCACTCATCTCACACGCCAGCAATGTAATACTCCATATTCTCCAAGCTAGGCTTCAATAATACATGAACCATCAACTTCCAGATGTTCAAGCTGGTTTTAGAAAAGGCAGAGGAACCAGAGATGAAATTTCCAACATCCGTTGGATCATCAAAAAAGCAAGGGAGTTTCAGAAAAATATACACTTTTGCTTTATTGACTATGCTAAAGCCTTTAACTGTGAAGTTGCTCAATCATGTCTGACTCTTTGTGACCCCATGGACTGTAGCCTACCAGGCTCCTCTGTCCATGGAATTCTCCAGGCAAGAATACTGGAGTGGGTTGCCATTTCCTTCTCCAGGAGATCTTCCCGACCCAGGGATTGAACCCGGGTCTCCCACATTGTAGACAGACACTTTACTGTCTGGGCCACCAAGGAACTCTGTGTTGACTGAGTGGATCACTATAAACTGTGGAAAATTCTGAAAGAGACGAGAATATCAGACTGCCTGACTTTCCTCTTGAGAAATTTTTATGCATGTCAGGATGCAAGAGTTAGAACTAGACATGAAACAACAGACTGGTTCCAAAAAGGAAAAGGAGTATGTCAAGGCTGTGTATTGTCACCCTGCTAATTTAACTTACATGCAGAGTACATCATGAGAAATGCTGGGCTTGAATGAAGCACAAGCTGGAATCAAGATTGCTGGGATAAATATCAGTAACCTCAGATATGCAGATGACACCACCTTTATGGTAGAAAGCAAAGAAGAACTAAAGAGGCTCTTGAAGAAAATGGAAGAGAAGATTGAAAATGTTGGCTTAAAGCTCTACATTCAGAAAACTAATACCATGGCATCCGGTCCCATCATTTCATGGCAAATAGATGGGGAAACAGTGGAAACAGTGGCAGACATTATTTTTTGGGGCTCCAAAATCACTGCAGATGGGTAATGCAGCCATGAAATTAAAAGATGCTTATTCCTTGGAAGATAAGTTATGACCAACCTAGATAGCATATTAAAAAGCAGAGACATTACTTTGCCAACAAAGGTCCATCTAGTCAAAGCTATGGTTTTTCCATTCTAAAGGAGATCAGCCCTGGGTGTTCTTTGGAAGGAATGATGCTAAAGCTGAAACTCCAGTAGTTTGGCCACCTCTTGCGAAGAGCTGACTCATTGGAAGAGACTCTGGTGCTGGGAGGGATTGGGGGCAGGAGGAGAAGGGGACGATGGAGGATGAGATGGCTGGAAGGCATCACTGACTCGATGGATGTGAGTTTGAGTGAACTCTGGGAGTTGGTGATGGACAGGGAGGCCTGGCGTGCTGTGATTCATGGGGTCCCAAAGAGTCAGACTTGATTGAGTGACTGAACTGAACTGAGCAACTGAACTGAACTGAAAAACAGAAACAGCAAAAAACCAAATAAACAAAAGAAAACAACTAAATTTCCATCAGCAGATGAATGGATAGTGAAGAAGTAATACATATATACAATCAAATATCATCCAGCTATAAAAAGGAATGAATTTGAGTCAGTTCTATTGAGGTGGATGAATCTAGAGCCTCTCATACAGACTGAAGTAAGTCAGAAAGAGAAAGCAATCATCATATATTAATGCATATTTATATATAGATATAGATATGGAATCTAAGTGCTTCTTAGTGTCTCAGACTGAGAAGAATCTGCAATGCAGGAGACCTGGGTTCAATTCCTGGGTCAGGAATATCCCCTGGAGAAGGGAATTGCTATACACTCCAGGATTCTTGCCTGGAGAATTCCATGGTCAGAGGAGGAGCCTGTTGGGCTACAGTCACAAAGAGGCAGACATGACTGAGTAACTAACACTTTCAGTTTCATGGAATCCAGAAAGTGGTGCTGATAAACTTAGTAGAGAATGGGCTTATGGACACAGCAGGGGAAGGTTACAGTGGGATGCACTGAGAAAGTAGCACTGACATATTTAAAATACCATATGTAAAATAGACAGCTAGAAGGAAGTTGCTGTGAAAAACAGGGACCCCAGCCTGGTACTCTGTGATGACCTGAGTTGTGGGATTGGGGGAGAGAACGGAGGCTCAAAAGGAATGGGACAAATAGATAAAATTATGACTGATTATCATTGTTATAGGCAGAAACCAACACATGTTGTAAAGCAACTTTCCACCAATTAAATTTTTTTAAAAAGCTGCAAAGCAAGCAGTAGCACACTGATAGATGAAAATAAACTGGATGAAACATAGAAATAAACCTTTTAGTCATGGTAGTGTAAATAAAACCAGTGAAAAACTATCAGAATTGTTTTTATATATACGTGCCTGCTCAGTTAAGCAGTTGTGTCTACTCTTTGTAGCCCACCTGTCTCCTCTGTCTCTGGTATTTCCCAGGCAAGAATACTGGAGCAGGTTGCCATTTCCTACTCCATGGAATCTTCCCAGGCCAGGAACTAAACTTGTCTTTTGCATCTCCTGCATTGGCAGGTGGATTCTTCACCACTGCACCACCAGGGGAGCCCTTTGTATCTATGTGTATGTGTGTGTATGTGTTAGTCGCTCACTTGTGTCCTACTGTTTATGATGGCATGGACTGTAGCCCACCAGGCTCCTCTGTCCTTGGAATTCTCCAGGCAAGAATACTGGAGGGGTTGCCATTTCCTTCTCCAGAGGATCTTCCCGACCCAAGGGTCGAATCTGGGTATCCTGAATGGTAGAAACTCTTTAGCCTTGCAGGCACATTCTTTAGCAATTGAGCCATCAGGGAATTATATATGTGTCTTGTATGTATATCATTGCTAAGACTTTGTTTTTCCAAAAACTTTCCATTGTCTCATTCAATCCTCATAGCAACTCTGTATATTAGTTTCATAGGGCTGCTATAACAGAGTACTACAATCTGAGTGGCTTAAAGCAGCAGAATTTTATTTTCACAGCTCTATAGACTACCTTTATGGCAGAAAGTGAAGAGGAACTAAAAAAGCCTCTTGATGAAAGTGAAAGAGGAGAGTGAAAAAGTTGGCTTAAAGCTCAACATTCAGAAAACGAAGATCATGGCATCCGGTCCCATCACTTCATGGGAAATAGGTGGGGAAACAGTGGAAACAGTATCAGACTTTATTTTTTGGGGCTCCAAAATCACTGCAGATGGGGAATGCAGCCATGAAATTAAAAGACGCTTACTCCTTGGAAGATAAGTTATGAACAACCTAGATAGCATATTGAAAAGCAGAGATATTGCTTTGGCAACAAAGGTCTGTTTAGTCAAGGCTATGGTTTTTCCTGTGGTCATGTATGGATGCTAGAGTTGGACTGTGAAGAAAGCTGAGCACCGAAGAATTGATGCTTTTGAAGTGTGGTTTTGGAGAAGACTCTTGAGAGTCCCTTGGACTGCAAGGAGATCCAGCCAGTCCATTCTAAAGGAGATCAGCCCTGGGTGTTCTTTGGAAGGACTGATGCTAAAGCTGAAACTCCAATATTTTGGCCACCTCATGCTAAGCGTTGACTCATTGGAAAAGACTCTGATGCTGGGAGGGATTGGAGGCAGGAGGAGAGGCGGATGACAGAGAATGAGATGGCTGGATGGCATCACTGACTCAATGGACATGAGTTTGGGTGAACTCCGGGAGTTGGTGATGGACAGGGAGGCCTGGTGTGCGGCAATTCATGGAGTCACAAAGAGTCGGACATGACTGAGCAACTGAACTGAACTGAACTGAACCAACAGACTAAGTCTCAAGTTTTCAGCAGGGTCTTACATCCTCTTGAGACTATAAAGAAGAATACACTCTTTGCCTGTTAAGCTCTGGTAGTTGCCCTCATTCCTTGGTTCACGGTCCAATCACTCCAGTCTCTGCTTCTGTAGTCATACTGCCACTTCATCTTTTATGTGTATCAAATCTTTCTTTTCCACACTCTTATATAGACACTAGAAATTAGATCGTGGGCATATATTTTGGAAGACAACCATTTGACTTTCTGGAAGGTGGGTATCATTTTCACTATTTTATCAAGGATGAAACTGAAGCATTTTGTGGTTGACTTAATAAAAGATTTTACAACTCTTCTGTGTTAAAATCAGTTTTAAGGTCTACCTTTGCCAAACATCATGAAATACTGATACTGGCTGTTTCTCAAGTACCTTTATTTCAAAAGGCAGCATATTTTGCGATGACACATTCTAAACCCCTAAGCCACAATACAAAATCATTATTTTACTAAACAGAAGAAAGCTTAGAAGGTATTGTTTACCTTATTCACGAGTAAATAAGAATTTTAGCATTATTTATATGTTTCTTCTTTGACTATGTATTTTCTGAAATTTTACAATCCTGAGTGAGTCTTTTCTGGTGTAATTAACCTTTAAGTCTAAGTGCTTATTTCCAAACACTGATATTCAAAGGAGCCATTCTGGAAGAATGATTCTGTCTTTGTTTAAAAGTCTTTCATCAACAATTTTGGTTTAATGGATAGACAAATATATGAACTGGAAAAAAAGGAAAAAGGGAGCAGGGAAAGAAACCCAGGGTTAACAGTGGTAAGAAAATTAATGCTTGCCATGTGATGAGTACATGAAAACATGAAATGCAACCAGCAAAGTCAAACTGGATGATGGGCACAAAAATATTATACTGTGTAATGAACAAAGCAAAACATTCCTCTTGTCACTTTAAAAATACTCCACCTTTTCCCCAGGACTTTAGGATATAAAAAAGATTCCCAGATTTGAGAGAAACCTACCCTGTTCTTGCCCCTACCCTCTCCTTTCCTAGAAACGTGTTTCCATTTACAAATAACATACCAGGTATAATAAACCTCATGCTTCAAACCATGTGTACAAATACAATTATTTCCCCCTATAATACAACTTTGGAGAAGGAAATGGCAGTCCACCCCAGTAATCTTGCCTGGAGAATTCCATGGACAGAGGAGCCTGGCAGGCATTGCAAAGAGTCAGGCCTGACTGAGGAACTATCGTTCACTCACAATAAAATTTAATTTTTATTTTAATCCCCAATTCCAGCAGGATTTGAAAATTTAGGTTTGACCAATTCAAGGAGACAATGATTTGGGAGTTGTTCTTCTTGACTCATCCTGTCTTTCATTCTAAAGCTTATCTGGGAGCTATTTGACTGCTAGAGCATTAAATAGGAAGATATCTACCTGGCCCTCAGTCACTGCCACCTCTCCATGCTGAAATAAGTACTGGCTCTTTAATAAACATTTGTCCATCCACTGAGACAACCTAAGTTCCATCTGCCCTTTAATCACTGATAAATAGCTACATCTTTGACCACAGGCCTCTCAGCTCTGGCTCTCTCTCAAGTACAGCTTTTCTTGACCATTCTGATAACACATCAATGGTTTTACACCTCTCTGGAGTTCAGGTAATGCTGACATGTCACAGATCCATTGCCTGTGTATCTAACGTGGCCATCTCTCTTTTCCTGCTCCTATACCATGCTGTGGATGCAGGCACTCTGTGAGGCTGGCTATCTTCCTGGTTCTCCCCAGTGCCCCCTGCTCTTACAGCCTCCAAACCTACACGGAGTTTTTACCATCTCTCTTTTTTTTTAATTAATTTATTTATTTTAATTGGAAGCTAATTACTTTACAATATTGTAGAAGTTTTTGCCAAACATCGACATGAATAACCCACGGGCGCACATGTGTTACCATCTCTCTTAATGTCTCACTCGTATCTTGGTTGGAAGGCAGGGCACAGGGTGCATCCTCCAATTCTTCTTACTCCTCCAGTTAGCCTAAAAAATGTTTATCTAATGCGGGTCAGACAGTTTTTGATACCTGTTATGAAGGGCAAAAATAAAATGTTCCAAATTCTGTAAGATTTAAGAAGGTGAATTCCAGTGGTTCAAATTTGTGCATTTCAAGTTATTTTTCTGCTAAAAATGATTTTCTTGCCATTACTTTCAAAATTTTACTTAAAAACTCCCACATCTATGGTGATGGTTCCAAAGATACATAAATTTGTCAAAACTCATCAGATGATGCATTTACACCTCAATAAAATTAATTTTTAAAAAGACAATAAAAACTAAAAATTTAGTTAAAATTAATCTCTATTTGTTTGTTATTTTCTCTCAGGAAAGTAGTAGAAAATACCTTTATCACTGCCTTATTTGTGGAATGTACTATTTGAGATAAGATGATGTAAGAGAAGGGAAAATATTCAAATAATATCCTATGCAATCATATTAATAACAATAATAATAATGAGATGAAAACTAACACTCTTAGGTTCCCACTGTGTGTCAGAAAATAGTTTCTATCAAACTTTACTGTAAGTCTACCAAATGGGTATATGATTAGTTAGGTTTAGAAGATTAAGAGAAGTATATAATGTCATCAAGCTTTTTTGTGCTGAGGAGTGATTTAAAAGCAAGACAGTCTAGGGACTTCTCAGGCAATCCAGTGGTTAAGACTTTGACCTCCAATGTAGGGGGTGCTGGTTCGATCCTTGATTGGGGAGATAAGATCCTACATGACTTGTGGCCAAAAAGCCAACACATAAAACAAGCAATACTGTAACAAATTCAATAAAGATTTTAAAACGATTCATGTCAAAAATATTTAAGAGAAAATTAAAGCAGTCTAACTTATGAGTCCTCACTCTCAACCACTACCCTATGCAACATTTAAAGCTAATTTTTCTGGTCAAAGCTATAATGATAATGCAAATAATAATAACAATGATAAAAAATATGATGATACTGTCAATTTTTAATGTTGATGCCCTCATTTTTGGTGTCTAATGTGTATTTTATCCTTATACTGCTCACAGAAGTCTTCTGATAATGTGATTGTTATTATTTCAATATTAAAAATGAGAAAAGTGAGGTTCAGAGAAGATAAAATAAAATGCCAGAAATCATACAGCTTAAAAGCATTACGAGTTAAACAGGAATCTAACTTGTAATCTAAACTTTGATGTTAAGGTTTGATTGACATCAGAGTTCACTCAGCCACTTTGATTTAATTCTCTCAATAGCTTGTTTTTCTCTATCTTTTTAAAATAAGCACATTATATCTATTGGTACCCTGCTTGAGTCCCCATACTGAGTAATTTAACAATATTCCATTATTGTTATTCATTTGCCATAATTAACTAAATAAATGTCACTGCTTTTTCCAGAAAAGTACATGCTGTCATCTTGTACAAAGATGGGAACTCAGAAAATGGGGGAAAAAAATAGAACTCACCTCTTTTTGAACTCTGATTTGTATCAATGCATTCAACTCCATGTGCATGTTCAGCTCTCCATCTCTTTTATTCGTTCTCTATCCATAGAGCTGTTCGATGTGTGTATTACTAAGTGTGTTGTATTAAGATGATACGTGAAGATGGAAGGAGAAGTAAGTAGAGGAAAGTGATCACTTTTATAGCTCCCTTTTGTTCCTTCTTACTACCAGTTGGAGAGTAATATTTTATAACTACTCCCTGAATCCACAAATGCACATAAACTCACAAGCATTTGTTTACCAGTCTCCCATGGGTTCTTAGTACTTAGTGTGAAAATACATTGCTCTACAAATTCATGAGTCTTAGGGAAAAAGGGAAATGTGAAGCTTATGAAAAAACTGTAATCATGCTATTCAGACCCTTGCAGGGAATCCATGCTGATAGCAAATAAGTGTTGGTCAGTAATTGAGGGTCACAAAGATGTCAGGTGAATAAGAATCAACAACTGGATCTTTAGGTTGACATATACATTTGGGACTAAAATTGTGAAGCACTTGAAGGTAGAATAAAGAAAAAAAAGGAAAGCTTGAGAAATACAAGTTGAGCCCGAATGATCTTCAGGCAGGCATGAAGCTAGAGGCAGTGGCAAAGCTTCATTTAAAGTTTTATTTTCAGAGTTATTTTCTTCAATACTGCTTAACACCATCATTTTAGTAGCCACTGGACTGAGACAAAGATGATTTCATCAGCTCAGTGTAAACTGAACATGTTTTAGCAACTCCCATGAAAAGTCATTGCATTCTAAATGACATGTTGCCACATATGGCATCAGAGAAGAAAATAATTGTGCTTTAGGAAGAGAAACATGCTCACCCAAGAGTATTTATTATTTACATATTATTGGAAAGATCTCTATAGCCTCAAGATTAAGCTCATTTTATCCCTCTAATAGTTTTCTAAAAATTTGTAACCCTGAAAATGTTTCAACAATTAACTTTGCTTCAAAATGTAAAAGCCTAGAGGGATAAGTGGTTTTTCCAGGTGTTGCTATTAGAATAAAAATATATCAAGTATGTAAAGGACATATGTTCACACGTTTAAATTATTTATTTTGTGAAAGTTTAATATACGAAAAGCAAATTCTATTCCAGAATCCAAGTGAACCAGTGATTTTAAAAAGTGAATTTATTGATAAATATATAAAATAATTATTTAAATTAAAGCCTTATTAGAGTTGATATACTTTTTTTACTTTAACAGGCTGTAGCATTTGTAATGAAACTATCAGGACACAGTAGCTGTAAGAGTAACCAGGAGAAGTGGATGGAGGAGTCTGAGAAATAGTGAGAAGTGGTAACTTCCTATTTCCATTACTAAGTCAACCTTTGACTATCTAGTAGGTCCATGGAGCAGCTAGGATATATGGTTGGAAGATAAATTTATGTGAAACAGTATAAGTTCAGTATTTTTGCAGCTACCACCCAAACCATCAGATTCAACAGGGCATACTATACGCCATTGCACAGGTGTATGGCAGTGATAAAAAAATACAGATAACATGACTCACCTAGGATATGGAACATTAAACTTATGGATCCCTAGAGGCCATGGAGACAACTTTATTGCTCTCTTGCAAGGTTTTCCTTGCTTATATCTTCGTTTCAGAATGGGAAAAAATAGTGAAAGTTGACAGTCAACCACAATGGTCTCAGGTCTATGGAAATCCCATATCTCCTTTAAGCCTTTATAAATAACAAAATAATATGGATAGTTCTCAAGTAAAAATAGCACTTCAATAATATGCAAGGGATGGAATAGAAATATATGACCCCATCAAATTACTATCTGAAATTTAAGTGGTATTGTCTTCTCCATGGAATCATCTTCAGTCACCTAATGAAGAAACTATAGCAAATGGCATCTGGTTACCACAGCAACATGTTTTATCTTACATACAGTTAGACAATTGTTTTTCCCTTTCTTTTCCATATCCTTTGCTTTGCTTTAATAGGATAAGAGCCTCTCTAATAACTGCAGTTTTGCAATTTCACTATCCCAGTTTATCATTTGGCTTCATTATAATGAATACATTTGAAATAGGATATATATACCAATAATGGAATATGTTCATACTTAATTACTTGGTGGCATTATGTTTGAAGACATAATGCTGCTGAGAAATATAGTGGTTACCTGTTTCATGAGGTAATTAATAGTGTTTATTGTTCTATAAGTTTTCTCTTTTCTCAGACATAATTCGTTAAGTAAACTAGATGTGAAAATGCATTTGGACTTAACAGATACCAAATAATAAAGCATTATCAAGGATTTAATGATACAGAAATAGCTCTGGGAAAAAATAGTACTCTGATGCAAATAGTTGCTATGGTGATAGCTTGAAATCACTGTGTGATTTTTCAAAAAATATATTTGAAGAACATGTGACTTTACTAACATGAAAAAAACTAGACTACACTAGATTAAAAAAAAAAAAGATTTATTTTTCCAAATTTTCATGTTTGCGTTTCATATCAACCATTTGGATATTGACTTGTGGAAACATTTACTTACAAATACAAAAACCATATCAAAGATACAAATGATTCATGTATTGCTTGGAGGACTGGACTAAATTAACTTCATATTATTACTGAAACCAAAGCTCTATGATATATAAACATATAATTATATTGATGTAATTACATAATTTGATAAATCAAAAGCAGTAAGTTAGCAGTGTCAAAATCAGGATTAATCATTAGAGAAATTATAAAACACAGTTAAAAGCTTATCAAAAGATTTAGTGTCAAAAATACAGTAGACACTCAAATTAGTTACATGAGAAATGCTCTAATCATGACACTTACTGATCCTCATTCCATATTTTGAATCCCTGCAATATGTAAGTTTTTAGTAATATTTCTCTTCACTATGTAACATTTAAAGCAGTAGAAGATTTATTATCTAAACCTAATGGATTAGTTATACCCGAAGGGATACAAATCCTAGTGTTAAGAAGCAAGCATTACTTGTAAAGAATAATAATAGACAACGGATGGATTTCAAAATGCAAGGCAATACTTCCTAAATCAAACAGAACCTGTTGGAAAAGGTCATCTAAGAATACTGCTTTAAATAGAGGAATGATTCATTACTATGTCAAATGGGTTAGGTTAAAATAAGGCCATGGATGTGTTCACATATTCTGGCACTTAGAAGGTTCTGTTTATTAGTAATTTTAAAGAATCAACAGATCAAAGAAGACTCTACCGCCACACTCTTTGACATTTACTTATAAACTAGTCTGTTTTTTGTTTTCACTAACAGATTGCTCTCAAATAATCTTGAATTACTGGTGATTGGTTCATGTACAAACATACAGTTTCGCTAATCTTTTAACTAATAATGTTATTTGGTTAACAGTTTCTTACTCTTTAAAATTTACCTATCACATTTTTGTTGACTAATCATTTTATATTTATTGCAATTCTAAAAAGTATCCTAATTTCAATTTTACAGAATGAGGCAAAGAAGCAAAGCAGTTAAATGTCTGAACCAAGGACTCAAACTCAAGTCTTTTGATTAGAGACTCCACATGCTTTTTTTTTTCTTCATATCATATAGTTTCATATACTGTATTTTACAACTTGAACTCTAAAATGGGGAGGAGGTTTGCTTTAAATTTACACATAAAATCCAGTGACCACACAAAATGATCTGAAAGAATTGGTGAAACAGGTCTTGCAGGAACCTGGGCAGATACATTTTCTAAGTAAAAGAACTAGCAAATGCACAAACCCTGGGAAACCAAGAGAAATACAGCACTATGAAATAAAATACTCCTGAGTATTTGGAGAATGAAATAGACAGGTAATTGTGGGGGAGGAAGGTTTTGGAGAAGCCCAGAGGCCATGTATCCAAGTTTAATCTAAGTGAAGTGAAAAAACAACAGGGTGTTTTGAGCAGAAATAAGTCATCTGACACATTTTAAAAGACTCACTCTGGCTGCTGTATTCAAGAAACTAAACAAATGATTCAGTTGAGTGATGGTAGAGGTTGGAACCTTGATGCTACTGGTGGAGGTTGTGAAAAGGGTCTGGAATCTAAATATGTAATAAAGGTAGAGATGGCAACATTTCTTGATTCCTAAAATGTAAGATACATGAGTAAAAGAAGCATCAAGAAAAAGTCCAAGATGTCTTGCCTGAGAAAATATAAACATATATTGGCTATTTACTGAGACAAAAAAGAGGCCAGGAGAAGCAGATTGTGATGGAATTGAGGGCAGATTGAGGGCTTAGTTTTAAATATGTTAAGTGTGAAACACAGATTATATATCAAAGTGGACAGTTGAGTGGGCAGCCAGATATATGGATCTGAAGTTCAGGGAACAAGTCAGAATTGGAAAAATAAATTTGGATTTGTCAGCATATTGATGGCATATAAAACTATGAAACTAGATGAAATTTCCAAGGAAATAAATTTGATTAAAAAATGAGAAAAAGTTCGAGAATTCAGCCTTATAGACATTTGGGAGATGATAATGTACAAACAGAGGACGGAGGAGTCTGAAGTGTTGCAATCCATGGGGTCGCAAAGAGTCAGACGTGACTTAGCGACTGAACAATAACAACAGAGAACTAGCAAAGGTTAGTGACAAAGAGACGTCATTAAGAGAGAATCTTGGGTAACGTATTGCCTTGGAAATATAGTGAAAACTGTTTCATGTGGGGAATGACTGACTACATCAAAAACTAGTGATAGATGCAGGAGGGAAAGAGCTGACAGCTGACCAATGGACTGATCTTCAAAGTCATCACTGGAGACCTAGAAAACAGCAGATTGGTTGGAGAGTGGGGATTAAAATCTGACTGAGTGGCTTCGAAAAAGAGTGAGAGGACAGAAATTTTGAGACAACATATGTAGACAACGTTTCTGAGTTTTGCTCTAAAAGGAAGGAGATGAATCAATGGTGATGATAGAAGTAAAAAAAAAAAATTAAGAGGGTTTATAGATATGATAATACAGTTGACTGTATTTGTATGACCATTATAAGGTGCATTGAGTGAGAAAATTGATGATGCAGAACAGAGAGAGGAATTAGTAATGCAATACTTTCTCCCATAAGGATTTCACTATGATACAACTTTGATACAAATTACTACTCAGAGTTTCCAAATATACAGCTTTCTTTCACATTTTCACATTTCTTTTTCACAAGGCATTTTTCCCCATTTAGTTTTGCTCACCTGGTAAACACATATCCATCTTTCAAGACTTCTACTAATAAACATACTCTTCTTTTTGTGAGTCAAGGGTATCTTCAATATGTTCAATAATTCTTTCTTGTGTATACCTGCCAAAAGTACTTAAAACACTTTATTGCATTGTTTAAGTATTTGTCTCCCTCTCTCAGACATATAAGCTCTTCAGAGAGAATCTTAGCCCTCTGAGTTTTCTCCCTAATCCAGCAACTAACATTAAGCATAATATTTACATAATATTGATATGAAACTATTCATTGATTATAGATAAAATTCTCAAACCTCATAAACCTATAATCATGATAAATAAACATTTACCCACTAAATTGTTATAAGAGAGACATCTTTTGGTATAATAGAGGTAAGTTTTTACATAAATTTAAACAAGACATAGAAATTTAATGTCTGCATGATTTTATCAGTACACAGATACCAGATAAATTTGTACTATTTACTGGTATTTCAAGTCCAAGTTTACCTTAGCTTCCTATTTATGCTTTTCTAATCCATCCTTAGACCACAGTGATCTTTTTCTCCTCTAAACTTGGCAAGTACTTATTGTCTGTATTACTTACTTGACAATTAGTCATGTACTGCCCTGTGATCTTTCTTATAATGTCGTGTTAAATGAATTAGTTGTTTCATTTAGCATTTTGCATGGTTGTTCTATGTACCCTAAACCAATTATGGTATCACAGAGAATTTAAATTTGCAAATCCTGTTAGCATATACTTATTGAATGCCTAGGCTGTGCCAAGAACCCCTCCAGGTATTGAGAAAAATGTTATTAAAACAAACAAACAAACACATTTTTCCAAGAGTTACATCCAACAGGGGAAATGAATGTAATAATTCATTAATATACATAGCAAATACTAAGAAAATCCCAGGAGCTCATCCAAGGAAACCTCACAGAAAAGGTGGGATATGATTTTTGTCTTAAAGGGCAAAAAAAAATTTTTTTTTTCAGTTGAAGAATGGAAAGAGAACCATTCTTGGCCAAGAGAACAGAATATACATTTGTGGATATTTGAGTAACTAGAAATATATCAATATGACTACAGCAATGTAACATTAAGCTGATTTTGTTTTAACTCTCCATTTAAACTAGGTTCAATTTATCAATCCTCCACCACCACCACTCCCCTACCTTCACTGTCACACACACATAAAACAGAAAAATGTAGAGTTGGTTGAATTAATTTGAGAGAAATACTTTACCAGTTATGTCATTTCTGAAAGACTTTCTCTCACTCATCAGCTAAAATCATCTTACTATCATATTAAAAATCTGATATTAAAGGATTTAACTGATAGATGTCTTCTTAGTCTTGAGAAGAGAACACCTATTCTTAAGTGGAGTAAAGAAGAAATAATATATGAAATAGAGGAAAAGAATCAGAAAGCCCAACTCTATTTTCAGACCTAAGGCAATTGACTGAAAAGAAACAGAGTAGATAGAAGTTGTCAAAATTTAACTATTGTTTTCTTCTCTCTGAGCATCTATTTGGAGGATATGGATAATTACAGTGGCTAGTTAAGCACTTTCAGGCAAGACATGGTAGAAGTTAATTATAAGGGTTTGAGGATAAATGTGGTTAGCTTCTGTGACTTAGGAATGAATTATGAGACGACTGCATAGCTAACTTTGCCAGGGTCTGGAAGCCTGTAGACCCTCAATGGTCCAGATGACATGGGAAGAGTGAGCTAGGGAGACCTAACTAGCCAAGAGAAATTAGATGACAAGTCAGCCCAGCCAGCAGGACAAGGAACACAGAGATGGACATGGGATCAAGCTTCAGAGAGCCCCAGGATATGAAGGCACTATACCAAGAGTGCTGACTCTTCAATGATTGAGAGAAAATACAAGCCTTTTCCTCCATGCACTTCACAGAAGTACCCTATAACTAGAGGAGGGAATGGATGGGTAACTCTGAGTGAGGCTGAAAATGTGTATCACAAAGACTGAAGACTCCTGAATTCAGACAAAGGTTTATGTAGGATTAAGTGTGAGGTTGGATTTTGTAGCTGTTTTTATTGCTAATCAAACTGTTGAAACTTGGGGGAAAGATAAAATTAATATTTATATATGTATACACAAACACACACACATATCTGTTTGTTTAACTTATAGTGGAAATTAATGTATCCTCTTACTCTAATTGGAATCTGCACTCTTAGATCATTTAAATTCAAGGGTTGAATAGAGCCTGAGAAAGTAAAGTAGAGCAACACTTTATTAAATGATGAAAAGGAAGAAATAGGATAACATAAAGGGGAAAGAAGACAAAGGACAATATCAGTTGTCTGCTCATTTGATTGTTTATTTGGGAGGCTGAGAATATTTGTAGATTGAAAGGAAAAGAGTCAGTGAAGAGAGACTGGTAATATAAGAGAATCACTTGAAAATTTTACCAGAATATAGTAGCTAATACCTAACATTTGTTGAGTGGTTACTAAATGCCAGGAGGTGAAGAGTTTACATATAGTAACTCATGTAACCTTTACATCATCACAATCAGAGATTGAGGTAGCCCCCACGATATCTACATTTTACAGAATAAAAAATACTGAGGTACAAAGAGAAAAAGGATGGCAAGATTGGATATTTCTGACATAATTTTTACTATCACTCATACAACACAGCCAGTTCTGGCACAATATATGTATCCCTACTATAGACCAATTGATAGTTTGATATGTCATGGACATGCGGGAACAACACTGACCAACAGAGGTTGACTCCTGATGGCAATTTCCCAGCTGTTCTATGACATCATTACTGTGGATACAATACTGGGCTTTGATGTATTAAGGAATTTTATGTTATTCCATTAAATGGGATTGTTGTGGGTTGAGTTCTCTTGGAGATAAGAATGTCAGATGTTTATTAGGTTGTGTCCTTAGGATCTTGTAGAGGAGAGGAAAAGGAAGAGATAAAATAAAGCTGTGATGTAAATCAATGACAGCACTGACTCAATTGACAGGAAGTTCTACAGTTAGAATGGCCTTTGAGTTGCCCCAATTGGGTCACGAGGGGAAAGGCTTTATACTCTGAATCACTCAGTCACTGGATCCAGGTACTGTGTGAACTTGTGTAAGAGGCTAACAGTCAAGTGCTTACAGTATGTGTTGCAACAGGCAACAGGGGCAACAAATCCTTCATGGAAGGGACAACTGGGCAGCATTTTACAATGTCCACCACAGGCATTGGGGCTTCCCTGGTGGCTCAGACAGTAAAGAATCTGCCTGTGATACAGGAGACTCAGGTTCAATCCTGGGTCAGGAAGATCCCCAGAGAAGGGAATGGCTCCAGTATTCTTGCCTGGAGAATTCCATGGACAGAGGAGACAGGCAAGCTACAGTCCATGGGGTCACAAACAGTTGGATACGACCAAGCAACTAACACACAGGCATTTATGGGATTGAACCATATGAAATTTACCTTTTCTGTATTTCAAAAGATATCAGAATATTGGCAACTTCATAGGGCTCAGATTAATATATTTCATTTCTGTCAATTTTGTGTTATGGTAAAAATAGAAAGGAACTCTGTGGTTATTTGTAGTGTGGAAAGTGTATTTGAGTAGATCAAGTGTATTTTTAAATGGTCACATAGGCATTCTCAGTGAGAGGCTAACTGCCTATTAAATATCAAACTAGTATAGACTCTACAGAAGAGAGAATTTTATATTATTACATTACATGCTATTACTGCAGGTAGGATTGTTAATATTTATTAATATGTTAATATGTTCCATTTTCATATTTGTTCTTGTCCAGCACCGAGTCCTAGAAATTCACAGAGCAAAGGCTCCATACATGTTAATTAACAAACCTCAAGATAATTTTTTTAACGTTTTATTCTCTTAGCAAAATAGAAAGCCCAGAAATAAACCCACTCACCTATGGACACCTTATCTTTGACAAAGGAGGCAAGAATATACAATGGATTAAAGACAATCTCTTTAACAAGTGGTGCTGGGAAATCTGGTCAACCACTTGTAAAAGAATGAAACTAGAACACTTTCTAACACTTTACACAAAAATAAACTCAAAATGGATTAAAGATCTAAACGTAAGACCAGAAACTATAAAACTCCTAGAGGAGAACATAGGCAAAACACTCTCCGACATACATCACAGCAGGATCCTCTATGACCCACCTCCCAGGATATTGGAAATAAAAGCAAAAATAAACAAATGGGACCTAATTAAACTTAAAAGCTTCTGAACAACAAAGGAAACTATAAGCAAGGTGAAAAGACAGCCTTCAGAATGGGAGAAAATAATAGCAAATGAAGCAACCGACAAACAACTCATCTCAAAAATATACAAGCAACTCCTACAGCTCAACTCCAGAAAAATAAATGACCCAATCAATAAATGGGCCAAAGAACTAAATAGACACTTCTCCAAAGAAGACATACAGATGGCTAACAAACACATGAAAAGATGCTCAACATCACTCATTATCAGAGAAATGCAAATCAAAACCACTATGAGGTACCATTTCACACCAGTCAGAATGGCTGCAATCCAAAAGTCTACAAGCAATAAATGCTGGAGAGGGTGTGAAGAAAAAGGAATCCTCTTACACTGTTGGTGGGAATGCAAACTAGTACAGCCACTATGGAGAACAGTGTGGAGATTCCTTAAAAAACTGGAAATAGAACTGCCTTATGATCCAGCAATCCCACTGCTGGGCATACACACTGAGGAAACCAGAATTGAAAGAGACACATGTACCCCAATGTTCATCGCAGCACTGTTTATATAGCCAGGACATGGAAGCAACCTAGATGTCCATCAGCAGATGAATGGATAAGAAAGCAGTGGTACATATACACAATGGAGTATTACTCAGCCATTAAAAAGAATACATTTGAATCAGTTCTAATGAGGTGCATGAAACTGGAGCCTATTATACAGAGTGAAGTAAGCCAGAAAGAAAAACACCAATACAGTATACTAACACATATATATGGAATTTAGAAAGATGGTAACAATAACCCTGTATACAAGACAGCAAAAGAGACACTGTTGTATAGAACAGTCTTTTGGACTCTGTGGGAAAGGCAGAGAGTGGGAGGATTTGGGAGAATGGCATTGAAACATGTATAATATCATATATGAAATGAGTCGCCAGTTCAGGTTCCATGCACGATACTGGATGCTTGGGGCTGGTGCACTGGGACGACCCAGAGGGAGGGGATGGGGAGGGAGGAGGGAGGAGGGTTCAGGATGGGGAACACATGTATACCTGTGGCGGATTCATTTTGATATATGGCAAAACCAATACAATATTGTAAAGTTAAAAAACAAAATTAAATTAAAAAGAAACAAAAGAAAAAAAATTCATTTATACAACATTATCAGCTGTAGCTACCATGTTTTTCATTAGATTCTCAGACCTTATTCATCTTAGAGTTGAAAGTTTATACCATTTAATCAACCGGTAATTAACCAGTCCCTGTTTCTCCCACCCTCAGTCCCTGAAAGCTCTTTTCTACTCTGTTATTATGAGATTTTCTTTTGTTCTTTCGTTTTTAAGATTCCACATATAAGTTATACCATGCAATATTTGCCTTACTCTGACTTCTTTCACTTAGCATAATGCCCTCAAGGTCCATTCATGTTGTTGAAAATGGCAGAATTTCCTCCTATCTCTTGGCTGGAAATATTTTATAATATACCAATGACATGAACTATTGAGGAACACATGTCTGGAAGCAAACAAAAAACCTTATCACTGTTCATGGAAGTGCTTTTCTTTTTTTTTTTTTTTAATTTATTTATTTTTAATTTTATTTTATTTTAAACTTTACAATATTGTATTAGTTTTGCCAAATATCGAAATGAATCCGCCACAGGTATACCTGTGTTCCCCATCCTGAACCCTCCTCCCTCCTCCCTCCCCATACCCTCCCTCTGGGTCATCCCAGGAAGTGCTTTTCTATCTGTAAGTTTGCTAGCAGGAACAGAACCACTAGTTTTTGCTGTTTTAATATCTTTGTTTTTATTAACTGTTCTTTGTCATTCTGGTGGTCATTTCATCTTCCACACAGTTTGTTCCACAAAGATGGTTCTTGAAGTTGAATTGTACCTGGTATTTTTTTGTATGGAGCATAATGTTAATGTTCCCTTCAAATGGAAAAGAAAAAAAGAGAGAGAGAAACTCCCCTTTGACTGGGGGAAAAAAAAAATGTTGTACCTGAAAAAGCAGTGAAACATTTTCATTCATGTCTTACTCAGTTTAGAGTGCTATACCAAAAAATACCATAGGCTGGGGGGGCTTAAACAATAACAATTACTTCTCACAGCTCTAGAGATCAGAAAGTCCAAAATCAAGGCACTGGCAAATTTGTGTCTGGTGAAGACCAGATTCCTGGCCCACTGATGGCCATCTCACTATGCCCCCACATGAAGGAAACAGTGAAAGAATTCTTTAAGGTCTCTTTTATAAAAAGCGTTAACCTCTTTGTTGAGGGCTGCTCTCTTGACCCAATCCTGTCCCAAGAGTTTCACTTCTGAATACCATCACACTGAGGAACAGGTCTCAATACATGAATATTAAGGTACACAAACATTTGATATATGGTCATTTTAAAATCCAGATATGCTGAAAAAACAATATCTTATTAGCATGGCCCTCAGAATAAACACTCACCTATTCCCCTGCTGTACTCCAATGCTGTAGTATGTGGGCTTTTCCAGAAATAAGAAGTGCATTTTTGACTTTTTGACCAAGAAATTAAAAATGTCTTAACAAAAGCATTCATTTTTTGACATAATGTGCACAACCTACTCCTTGCCACTCATTATTCTTACCAGCCGATTTTTTTGTTGTTGTTATTCCTTTCCGTTAACAGAAATCTCCTCATAACATTTGTTTTAAAACAGAATTACAGTAAGCCAACACATATATGTGCCATATTCAGGTAAAAATATAAAATATGCTATATTGTCTGCAATCTAAAGTATCAGGTAAAAATTAATAAATATAAGTGCATTCATGATTGTAATTGTAGCTGTCACTTTCAGTTGTCAGATGCAACAGAGTTCTTCAATGGTATAATACCCTACTCCAACATCCCAGCATAAGATGTATACTACACCAACAAACACGCTCATTGGAATGAGGGAGAAATAAATATAATAGTAAGATTCAAGCTGGATGACGAATATGCTTAAACAATTTTGCTTTGTTTGAATTTAATTGGTTTTAATTATACTCTGTTTCCTTTATTGATCAGTGGTTCTTTGAAGTCATACTTGAAAAGAGAATTCTGAATTATTCTTTCAAGAGTATCCTGATGCATATATCAACCTCAGTGAATTTGGACTCTTCTCTCTCAGAATAATAGATGTCCCACTACATTGGAAATTCCATTAAATTACATATTAAATGTACACTATAACTAACTGAATTCATCATGGTGTCTGAGTTTTGTGGGTATCAAATAGCAAAATGAATCAAAGGTTATTGAACAAAAGTGACATTTTTCAAAGTCTTTCCAGATACTTTCTGATTTCTTTTTGTGCCCAATTTTCACTTCAAGTTCTGATATAAGTGCTTTGTAGTTAGTTGCCTTGTTGAAAGTTTCTTGTCTTGGGACCTATTGTTCTTAAGTTCATATTTTGTTTTTAAAGATACACAATTTTATACTGTCAGTAGCCAGAGAGTTAGAGCCTTTGTGATGACTTTAGACTAAGACATTGTCAGCCTTGTAATCTCTGACAAGGTGTCTCCATTGTCTAAGCCTCCACAGTGAAGGAAGCCGTCTCTTAGTTGTTAGTTCCAAGAGCCATTACATGACAGTCCATTTAATGAAAGATCACATTCCCTTCTACAACCTAATTAGGTCACAGGTATTAAAGCTCTACAGAATAACATAGGAAAACTAAATTATCCTTTTAGCTAGTCCACTGATAGTGTCTTAATCATTGTTATATAACATACTTTTTGTAAGTTTGGGAAGGATACAAAAAACATGTTCATGACACAATATTTAGGAAATACAGAAAACTAAAATTGAATTTTTTTCTTTATTAAATATAAATCACCTTTCAGTGATAACTATTTGCATATGTCTTATTTATTAATAAGCAAATTTTTAAACAGAAATAATATCACATTATAATCATATATTTTGATTCTTTTATTTTTACCTAGTACATAAAGAATATTTTCCTATGTCATTGAACAGTCTCATACAACATAATATTTAATAGCTACACAGTATTAAATGGCATGGTTTTATGATAACTTTTTAAATCTTCTATGCTGCTGCCAAGTCGCTTCAGTCGTGTCCAACTCTGTGTGATGCCTCGGACTGCAGCCTACCAGGCTTCTCCGTCCCTGGGATTCTCCAGGCAAGAACACTGGAGTGGGTTGCCATTTCCTTCTCCAATGCATGAAAGTGAAAAGTGAAAGTAAAGTCGCTCAGTCGTGTCCGACTCTTAGTGACCCCATGGACTGCAGCCTACCAGGCTCCTCCATCCATGGGATTTTCCAGGCAGCAGTACTGGAGTGGGGTGCCATTGCCTTCTCCCAAATCTTCTATAGGCATACTTTATTTTTCTGGGCTCCAAAATCACTGCAAATGGTGATTGCAGCCATGAAATTAAAAGATGCTTACTCCTTGGAAGGAAAGTTATGACCAACCTAGATAGCATATTCAAAAGCAGAGACATTACTTTGCCAACAAAGGTCCGGCTAGTCAAGGCTATGGTTTCTCCTGTGGTCATGTATGGATGTGAGAGTTGGACTGTGAAGAAGGCTGAGTGCTGAAGAATTGATGCTTTTGAACTGTGGTGTTGGAGAAGACTCTTGAGAGTCCCTTGGACTGCAAGAAGATCCAACCAGTCCATTCTGAAGGAGATCAGCCCTGGGATTTCTTTGGAAGGAATGATGCTAAAGCTGAAACTCCAGTACTTTGGCCACCTCATGGGAAGAGTTGACTCATTGGAAAAGACTCTGATGCTGGGAGGGATTGGGGGCAGGAGGAGAAGGGGACGACAGAGGATGAGATGGCTGGATGGCATCATTGACTCGATGGACCTGAGTCTCAGTGAACTCCCGGAGTTGGTGATGGACAGGGAGGCCTGGCATGCTGCAATTCATGGGGTTGCAGAGTTGGACATGACTGGGCGACTGATTTGATCTGATAGGCATACATTACTTTGTTCCAAATTTTTCAATATATTAAAAAATTCTGTAGTTAACATTCCTATGGAGAAATCTTTCTGTCTTTCTAATTGTTTCTTTAGAATGAATTCCAAACAGATGGTTTCCTGAGACAATGTACAGTGAATCCTTTTAAGAACTCCAATGTATTTTACTAAACTGTCTCAAAAAGTGTATTTCTCCAATATATATTCCTATTAGAAAAAAACTGAGGGTACCAAGTACTCAAAACCCTCACAGTGCTATATGAAATTTTAAAATTCACAGATTCTTAGTGGAAAATGTTAACTAGATTTTTAAGGACTGTTTCTGAGAGAGGAAGTACTGGAAACTCCTATATCATCACCTTGCTGATGTCACTGCAGAAAATTCTTAGGTGTTTCAACCATATTATGTTCAGGAAACTTATAGTTAGACTCCAGATTGTAGCAGTCCAAGTTACATAGTATAAGAAAAAATGACTTAGCTGCTTAATTTTCAGATTATATGTATTTGGTTACTATTATTATTTTTATCATTATCATTTTAATTCTCTAAAATGACATGCCTGCCACAGGGTGATTTAGGTGTTTTCTTCATGTGTACTTGTTCATATGTGCTGCACATAGCAGAATGCCTAGGGAAACATTGTATTTTATTGATTGACTCAACTACATTGGTGAAGAAAATAAATCTTTCACAAATAGGGATGTTTATTTGTCCCATCCACAGAGAGCAGAACCAGAAGGATACACATTAGAATCACTTTCATGGACATCCTAGAAAAGTGGGCAATACATTGAATAAGTCCTTGTAAAAGCTTTTTTTTATATATGTATATTTGTAATTTCATATTTCTTTCTTTTTTTTTTAAACTGGGACAACCCAGAGGGATCGAACAGGGAGGGAGGAGGGAGGGGGATTCAGGATGGGGAACATGTGTATACCTATGGTGGATTCATGTTGATGTATGGCAAAAGCAATACAATACTGTAAAGTAATTAACCTCCAATTAAAATAAATAAATTTATACTTATAAAAGCTTTTTGAAATTCATTTCTTTAGGATAAATATGTTTTCAAACTATGTACTATATCTGATAGATATACAGTTCTGAATCTGATAGACAATCCTACAGGAAATCAATCCTGAATATTCATTGGAAGGACTGATGCTGAAACTGAAGCTCCAATACTTCAGCCACCTGAGGCGAAGAACTGACTCATTGGAAAAGACCCTGATGCTGGGAAAGATTGAAGGCAGGAGGAGAAGGGGACAACAGAGGATAAGATGGTTTTATGGCATCATCAACTTGGAGGACATGAGTTTGAGTAAGCTCCAGGAGCTGGTGATGGACAGGGAAGCCTGGTGTGCTGCAGTTCATGGGTCACAAAGAGTCAGACATGACTGAGTGACTGAACTGAACTGATACTGATAAAACTATATCCTCATAAAGGATAGTATTAAATAAGAATAATACCAGATTTATTTACTAGATGAGGTATGTTTTATTAAAAATATCTAGAATACATAAATGTATAATTTACTTTGTCAAAGCACATAGATCTCTATGAATTTCTGAATAATAAACTCCCTAAATCAAATATGTTGATAAATAATATATATTGATACAAATAATTTCTATTATTAATTTCTATATTTATATTAATGGAATTTCATTGGTCAAAAATACACAGAAAAGATGGGATATTATTAGTTGGGACAATAAAAATGAATAAAATATGTTCTTCTTTTATGTAGAGCCATAATGTGGTCATATGAAGAATGCTGAAAGCATCTTCAGCATGGTAATTCATAAAATCATTATGATGTATGCACAGATTTATGAGGACAAAAAACAATGATGAAAAGGATATAAAGATGATTTGTGACTTTCAAAGAAAAAACACCAAGAAACAACAACAAAACCTTAAAAGGTAATCAAATAGAGTCATGGAGAGAAGCAAGAACTAGAGAACAGAGATAAAAAGAAATTTTAAAGAGAGAAAAAGGAAAAAGCTGGATCTTCCTCTGTTTAGAATGATAATGACAGATACATGATGACAGAGATTTCAAAGACCATGAAAATCTTATCAAGGGTAAAAATGACATTGCACCTAATCTTATAATAAAACTAGAGCCCATGACATGTTTAAGTGCAATAAAATATTTCCTGACAGTGTTAATAAAATATTCATGAAGATATTTATTCTAAAACAAACCCAGACATTGAAATGAGAATGCTAGATACCTCCAATATATCAGCAAAGTTCAGATTCAAACCATTGCATGGGTTACTATGATAAATGAATAGGTTTTGGTAACATTCTAATCCATGATATTGTTGGATATGCATTTTTCCATGTGTCACTTTCTGTTTTTGTCAGAGAAGAACACAGAAGTAAATTTCGTGCCCAACCCAGAACTCAGGATGCTCTCACAGAAGCAAATCATTCATTGGTTGTCACCTCATTGCTATTTTGACTAATATTATGAATGAAAAATAGATAAGACTAAGTATTTTTTTCTGTGCAAATTAGATTACCTCTTTATCAAGACTGTGAAAAGAAATAAGGTTTTATTAAATCTTAATTAAAAAGTCTAACCCAGGTATTTTCAAAACCTGTGAGAGAGAGAGAGAGAGAATTAGGATTATACAGGACAGAAAATTATACTCTTGCTCTTAGAGTTGTTCATTCATTCCAGACTTTGCATTACAAAAATAAACATCTATCAGTCAGGGTTCAATCAAAGAAAGAGAACTACTCTAATTATTATGGAATGAGAGATTTATTGTAGGACTAAGAAGACCCATAATTATTGAAGAAACTTCAATAATAGGGGGTTAGAAGCTGGGGGGAGCAGAGAAAAGTCTTTAAATATCCTTCCTTGAGCACCGCTGCAAGCGGGCAAGTGTGTCTCAGCAACAGGTTGTAACCAGTTGCCATAGTGGGTCTCAGGAGAGAGCTGGTAGGGATGTCTGTGGACCATTTTCCCTCTTTGCCTGATAGTGGTCCTTGGGTTGCAAATGTCCAGCAGAATACTAGTTGTCCATACTCTGGACATAGAGTAAAGAGGAGTGAGAATAAGCTGGAATTAGCCAAACTTCATTAATCTCCCATTCAGTATAGTCATCTGATATGCCTGATGGCTCTGCTGCTCTTCTACTTTAGACAAATATCCCAACAATTTCTCATTTAGACAACTCTACCTGAAACCATTCAGAACAGATGGTTCTAGAAAACTTATTTCCAGCTCATCCAAGTGGACACAATGCAAAACTGTCATAGAACATCATATGACAATTTGCTTCCTCATCTGTTCTCTAGTTTTATCTTTTTCTTTTCACTTTTCCTTAAAAATTAAAAAAAAAAAAACTATTTATTCATAAATTTCTAAATATGTCCCTAGACTGGGTTCTTGAGCTTTCCTGGTGGCTCAGACAGTAAAGAATCTGCCTGTAATGCAGGAGACCTGGGTTCATTCCCTGGCTTGGGAAGATCCTGTGGAGAAGGGAACGGCTATGCACTCCAGTATTATTGCCAGGAGAATTCCATGGACAGAGAGGACCCTGGCAGGCTATAGTCCATGCGGTCACAAGGAGTTGGACATGACTTAGCGACTTTCACTTTCATGCTGGGTGCTAAGGTACAATGAATTGTAAGTCCTACATAAAGATAGTCTCTGACATTGTGTAACAATATATGATTTCATAGTTTGCTTATTTGTGTCAAATCACCAGAATGGTTTGGACTGCATGTAACAAACCTACTAAGAGAATGGACTCAAGATTCACCTGTTTAAATACCTTCAGGGCCCAAGAGTGTAACAAAAACTGAGTCTTGGCATAATCTACAAAGGAGTAGAAGGGTTGGTACGAACTTCAGAGTCTCCTAAGCCTTCCAAGTATAAAACATCACTTCTAAAATCTGCAAAGGTATAGAATGAATTGTTTGTGTGTGTGTGTGTGTGTGTGTGCACTAAAGAAAAAGAGGCAAAAATCAGCACATAAAACATGGCTTCTTTGGACAGCATGGCTAAAATTATCCATGAAGGTAATTAAAAAGTGCCGCAAATTACACATTGTCTTGCTAGGACCATGATGGCTACAAAACCATCATGAGAGTATTTCTACAGTGCTGTAGGAAACCTTCCTTATGTACTTCAAAAATATTTGATCATAAGTTAAATCAAAGTAGCAAACTTAGGGTGGGAAAGTACAACACACTTAATTATCCTCACTTGACTGAAAAAAATCATTAATTTTGCCCATTACCAAAAATGGCATTTCCTCTGTCATATGTTGACACATCAAACTGGAATACAGATCTCTCTGTTTTTTCTTGTACATTTACTTTCTTTCTGCCAAGTGACCAGGCCCTCCCCAGTCTAAACAAAGAGCAATCCCATAGCTTTTAAGTCTGCAGAACAGTTGATGGAAACAAAAATAACTTCAAAATCTGCAACCCTCAGAATAATAACCAAGGAGAAAGAAAAATGATTCTAGTTTCTCTGTTTACTATGAAAGGTTACTGAGTTAGGAAAAACTATTGGGATCTGAATAGGGAAGCCTGGTGCCTCTTACTTATTCCATGGGGCCTTGACAAGATCTGATTCATATTCTATTGGATTGGCCTTTCGAGGCCTGCTGAAAAACCGTGAAAACTTTGACAGCAAGAATGACTGCATCACAAATGGTCTTTCTCTCATTCCCATCTTGTTCTCCCCTGAGACTGTCTTCATTATGAGAATGTCAAATGCACCAGCCTCAGGTTCTTGCTTCTTGATTTCATGGTACTTACTTTGACTACTTCATTCCCTCTACCTGGGGTCTCAAAGAGCATTTTCTAGAAAACAGTCTGTTCCTTTTCTCACATTGATATGACTTAAGAAATTTATTGGTTTCATCAAGTGCTGGTGAAGGAAATATTGATACTGATGTCATTTGTTCATCAGAATCCAAAACAATCTTCCAACAGCTTAAATAGACACATACATAGACAACATTTATATATATTATATATATATAGGATGAGGGTTTCTGAAGTGCTGTAGTCAATTAATATTTACAAGTGAAATTAAGTTTGGACCCCTAACGACTATCTCCCCTGTTTTGAAAAAAAAAAAAAAAATCCTTAAAAATTAACTTGATTTGAGATAAATGCTATTTTTATAATTTTAGGGGGAAATGAATTTTGTTACTGTTAAAAATTATGTATACCCATTAAAAAATCAAATTACGCATATAAACACAAAAATGAAAATTTACAAAATCCCATCATTAACCATTATTGACATTTGCTGAAAAACGTCCCAAACATTTGTCTATGCCTATGTGCTGCTGCTACTGCTGCTGCTAAGTTGCTTCAGTTGTGTCCGACTCTGTGTGACCCCATAGACGGCAGCCCACTAGGCTCCCCAGTCCCTGGGATTCTCCAGGCAAGAATACTGGAGTGGGTTGCCATTTCCTTCTCCAATGCGTGAAAGTGAAGTTGTTCAGTCGTGTCCGACTCCTAGCAACCCCATGGACTGCAGCCTACCAGGCTCCTCCATCCACGGGATTTTCCAGGCAAGACTACTGGAGTGGGTTGACATCGCTTTCTCCCCTATGCCTGTGTATATGTACACAAACAGTATAGTGAGGTATCTATATTTTTAAAAAATTAGCACTCAGAATTTAGTTTTACTTAAATTTAACCAAATGCAAAGAAATCACATTAGTTTTTCTGGAACAGAAGATATATGCCTTACTGAATCCAGAAAAAAATATCTTTCTTCACAAGGCACATAGTTTTTTTAGAAAGCTCTCCAAAAGATAAGGAAAAATATCTTGACTTCTTCATGAGGTTGGATACCTTACAGTATAACTTTACAGTGTATATTGACTATGTACTATTGAAAGATGACCCCCATATTGTTCCTATTGATTTATTATATTTTATTCTGTCATTTTGTATTGACTATATCATTATTACAGCTCATTAGATCAACATTTTTTGAGAATTTGTTTAACTTGTAACATAAATTACTTATGTCTTTCTCTGGCTTTTAACCACAATTTCCATTTTCTAATCTCATCATGTTTAATATATTTTCCTCAATGGCTGCATTCCATTACCAGGTAATTTTTCTGAAGAAAAACACATGGGTGTGTTAGTCCCCAAGATCTTACAAACTTTAAAGTATTTTCTATTGCACTTAAAGTTTAAGGCCAAATTGGCTGTACACAAGCCCATTGAATCACACTCTCTTTAGAAATTCTGTCTTTTATCTTCTGGCCTCAGAGAAACATGAGGAACATCCAGATCCATGCTATCCATCCAAAACAATTTACAATTTTTTTTCCTGCATGCACAGTGAAATAATATTTTCCTTCAAATTTTATTAATTTTATTAGTATATATCTTGATATGATTGTTCTCACAAATTTCTCCTAGAATACCATTGCTGCTTTTAAGTTAACATCTAAGTGTTTATGTTAGAAAAGTCTTATTTTATATTTAACAGCTTCTCTCTTTCTCAGCCGGTATTATTTTCTATTTCCTAGCCACAATGCTTATGTGGATGGAAAACCTCCTTTGTCCGCATGTAGCATCCTCCTGATCTTATCACTTGTATGTTACTGTTCTTTTCCATTTCGTGTAATATATTGTCTTTAGGCTGCATGTATCATACACATACCTATACATATTCAACTGTTTCTGAGTTTGCTTTTTCACTTGCCATCTCCTTTCACTGGCTTCTAGTCTCTTCCCAAACTCTTATAAACGTTTAGCTCTTTTGGAACACAGCTCATGCTGTCTATAATTTTTGAGACTATGGATAACATTAGGGGATGTGTGCTTCTCACTCATTTCTTGTCATGCTTTTTCTCACTTAACTGATGCTCCAGATTTTAGTTGTACAGATTTATATTTCACTCATGGGATTCACATTGGTTCCTTTATATTTGTTAATATTCTTATAAAGGACCAGCTGCCTCCTAAGGAATAATACAGGGAGTGGCAAGCCTGAGTGCAAAGTCTTTACTACTTGGATTCATTGTCTCAAACACCCTCTCATCCAACATATTACTTTCTACACCCCAGGGAAAAGAGCTTATTTCCCTTAGTTTTTCCTGTTCAAGAGTTCAGTTCCATTATTGCAAAGCCTTTCATGTTTCCAAATCTATGGATTTTGATGTGGTACAGCCTCCTCTTCCTCTGCACTTCACTTCAGCTCCTATAGTCACCCTCAGCTAAGACACTCGGCCATCTATAACAGAAATATCCTGTTTATATGTCTTCTCTCTCATCTTACTCCTTTCCTGACATTCTGTGGTATTAAACAGTGTCTCTGTGGGGACAATTTCCTACTTTCATAGTGGCTTCTCCACACTATTAGATCACCTGCTTTAAATCAAAGCATCATTGACTATGCCTTTCAGGATGGTGACACTTACTTTGCAGGAGATCCGTATGCTGCAGGCCATCCGAGGTGCCGTGTGTAAGCTCTCAGCATGCCCCTTGTTACAGGCATCACAGTATTTGGCAGATGCACTTCAAGGTTACTGGCTTATGGCGATGGCATTTCCCTTGCTTTGTCAATTTCTCTCTTTCAATCTTTTCCTTATTTATTATTTATTGTGGTATTCAAAGACACCAGGGGAGTTAAAAAGTCCCTCCTTGATGATTAACAAAATTACCCGAAATATTTTCAAATGGAAGACTGTAACTTAATACATATAAACTTATGAAACAAAAACTTATAATTCAATTTAATTCAGTCCATCTTTACTGGAACCCACTGTGTTTCAGCCACCAGAGAGAGAAAGCTACATTAAGGAATGAAATAAAAGGAAGGGCAGGTTTTACAAGTGACAGGGACAGCAGCCCTGGAAAAAGCAGAAAAGTTTCAGAAAAGTTATTAATATTATAGCACATACTGGAAAAACCAGTAGTGTCTACTTTTTGCTATATTAAAGGATTTATTGCCATGTATATCTCCAGGGAACACTTTGCTTGATAGGACTCAGCTAACATAAGGCGTTGTCACAAGGTGAGAGGAAAACATCCTGGGCACTGTGAAAAGGAGACATGATAACCTTTTGTCTGAGACTGCCATGTAGGATAATTACCAGCTATTTCCAAACTTGGAGGCTCATTATGAACAATTCCTTCTCATAAGTAAGAAACCATATATACATCATCGCAGAATGGAGTAAGCCATCAAGGGTTGCAAGTAATAAAAAATAATCAATGCTGATCGAGTACTTTTAATATATAAGGCTCCATTCAAAGAACTTAACTTATGTAATTCTCACACCAGCCTTGTGAGAGGGCAACACTTCTGTGGTCATGACTTTACAAATGAGGAAACTGAGACAGAGAATACAATCAACTCTAAAAGGACACTAAGTGGGAAAACAGCAAAGCAGAGATTTAAACCCAATGCTGACTAAGCCCAAAGCCTTTCAATTCAGTAATCATGTTAAGCAATTTCATCACAGTTTTCCATGGTTTAAAGAAACTATCCCTTAAGTCCAGCTAGCTCCCTTTATCGTGGGCACATTTACTTTGCAGGAAATGTAAAGTAATATGCAAATAACTTTCATTCTTAACTAGACCCTAAAATATACAGTCATGTCTGATTCTTTGTGACCCTCTGGACTGTAGCTCTTCTGGCCATGGGATTCTCCCGACAAGAACACTGGAGTGGGTTGCCATGCTCTCCTCCAGGGGATCTTCCCAACTCAGGGATCAAACCAGCATCTCTTATGTTTCCTACATTGGCAGGTGGGTTCTTAACCACTATTGCCATATGAGAAGCCCAAAATGTCAATGCAAAGAGTTAAAAAAAAAAAGTAGACGTTCAAACACTTCATGAAGAGTAAGTGAACATTCAGTTAGTTAGCAGAACTATATGTGCACCAAACCAGTAGGGATGGTAGTATTTGAGTTTTATATGTAGGAGAAACACAAGAATAACAAAAGGTGGAAGCTCTGTTTTCTAAATTGAGGACAGTTGGCAGGTTCATACTCCCTCTGTGTTCCCTTTGAATGTTAGTCTTGTTTTTCCAATAAGACTTTGAATACACCTCAGTATTACTTTTTTAGATCAGCTTCTGGGTTGGAGATTGTGTCTTTTTCTAGAATCTAACACAATGTCCTGAATACAATAGAAATTCAATAAATATTGTTGAAAAATAGTGAGAGATTAAATGAATGAACGAAATAAATGCTTCTTGATAGAAACATTTAAAAAATCAAACTTCTATGGCAGATTGTGTTTATCAATAAAGCAACTGCAATCCAGTCTCACAAGTTCTTCTATAACCATGCCATGCCTTTCACAAGACGCAGGGTCTTGGTAACTTCCCCCTGGACAAGGGCAGGTCTTTATGACTGCCTTGACAAAGAGATTATGGTAAACATAATTAATGTGACTTCCGAAATTATTTCATAAAAGGAGTTACAGTATCTACCTTTCTCATGGCATTCTCATCTTTGATATCTAGCCACCATACTGTGAGGAAGTTTAGGCTACTTGAAAAGATTATACATAAATGTTGAACACCTGCTTAGGTCCCAAAGAACAATCACCATTAGCTGCCAGATATTAGAATAAGAAAGCCTTCCAGAGAACACCAACAATAGATGTTTTTTGACAGACACTGCATAAGAGATCCTGAGAGAAAACTACTTAATCAAACACAAATCCCCCAGTTCTTAAGAAATAATGAGTTAAGGAAGCTGATATAATCACATCACCTGATGGATTGTTTTCCTTTTTTGCATGCAACATTTACCTATACATTAGGGATTTGAAGAATTCTTGCTATTATTTTATTTTATGAGTATCTAGGTTGTGTCTTATTCTTCTATGAAGCTAACATAACATCTGTATCATAGCAGAAGTCAATAAGTATTGATGAATATAAATAAGGAATGTATATGAATTAATAAAAATGAAAGTTTCTTTACGTTAAGGTAAAAAAAGTCTTTGGCAGGTTGTATTTATAAAAATTTACTGTAGTAATTTTGGGGTTCAGTTCAGTTTCAGTTCAGTCGCTCAGTCGTGTCCAACTCTTTGCGACCCCATGAATCGCAGCACGCCAGGCCTCCCTGTCCATCACCAACTCCCGGAGTTCACCCAAACTCTTGTCCACCGGGTTGGTGATGCCATCCAGCTATCTCATCCTCTGTCATCCTCTTCTCCTCATGCCCCCAATCCCCCCCAGCATCAGGGTCTTTTCCAATGAGTCAACTCTTCGCATGAGGTGGCCAAAGTATTGGAGTTTCAGCCTCAGCATCAGTCCTTCCAATGAACACCCAGGACTGGTCTCCTTTAGGATGGACTGGTCGGATCTCCTTGCAATCCAAGGGACTCGCAAGAGTCTTCTCCAACACCAAAGTTCAAAAGCATCAATTCTTCGGTGCTCAGCTTTCTTCACAGTACAACTCTCACATTCAGACATGACCACTGGAAAAACCATAGCCTTGACTAGATGGACCTTTGTTGGCAAAGTAATGTCTCTGTTTTTGAATATGCTGTCTAGGTTGGTCATAACTTTCCTTCCAAGGAGTAAGCGTCTTTTAATTTCATGGCTGCAGTCACCATCTGCAGTGATTTTGGAGCCCAAAAAAATAAAGTCTGACACTGTTTCCACTGTTTCCCCATCTATTTGCCATGAAGTGATGGGACCAGATGCCATGATCTTAGTTTTCAGATTTCTGAATGTTGAGCTTTAAGCCAACTTTTTCACTCTCCTCTTTCACTTTCATCAAGAGGCTTTTTAGTAGCTAGGCAGATGTAAGTAACTGGCACATCCTCTTATTAGTCCCAATTTGTAGTAGACCTTGAATCCTTTTGTAAGAATCTTTTTTTTTTTTCTGGTTTTACCAAAAGGATTATTAAGAAAAAGCAAACAGAAATCAACCTCAAAGTAATGGAGTTTACTTGTCAATTTGTCACGTCTTAGTTATGAAAATTTGGAATTTACTTTACCTCTGAAAACAATAATTTCATGACTTAGAAAACTTAAAAAATTACCTGAACTACTGTTTACCCCAATATTACTGTGTACCCCAAGTTTATTAGATATATAGATAAATGATGCAGAAATATATAATTATGTGCCAACATTTAAATTTAGATTTCACATAGATATCTAGTTGTCTGGTTTCATTTTTAGTAAATTAGAAGAATTTTTTCCTTTGGCACACACTTGCTATTTCTTAAAGGTTCTTATAAGCAGCCCCTTAAATTTATACTTTCCTGTCTATGTGGGCATTTGAGTTTATGACCACTGTTCTACATCATTAAAGCCATATTAGACATTATTTTTATTCCACTGGGAAAGTATTCCTCCACGGCTGCTATAAGAAAAAGTTACTTTTCTTTAGGTTGGTTTTCTCAGATTCGATTAAAATTACCAAATGTGGCTTTCAATTAATTAAGTTATTCATTTAGTAAAAACTTTAAAAAATATTATGTTAGGTACTCTACAGAGTATTAGGACATCGCTCTGCAAATATTAGTTTGTTCACCAAATGCAAAGTCACTTTTTAGTAATTCAAATAGGACAAAACTCTCATGCACAAGGTTTTGTTTCTTTTTGCTTAGGACTGATAAAGGTAGAAATGAGAATAGAGCGATGTCCAATAGAATGCTCAGTAATGATGGAAATAATCTATATTTGTGTAATTCAATATGGCAGCTATCAACCACATGTGGCTACTGCAATTAAGGACATAAATTTTAACTTAAGTTCAATTAAGTTCAATTTAATTTCTTACAGTCACATGTGGCCAGAGAGTTGCATAGCACATCTACACTTTATTGACTTTTCTATGAACTTACACAAAAAAAGCAAATCCACAATGATGCCATTGCCAGTCTCAGGGTTCTTTTAGGATCTGAACAAAATATCAGAGACAGAACATTGATTAAAACAGAATACAATCATAGACAAAAAAGTATTGGGCACTGGATGATCATCCATGGAAAATAGGACAACGAAATCAACAATTCATTGAGTAAAACAGTCTTGCCTGCCTCATAGAATGAGAAAATGTTAAAAGACATTCATAAAGAGAGTACTCACTGCCCGATGCATGTAGACGCCAATAGTAAAGCACAGGCTTTTGGAAAAGAAAGAGCTTGTTAGCACTGTTCACCACCAAGGAGACAGGGGTCAGGGCTCAAATCTGTCTCATTGATTTAGGATTCGGTCAAATTTGTCTGAATTAGAGGAACACAAGTTGGTATGTGGAAGTCCTGGCAGGACAGACTTGGATTGGATGGACTTAAATCCAGGCCACTTACGGTAAAGTATGAAAAAGGGTTTTAACACTGGATCTTTCTGGATAACATACCCCTCACTTAGGCAGAAGTTTTGAGTTCCAGTCATGTCTTTGGTTTTGCTGTGGGACAGACAATTTGATTCTGGCATTACTTCAAGTCAAAATTTCCTCTTCTGTGGATGTTCTAGTCAACGGCCTTGCAGTTCTTGCTCATTGGCCCTGCCAGGTAACTCGGACATTCTGTTGTTGATAAGATAGGACCAGTTTGAGCTAGTCTATGATGGAACTAGTCTAAGCCTGTTTTGACCTCATCTCCTTTAGTCTTATTTTCTAGGTGAGAAAACTTAGCCCTGGCAGACATGACTTGACCAAGATTACAGCACTAAAGCTAAAATTTATCTATTTATTAATGTATTCAAACTGTGTGCATAGCACTTTTAAGTAGCATAATGATATTTTGGGTATCATAATCATTTGGGCTACTTCACAAACATTTAAAAAAATATGGGTGTCTGATCATTAATAAGCAAATGCTATCCTATACGTCTTTTTTTTTTTTTAGAAAAATAATCTAAGAGATGGAGAGATATGGACAACTCTGTCAAAGGCTAACTTCTCAGGTAAAGACAGCTTTCAAAACACACTTCAACAGAATCCCAGAGATGCAGTAACCATGGAGACAGCAAGCACTGGGAGAAGGCTTTAAGAGGAGGGTGCAGAAGAGACTCTCAGAGCCCTGTTTTACATGCAGAACCATCATTTGACTCTATTTTATGCAGCACTGCTGCAATTTCTGATCATACAAGTGCAAAATGGTAACAGTCTAGACAACAGCTCTGTACAAAAAGGTCAGGCAGCTTTTGACTATGCTTCTTGTCTTTTTCTTTTTCTCAATCAGAGGCTACAGAAGAGTAGGAGAGGTTTCCCCTTGGGTAGCCACAGAAAATACTTTCAGCACAAAGGTATGTTGATTTTAATCAGTTCTGATACAGGTAGTTCTAGTGTTAACCCTAAGACCCTATTATAATTGTGAATGGCATAATAAAACCATGGACATGTTTTTGTATTTGTTAATTTAGTCAAATACAAAGAAATTGGGAAAGAATGAATACAGATAACAGATCCTTTGGTGTTTGTAATGAACATTATCTGTAAACACAATTCACTCAATAAATATTTGTTAAGAATTTTTTTAAAAATAGAGGCAGAACACCATTATAGGAAGATATAAAGATATTACCCACTTTGCTCTGAATTTTATTCTGAAAATACCAATTTATGCATATGAATACTCCAGACTGTGAGTCCTCTTTGGAAATGATGACACTGATGACTTCATCTTTGTAAGTGAGGGCCTGGCACAACATTTGACACAGGGGAGTCACTCAGCAAGCCTTTCTTAAATGGAATATCACTGAGATACAGATCACTGAGATACCTATTTTCAAGGTATTTACTATCTTGGTAAGTAATCTCTAACTGTGATTTTATCCCACTTGATGATTTTTAAGTGAGCTGCCTTTGAAAAACTTACGAGTGAATGAATGAGCAAAATCATCATTCAACTTATTCATGGATCCATTCATTTATTTACTGCCTAAACTTGAAAGCTATGTGTTCAAAAAACTCATTTTGGTTTCCTTGATGTTCAACCAAAGTTGGCAACGTAAAACCTCTCTTGTAAAGAAAATGCAAATAAATGGTAGCTCTAACAGAAGAAGTGAGACAAAGCCTAGGTTTTGAAATGCACAGCACCAAGAAAATGGCACTTGACTCATTTTTTTATTTCTTGCCCTGGGAAAGAATAGGCAGCTTAAATTTAGGTCTCCCAGGGCAACCAGGATATGAATTAACTCAGTACCACCTACTCAAGCTAATCTCTGCCATCAGAATCACGATGGCTTCTATGTAAGGATAGTGCAATAAAAAGAAGATGGCTCTGAGGCATGGTTATAATCTGCTTTATAATTTGAAAACCTCATTTTAAAAAGTAAATTTAACTCCTGACTTGACTATTGCAGAAATTGACATCTTCTGGGTCTAAGGGAAAAAAAAAACACCCTCATCCTCACATAGTAGTATTTCTTCATCTTGATTCTAAAAGAAACACATCTGCAAAGGAGACACTAGCATATTTTGCTTACAAAAGATCTTTAAACTTCTAATCTGATTTGTTGGTACACATTAAGCATTTGGAAATAACTGCATTTTGAGACCCTGTAGATAATCTCCTTTCAAACTCTCAAAAGTTCCTGTCAGGCAGTGTGAATTTTGCTTATGGAAGATGCTGTTTTGAATCAAACAAAATACAAAATACAAAATACATTTCCATACAATTGTAGCTCATTATGGTACTTCAATTAAAACATCAATGCTGGAAATATTTATTGATTTACGTGTGTTTGTAATAAATTTTATTTGTTTTTATTTATATCTCTTTGAAGAATTTCATAGACACTGGTGTTTAAATTTATTTTTTAGATAGACCAGGAGACATATTCTTTGAGTGACTGTAGTATACACTCTGACTGTTTGTTTGTTTGTTTGTTTCCATTTTCTCTTTTTGTAAAGCAAGTGCCTGACTTCAGCTTTGACTGCAGAGGTATCCTTTTCAAAGAGGTATCCCCTTCAAAGACTGCTATCTGGGATAAACAGGTAGCAGCTTCTCTGGTGGCTCAGCTGGTAAAGAACCTGCCTGCTAATGCTGGAGACACAAGAGGCACAGGATTGATCCTCCTAGTGCAGGAGATGGAAGAGAGGCAGGTTTGATCCCTGGGTGGGGAAGATCCCCTGGAAGAGGAAATAGCAACTCACTCCAATATTCTTGCCTGAAAACTTCCATGCACAGATGAGCCTTGCGGCACACAGGAGCAACAAAGACAAATGAGGAACCAGGCCACCTTCCCCTAATGAGGCTGCTTTGTTTTAGAGATCTAGTTTGATTGGTTGATTTCAATAAGTGATCATTTGGGCTACTTGTTTTCTTTCTTTTCCCCTCTTATTCTGCTTAAATTCCTGCTCTACTGTTTTAAATTCACCAATAAAGAGTGAGCCCCCCAAACCCTGGCCACCCAATAAAAGCAAGAACCCCAGGTCCTGGTTCTCTTGCTTCCTCTACCTGTGACCTTGCTGTATGGCCTCAGGTGTGCTGTGTAATTTCCAGACCTCTTAAGCAATATAACATTTTGTTTTTTTTTGGTTTCTTGATGTTTATTGTAACAGAGTGTCCTGCAATCATAATAACATAAAAAAACCATAATAAAAACAGCCACAAGGGCTGATTCAACCACAACATTGGTTATTGAGATTCTGAGACCAGCATGAAAAAGTGAAACATTATGAAGGAAGCTAGAGTTCAATTTCCCATTATCCACTTTCATTTTTTCCTCTACCTCCCTGCTTCCCCTTGGATTTGAAATGACATAGATAGATAGGTATTTAAGTAAAAATGAAGGACACATATTGTTGTTATTATTTAGTCGCTAAGTAGGGTCCAACTTTTTGCGACCCCAGGGACTGTAGCCCACCAGGCTCCTCTGTCCATGGCATCTTCCAAGCAAGAATACTGGAGTGTGTTGCCATTTCCTTCTCCAGGGGATCTTCCCGATCCATGGATGGAACCCGGGTCTCCTGCATTGCAGGCAGACTCTTTACTGTATGACGGTATGACAGTATGACACCAGGAAGCCCTTTTACTAATTGTGATGAAAAAAAAAAAGATTATTATTATTTTTCTAATTTTGGTTAAAATGTCAGGCATTATTTTGTATATTTACAAGGCAATTATATATCTTTTTCTTGAATATTCCTGCCTATAGTTTTTACCCATTTTTTAAATAATAGTTTTCATTTGTTTTGTACTTAATGGCAAGTGTTCTTTATATAGTCTGGATATAATTTTGTTATCAGTTATTTATGTTGTAATCAGTTTCTCATGTGATATTGTCTGATTTAACTTTGTTTATAATGGCTTTTGTTATACATAAAAGCCTGATGTTAAGTTTATGAGCTCTTTAATAACTTTAATTTTTGTGATTTTTTAAAATGTCTTATTTAATCAAAGTGATACAATGATTCTGATGTTTTTATCTAATAATTTTAAAAAGTTGTTTTGGTTTACATATTCATGTTTCATTCAGCTGGAATTAATGTTCTTATTAGTGTGGAGTAAGGAAATGAATTTAATTTTTCCATGTGATTAACCATTTGTCCTAACACCATGTCATTAAACGCTTCATCTTTTCCTAGCTGATTGGAAATGTCCACACTTACTCCTTTTTATTTTTCTCTTAGATTTTCCTGAAAATCACTAGAGGGTCCTTCCATCTTTCTCTATTGCCCAGTTTAGCAACCCCTCAGGTTTCAACATGAACTGTACCTCTTTCAGGAAAGTGTCCTTAAATATCCACCAAACTGCTCTTTTCCACCTTTAAATTGTTTTAGACTTTGACCCAATATTGATTCTTCAATATTACAATCAGTATTGATTATTGATTTTCTCTCCTATAGGAATATAAACACAAAGCATTTAACACAGAGGAGGATGCGTAGTAAGTCTTCTTGGAGAAGGTATCTTTGAGGTGAAAATACAAGGGCATGTAAAACATGCTTCAGACAAAAGGAACAGCATCTTCTGACACTGTGTTTACATTTAATGATATGCAAAAGTTCTTGAGTGAAAGGGAAAAATTTAAAATTTCAAATACCTTCGTCACATTATCCTTAACAACTATTTAATGGATGCTTGCTAACTGATGTTCTAATTAAAGCTGTCATTTCACATAACATTGTTAAGGTCACAGTCCATCAAAGTACAACATCCAAAATTTATATATATATACTTAAATCCCTTTATATCAACTGGGTAATTGGACTCTGGCTAAACACAAAGCAGAACTTATTTTATTAACCAAAAAAAAAAAAAAAAAAAAAAAAACCAGTGTTTTGTATGTTTGTTATTGAGAGACTTTTAAATGGCTGCGTCCTCAGATTAAAAGCAGTATACATGTGTCTCTACTACATGGTACTTAATATTTACTAAGCTTTCTTTCCTTTCAACTCATAAAAGTACTAGTTAAAATCATCTTCTCAGGAAACATCACAATGCAGGATGCTGCAGAAGTAAAACAGTTTAAATCATTTACATCTCATGTTCTTTACCCTGTGTACCAGTCTTGACAAGAGATGCCAAGCTGACATTTTACTAAATCTTACCTGTATCAACTGCAGAATGCATTTATATGAAACTTGTACCAGTAATTGGATGGGAAGAAAGTGAGAGAGTGTCTGGTGAGAGAAACAGAAAAAAAAATTAAATGGAGAATTCAAAAGTAGAAATATTTAAATTTATGCTTCTAATTGAAGACATAGCTATCGTAAAATTTGGAAATAACAATAAATAATAAATAACGTTTTTTCCTTGAGTCTCTAAGAAACGTTACTTTTTTTCTTATTAATTAATGTTCCAAAAAGTATATTTATCTGGGAAAACATCATGATTAATTTAAATGATAAAACTGTGCTCCATTGCCAAGAAGAAAGAATATGTATCCTAACAACCAATATAATTCATCCATTAGCCAGGTGAATGGGTGTGCAGGTACCTAAAGTCTACCTTATGTCTGCTTTACCTAAACAGACACTGTGACAAAATCATATTCCTTACTCTGGAGATATTAGAAGTTTGATTTTCACACACAATTTTTTTCCTTAAAAAAAAAAAAAAAAAAAAAAAATATATATATATATATATATATATATATATATATATATATATATATTTACACCTAGATATGTTCTCAAGACATGTACCATTTTGGAACTCAAAATTTTGAATCCATTGCAAAAATATAACAAAACACTATTAGTCATTTTAAAGATACATAAATGTGTCTGTGATTTTGGGTGTTTGCATGGTGGTTATTACAATGATCGTTATTCTTTAAAATTTGTCCTTGGGGAAACAACCTCCAGAAATGCAACATCTCAGTTTCACAGGAGAATGAAGGGACAGAGAGCACACAACTACTTTTACTGCAAACCATCACCATTAGAACAAAGGAACACGGACTAACATCATAAATCAAGAAACAGTAATGGAACAGGAAGGCACAGCCTGGAAGGTTAAAAGCAATTAGTAAATAACAAAGGTGGCTTTGAGGCTATGGAGCTCACTTTTTGGCTCAGCTGGGTAATATCTGTCACAGCGTCCTGGTCACGCTTTCAGCTAGAGATATTTATAGGCTGTAACACTGCCTGTAATGCTGAGAATTCTCTTCTGTGGTACACTTGCATGTACACTGATCAAAGAAAAGAAATGTCTCCAAACAAAAACCATAAGCATTGTTATATTTCAGTAACTCAAGAGCAAAAACTGCCTTATGCATTGATATATTCTCCATGTTTATTACAATATCTGGACAGAGTACATCCTCAAAAACTATCTGCTACTTTAATAGACCAGTGAGACAATAGTTAAAGTTAGACCAGTGAGACAATAGGAAGCAAGTGAACAAATAATCACGTAGTATTCCATGGTCATTAGTCAAAAATTTAATAACATTCCCGCCACAATTTTAGATTTGCTCATTGGTTTATCCCATCACTCTTCATTTATCTACTCAATTAACTGAGTAGCAATTCCTTGAGTACCTCAGTTCAGTTCAGTTCGGTACTCAGTCATGTCCGACTCTTTGCGACACCATGGACTGCATGCAGCATGCCAGGCTTCCCTGTCCATCACCCTGTTTCTATTCTGTATATAAGTTCATTTGCATCTTATTTTTAGGTTCCACATATAAATGATATCATATGATATTTATCTTTCTCTGTCTGACTACACTTAGTATGGTAATCTCTAGGTCTATCTATGTTACTGCAAATGGAATTACCTCATTCTTTTTATTGAGTAATATACTTTTTGTTGAGTAACATACTTTTTGTTAAGTAATGTTCCATTTTGGAGTATATTTTATATATATATATATATTTTCCCCATATCTTCTTTATCCATTCATCTGTTGATGGACATTCAGGTTGTTTCCATGTTTTGGCAATGGTAAATAATGCTGCTATAAATATAAGGGTACATGTATCTTTTCCGATTATAATTTTGTGTCGATATGTGCCCAGAAATGGGATCACTGTATCTATGATAACTCTATTTTTAATTTTTTATGGAACCTGCATACTGTTCTCTATAGTGACTACACCAATTTACATTCCCACCAAGTGTAGAAAGGTTCCCTTTTCTTCACAACCCCTCCAGAATTTGTTACTTGTATTTTTCTAGAAGTAAAGTCAAGTGGGCCTTAGGAAGCATTACTATGAACAAAGTTAGAGGAGGTGATGAAATTCCAGTTGAGCTATTTCAAATCCTTAAAGATGATGCTGTTAAAGTGCTGTACTTGACATGCCAGCAAATTTGGAAAACTGAGCAGTGACCACAGGACTGGAAAAGGTCAGTTTTCATTCCAGTCCCAAAGAAAGGCAATGCCAAAGGATGCTCAAACTACTGCACAATTGCACTCATCTCACATGCTAGCAAAGTAATGCTCAAAATTCTCCAAGGTAGGCTTCAACAATATGTGAACTGTGAACTTCCAGATATTCAAGCTGGTTTTAAAAAAGACAGAGGAAATCAAATTTCCAACATCTGTTGGATCATCAAAAAAGCAAGAGAATTCCACAAAAACATCTATTTCTGCTTTATTGACTATGCCAAAGCCTTTGAATGTTTTGATCACAATAAACTGGAAAATTCTGAAAGAGATGGGAATACCAGACCACCTCACCTGCCTCTTGAGAAATTTGTATGCAAGTCAGGAAGCAACTGGACATGGAATCAACAGACTGGTTCCAAATTGGGAAAGGAGTACGTCAAGGCTGTATATTGTCACCCTGCTTATTTAATTTATATGCAGAGTACATTATGAGAAACGCTGGGCTGGGAGAAGCACAAGCTGGAATCAAGATTGCCGGGAGAAATATCAATAACCTCAGAAGTGCAGATGACACCACCTTTATGGCAGAAAGTGAAGAAGAACTAAAGAGCCTCTTTTTGAAACTGAAAGTGGAAAGTGAAAAAGTTGGCTTAAAACTCAACATTTATGAAAAGTAAGATCATGGCATCTGGTCCAATCACTTCATGGCAAATATATATGGGGAAACAGTGGAAACAGTGACAGAATTTTGGGGGGGGGGGCTCCAAAATCACTGCAGGTGGTGACTGCAGCCATGAAATTAAAAGGTGCTTACTCCTTGGAAAGAAAGTTATGACCAACTTAGACATCATGTTAAAAAGTAGAGACATTACTTTGCCAACAAAAGTCCATCTAGTCAAAACTATGGTTTTTCAAGTAGTCATGTATGGATGTGAGAGTTGGACTATAAAGAAAGCTGAGCACAGAAGAATTGATGCTTTTGAACTGTGGTGTTGGAGAAGACTCTTGAGAGTCCCTTGGACTGCTAGGAGATCCAACCAGTCCATCCTAAAGGGAATCAGTCCTGAATATTAATTGGAAGGACTGATGTTGAAGCTGAAATGCCAATACTTTGGCCACCTGATGTGAAGGGCTGACTCATTTGAAAAAACCCTGATGCTGGGAAAGATTGAAGGCAGGAGGAAAAAGGGATGACAGAGGATGAGATGGTTGCATGGCATCACCGTCTCAATGGACATAAGTTTGAGTAAACTCCAGGAGCTAGTGATGGGCAGGAAGGCCTGGTGTGCTGCAGTCCACGGGATCACAAAGAGTTGGACACAACTGAGCAACTGAACTGAACTGAGAAACCAGTTTTGAGAATAGGTAAGTTTGCCACATTGATAAGCATGTGCTATAAAATGTAGTTTATTTTTCTGAGAAATACGTGTTTAGTGCCCTAGGATCCTCAGAACCATGGTGTTTCGGGGAGCACAAAACACTAGGAACAAAGAAGTTTAGAAGGTCATGAAAATTTTGAAACATTTACAGCATACCTATTTCCTTCATAACTATTCACAACTCCCATGACACATACATAAAACATTAGTGCAGAACCAATGAGAAACAACAAAAGTATAAATTTCAGTGGCTATTGGACAGAGCTATGCTGGAGGAGTTTACTAGATTGCTTAGATGTTTGTAAAGCTCACAGAGGTGTGTCATAATATTGGACAACATTATCTGAGTCAAAAAAAAAAGATATCAAACTGAGTTCCCTGCCAGGCCACTCTGTTTCAGTGTGGATTCTTCATCTGTCAACATTTGGTTTCATTCAAGTACAACCTTATTTTTCGTGTTTCATGATTTCTTTAAACACAGAGAAGTATTCATTTCATGCCACAAGGAAGACTTGGTACTCTCTCTCCCGGTGGTGATAAAAACCTCATGCCATAGACTATGTTGCCTGAGATGCCAGTTTCACAACTTTCACATCCTCCTATGTCCTGTTGTGCTTATTTTTTAAGAAATAAATGTGAAAGTAGAACTCCAGTTCCTACATATTTCCTATTGGATGATGAATTTAATCCTCATGGAAATGAGAATTAACAGCCCTGAACCAACTGACTCAAAGGCTCACTATACTGACTTCAGAAAGAATGCAGACTCAGAAGAGACCCAGGGCCTGATGTGTACGAGAAGCAGCACAGCAGGAAGGCAGGAAGGTGACCACAAGAACATTACAGTGTTCTTTCTGGCAGAGCCTGGAGTATCTTCTTTTGGCATACGTTTAATTAATTTCACTATTACACATGGCTTCCAGGATTTTGTAGCTCTTGGAGAATCTGCTGACTAGTTAATGGAGGATGCACTTTTCTGATCAGTAGTGGGTTCCCTTAGGATTTGTTGTTCCACTGTCAAAACACAGGACTGTGCACAGCAATAGGGCATGTATATGCTGGACACAATTGTCCTGTTCTATTTGATCAAACATTTTGAGAAGCAGATAAAATAAACCAGAATGGGCCAATCCTCTGAGGCCCTGATGCTGAATCTTCAATACACTGGCCACATGGAAAAACTCACTGAAAAACACCCTGATGCTTGGAGGCAGGCTAAGGGCAGGAGAAGGGGACAAGAGAGGATGAGATGATTGATGGCATCACCGACTCAATGGATAAGAGTTTGAACAAACTCTGGGAGATGGTGAAGGACAGGGAAGCCTGGCATGCTCCAGTCCTTGGAGTCACAAAGAATCCGACATGATTGAGTGACTGAACAACAGGAACCCTGAGGGCCATATCAGTTTATCACCTTGCAAAGAACTGATCTCTTTGCTGGTCCCACTACTTCTATATGTTCCATGGACAAGACAGGAAGAATGTGATTGGAGGAGCTGGCATCTATATCATGGTGATTAATAAGCTGAATCATTTACATTTTATAAAATAAAGATCTATCCATAATGACAAGACATATCAGTAGGAGTTTCTCAGATCAAATTCTTTCCATTAGTGAGAGTTCTTTATGCTTGAAAAAAACTTATTTTCCATTAGAGTTTATTATAGGATATTGAACATAGTTCCCAATAGGACCTTGTTATTTATCCATTCGATACATAATATTTTACATCTGCTAGTAAGTGCAGTTCAGTCACTCAGTCGTGTCTGACTCTTTGCAACACCAGGGACTGCAACATGTCAGGCCTCCCTGTCCATCACCAACTCCTGGAGTTTACTCAAACTCATGTCCATTGAGTCAGTGATGCCATACAACCATCTCATCCTCTGTCACCCCCTTCTCCTCCTGCCTTCAATCTTCCCCAGCATCAGGGGCTCTTACAATGAGTCAGTTCTTCGCATCAGGTGGTCAAAATATTGGAGTTTCAGCTTCAACATCGGTCTTTCCAATGAATTTTCAGGACTGATTTCCTTTAGGATGGACTGGTTGGATTTCCTTGCAGTCCAGGGGACTCTCAAGAGTCTTCTCCAACACCAGAGTTCAAAGCATCAATTCTTTGGTGCTCAGCTTTCTTTATAGTCCAACTCTCACATTCATACATGACTACTGGAAAAAACAGAGCTTTGCAAGTCAGACCTTCACTGGCAAACTAATGTCTCTGCTTTTTAATGTGCTGTCTACGTTTGTCATAACTTTTCTTCCAACGTGCAAGCATCTTTTAATTTCATGGCTTCAGTCACCATCTGCAGTGATTTTGGAGCCCCAAAAATAAAAAGGTGGCAAGAACTGAAGAACTGTACAAAAAAAGATCTTCACAACCCAGATAATCATGATGGTGTAATCACTCACCTAGAGCCAGACATCCTGGAATGTGAAGTCAAGTGAGCCTTAGGAAGCACCACTACAAAAAAAGCTAGAGGTGGTGATGGAATTCCAGTTGAACTATTTCAAATCCTAAAAGATAATGCTGTGAAAGTGCTGCACTCAATAATCCACCAAATTTGGAAAACTCAACAGTAGCCACAGGACTGGAAAAGGTCAGTTTTCATTCTAATCCCAAAGAAAAGCAATGCCAAAGAATGCTTAAACTAATGCACAATTGCACTCATCTCACACGCTAGCAAAGTAATGCTCAAAATTCTCCAAGGCAGGCTTCAACAGTACATGAACCATGAACTTCCAGATGTTCAGGCTGGATTTAGAAAAGATAGAAGAACAAGAGATCAAATTGCCAACATATGTTGGATCATCAAAAAAGCAAGAGAATTCCACAAAAACATCTATTTCTGCTTTGTTGACTATGTCAAAGCCTTTGACTGTGTGTTAGTGTTAGTCGCTCAGTTGTGTCTGACTCTTTGCGACCCCATGGACTGCAGCCCACCAGGCTCCACTGTCCATGAGATTTTCCAGACAAGGATACTGGAGTGGGTACTCAGTATCACAAGGATACTGAGTGTCATTTCCTTCTCCAGGATCTCCACAAACTGTGGAAAATTCCAAAAGAGATGGGAATACAAGACCACTTGACCTGTCTCTTAGAAAACTGTATTCAGGTCAGGAAACAAGTTAGAACTGGACATGCAACAACAGACTGGTTCCAAATAGGGAAAGGAGTACATCAAGGCTGTATATTGTCACTCTGCCTATTTGATTTATATGCAGAGTACATCATGAGAAATGTTGGGCTGGAGGAAGCACAAGCTGGAATCAAGATTGCCGGGAGAAATATCAGTAACCTCAGATATGCAGATGACACCACCGTTATGGCAGAAAGTGAAGAAGACCTAAAGAGCCTCTTGAAGAAAGTGAAAGAGGAAAGTGAAAAAGTTGGCTTAAAACTCAACATTCGGGAAACTGAGATCATGGCATCTGGTCCCATCACTTCATGGAAAATAGATGGGGAAACAGTGACAGACTTTATCTTTTGGGGCTCCAAAATCACTGCATCTGCTAGTCTTGGAACTCCTAATCCAACCCTCCCCTGCCACCTTCCCCTTGGCAAACACACGTCTTCTCTTTATGTCTGTGAGTCCGTTTCTGTTTCATAGTTAAGTTCATTTGTATCTTATTTTATTTTATTTTTAATTTTATTTTATTTTTAAACTTTACAATATTGTATTAGTTTTGCCAAATATCGAAATGAATCTGCCACAGGTATACCCGCGTTCCCCATACTAAACCCTCCTCCCTCCTCCCTCCCCTACCCTCCCTCTGGGTCATCCCAGTGCACCAGCCCCAAGCATCCAGTACCGTGCATCGAACCTGGACTGGCGACTCGTTTCATACATGACATTATACATGTTTCAATGCTATTCTCCCAAATCTCCCCACCCTCTCCCTCTCCCACAGAGTCCATAAGACTGATCTATACATCGGTGTCTCATTTGCAGTCTCGTACACAGGGTTATTGCACACAGGGTTATTGTTACTATCTTTCTAAATTCCATATATATGCGTTAGTATACTGTATTGGTGTTTTTCTTTCTGGCTTACTTCACTCTGTATAATAGGTTCCAGTTTCATCCATCTCATTAGAACTGATTCAAATGTATTCTTTTTAATGGCTGAGGAATACTCCATTGTGTATATGTACCACCGCTTTCTTATCCATTCATCTGTTGATGGACATCTAGGTTGCTTCCATGTCCTGGCTATTATAAACAGTGCTGCAATGAACATTGGGGTACACGTGTCTCTTTCCCTTCTGGTTTCCTCAGTGTGTATGCCCAGCAGTGGGATTGCTGGATCATAAGGCAGTTCTATTCCAGTTTTTTAAGGAATCTCCACACTGTTCTCCATAGTGGTTGTACTAGTTTGCATTCCCACCAACAGTGTAAGAGAGTTCCCTTTTCTCCACACCCTCTCCAGCATTTATTGCTTGTAGACTTTTGGATCGCAGCCATTCTGACTGGCATGAAATGGTACCTCATAGTGGTTTTGATTTGCATTTCTCTGATAATGAGTGATGTTGAGCATCTTTTCATGTGTTTGTTAGCCATCTGTATGTCTTCTTTGGAGAAGTGTCTATTTAGTTCTTTGGCCCATTTATTGATTGGGTCATTTATTTTTCTGGAGTTGAGCTGTAGGAGTTGCTTGTATATTTTTGAGATGAGTTGTTTGCCAGTTGCTTCATTTGCTATTATTTTCTCCCATTCTGAAGGCTGCTTTTTCACCTTGCTAATAGTTTCCTTTGTTGTGCAGAAGCTTTTAAGTTTAATTAGGTCCCATTTGTTTATTTTTGCTTTTATTTCCAATATTCTGGGAGGTGGGTCATAGAGGATCCTGCTGTGATGTATGTCGGAGAGTGTTTTGCCTATGTTCTCCTCTAGGAGTTTTATAGTTTCTGGTCTTACGTTTAGATCTTTAATCCATTTTGAGTTTATTTTTGTGTAAAGTGTTAGAAAGTGTTCTAGTTTCATTCTTTTACAAGTGGTTGACCAGTTTTCCCAGCACCACTTGTTAAAGAGATTGTCTTTAATCCATTGTATATTCTTGCCTCCTTTGTCAAAGATAAGGTGTCCATAGGTGCGTGGATTTATCTCTGGGCTTTCTATTTTGTTCCATTGATCAATATTTCTGTCTTTGTGCCAGTACCATACTGTCTTGATAACTGAAGCTTTGTAATAGAGCCTGAAGTCAGGTAGGTTGATTCCTCCAGTTCCATTCTTCTTTCTCAAGATAGCTTTGGCTATTCGAGGTTTTTTTGTATTTCCATACAAATTGTGAAATTATTTGTTCTAGCTCTGTGAAGAATACCGTTGGTAGCTTGATAGGGATTGCATTGAATCTATAAATTGCTTTGGGTAGTATACTCATTTTCACTATATTGATTCTTCCAATCCATGAACATGGTATATTTCTCCATCTATTAGTGTCCTCTTTGATTTCTTTCACCAGTGTTTTATAGTTTTCTATATATAGGTCTTTAGTTTCTTTAGGTAGATATATTCCTAAGTATTTTATTCTTTCTGTTGCAATGGTGAATGGAATTGTTTCCTTAATTTCTCTTTCAGTTTTCTCATTATTAGTGTATAGGAATGCAAGGGATTTTTGTGTGTTGATTTTATATCGTGCAACTTTACTATAATCATTGATTAGTTCTAGTAATTTTCTGGTGGAGTCTTTAGGGTTTTCTATGTAAAGGATCATGTCATCTGCAAACAGTGAGAATTTTACTTCTTCTTTTCCAATTTGGATTCCTTTTGTTTCTTTTTCTGCTCTGATTGCTGTGGCCAAAACTTCCAAAACTATGTTGAATAGTAATGGTGAAAGTGGGCACCCTTGTCTTGTTCATGACTTTAGAGGAAATGCTTTCAATTTTTCACCATTGAGGATAATGTTTGCTGTGGGTTTGTCATATATAGCTTTTATTATGTTGAGGTATGTTCCTTCTATTCCTGCTTTCTGGAGAGTTCTTATCATAAATGGATGTTGAATTTTGTCAAAGGCTTTCTCTGCATCTATTGAGATAATCATATGGTTTTTGTTTTTCAATTTGTTAATGTGGTGTATAACATTGATTGATTTGCGGATATTGAAGAATCCTTGCATCCCTGGGATAAAGCCCACTTGGTCATGGTGTATGATCTTTTTAATGTGTTTTTGGATTCTGATTGCTAGAATTTTGTTAAGGATTTCTGCATCTATGTTCATCAGTGATATTGGCCTGTAGTTTTCTTTTTTTGTGGGATGTTTGTCAGGTTTTGGTATTAGGGTGATGGTGGCCTCATAGAATGAGTTTGGAAGTTTACCTTCCTCTGCAATTTTCTGGAAGAGTTTGAGCAGGATAGGTGTTAGCTCTTCTCTAAATTTTTGGTAGAATTCAGCTGTGAAGCCATCTGGACCTGGGCTTTTGTTTGCTGGAAGATTTTTGATTACAGTTTCAATTTCCGTGCTTGTGATGGGTCTGTTAAGATTTTCTATTTCTTCCTGGTCCAGTTTTGGAAAGTTGTACTTTTCTAAGAATTTGTCCATTTCTTCCACATTGTCCATTTTATTGGCATATAACTGTTGATAGTAGTCTCTTATGATCCTTTGTATTTCTGTATTGTCTGTTGTGATCTCTCCATTTTCATTTCTAATTTTAATGATTTGATTTTTCTCCCTTTGTTTCTTGATGAGTCTGAGTAGGATGGGGAGAACACTTTCTCCCCCACAAATTCATCAAAAGAACATTTAAACGCCAAGTAAATTCCACAAAACAACTTCTGTATCTTATTTTAGAATCCATATATAAGTGATATCATATTCTATTTGTGTTTCTCTTTCTGACTTACTTCACTTAGTATGATAATCTCTAAGTCCATCCATCTAGCTACAAATGGAATTGTTTAATTCCTTTTAACGTCTGAGTCATACTCCATAAGTGTTACAGAAAAAACTGAATGAACTTTTTGGCTATCCATGTGTGTATATATGTATATATATAAATATATATATATATATATATATATATATATTTCATATCTTTATACATTCATCTGACAATGGACATTTAGGCTGCCTCCTATCCTGGCCACCATGAATAACACTACTATGAACACAGTGTGTATGTATCTTTTTGAATTATAGCCTTTTCCAGATACATGCCCAGGAGTGGAATTACTAGATCAAAAGACAACTCTGTTTTTAGTTTTTGGAGGTACCTCCAAACTGTTCTCCATAGTGGCTGTACTAATTTACATTCCTACCAACAGTGTAGGAGGGTTCCCTTTTCTCCATAGCCCTTCAACATTTGTTATTTATAGACTTTTTAAAGAAGGCTACTCTGGCCAGTGTGAAGTGGTACCTCATTGTAGTTTTGATTTGCATTTCTCTAGTTATTAACTGGTGGTTCAGTGATAAAGAATCTGCCTGCCAATGCAGGAGATGAGGGTTCAATCCTTGGGTCAGGGATACCCCTTAGAGAAGGAAATGGCTACCAACTGCAGTATTCTTGCCTGGAAAATCCATAGACAGAGGAGTCTGGCAGGCTACAGTCCAGGGGGCTTGCAAAAGAGTTAGACATGACTTAATGACTAAACAACAACAACAGTAATTAAAGACATTGAGCATCTTTTCATGTGCCTGTTGGTTATCTTATGTCTTCCTTGGAGAAATATCTATTTAGATCTTCTACCGATTTTTTGATTGGGTTGATTTTGTTATTGAATTGCTTTTAAAAACAAATACACTTGGGGCTTTAAAAATAACATACAACTTTATGAAAACATTCTTACCACACACACACTTGTTTGAGACTATATTTCTACTGTCCAGTTAATTAATCATAATACATCTGTGAAGTACAATTTTATTCTCTTTGGTCTTTTAGATGTGTGACTTCCATTGAGTTACATAAGAAAAAAGAAAAAACACTAAATAAATGAAGAGAAAACTAGGATCATAATGCCATTTAGGAAGTAAATTAATGTGAAAATGGAAATTCATTAGCACCCATTCAGCATAAGAGGAACTCTCTTTTGGCTCCTCTGGTAAAGAACCTGTCTGCCCAATGCAGGAGATGCAGGTTCAATCTCTGGGTCAGGAAGATCCCATGGAGAAAAGAATGGCAACCCACTCCAGTATTCTTGCCTGGAAAATTCCATGGACAGAGGAGCCTGGTGGGCTACAGTCCATGGGGTTGCAAAGAGTTGGACACGACTTAGTGACTAACACTTTCACTGCCCTAATGTCCTGTATATCAGGAACTAAAAAATTGCCCTTAGGGAAAGTTGATTAAATGCATTTATTCTTAGGATATTAAAAAAAAAAAAAAGAAACAAAAACACTGCCAAACACAGTTCAAAGCATTATTCTGCCAAGAGATATTTGAATTGTAATAAACACAAAAAATTCATTCAAACAGAATATTTCTAGCATAGGTTTCAGGCAATCAGTAAAGAGAACTTGGGTGGGAAGATGGGATTTGACTCATTTCAATTCGTCTGCAGCTTGTTTTGTTTTCCAGGAAAGTCAGCCATGAGCCAGTCCTGTGGCCAACACTGCCTGTGGTCACCATTTAAAGCCCAATGCTTTCTCCAAAGAACTGACCTTCAACTCTTAGAACAATGTGTGCTAGTGGGGTGATTGGTGTCTGTCAAAAAGACATGGTCAAGTCCTACTCCCCGCCCAGAAACTCAGAATGTGACCTTATTTTGAAATAATATCATTACAAATAAGAGTTAAGCTTAGCTAAGTACATACTGGAGTAAGGTGAGTTCTTATTTCAATGTGATTGCTGTCCTTATAAGAAGACATGTGACTCTGTAAAGGCAGATACACCAGGAGAATGCCTTGTGAAGACAGAGTTTGGAATGAAGCATCTATAAGCCAAGGAACATCTGGGATTCCCAGAAGCTGGCAGAGGCAGAGGAAGCATCCTCTCTGGAGGGAACCCTATGCTGCCAAAATCTTGGTTTCAGATGACTAGCTTCCAGAATTCTATGAAAATAAATTTCTGTTGTTTTAAATCACCTAGTTTGTAGTCTTTGTTATGGTAGAAATCACAACTAGTGATTACTTTTTGCTTTCCCTCTGTATTTTTCCTCTTCTTTTCTTTTTCTCTATTTATTTATTTGTATATTTAGCCAGCATATATGTATGCTGGCTCATTCACAAGGACAATGTTAGGAACCATGAGAAAACAAAGTCTCTTTTTCTTTGTACATTAAAATATTGAGAAAACTGTTCCAAGTCATATCCCCTCATTGGTCTTCAACTATATGCAATACTAAAGTTTTAGAAACATTTACAGGGTTGTAGCTTTAAAATTCTTTAAAGGAGTAGACAATTCTTTAGTCAAATGAATTATTACATGGCTTCTCAAAATGTGCAAGAGATCTTAAAACTACACTTCTCTGTTTTAAGTCAAGTGTGTGTGTGTGTGCGCGCACGTGCATGTGTGTGGTCAGTCATATCCAACTCTTTATGACCCCATGGACTGTAGCCCACCAAGCTCCTCTATCCATGGGATTATCTGGGCAAGAATACTGCAGTGGGTTGCCATTTCCTTCTCTAGGGGATCTTCCCAACCCCAGGAACCAAACTTGCTTCTCTTGCATCTCCTGCATTGGCAGGCAGATTCTTCACCATTTGTACCATCTATAAAGGGACTTCAAGCCATATAGCACAGCCTCTCATTATCAATCCCTACCCTAGATAGTAGCCATGTAACATCACTGTCGCAAGTATTTTGTTAAAATAATATTTTTTCAATCAATATGCAGGTAAGAATATCTCAAGAAAACTTTAGTAAGGAAGAGAAAAATCAAAACAATACAGTGGCTATTACTAGTCAGTGAATATATCTACAGATCAAAACATTACGAATAACATGGCTGTTCCAATTTGTATAACTTGACAAAGAGGGAAAAAATTTTCTCAGTCTTAAGTATTTAGCCATTTGGTTTAACAGTTAATCTTTCTTCTGTGTAAAAAAGGCAAGTCCAAGTCATAGATTTACTACTAAACAGAGAGGCTGATATTGGTGGAGTGCTGAAAATATTAGCAGATCACAGGTTCAAACTCAGTCCTTCAGCAGTAACGCATTATTCTCCCATTTGACTGAATAAATCACTGAGGCTGTGACTCAGAATATGTAACACGACCTCGATCAATAGTGAGATACCAAGATTTAGAGCTGAGATGGAAGTACACACATTGCCAGGAACTGAACTCTCACCATGCATGAAGAATAGAAATATTTGTCTTGTGTTGTTTACTTCCATGTCTCCTTTAATTAACATTTTGTCAGAGTTAAATCTCTCTTAACTGTGCTGGGTATGATGGACCTAGATAAGAGAGGAATGACGGCTCCTGTGAGCTATCAACAGGAAACCCTGAGTGGGTGTAGATGTAAATGTCACAACAGGCGGTAGGTACAATATCTGTATGGACAGGTGCATGTGAACAGATGACCAACTGTATGGTCTCCTCACAGCACAGAGCTTTGTTTCACCTTTAATCTCTAAGGACGGGCATCATGTTCACAGCGTTTCGTCTCTGTGGTGCTATATAGCAGCCAGCACTTCCTCCCCTCGCCCCATACTTTCACATTCTATATAAAGTTATGCTCACATGGCACTGAAATAGACATTTTTATGTTCTACAAAAATACCACTGCAAAATGGCAAAAATGCTATAACTTGAAATAGATTATCTTCTAAGATTAACTCTGCCTAAAGAACAGATTTTCCCCACATATTCATTCTGAAATCTTTGAGTCCTAGAAAAACTGCCACTAATTCCCCACTCTTCTGGGATCTCTGCTGTACCCTCAATTGTCTTCTTTAGGAAGATGTTGACCACAGGAATGCAAAGAAAATCACTTCCTACCTATGTGAACTTGGGCTATTGACCTAATCTCTCTAAATTGTGATTCCTTACACTTAAAATAGGAAAAAATTCTTTAAAGTTATTTTCACATTTATTTTGCTTTCTAAGTTTCTCCCTCTAAGATAAATTTCATGACAACAGGAACTCTAAAACTGACAATGGAATCATCTTGTACATACTATTATGTTACTTGATTTTACATACACACAGAGTTTTTCATGTCAGATAAATTGATCTATCAATAACAAAAAAATTTTAACACATTTCTGTCTGATTTTCTTTTGGTGCATTCCATAACTTTTAGTATGCTGTTTATATTTTCATCCTTCCCAAATTATTTGCTAATTTCCCTGTGATTCTTCTCACTCATTTATTATTTATGAATGTATTGCTTGATTTCCACATATTTTGATATCTCACTGTATATTGTTTCTGTTATTGATTTTTAATTTCATGCCATTGTAGTTAGATGGCATAATACAGAAAGCAAAAACTACCAGAACTGACTGGAGAAACAGACAATTCTACAATAATCATTGAACATCAGTGCCTCAGTTTCAATAAAAAATAGAACAGTTAGACAGAAGATCAGCAAGAAAATAGAAAATCTGAACAATATCATAAAAAGAACTACTCTTTTTTTTACTGAAGTATAATTAATTTACGATGTTATGTTAGTTTCAGGTGTATAGCAAAGTGGTTCAGTTTTATATATATATATATATATATTATATATATATATATATATATGCTCAGACTGAGCAATATATATATGCTCAGTCATGTCCGACTCTTTTCGACCCCATGGTCTGTAGCCTATCAGGCTCCTCCGTCCATGGGATTTTCCAGGCAAGAGTGCTGGAGTTGATTGCCATTTCCTTCTCCAGGGGATCTTCCCGACCCAGGAATTGAACCCGGGTCTCCCGCATTGCAGGCAGACGCTTTACCGTCTGAGCCACCAGGGAAGTCATATAGATAGATATAGATATAGATACAGATATAGATATAGATATAGATATATTCCTTTTCAGATTCATTTCCATTATGGGTTATTACAAATATTGAATATAGTTCCCTGTGTTATATAGTAGGTCCTTCCTGGTTATCTATTTTATATATAGTAGTGTGTATAAAAAAAGTAGTCTTAACAGATAGCTGTAGACTATTTCATCCCAGAACAGTAGACAGTAGAATATACATTCTCAGTGTACAGAAAACTTTCTACAGATTAGACTATAATTTTGACCATAAAACAAGTCATGATACATGTGAAATAACTGAAATCAAGTGAAAGAATAATTCTTAAGGGACAGGGTCACTGGAAGAGTGAAGTGCTTTTGCTGCTACTTCAAGTTCACATTAATTGAACATTTACTATACATTATCACTGCATGAGACACTGGAAAAAAAAGATGATTAAAACATCTGCAAACCAAAGGGACCTAACATCCTAGTGGGAAGAATCAACAGAGAAACAACGAATTGTAATACCTCCTGCTAATTCTATGAAAAACATCACTGCTCTGGAAGCTTATAGTCAAAACTAGCAAACTACTAGGTAAGGCAGACCAAACTGGCAAGGAGTGAGATGAAAATGATCAGACATGATTGACAGAGAAAGTGAAAGTTGTGAAGTCTTGAAGACCTCAAGAAGAATGTGTTTTCTAACAGGAGAAAAGAGAAAGGGGCACAGAAAATAAAATCTCAAAGAGTTTTGAGGGATGGGGGGGTGAATGACCCTGCAAAGTAGTTTGAAAGGTCTTTTATAGCATTCTCCAGATGCCAGCCTTGATTTATTCATAAAGGTTTCTAATAAAGAAAAGAAAATGATAAGGCCTAAGTGGCACACATAGTAAACTAGTTTAAAAGGCAAAACATGCTTCAGTTCAGTTCAGTCGCTCAGTCGTGTCTGACTCTTTGTGACCCCATGAATCGCAGCATGCAAGGCCTCCCTGTCCATCACCAACTCCCAGAGTTCACTCAGACTCACATCCATCGAGTCAGTGATGCCATCCAGCCATCTCATCCTCTGTCGTCCCCTTCTCCTCCTGCCCCCAATCCTTCCCAGCATCAGAGTCTTTTCCAATGAGTCAACTCTTCGCGTGAGACGGCCAAAGTACTGGAGTTTCAGCTTCATCATCATTCCCTCCAAAGAAATCCCAGGGCTGATCTCCTTCAGAATGGACTGGTTGGATCTCCTTGCACATTTATTAATCTGATGTTGTTAGGGTCTGACAATCACCAGAAACACTGAGCAGCTTGAATTCCAGGGCATATATCATGTATTCAATTTGATTGAGCATGGTGTAATTCTAAGTCATGAATAATTAAACTATGTCCTCAGCCTATGGAAATGAGTAACAGTGAGCATTTCAAGGGGATTCTTTGCCATTTTCAGCAACTAAAGATATGCTGCTGATGATTATCAAGTGAGTTGTCACATTTCAAAATTACTCATGGACATGTTCCTAATTACCTGTCTTAGTGTGCAGCAAATAACAGCTTTACTAAATTGTAATGCTCAGCATGATTTAACAACTAGTCTTGACATCTAATTCCCTTATAACATGTGGATGAGATTTTTTTTTTTTTTTTTGTCTTAAAACCAAGGCAGTCCACAACCCAAGCACTTAGTTCACCAGCAACAGTCTTTATATGAGCCTGTTGGCAATAAAGTGATAAAGTTGACTCCCTTGTGAAAGTCTATTCTAAAATATCTTGGGAAACATGTGGCATGACAATTTTTCTTATAATTCTGAGTAGAGGCTTCAGCTGTGGAAACGTTAGAAAAAGAGATGTCCCTTTCACTCAATGAAGAATTGCAATTACTATCTTTATATTAGCTGACAAATCAGCATCCCAAATGCTCAACTTTCAGATAAAAAGTAAAACACAAAGCAAAAATGAGTTTCCTTTAGTAGGAAGGAAAAACTAGGCAGACTTAGTGAAAAAAAAAAAAAAAAGATCTCTAGTTTGGGTTAGTTTTCTGGACAAAATGGGCCATAGTAGAAAAGGACTGACTTTCTGGTCTTCTGACCAAGCATGGTCTCCACTTTAGAATTTGGCCTCCGACCTCAGGCCTATACATGCCTTTCGTATTCTAGACTCCTCATCTTTAAAACAGGGGATGATATTATATAACGAACCATTTTACTGTCAGAATTAAATAATATTATATGAAAAGGTTGTAAATGTTCAAGTCCTCTAATATTAATATTTTGGTAATTAGGCTAACAATTCAGAAATATCAAATAAGACTACTTTTATAGATTCAATGTGTATGGAATGTTTCTAAGTAAAAGCAGTCTTGGTTCCACAAAATTGAGCACTACACGGTATAATATAAAATACAACATAGACAAGATATAGATAAATAGATAATAGATAAGTTACAGTATGAGATTATTCTAAGATTACATATGGCTTTATAAATGTGTCTTATGTCTCTTCATCACTTTCTCTACTATATATCAATACATACATACTTACTTGAATATATTGAATATTTAGCTCTAGTTCTGGTTCTATTACTAATTATCTCAGCCCAGGGGAAACACACACACATATATGTACATTAACACACACACAAATTATGTTCTCCAAACCTCATTGTTACATTTACAAAATAAAAGATTTTGACTAAATGTTCTCTAAGACTTTTGGACACAGTAGCTTTCTTTGATTTTATTTTTATCACCATCTCTTACCCTACCTCTTTTCAAAGCCTCTGTTAAAATACCTAAGTACATGTTTAAATATCAATCAGGAAAAGGGGAAAAAATAAAAATGGAAAGAAGGATCTCCGGAAGAAGTGGCTACAGTGAGAGAACTAGAATTAAAGTTGTGAAAAAGAATTGAAGTTAAAAAAGACACATTGATCTTGGTTTCACCTCATCAAACATCTAATCAAACTTCCTTATATTAGATTACTATGCAGGTACTTATAGTACATTATTTTTTTTATATAGTTCAAGTACTTATGGGACATTATACTTACAAATGAACTCAGTAACTACAGTAAAATTTTCTGAAAAACATCAAAATTAATAGGAGAATTAAGATTGTAAAGGTAGTATATATCAACATTTTATTCATGTATTTTCTATTTTCAAAGTCCCTAATTATTTAAACTCTGCAAATTCAAATATAGGAGCTGTCTTGAAAATGAGGCATTGCAATGAGTAAAGCTGAAAACACAGAATTCTAAAATTTCCTGGAAGACACCTTTTTTGGCAAAGCAGATCCTGCTTGTGAATCTTGCTTATGACTCTTCTGGCAGTGTTTATCATGATATTTGTCAGTGGGGCTACACTGGAGATACTATGAACAGAGATGCAGCAAAGCACTGTGTTTTTGCCAATCTTAAATTTTAAATAGCGCTGAGTGTAACACAGTGGTGCTATGATGGAGAGATTCCAAATCAGTATCACTCTACGGATGATGCTGAGCTCAGGCAGTGTATGACACATATGATGAACGTGTCTCAGCATTTATTCTGCTGTGACATGGGTCATTCAGGCAGTCTGTTATGTGCATGGTCAGGTATCACCTATTTTATCATCAGAATTAGCTCCTTTCTTTACTCTATCAACATAGATATTGAGCACAGAATATTGCTGAATTTCATATGTCCCTCACAATGTGAAGGGAAGAGAAACGTAAGTTTTTGTAATTTCTTCTTTCTCCTCTTCAAGGCTGCAATGCAGGGAAAGAAAAGACACCTAGAGCAGCTGTCCTGAGTTCTGGACGGTGTTCAGGACCTATCATAGTTTGAGGGAAAATATTAAATATATGTAAAGGTTTTGAGTTGGACTATGAAGAAAGCCGAGCACCGAAGAATTGATGCTTTTGAACTGTGGTGTTGGAGAAGACTCTTGAGAGTCCCTTGGACTGCAAGGAGATCCAACCAGTCCATTCTGAGGGAGATCAGCCCTGGGATTTCTTTGGAAGGAATGATGCTAAAGCTGAAACTCCAGTACTTTGGCCAACTCATGTGAAGAGTTGACTCACTGAAAAAGACTCTGATGCTGGGAGAGATTGGGGGCAGGAAGAGAAGGGGACGACAGAGGATGAGATGGCTGGATGGCATCACTGACTCAATGGACGTGAGTCTGAGTGAACTCCGGGAGTTGGTGATGGACAGGGAGGCCTGGCATGCTGGGATTCATGGGGTCACAAAGAGTCAGAAACGACTGAGTTACTGATTTGAACTGAAAGGTTTTATTTTATTTTGAATATTTTAATAATATATTAGTACATAATATATTATGTAAGAATTAAAATAGAAGTCAAATATATAAAAGGGTACTTGGCATCACTAATCATCAGGCAATGCAAATTAAAACCATAATAAAATACCACCTCACACTTGTCAGAATGGCTTTCATCAAAAAGACAAACAGCAAGTGTTTGTGAGGATGTAGAAATGGGGTCACAAAGAGTCAGACACAACTGAGTGACTTCACTTTTCACTTTCACACAATGGAGAAGGCAATAGTAACCCACTCCAGTGTTCTTGCCTGGAGAATCCCAGGGACAGTGGAGCCTGGTAGGCTGCTGTCTATGGGGTCACATAGAGTCGAACACGACTGAAGTGACTTAGCAGCAGCAGCAGCAGCAGCAGAAAAGGGAACTTTCATGTACTGTTGGTAGGAATGTAAATTAGTACAGTCATGATCAAAAACAATATGGAAATTCCTCAGAAAAATAAAAAGAGTATATAATGCCAGAGACTGGGAGGTAAGGTAAATGGGCAGATGTTGGTCAAAGAGCTCAAATTTTCATTTATAAGATGAATCGAGTTTTGGTGATTTAATGTACAGTATGGTGACTATAATTAATAATACTACATTGCATACTTAAAAATTGCTAATAGAGTACATCACATTTGTTCTCACTACACACTCACATACATAAAGGATAACTGTAAGGTTACAGATGTGTCAATTTGATTGCTAAAATCATATAATATATATTAATACATATATCAAATCATCATGTTGTACCCTTTAGATACATAAAATTTTTTGCATTGAGAGTCCCTTGGACAGCAAGGCGATACAACCAGTCAATCCTAAAGGAAATCTGTCCTAAATATTCATTAGAAGGACTGATGCTGAAGTTGAAGCTCCAATACTTTGGCCGCCTGATGCAAAGAACTGACTCATTGGAAAAGACCCTGGGAAAGATTTAAGGCAGGAGTAGAAGGGGACAACAGAGGATGAGGTGGTTGGATGTCATCACCAACTCAAGGACGTGAGTTTGAGTAAGATCCGGGAGTTGGGGATGGACAGGAAAGAATGGCATGCTGCAGTCCATGGGGTCACAAAGAGTCAGACACAACTGAGCAACGAAACTGAAACTGACTCCCATGATATTTGGCAGACAGGATTAATGTAGAGGTCATTTAGCAGTTCTTTCCATTTTCTACTGGCAAATACAATGTGGGAGAATTGGGGATTTTTTGTGGCAGCAGCTGAGGCCCCATCACTAGCTTCACTGATGTTAAGCCCCATAACATCCTCTTTGACAGAACTATTCTTCCAGTGTGGCAAAGCTCTGGGCCTATGTATCCTGTGCCAGAGCTTCCTGATACCTGCATCACAAGTCAGCAGAATTTTCCTGGGACCAGCAGTTGAGATGGCAGCAGCCCCATTTTGACTCTGAAGACAATAGCTTCTGTTCTATTCCTCAGACCAAAAGTTTCATGCTTTGTGCATCATAAGTAAGGCAGTATGACCTTGGAATTAAGAGTTCCAAGGACTGCTTCCTGATGGCCAGCCTTCCAGATAGTGGGAAAAAATAGTCATTCTCCTGGTGGCCAACTTCCATGGAATTGCTATGGAAATCATTCCTGCAACCCAAGCCTAGAACTCACTCTTCCAGTCATGTTACCAATTTTGATAAAAGCTCAGAATTTACTTATTTATACAATTAAACACTGATATATGGCTACTCTAGGATATGTACTGGGTTTGATTTTATATTTAATAATTGAAAACAATTTAAAACAATGTAACACAGAATTGAATATATGACTATATGATACATTTACACATTGAATTACAATGCATAATTAAAACTAAAATCTATATCTATATTTATTTACTGACATGAAGCATATAATTCAAAACATAGTATTGAGTAAAAAAGAAGGCTATACAATAGCAAGCCCAGTGTGTATGTGTGTGTTTATAAAATCGTGTATGGATATAAAACAAAATGTGAATAAGAATTTTAAAATTATTCAATGCTTGATAATCTTTTAGCATTACAATTCTGGATAACTCTCTCTTCCTTAGAGCATATTATATTGCAGGGAATTGTAAAGATTACTGATATAAGGCCAGTATTGCTATGAATGACATATATCTGGCATACACACACACACATACACACACACACACATACACACATTTGGCCTTCCTAGGTGGTAAAGAATTCTTCCCAGGTGGTAAAGAATCCATCTCTGCCAAGGCAAGAGAGGCAAGAGATGTGGGTTCGATCCCTGAATCCAGGGAAGATGCCCTGGAGGAGGAGAGCATGGTAACCTATTCCAGTATTCTTGCCTGGAGAATCCCACGGACAGAGGAGTCTGGTGAGCTACAGTCAATAGAGTTCCAAAGAATCGGACACAACTGAGTGACTGAGTGTGTGTGTGTGTGTGTGTGCGCGCACACACACACACACAGCCTGAAAAGGAGGAGTCTATTAAAAATAAGCCAAAAAAGAATTAAAATTTTTAAAAATATACCTCTTTGCCTTCTCCCTCTTTCTTCTTATTTTTGACCTAAAATACAGTCTAGATAGGGACTGGAATGCAAAAGTAGGAAGTCAAGAAATGCCTGCGGTAACAGGCAAATTTAACCTTGGAATACGGAATGAAGCAGGGCAAAGGCTAATAGCGTTTTGCCAAGAGAACGCACTGCTCATAGCAAACACTCTCGTCCAACAACACAAGAGAAGACTCTACACATGGGCATCACCAGATGGTCAACACCAAAATCAGATTGATTATATTCTTTGCAGCTAAAGATGGAGAAGCTCTATACAGTCAGCAAAAACAAGAACGGAGCTTACTGTGGCTCAGATCATAAACTCCTTATTGCCAAATTCAGACTGAAATTGAAGAAAGTAGGGAAAATCACTAGACCATTCAGGTATGACCTAAGTCAAATCCCTTATGATTCTACAGTGGAAGTGAGAAACAGATTTAAGGGACTAGATCTGACAGATAGAGTGCCTGATGAACTATGGACGGAGGTTCATGACATTGTACAGGAGACAGGGACCATCCCCTTGGAAAAGAAATGCAAAAAAGCAAAATGGTTGTCTGGGGAGGTCTTACAAATAGCTGTGAAAAGAAGAGAAGTGAAAAGCAAAGGAGAAAAGGAAAGATATAAGCATCTGAATGCAGAGTTCCAAAGAATAGCAAGGAGAGATAAGAAAGCCTTTCTCAGCAATCAATGCAAAAAAATAGAGGAAGACAACAGAATGGGAAAGACTAGAGATCTCTTCAAGAAAATTAGAGATACCAAGGGAACATTTCATGCAAAGATGGGCTTGAAAAAGGACAGAAATGGTATGGACCCAATAGAAGCAAAAGATATTAAGAAGTGGCAAGGATACACAGAAGAACTGCACAAAAAAGATCTTCATGACCAAGATAATCACAATGGTGTGATCACTGACCTAGAGCCAGACATCCTGGAATGTGAAGTCAAGTGGGCCTTAGAAAGCTAGCATCACTACGAACAAAGCTAGTGGAGGTGATGGAATTCCAGTGCAGCTATTTCAAATCCTGAAAGATGATGCTGTGGAAGTGCTGCACTCAATATGCCAGCAAATTTGGAAAACTCAGCAGTAGGCACAGGACTGGGAAAGGTCAGTTTTCATTCCAATCCCAAAGAAAGGCAATGCCAAAGAATGTTCAAATTACCGCACAATTGCACTCATCTCACACGCTAGGAAAGTAATGCTCAAAATTCTCCAAGCCAGGTTTCAGCAATACGTGAACTGTGAACTTCCTGATGTTCAAGCTGGTTTTAGAAAAGGCAGAGGAACCAGATTTCCAACATCCGCTGGATCATGGAAAAAGCAAGAGAGTTCCAGAAAAACATCTATTTCTGCTTTATTGACTATGCTAAAGCCTTTGACTGTGTGGATCACAATAAACTATGGAAAATTCTGAAAGAGATAGGAATACCAAACCACCTGACCTGCCTCTTGAGAAATCTGTATGCTGGTTAGTAATCAACAGTTAGAACTGGACATGGAACAACAGACTGGTTCCAAATAGGAAAAGGAGTTCATCAAGGCTGTATATTGTCACCCTGCTTATTTAACTTGTATGCAGAGTGCATCATGAGAAATGCTGGGCTGGAAGAAGCACAAGCTGGAATCAAGATTTCCAGGAGAAATATCAGTAATTTCAGATATGCAGATGACAACACCCTTATGGCAGAAAATGAAGAGGAACTAAAAAGCCTCTTGATGAAAGGGAAAGAGGAGAGTGAAAAGTTGGCTTAAAATTCAACATTCAGAAAACGAAGATCATGACATCTGGTCCCATCACTTCATGGCAAATAGATGGGGAAACAGTGGAAATAGATAGTGTCAGACTTCATTTTTTGGGGCTCCAAAATCACTGCAGATGGGGATTGCAGCCATGAAATTAAAAGCCGCTTACTCCTTGGAAGGAAAGTTATGGCCAACCTAGATAGCATATTCAAAAGCAGAGACATTACTTTGCCAACAAAGGTTCGTCTAGTCAAGGGGTTTTTCCTGTGGTCATGTATGGATGTGAGATTTGGACTGTGAAGAAAGCTGAGCGCCGAAGAATTGATGATTTTGAACTGTGGTGTTGGAGAAGACTCTTGAGAGTCCCCTGGACGGCAAGGAGATCCAACCAGTCCATTCTAAAGGAGATCAGTCCTGGGTGTTCTTTGGAAGGACTGATGCTAAAGCTGAAACTCCAATTCTTTGGCCACCTCATGCGAGGAGTTGACTCACTGAAAAGACCCTGATGCTGGGAGGGATTGGGGGCAGGAGGAGAAGAGGATGAAGAGGATGAGATGGCTGGATGGCATCACCGATTCAATGGCCATGAATTTGAGTAAATTCTGGGAGTTGTTGATGGACAGGGAGGCTTGACGTGCTGCAGTTCATGAGGTTACAAAGAGTCAGACACGACTGAGCGACTGAACTGAACAGTCTAGATAGTAATAGTCCAGCAGTTATTTTATACCTAAGATGACATTGTATATCAAAAGTTCACACAAAGTATTCTTGAGCAGAATGACAGACAGAAACTCTGTGTCTGTTAAGCCATCATAGAAGCATCAGCTGTATTTGTGAGTGAGAAAAAAACAAAGAGTAAAAGCTATAATTTGAATAAACCCAATTTTATTTTTGTTCAAGGCTATGGTCTCAGTTCCAATCAAATGCAGATACTAGATAGTTCTGATAGTTTGATAGTTTTGAAATTAATAGTTTCAATTTCTCTTTATCTCTCCTTATTGATGATTAAACATGGGGCTTCCCTGATGGCCAGAGGTAAGAAATCTGTCTGCCACTGCAGAAGACACAAGTTCATTTGCTGATCTGGGAATATCACACATGCCGTGGAGCAACTGAGCTCATGTGCCACAACTATTGAGCCTGTGCTCTAGAACCCAGGAATCACAACCACTGAGTGCACACACTGCAACTCCTGAAGCTCTCACATCCTGGAGTCCAGGTTCCTCAACAAGAGAAGCCCATATGCTGCAACTAGAGTAAGCAACCCCTTCTTGCCACAACTAGAGAAAAGTCCATGCATCAACAAAGACGTGACACAGCCGAAAAATATAATAATTAAATGAAAAAATACATAAGACATTTTTTACAAAAGAAAGTTAAACATAGCTAGTACCGATCATCTGGATTTTAAAGCCAACACACATTTGTATACAATTAAAATTTTCATCTTTTCTCATTTAATTCTTATACTTCATCTATTTGATTTTTTTTTCTCCCATGACCCAACTTTGTGATTCTTTTTGTAATCATCACTGAGGTTTCCAAAGTTCTCCAATCTCCTTGTAATGTTAATGGTAATATGCCAAGCTACTCTGATGAAATTAAAAGTGTGCTTATTATCCATTGCCATTTATTTAAACTTTTTCTTACAGTGAAAAGATGATCTGTGTAATAGAAAAACAGGATTCTTTCCCTTTAACTTTGTCTTTTTTGCCTCTGCATAAAACGGACATCTTATTCCTATAGAGATGTTCCTGCAAAGGCCCAGAATACAGTACAAATATTAAGACAGCATTGAAAACTTCAACCACCAATCCACTAATCGATGCATGGAATTGTTAAAGAATTTGCCCAAGGTTCTAAAATAGCCTCAACTCCCAGCTCTATGCTAATACACAGGCACCGGCCAGGCTCACAATTTCACATTCTCTCTGAACGCTAAAAGCTTTGTTTCCACCAGTCACTTCCGTGCTGGTTTTTAACTCATCACTTTGAAAACCACTTTGATAAGCAGATACCTTCAGCACTGAGGGAACTACAAAAAAAAAAAAAAAAAAGCCTAAATTTCTGTTTCAGCTTTTTAAAATTCCATTACAGAACAGTTACTAAAATGGAAAACCTACCATTCGCTTATACTGGAATTTTCTTAGAGAAATAGGAGAATAAAATTGTATTTCTCATTTAGATTACTCAGACAAATACATGGTTACCTATGTTCCTCTTTAGGAAAGTCAGAAAGCAAACCAGTATTGTGGCTATCTGAGAATTCATCGCCCCTTAATTCTTTATCAAGGGTCCAATATAAATCTCAGTAAGAGATTATGTACATGTCAGATCCATTTATATAACAGCTGAGTCGATTTGGAGACATAAAGCTAAAATAAGAACATCTCAGGAAGCTGTCTGTATATATTCACAGGAAATGCACATTCTCTTTATACACAACAGGCCACGTGCCGAAACAAGTGTCCATCGAAGAGATGCAGCTATTTTTTTCTATTTAAACCCTTACTACTTCACATTATCTCAATCTTTATCTCCCCTGCCCCAGTTTTTCAGTCGCTCTGCTATATTTACAAAGTAGAAATAAAAGAATCTCCATCTTCTTTCATGTATGTTCTGTTAGCAAACATGCCTAGTTGGCTCATTGATGAAGAAACCAAAAAACAAAGTTTATGTCTTTATCTAAATTCCTATAGCATTGTGGCAGAAGAGTCTGGGTTAAGATATATATACATATAGCTTGATACTCTTACCCCTTGATGTTGTTGTTGTTGTGTAGTCGCTAAGCCACGTCTGACTCTTTTGCCACTTCAAGGACTCTAGTCTGCCAGGCTCCTCTGTTCATGGGATTTCCCAGGCAGGAATACTGGAGTGGGTTGCCATTTTCTTCTCCAGGGGATCTTTCCGACCCAGGGATACAACCTGTGCCTCCTGCATTGGCAGGTGGATTCTTTACCACTGAGCCACTAGGGAAGCCCACCTCTTGATTTCACTTAAGCTCAAATATCATTTTCTTCTCTTTTATAAATGTCTAAATCATAATCATGAATATCAAGGATCCTCTAGTTGTGATCATGGATGGGAAGATGGTCTTTTATTAAGCTGATGTCACAACATTGTCTGTACTGTTTATTCCAATGATGTGGCTACAATATTATTAGATTTTCAGGATTCCCTGGTGGTTCAGGTGGTCGAGTTTGCCTGCAATGAGAGAGACCAAGGTTCGACCCCTGGGTTGGAAAGATCCCCTAGAGAAGGAAATGGAAACCCGCTCCAATTATTCTTGCCTGGAAAATCCCATGGATGGAGGAGCCTGGCAGGCTACAACCCATGGGATCACAAAGAGTTGGAAATGACTGAGCGACTAATATTTTCAGTTTCATTATAAGGTTCTACCTCCTCAAAATACTTTTTTGGAGAAGGGAAAATCAATCCACTACTTACCAGTAGCTGATATTACCAGTTCTTGACATTGTCCCTAATAGCATCAATCCATCTATTCATTCTTTCAGCAGGTGAATTTTTAAGATCTTTTATTTCCCAGATACGATTCAAAGCTCTGAAGATACCATCATGCAAAATATGTTCTCTAAGTTTAACATTTTAGGGAACTTCTAGCTTAAAAATTTTTATTACCACAATTATTCTACCTCAAGTATTGATCGTGGAACGTGCATTAGAAGAAGTTCATTTCTTTCTAAAAACAGTCAGATGCTAGAAGGTTTCAAATGTACAGAAAATTTGCCAGAAGTGTAAAAGGAATGCTCACATGTTCTTTATCCAGGTATACCAGCTAACAATATTTTTCCCCATTTTCTTTGTTTCTATATATATGGTGGCTCAGATGGTAAAAAATCTGTCCACAATGCTGGAGATCCAGATTGGATCCCTGGGTTAGGAAGATCTCCTGGAGGAGGGCATGGCAACCCACTCCAGTATTTTTGCCTGGAGAATTCTATGGACAGAGGGGCCTGGCAGGCTATAGAGCACAGGGTCACGAAGAGTAAAACATGACTGAAGTGACTTAGCATGCATATTCATATAATACTGCTTTCTCTGAAGCTTTTGAAATTGATATGTATAGATAATGTGCTTTTGTCTCTAAATACTTCAGTGTGTATTTCTTAGAATAGGATATTTTCTTCCATAAATGCAACAGTTGTCATCTTATTTAAATTTAAACATAACACAATCTATTTTCCTAGTCTATCATCCATATTTCAATTTTGTCAATTGAACCACTAATATCTTTCTAGAACTCTTTTCCTTCCCATTCAGAATCCAATCTAAGAGGCCATATTGCATGTCATTGCTATGCCTTTTAATCTCCTTTAATCTGGAGATTAAACCAGAATTTCTTCATCTTTTCTGAAACTGACAGTTTTGAATCTGTCAGACAGCTCTGAATAATGCACTATGTTTTGCTTTAATAAATGGCCCTGAGCTTTGTGTTTGTCTGCTGTGTCTTTCTGGCTAGTTCAGGGTATGCATTCCCAGCTGGAAAGGTATGTAAGTGATATGGTGCCCTTCTCAGGCTGTCACACCTGAAGACTCACAATCACTTTGCTCTCTTCCTCCCCCATTCCTAATAAATTTTAATTTGAAACAATTCTAGATGTATAGAAAGGTTTCAAAGATAGTACAGAGAGTTCCCATATACTTTTCTCCTATGATTAAGAAATTAATGTTGGTTTTTAACTGTTAGATAAACCACAGATTTATTTTGGATTTCACCAAGTTTTCCATGAATATCTTTTCTGTTCCAGGAGCTCATCATGGACAAGGCATTTAGCTGTCAGGTCACCTTAACCTACACTGATGTGTTTCAGTCTTTCCTGGACTTCCATGACCATCAAGTATGTTTTAAAACTTATCTCATTTGAGTTTTCCTCATGGGGTTTGCCTTTTATTTTATGTTAATTTTAATCACTCAAAGTATCTGATGTTCCCACTATATTGTTACTAATTTTTCTTTCTACTTACCAAAAGTTTATAGGAAAACATTTCAAAACTTTGAAAATATTCTGCTTCTTATCAAACACCTTCTCTCTGAAACTGATGATTCTTTACTAAACCAGCCTTTACATGATGGTTGGAAATGAAATCTGCTATCCTCTCCAAATTTACCAGCTCGCAGTTGGCATTTTTCTGGAAGCAAGAGCCCTCCTTCCACTTCCATTTTTTCTTTCTTTATTATTGTTATGAACTAATGGATTCACATTTTATTATGATTTGTAATACATTATTGTCCTTAATTATTCTGAAGCTCAAAGAATTTAAGATTTGTCCAAAAGAAACCCTTTCATGCTACCTCCAGGATCTTGTGGCCCACTCCCATTCACTTTAAGAATACTTCCTAATTATATGGCATAACAAAACAATTCAAGCTCCTTTTATCCCATTCCTGTCCCAGCCCTGAAGTCAGTCATTCTCCAAGGAAAAGTCATTTCTTAAATCTTTCTCATAACCAACAAAGCCATTCTTCATAGTAGAAACTAATTTAGTGATGTCAAATACATTTTAGTGGTTATTCTTCTGTTAAGTTTAACTTGGCCTACTAAATATGAATTACTAATTACATGAACATTTCAAATTCAGACAGCAGTCAGGATCTTCACTTATTTCCACTGCATTAAAACAACTTTATGCACAATGAACATTTAGACCCGGGTTCAATCCCTGGGTTGGGAAGATCCCCTGGAGAAGGAATGGCAACCCACTCCAATATTCTTGCTGGAGAATGCCATGGTCAAAGGAGCCTGTTGGGCACAGTCCAAGGGGTTGCAAAGTGTTGGATATGACTGAGTGACTAACATTTTCTACTGCTTTCTTTCTAATATTTAAAAACTTAAGAATAATTACGCATATTCCTATATTCTTTTAACACCAAAATCAACTGAATTTACAGATCTACCAGGTCAACTGTGTTCTTTCTTTTACAATCATTCCTGTAAGTTCTCCATTCCATTAACCCTAACCTTCTAATTATTCACTCAGACCCTGCCCCAAACCTTTAGCTTATTATGTCTAATCATTCTTTAATTCTTCATAGCATGTCTGGCATCCAGATACCTTAACAGAAACCATTTATTTTTCTTTCCAGTTTAGTCCGATTCCCCAACAACTTTCTTCAAATAAGGGGCATAGCAACATCATGACTTCCCATTTCCACATCCTAGCAATAACTCTTCCTCCTTTGTACATGAATTGTTCTCCTTTAAGACCAGTTTGAATCCATTTTTAAGATCACATTGCCATTGTCTCCTATTATTTACTGGTGAATGTGAATTCACATTCATTGAGTTACTTTGACACCTAAATTTTGTTTTATTTCATCCCCAATTCCATCACTATCTTATAGGATTTAGTGCCCATTAGGAATCATTCCAAGTTCAAAGTATAGTATTGCTTGTATACTCAAGTACAATTATCAATTCTGCTTCAATATACAAATTCTTAAAACATAAACCTATGATCTTTTCATATTCATATTGTTTCACCTATGAAATAAAATCATGCATACTTTTTCACTACTATTTATCCCTCCAGACTCTCCCCCTTCTCTCTTTCTCTCTCTACCCTCCCTGCCTTCCCTTTTAAATGGTACTTCACTATTTGACTCTTCCTTTTTCTTTCTCTTGCTTCTCCATCCATTAGCACTATTTTTATCTTATCTCTTCATCTATCAGATTTGATCTGAATTTCTATCATCTCATTACTTTCTTACCAACATAATGTCACTGCATGCCATTGCCTTTTCACCATACCTCACTGAACATTTCAAACTCTGGCTTAAACTCAACCACCTTCATCATCCTTTCTAGTGTACAGATGCATTAAAATGGCAAAATTATGTAGATTGATGCCACAATCTCAGATGTGACTCAGTCACACCTGGTCGCCACCTTCACATGTTGGCATTCTATTCCTTCTCCTAGTCCTTTCAAGACCTATCCCAAATTTTTACTAAATTGACTTTGTCCACTAGATTAGAATATATAAATTGCCCTCACAATTCACAATGGAAATAAACATTGTGAACCATTAATATAATTAACTTTCCCTTAAACCTACACATTTATCTACATCTTCACAAATTTTTGTCCCTTTGTCCCACATTAGAAAAGGTTTTCATCCTCTTATCTCATGCCCTTCCTCTTCTTGTGCTTTTGGTCATTCCCAGGAACCGTATCTCATCTCTCTTCTGTCTGTATTTTCAGTTTCTTTCACTTGGTTGGTTCCAATCTTTCAGCCTCTAAAATTGTTCAAGTCTATTCTAAAAAAGCTTCAAGAAACTTCTGTTATTTTAAAAGTAGTATTCTCAGGGTTTCAGCTCTTTCTAATCAAATTACATATATATATATATATATATATATATTTATATATATATGAGATTTTATATATGTATAAAATCTCTTTTTCCTGAACTCTAATTATAGTCAAGGCTGTGATCTTCCCAGGCTTCCCTCATCTCTCAGTCACTAAAGAATCTGCCTGCAATGCAAGAGACCTGGGTTCAATCCCTGGGTTGAGAAGATCCCCTGAAGAAGAAAATGGCAACCCACTCTAGTATTTTTACCTGGAGAATCCCATGGACAGAGAAACCTGGCAGGCTTCAGTCAATGGGGTGACTGAAGCAAGAGTCAGGCATGACTTAGTGACTAAACCACCATCACCACTGTCTTCACGGTGATCACATGCAGGTGTGAGAGCTGGATCCTGAAGAAGGCAGAACACCAAAGAATTGATGCCTTTGAACTGTGGTGCTGGAGAAGACTCCTGAAAGTCCCCTGGACAGCAAGGAGATCAAACCAGTCAATCTTAATGGAGATCAACTCTGACTATTCACTGGAAGGACTGATGCTGAAGCTGAAGCTCCAGTATTTTGGTCATCTGATGTGAACTGATGACTAATTGGAAAAGTCTCTGATGCTGGGAAAGGTTGAGGGGAGAAGGAGAAGAGGGCCTCAGAGGGTGAGATGGCTGGACAGCATCACTGATGCAAGAAACTTGGGCGAACTCTGAGAGATGGTGTGGGACAGGTAGTCCTGGTGTGCTGCAGTCCATGCAGTCCCAGTCAGATGCAACTGGGTGACGGAACAATTCATGGACTTGGTCACCACTTTATGGAATGGAATCTGTACCTACTTCTGTGCTGCAACAGCTCCATATAGGTCACTGTTGACCACCTGAGTTAAATGTATTGATTCCTGTCCTTTTTTAACCTTTGACCTCTCTGTGACATTTGCTGCTGTTGACTGCAGTCTCTCTTTTCCCTTGGTTTTTACTGCCCTTCTATTTTGTGGGTGTTTTCTACCTTCTGACTCCTTTTTGTTTTTCCACTAAATTGTCAACTTAATTATGTAAAACTTACTGTTCCACACTGATCAGATATTAGCCTTTACTTCACTTCTTAATATATCATCTTGAGTATTTTATCCAAACACTTCTATAATTTTAACTACAACACTATATTTTTGACCACATGGTACTTATTTTTAGCCTTAATCTGTGATCTGATATTCAAAAAATTGCACCTTCTGTCTAAAAGCTATAATTACTTAACTAACCTGATAGTACATTAATTCAATAGTCCCAAACCAAATTGTTTTCCCTTACCTTATTTCCTGTATTACTACTCTTTTGAATACACTGTTCTTGATAATAGAAACTTCATAGTGGCAAAGGAGAATCTTCTCATTCCCAAAACTCAGTACCAAATCTCTACTCTCTACTTCAATATACTTAGCATAGCTTCCACGCCTTATAGACTTGCCTCTTATCAATCTTTCAAACTTGTTATTGTAAACCAAAAAGGTGATCCTTTTTTCTCCTTTTACTACACTTATTAACTCTATCACATATTGATACACATTACTATAACTTGGGCTGACCACCTTGCCTACTGAAACCAATGTAGATATGACTAGGTGTCATCGCCTTGATCCATGCTCTTCACATATGGCATGGAAGCAGCAAAGTACCACAGTCTTATAATGGATGCTCCATGTATGCAGAAGGTCACCTTTAGTCAACCAAGTACTCACGTAACCAACAAGCCAGGATACCCCCAGATAATTACCAATCATAAGACACTTTGCTTTTGTATAATGGGGGAGAGAAAGGGTTTCAGTCTTCTCTGCCTTATAGTTCAATGCTTATCTAGACTGTTTGCATGACTGAGTTAAACATTCAGCAATAAAACCTTTCCATGCTGGACTTAATCATTATCTTATTGTTTTATAGGTTCCCCAAACCCCTATTGAAAAATATTAAAGACTAAACTCTGTAGTAGAATATTTAAGGTTTGGCCTTTATTTCTCCCTTCAGATATATTTTCTGCAATCACATTTTACCACAACACCCCCATACATTCTTCTCCTTTCAAAGACTAGGACTAATACTAGCATTATAACATTACTAGTACTAATATTTCCTCTAAATTGTTCCCCACCTTAACCATGCAGGGACCCTCCATTTCCTGAGTTGGACCATAAAGAAGGTGGAACACCAAGGAATTGATGCTTTCAAACCATGGTGCTGGAAAAGACTCTTGAGAGTCCCTTGGACTGGAAGGAGATCAAACCTGTCAATTCTAAAGGAAATTGACCTTGAATATTCATTGGAAGGATGATGCTGAAGACGAAGCTCCAATACTCTGGTCACCTGATATGAAGAGCAGACTCATTGGAAAAGACTTTGATGCTGAGAAATATTGAGAGCAGAAGGAGAAGGGGTAACAGAGGATGAGAAGGTTGAAAAGCATCATCAACTCAATGAAATTTGAACAAACTCTGGGAGATAGTGAAGGACAGGGAAGCCGGTGTGCTACAGTCTACGGGTTACAAAAATTGGACATGACTGAGTGATTGAACAACAACTCATTTTTCAAAACCTAACACAACTATCTTCTTTCCTCTATATATCCTTCTTTCCTTCTATAGCCTCTTTGTTGCCCCAGGCAAAGCAAACTACTATGCCCTCTGTTCTACTATCTTCTCTTATAAAAACAAACATTACTTAGCTCATTGCTTTATTCTGTAATTTACTCATTTATAAGTCTGCTGATCTGTGAGGATATGAATTCTCTCAAAGCAGGACATATTTCTTATGCAAATGTGAATCCCCATCCCTAGTGTTCATGCATACTAAGTCCCTGACTCTTTGTGACCCTATGGGCTGTAGCCTGCCAGGCTCCTCTGTCCATGGGATTCTCCAGGCAAAAATACTGGGGTGGATTTGCTATGCCCTTCTCCAGGAGATCTTCCCTACCTAGGGATCCAACCCATGTCTCTTATGTCTCCTGCATTGGCAGGTGGGTTGTTTATCACTGGTGCCACCTGGAAGGCCCCCATCCCTAGCAGATGTTTCCTATTCAATAAATGCATGGTTGATGTTTTTGAATAATACAACCAGTCAAGATATATACCAGGAAGAGCATATTTTGGCTAGAGTGGAACATACAGAGGCTAGAAGAAACAAAGTGAAATGGATACACTTCCTCTTTAATTTTCTATTAGCATTTAGCACAATGTATTATTTAACCACAGATAGATCTATCATTTCATTTGTTTAATTTGACTTCATACAGCTTGAAAACTTAACTCATTCAATAGCTCCTCATTACTGAGTGAAAAATTCCCAAACCCCTTGGCAGCCACCATTGCCTCCGTATTTTCATTGTTACATAATTTTCCAAACCCAATTTCTTCAGCTCTCCTGCACATACCCAGATAATTTTATTGGGGCTCCCCACTTCTCTTGACAAATGTGGTATTTCCTGCCGTATCAGTAAACAAAGGATGTCACGGTCAGAGGTTGGAGCCACTGCCAGTGGTGTGCTGATGAGGGCTGAGGGGACTCAGGAAATAAAGAATACCTGCCATCTAGCAGGCATCAGACTGCAGCCATTCCCTACTATGAGCCCTGAGGAAATTCAGGATGTGAAAACAGGACACTGACCCCAGATAGCTGAGGTGCATATCAAAGGAAAGATTTCAGTGAGCCCAGACTCTTGCATCTGCCCATCCCTAGAAAAGCACTAAATTCTTTAAGTTGACATATCTGATTTCTTTAATTAGTGCAGTCTTTTGCTGTTCCCTACTACCTACACTGTGCTGCAAAACTCTCACATATTCTAGCTTCTCTCCTCGCCTCCTCGGAGTAGTTTCTCAGCAGTATCTGAAATGCTGTGTCCTGAGCTGCAGTCCTCATTTTGCCCCCAGTAAAACTTAATTTGTAACTCAGGACCTGCCCTTTGTCCAAGTCAACACATACCTTAGTACAACTGCTGACTCTTTCTAAAAAGACATGTGGCTGAGGAGTTTGCCCTCTTTAGTCTTAGAAGCAGTTCAATGGAGGGTGGAGAAACTGGCTTTAAAGAGAGATTCTTAAGTTAAAACTCTGGCTTTATAACCAATCAGCTAAGAGCTTCAGCAAATTTCTTCACTTCTTTGTTTTTGTTTCCTTACCAAGAAAATTAGGATAATGCCTAACCATGATAATATCAAATATTGTAATAGAAAAAATTTATTGTATTAAAAATACAACTGTATCAGAAATAATTTATGTAAAGCATCTGTCACCTAGAAGACACTCAATGACTAGTAGTTTCTAAGTAGCATTATATTGCTGAAGTGTTATTTACTTTTAAAAGCTGTGGCCTGCCCATATTGATTGTTCCCTACTTTTAGTACTTACAGTCATTTTCCCACTTAACTCTGATTAATTACTGTAATATCTTATTAAACTTTTATTTGCTCTTTTATATTGATGGAAGACACTTGCCTTATTCAACATTGCATTTCCTTAAGCTTACCAGAAACTCAATAAACATCTGTTAAAGTGAGGGAAATTTGTCCTATAAAACTATTCAACTCCAAAATACAGGGAAGAAAAATGAGGAAAAACATAACAAAATGTATGTCATGTGTAGGGTACCAAAAAGGTAAATATAATTTATTATGATTTATCAATATTTCATCATATAAATGTAAATTAATATTTAAAATATCTGGGAAGCCCACAGGATTATAGCAGTGGTGATAATAGTTAACTCTCATTCAGGTCAATACCACTCTCACATTCCAGAAAATGTTCTTCAGAATCAGGTAAAACTGCTAATGGGAAAGACATTACTTCAAGACCATTCTCTCAGCACAAGGCTGATATCAGAAGCTCACTTGGATCAATTATGTTCTAATTGCTCATTGCCCTTTGAATGCATGAACAATAATTTGCTTTCAGTGAAAATCACATAGGGTTAATTAAATGGAAAGAGGGTGAACATACAGAGGCACAAACAGTATATACTGGGATTCAGTAGAAAATATATTTATCTATTTGTAAAATTCAGTGTATTTCCTAACAAGTCAAACATTCTAGATTAAAGAAAGTTATTGTTAAATCAAAATCTAAGGGTCTGAATTTGAATAGAATAACATACACTTAATTATTTGGCAATAGCTTTGGTGGTAAGAACGAGGGCATATTTGTGAAACAGTCTCACAGTATTCATAATTTTTGTTCCTATTTTTTCATTTCATTTCCAGTTTTCAATAATATTAAAGCCCTTTATCTTACATTAGGCTTACTACTCAACATTGAGGCAGTACATTTATGAATAAAACTTTTTTCCCCCTTCCAAACTGAGAATATTATTGATTGGCTTCAGTCATGCTTGCTTTTACAAATTCATAAAAAATGAAAAAAATGTGGCCATTTACATAATAGTTCATTAAAGTGATAATTAATCTTCCCAGCAAGGAATAAAAATTGTTAACATATTACTCTACAAAATTGCTTTTTGTAGCATCTTCACATGTCAGTACATTTTTCCAAGCCAAGACATATGCTCTATTTAATACAACTCAATAGTTGCATCCATTTTTATGGATATACTAACATTTACTGATATCCATTTAGGTTTATTTGGCTTTTTACTCTTTCATTTGTTCTAAAATTACACTATGATAAATAATCCTATTGCTACAATGACATACTTTGCATACCTCACTTCTTGCTTCCATAAATTTGTAGAATGAGAGTTGTTTAAACAGATCATTCTGCAGAAAATTTCTGTCTTGCGTCTATATTATACTACTTAAGACAATGCCTGTGTGTCTACAGGGCTTTCCCAGAAGTTCAACAGTAAAGAATCTGCCTGCAATTCAGGACACAGAGACGTGAGTTCAATACCTGGGTCTGGAAGATACCATGGAGGAGAGCATGGCAACCCACTCCAGTACTCCTGCCTGGAGAAGCCCCTGGACAGAGGAGCCTTGTGGGCTACAGTCCATAGAATCGCAAAGAGTGAGACACGACTGAAGGAACCTAGCATAGCACATGTGTCTACAACCTTTTAAACAATGAGTATTTTCAATTATTTTAGCTGTAATCACTAATCTGAGAAATGAAATTATCATATCTTAATATTAACTAATATGACCATATTTTTACAACTAGAGATTAATTTAATTTTTATTCATATATCTGTTAACTTTTGTTTGATATATTAATACTTCTTTCAGAAATTTTTACTCAATTATTTGTTAAACTGTACTTTTTTTTTTTTTCTGTCAGCTTTTTATGTTTTGTGCTATTCAGGCTTAGAAAGATCTCTCAAACCCATCACTATGATTATAAAACTGTTCTTAACTTTTTCCATAGTTATTTGTATAACTGTCTCTCTAACTCATAATTCAAACTAATAATGCATACTTCATTAGAAGAAATATGCATTTCACCTGGATTTTCAAATTTATTAATATGTATGGAATTCAGGTAGAAATATATATATATTTTTTTTTTATTTAGTCTGGAATATTAAACTATATTTCTGGTTGTTTCCAGAATAGTTTAATACTCCAGAAGAAATTCAGAAATTCTGTGAGAAATAGACAATTGATATTGGGCACATTGAGAATTTGAATTACTCTTCATTGATATGTGACCCACTGAGACTTTGGGTTAAATTCCATAACAGCATAACCTCGCCTACACTGTCACACTGAAGTTGGTACTAGAGATGAGGAGCTGTCAAAACACACACACACACACACCAAAAATCAGATCAGATCAGATCAGTCGCTCAGTTGTGTCCGACTCTTTGCGACCCCATGAATCGCAGCAAGCCAGGCCTCCCTGTCCAACACCAACTCCTAGAGTTCACTGAGACTCATGTCCATCGAGTCAGTGATGCCATCCAGCCATCTCATCCTCTGTCATCCCCTTCTCCTCCTGCCCCCAATCCCTCCCAGCATCAGAGTCTTTTCCAATGAGTCAACTCTTCTCATGAGGTGGCCAAAGTACTGGAGTTTCAGCTTTAGCGTCATTCCTTCCAAAGAAATCCTAGGGCTGATCTCCTTCAGAATGGACTGGTTGGATCTCCTTGCAGTCCAAGGGACTCTCAAGAGTCTTCTCCAACACCACAGTTCAAAAGAATCAATTCTTCCGTGCTCAGCCTTATTCACAGTCCAACTCTCACATCCATACATGACCACAGGAAAACCATAGCCTTGACTAGATGAACCTTTGGTGGCAAAGTAATGTCTCTGCTTTTGAATATGCTATCTAGGTTGGTCATAACTTTCCTTCCAAGGAGTAAACGTCTTTTAATTTCATGGCTGCAGTCACCATCTGCAGTGATTGTGGAGCCCAGAACAATAAACTCTGACACTGTTTCCAGTCTTTCCCCATCTATTTGCCATGAAGTGATGGGACCAGATGCCATGATCTTCGTTTTCTGAATGTTGAGCTTTAAGCCAACTTTTTCACTCTCCTCTTTCACTTTCATCAAGAGGCTTTTGAGTTCCTCTTCACTTTCTGCCATAAGGCTGGTGTCATTTGCATATCTGAGGTTATTGATATTTCTCCCAGCAATCTTGATTCCAGCCTGTGTATCTTCCAGTCCAGCATTTCTCATGATGTACTCTGCATACAAGTTAAATAAACACGGTGACAATATACAGCCTTGAGGAACTCCTTTTCCTATTTGGAACCAGTCTGTTGTTCCATGTCCAGTACTAACTGTTGCTTCCTGACCTGCATACAAATTTCTCAAGAGGCAGATCAGGTGGTCTGGTATCCCATCTCTTTCAGAATTTTCCACAGTTTATTGTGATCCACACAGTCAAAGGCTTTGGCATAGTCAATAAAGCAGAAATAGATGTGTTTTTTTGGACCTCTCTTGCTTTTTGCATGATCCAGCAGATGTTGGCAAGTTGATCTCTGGTTCCTCTGCCTTTTCTAAAACCAGCTTGAACATCAGGAAGTTCACAGTTCACGTATTGCTGAAGCCTGGCTTGGAGAATTTTGAGCATTTCTTTACTAGCATGTGAGATGAGTGCAATTGTGAGGTAGTTTGAGCATTCTTTGGCATTGCCTTTCTTTGGGATTGGAATGAAAACTGACCTTTCCCAGTCCTGTGGCCACTGCTGAGTTTTCCAAATTTGCTGGCATATTGAGTGCAGCACTTTCACAGCATCATCTTTCAGGATTTGGAATAGGTCAACTGGAATTTCATCACCTCCACTAGCTTTCTTCATAGTGATGCTTTCTAAGGCTCACTTGACTTCACATTCCAGGATGTCTGGCTCTAGGTCAGTGATCACACCATCGTGATTATCTGGGTTGTGAAGATCTTTTTTGTACAGTTCTTCTGTGTATTCTTGCCATGTCTTCTTAATATCTTCTGCTTCTGTTAGGTCCATACCATTTCTGTCCTTTATCAAGCCCATCTTTGCATGAAATTTTCCTTTGGTATCTCTGATTTTCTTGAAGAGATCTCTAGTCTTTCCCATTCTGTTGTTTTCCTCTATTTCTTTGCACTGATCGCTGAAGAAGGCTTTCTTATCTCTTCTTGCTATTCTTTGGAACTCTGCATTCAGATGTTTATATCTTTCCTTTTCTCCTTTGCTTTTCACTTCTCTTCTTTTCACAGCTATTTGTAAATCCTCCCCAGACAGCCATTTTGCTTTTTTGCACAGACCAAAAATAGATGGTACCAACTTAAGGGACAGATAAAAGACAATGAGGAAATAGCTATTGGAGACTGAAAGGATGATTCTCCAGGTTATCTAATGGATAGTATTAAAACATGATTTGTGATAACTTGAAAGGTTACAAACTATAGCCCATAGGTAAAATGGTCAGAAAGAGAACTTTGATAACTTGGTGATGACTACTGGTACTGCAGTTTTATTGCTATGGTTTGGTCTCTAAGTCACGTCCAACTTATTTTGACTCCATGAACTGCAGCACGTCAGGCTTTCCTGTCCTTCACCATCTTCTAGAGATTGCTCAAACTCATGTCCACTCAGATGGTGATGCCATCCAACCATCTCATCCTCTGTGGCCCCCTTCTCCTCCTACCTTCAATCTCAGCATGAGGGTCTTTTCCAGTGAGTCAGCTCTTCACATTAGATGGCTGAAGTATTGGAGCTTCAGCATCAGTCCTTCCAAAGAATATTCGGGATTGATTTCCTTTAGGATTGACTGGTTTGATGTCCTTGATGTCCAAAAGACTCTCAAGTGTATTACCCAGCACCACAATTCGAAAACATCAATTCTTTGGCACTCAGGGTTCTTTATGGTCCAAGTCTCATATCCATACATGACTACTGGAAAAACCATAGCTTTGACTAGATGGACCTTTGTCAGCAAAATGATGTCTCTGTTTTTTAAAATGTTGTCAAGGTTGGTCATAGTTTTCCATCCAAGGAGCAAGCCCGTTTTAGTTTCATGGCTGCAGTCACTATCCACAGTGATTTTGGAGCCCAAGAAAATAAAATCTGTCAATGCTTTCACTTTTTCCCCATCTATTTGCCATGAAATGATGGGGCTGGATGCCATGATCTCAGTTTTTTGAATGTTCAGTTTCAAGCCAGCTTTTTCACTCTTATTATTATTCACTCCTCTTTCACCCTTATTAAGAGGCTCATTAGTTCCTCTTCACTTTCTTCCATTAAAGTGGTATCATCTGGATATCTGGGGTTATTGATACTTCTCTTGGCAATATTGATTCCAGCTTGTGAGTCATCCAGCCTGGCTTTTCACTTGGTGTACTCTGCATTAAGTTAAATAAGAAGGGTGACAATATACAGCCTTGAAATACTCCCTTCCCAATTTTGAACCAATCCATTGTTTCATGTCTGGTTATAACTGTTGCTTCTTGTACTGCATACAGGTTTCTCAGGAGAGAGATAAGGTGGTCTGGTATTCCCATCTCTTTAAGAATTTTTCACACTTTGTTGTGTTTCACACACTCAAAGGTTTTCATGTAGTCAATGAAGCAAAAATAGATGTTCTTTTGGAATTACCTTGCTTTTCCTATCCTCCAGCTAATGTTATCAATATGATCTCAGGTTCCTCTGCCTTTTCTAAATTCAGCCTGAACATCTGGAAGTTCTCAGTTCATGTATTGTTGAAGCCAAGCTTTAAAGAATTTGAGCGTTACCATGTGAAATGAGGGCAACTCTATGGTATTCTGTGTCATTCCCTTTTTGGGGGGATTGGAATGAAAAATGCATTCTCTTGTCCTGTGGTCACTGCTGAGTCTTCCAAATTTGTTGACGTAATGGGTGCAGCACTTTAATAACATCTCATTTAGGATTTTAAATAGCTCAGCTGGAATCCAAACATCTCCACGAGCTTTATTCATAGTGATGGTTCCTAAGGCCCACTTGACTTAACACTCCAGGATGTTGGTAAATTACTAAATGAATGAGATGAACTCAGAAAAGTATGGGTCAATTTGCAAAAAAGAGATAAAAGAGAGAAAATTCAAGCACCAAGGGACTTTAGAGAGTTGAAGAAGTAATTTCTGAATTCCGAATGACAAAAGCTGATAAAAATACAACTTTGATCAAAAGGATCCAATCTAGGACACAGACTTCACACCAAGTGCTATAACCACTGAATGAATTAAAATTCTTCACTGGGCAATACAGCTCAAGAAAAAAGAACTAAGAACGGCTCTTTCACTAAACCCAAAAGACCTATTAATAAATTGGTAAAGAAAGAAAAAAATATAGGTAGAAAATTCTGCACTGAGCACATACACACTCAAGAGTCTAAAATATTTGTCCCTAAAAGAACTGTTGGCATGACTATAGACACATGGAGATAATTAACCTCTGCCGAAAGATTTATGCTGCTAAAAGCCTTGACAACCTGGATTAAAAGATAGAGTAATTATCTGATTACAATTACAGATTACAGATTGGTCACAGACCAATTACAATTACAGCCACAGATTGGTCAACAAACATTCATGGCAGAGGTGAGCTAAGGAATTGCTTAACCCTCAAAGAGGTCATCTGCTCTGATGCCGTCTAGATGCAGGTGATAGAAAATAGAAACAGGAAAAGAGAAGAAATTCTCTGAGACAGGAAGGAGCCAAAGGCCACAAAGAATGGATGAGTGAACCTCTTCCAGGGAAGAATTCGACTCAAATAAATTATTCTCTACACTAGGACATGCCACTCGGGAAACATCTGCCCAGGATTTAAGATCTAATATAGATCAATGAGTGCTATGTCACCCTATATTCTTCTTTATAAATGCTAGCTGTTATCACTTCCACAGTATGTTTTGGTTGTATGGGTTTCAATTAACTTTCCTTTTTAGTCTACCAATTTCTGCAGCAAGATGATTCACACATAAAAGTACCACACATCATCTTCTATTATTGTGATGACTGTGCACTATCTAGGGATACTGAGTTAATTGATTCTAACACTGACTGGGATTTTGTTTTGCCTCTCTTGGCAAGTGGGAGGGTAGATTATTTCATGAGATGAAGACCAATCCAAGACTTGGACTTTTAGAATGGTGAATTCTGGTAGCTGTGAATTGTGTTCAACAAATATTTTCCATTTTCCTCCCTCCAAGTAATCTTGGAAATTAAGTGAGGTCCTCTGCTTTGCTTTTTTAAATGCAACATGAACAGCAATAACGTGTAGCACTGTTGGTTGAAGCCTTTAAGAATCCAGAAAAATAAATGATCCAATCAAAAAATGGGCCAAAGAACTAAATAGACATTTCTCCAAAGAAGACATACAGATGGCTAACAAACACATGAAAAGATGCTCAACATCACTCATTATCAGAGAAATGCAAATCAAAACCACTATGAGGTACCATTTCATGCCAGTCAGAATGGCTGCGATCCATAAGTCTACAAGCAATAAATGCTGGAGAGGGTGTGGAGAAAAGGGAACTCTCTTACACTGTTGTTGGTAATGCAAACTAGTACAGCCACTATGGAGAACAGTGTGGAGATTCCTTAAAAAGCTGGAAATAGAACTGCCTTATGATCCAGCAATCCCACTTCTGGGCATACACACTGAGGAAACCAGAAGAGAAAGAGACACGTGTACCCCAGTGTTCATTGCAGCACTGTTTATAATAGCCAGGACATGGAAGCAACCTAGATGCCCATCAGCAGATGAATGGATAAGAAAGGTGTGGTACATATACACAATGGAGTATTCCTCAGCCATTAAAAAGAATACATTTGAATCAGTTCTAATGCGATGGATGAAACTGGAACCTATTATAGAGTGAAGTAAGCCAGAAAGAAAAACACCAATACAGTATACTAACGCATATATATGGAATTTAGAAAGATGGTAACAATAACCCTGTGTACGAGACAGCAAAAGAGACACTGATGTATAGATCAGTCTTATGGACTCTGTGGGAGAGGGAGAGGGTGGGGAGATTTGGGAGAATAGCATTGAAACATGTATAATATCATGTATGAAACGAGTCGCCAGTCCAGGCTCGATGCACGATACTGGATGCTTGGGGCTAGTGCACTGGGACGACCCAGAGGGAGGGTATGGGGAGGGAGGAGGGAGGAGGGTTCAGGATAGGGAACACAGGTATACCTGTGGCGGATTCATTTCGATATTTGGCAAAACTAATACATTATTGTAAAGTTTAAAAATAAAATTAAATTATAAAAAAAAGAAAAAAGAATCAATATGCATATCCATCTCTCTTGTTTATTGCTTTGGTGATTGAGAAAGTATATATTCAGGTGAAGCTTCTATGTCCTGATTCCCTTTGAGACAATGATAGGCAAATGCTTCCTATCACCTTCCATTGATCCAAATTAGATATGTATTATGAGCAAGAAAAATATATTTTTTATTACTTTAATCCACTGAGATGTGGGTGTTTGGTTTTTGTTGTTGTTTTGTTTTGTTTTGTTTTGCTACAGCATAAATTTATACTCTAAGTGGGACCGCATATGATACACAGCATTTAATATACATTTATTTATTTTCATTGGAGGCTAATTACATTACAATATTGTATTGGTTTTGCCATACATTGACATGAATCTGCCACGGGTGTAGATGTGTTCCCCATCCTGAACACCCTCCCACCTCCCTACCTATACCATCCCTCTGGGTCATCTCAGTGCACCAGCTCAGAGAATCCTGTATCCTGCATCAAACCTGGACTGGCGATTCATTTCACATATATGATAATATACATGTTTCAATGCCATTCTCCCAAACCATCACACCCTCACCGTCTCCCACAGAGTCCAAAAGATTGTTCTATATATGTGTGTCTCTTTTGCTGTCTCGCATATAGGGTCATCGTTACCATTTTTCTAAATTCCATATGTATGCGTTATTATACTGTATTGGTGTTTTTCTTTCTGGCTTACTTCACTCTGTATAATAGGCTCCAGTTTCATCCACCTTATTAGAACTGATTCAAATGTATTCTTTTTAATGGCTGAGGAATACTCCATTATGTATATGTATAACAGCTTTCTTATCCATTCATCTGCTGATGGACATCTAGCTTGCTTCCATGTCCTGGCTATTATAAACACTCTACGATGAACATTGGGGTACATGTGTCTCTTTCCCTTCTGGTTTCCTCAGTGTGTATGCCCAGTAGTGGGATTGCTGGGTCATATGGAAGTTCTATTTCCAGTTTTTTAAGGAATCTCCACCCTGTTCTCCATAGTGGTTGTACTAGTTTGCATTCCCACCAGCATTTATTGCTTGTAGACTTTTGGATCGCAGCCATTCTGACTGGTGTGAAATGGTACCTCATAGTGGTTTTGATTTGCATTTCTCTGATAATGAATGATGTTGAGCATCTTTTCATGTGTTTGTTAGCCATCTGCATGTCTTCCTTGGAGAAATGTCTGTTTAATTCTTTGGCCCATTTTTTGATTGGGTCTTTTATTTTTCTGGAATTGAGCTGCAGGGGTTGCTTGTATATTTTTAAGATTAGTTATTTGTCAGTTGCTTAATTTGCTATTATTTTCTCCCATTGTAAAAGCTGTCTTTTCACGTTGCTTATAGTTTTCTTCATTTTGCAAAAGCTTTTAAGTTTAATTAGGTCCCATTTGTTTATTTTTGCTTTTATTTCCAATATATTGGAAGGTAGGTCATAGAGGATCTTGCTGTGATTTATGTCAGAGAGTGTTTTGCCTATATTCTCCTCTAGGAGTTTTATAGTTTCTGGTCTTACATTTAGATCTTTAATCCATTTTGAGTTTATTTTTGTGCATGGTGTTAGAAAGTGTTCTAGTTTCATTCTTTTACAAGTGGTTGACCAGTTTTCCCAGCACCACTTGTTAAAGAGATTGTCTTTTCTCCATCGTATACTCTTGTTTCCTTTGTCAAAGATAATGTGTTCATAGGTGTGTGGATTTATCTCTGGGCTTTCTATTTTGTTCCATTGATCTATATTTCTGTCTTTGTGCCAGTACCATACTGTCTTGATAACTGTGGCTTTGTAGTAGAGCCTGAAGTCAAGCAGGTTAATTCCTCCAGTTCCACTCTTCTTTCTCAAGATTGCTTTGGCTATTTCAGATTTTTTGTATTTCCATACAAATTGTGAAATTATTTTTTCTAGCTCTGTGAAGAATACCATTGGTAGCTTGATAGGGATTACATTGAATCTATAGATTGCTTTGAGAAGTATACTCATTTTCCCTATATTGATTCTTCTGATCCATGAACACAGTATATTTCTCCATCTATTGGTGTCCTCTTTGATTGCTTTCACCAATGTTTTATAGTTTTCTATATATAGGTCTTTTGTTTCTTTAGGTAGATATATTCCTAAGTATTTTATTCTTTTCGTTGCAATGGTGAATGGAATTGTTTCCTTAATTTCTCTTTTTATTTTCTCATTGTTAGTGTATAGGAATGTGAGGGATTTATGTGTGTTGATTTTATATCCTGCAACTTTACTATATTAATTGATTAGCTCTAGTAATTTTCTGGTGGAGCCTTTAGGGTTTTCTATTTAGAGGATCATGTCATCTGCAAACAGTGAGAGTTTTACTCCTTCTTTTCCAATTTGGCTTCCTTTTATTTCTTTTTCTGCTCTGATTGCTGTGGCCAAAACTTCCAAAACTATGTTGAATACTAGTGGTGAGAGTGGTCACTCTTGTCTTGTTCCTGATTTTAGGGGAAATGCTTTCAATTTTTCACCATTGAGGATAATGGTTGCTGGATACACAGCATTTAAAAAACTATACTTTAATGTCCTTTTACCCTGTGGTTACTTCTAACTATTGGGGTATTCAAAAATTGCACCCAACTATTCACATTTCTATATGTGAATGTCCAAGAACAGTGTCTGGAAAAAATAATATTGATTGTATATAGATTGATTTAAATTGGGAAAGAAATCATAATGAGTCCTTCCACAAAATATATCCCTATCACTCAGACCCTTAGTTCATACATCTTTCTTTCCTCTGACTATATCTTAGAGAATTTTACAAACTTATGAACAATACAGAAACATTTTCTTAACTATCTTAATAAACATGAGGCAATATATATTTATATTGGCCTTGTTTTTTATTTATTACAGCATAAATTTTTGTTATAACCCAAATAATATGCTTTGGTAGCCTGCAACTCAAGTCTATAGAAAGGAGTTAAATTTATATATCTTTTGGTATCAATTATTTATATCATCCCATCCCACAATGATTCTTGCTGCCACTCTCCTCTTCATTTTATACTAATTTCCTTTTTATTTTTACTATTTTCTTTTTCAATTAACTTTTAAATTTACCAATGCTTTTAGTTAAATTGTTTCCAAGTTCATCAATTCAATAACTGATTAGTATTTTATGTTATTCAAGACACTGACACATTATTATCAAGAGGTTTAAACATATGATTGTCTTAAACAATACAAAATATTGCTCACTGAGGATAGAAAATACAATAAAAAACTGGGGCCGGTGTGACTGACATAATATTCTATCATCAGTCTGGAACAAGAGAAACTTGAAAAAATATGGTGTATTTTGCTGTTCCTAAATTTTAAATTATTTTCACATATCTAACGAACCAGGATTTTTCAGCCAACAAAATATATTACATTATCATATGTTTTAAGTGTCAAAATGTATTACCATTCATACTCAATTTGAATCGATTGAGCTTATCAAGATCAGGGTGTTTTAAATTATAAGTAATCAAAACCCAATTCATACTGGCTTTAGGTGAAAAGATATTTTTTTACTCATATCACTGAGAAGAGTCAAGGGTCCAAAATATGCTGACAGGAGTCAGTCTCTATGTCTTGCTATGCATTACTCTGGCTTGGCATCATTTGCAGGTAAGCTTTTTAGATATGGTGACAAAAATAGCTTTCAGCAACTCTAAGCTTACATTCTAACTGCTCAGCAGACACTACAGAAGACAAAATCCCAGCAACTGCCAGGTCTGGTCCTCATGGGTCCAGCCTGGCTTATGTTCATATTCCAGAAAAGTGTTAGTCAATCTGTCGTGTCTCACTCTTTGCGACCCCATAGACTGTAGCCTGCCAGGCTCCTCTGTCCATGGAATTCTCTAAGCAAGAGTACTGGAGTGGGTTGTCATTACCTTCTCCATGGGATCTTCCCAACCCAGGAATCAAACCTGGATCTTCTGCATCGCAGGCAGATTCTTTACCATGTGAGCCACCAGGGAAGCCCTTGTATCCCAAAACCAGCCATCAAAACCAAGGTGGTCTCCAGAACATGCTGATAAACTGAACTTCATTAGGAGCCCCCTCCTGGGGTTTTACAGTACCATATGTAAAACATAACCAGTGAGAATTTGCTATATGACGCAGGGAACTCAAACCAGGACTCAGTAAAAACATAGAGGGGTGGGATGGAGAGGGAGGTAGGAAGGATATTCAAGAGGGAGAGAACGTGGGTAAACCTATGGCTGATTCATGTTGATGTTTGGTAGAAAGCAACACAATACTGTAAAGCAATTACCATTCAATTAAAAATAAATAAATTACAAAAATAACTAGAGTCATGTATGCAAAAACGAGGTGAAAGACTATGGGAAAGTAAAGTTTTCTGCTTTCTGCAGATACTCAGAGAATAGAGTTATAGATTTTAAGTGTTTTCAATCATTCTGTTTTGGTATAAACTGATATATAGATAAATATATGGTGGCGGTTTAGTCATTAAGCTGTGTCTGACACTTGCAATTCCATGGATGGTAGCCCACCAGACTCATCTGTCCATGGCATTCTCCAGGCAAGAATATTGGAGTGGGTTGCCACGCTCTCCTCCAGGGGATTTTCCAGACCCAGGGGTTGAACCCACATCTCTTACATTTCTTGCATTGGCAGGCAGGTTTTTTACCACTAGCACCACCTGAGAAGCCCATATGTGTGTGTGTGAGTGTGTGTGTGTGTGTGTGTGTGAGTGTGTGTGTGTGTGTTTGTGCATGCACACTCAGTTGCTTCTGTCACGTCCAACTCTTTGTGGCCTTGTGCACTGTAGCCCTACAAGCTCCTCTGTCCATGGGGTTCTCCAGGCAAGAATACTAGAGTAGATAGTCATTCACTTCTCCAGGGGAATCTTCCTGACCCAGGGATCAAACCCAGGTCTCTTACGTCTTCCTCATTGGCAGGTGGGTTCTTTACCACTAGTGCCACTATGAACATAAGTATATATATTCCCCCCCTCCACCCCGCACAAACTTTTTTTTCAAAAAAGCTTTCATGTTGTGCAGTAAATATAGGTTGTTTTATGGTGATAATTGTGTATAAACATCTTTTAAAACAACATCCTTCTAAATTATTGGTGAGTATTGATGGCACAAAAAGGAAGCATGATGATTATCATGTTATAGGTTGGTAATGAAATGGAGGGACTTTGATTAGGTTAGGAGAAAATGTAATATTAACTGTTGTCACTGGAATACGATATCTCAGGGCTACTGTATGAGCAGCCTGGCTTTAGATTCAAGGGAACTGAAGGAAATCAGGAGCAATGAACCAAAGAGAAGACCTTGCTTCTTTCATATTAATTAAGAAAACAATGTATATGATATGTAAAATTACTCTTTCTACATGATCCATTGTTAAATTCCTCACTGTATTCCAGAGCAAACACACAGCTTAATATACTGAAACATTAAAATCATCCTATGTCTTAGGAAAGCTTGGTCTGCAAGTTAAAAACTCAAGATCAATTAAAAGGACACAGTCGACTAAAGTCAAGGGTAATGCTGGAGCTAGAAGAATGAATGATTGCTAACTCTTAAGGATTAATAAATAAGAAACTAAACTAAACTTAATTGTTGACATAGTCTTGAAAACTTTATTCTCTGGGATTAAAACAGATAATTTCTAACCAATGTTTAATACTACAACTTACGGTTTTAAGAAAAAAAATTTTTTTTTTCTATTTCAAAGTTACCTAGAGTGAATACAACTATATCTCTTTTGTCCACGGCCATGAAAATCAGATGTGTGGAATTCACACACTATTTCTCACCTGCAACAATATAATAGTCAATGAGGTATCTAGAAGATAAAAATGATATAGTTTAAGTTTACCACACTGCTGCTGCTGCTGCTGCTAAGTCGCTTCAGTCGTGTCCGACTCTGTGTGACCCCATAGATGGCAGCCCACCAGGCTCCCCCATCCCTGGGATTCTCCAGGCAAGAACACTGGAGTGGGTTGCCATTTCCTTCTCCAATGCATGAAAGTGAAAAGTCAAAGTGAAGTCGCTCAATCATGTCCGAGTCTTAGCAACCCCATGGACTGCAGCCTACAAGGCTCCTCCATCCATGGGATTTTCCTGGCAAGAGTACTGGAGTGGGGTGCCACTGCCTTCTCCACACCACACAGTGGACAGTAAATATTGGAGAAACCCTGATCCTATTGTTAGTACTCACTTTGTAACAATATAAATTCATTGCCAATCAAGAAGATTACTAAGTGCATCTTGTACTAGGTGCTTCAGTAGAAAATACAATATAAATAAATAAAAGCAAGCATGCCCTGTTATTTGTGAATTTCCAATCTGTTAGATAAGATAAACTCTACAGGGAAAGGATTCTCAAAGCAACAATCTGCAAAGAAAGAAAAGAGTGGGGCCTTTCTAGAGTCAGATATTGGTAATGAGATACTCCTCAGTGGGAAAAGCTGAGCTTTTTCAGTTTTCCTTTTCCTTGGTTTGCCAAGTAAGTAGGAGAAGGAAGGGAGGTTTTGTTTTTGTAGTTGTTTACCATGAGCCAGTGTTCCTGCTCCTCTTTTTTTCACTACTTTGTTGTGTCCAACCCTTTGCAACTCCGTGGATAGAAGCACGCCAAGCTTTTCTGTCCTTCACTGTCTCCTGAAATTTGCTCAAACTCTTGTCCATTGTCCATTGGTGATGTCATCCAACCATCTCACTCTCTGTCACCCCATTTTCCTCTTGCCTTCAATCTTTCCCAGCATCAGGGTCTTTTCTAGTGAGTGATTTGTGAGGTTTTTTTTTTTTTTTTTTTCTCTACTTAAACTTTCCTAAGCTCAATCTTGTAGCTAATCTAACTTCATTGTCCCTGGATGTAAAACAAATGAAATCAGATCATTTCTTAACTCCATACACAGAAACAAACTCAAAATGGATTAAAGACCTAAATGTGAGAGAAAACACGATAAAACTGCTAGATAAAAACACTCTGACATAAATTGCAACAACATCTCTTTCAATCTGTTTCCCAGAATAATGGAAATAAAAGCAAAAATAAACAAATTGGATCTACTTAAAATCAAAAGCATTTGCACAGCAATGAAAACAATAAACTAAACAAAAATACAACCTACAGATTGGGAGAAAATATTTGCAAATCTCCTTTGGAAACGAGGGATTAGTCTCCAAAATTTACAAAGAGCTCATGATGTTTAACAGCATCAGGATGAACAACTCAATCAACAAATGGGCAGAAGACCTAAAGAGACATTTCTCCAAAGAAGACATACAGATGGCCAAGAGGTACATGAAAAGATGTTCAACATCACTAATTATAAAAGAAATGCAAATCATAACTACAATGAGATATCACCTCACACCAGCCAGAATGGCTATCATCGAAACATTCACAAACAATAAATGCTGGAAAGGATGAGGAGAAGGGAACCCTTCTGCACAGTGGTAATATAAATTGCTACAGCCACTATGGAGAACAGTATGGAGGTTCCTTAAAAATCTAAAAATAGAGCTACCATTGTTGTTTTGTTGTTGTTGTTCAGTCGCCCAGTCATGTCTGATTCTGCGACCCCATGGACAGCAGCACGCCAGGTCTCCCTGTCCCTCACCATCTCCCAGAGTTTGCCCAAGTTCACATTCATTGCATTGGTGATGCCATCCAGCCAACTAATTTTCTGATGCCCTCTTCTCCTTCTGCCTTCAATCTTTCCCAGCATCAGGGACTTTTCCAATGAGTCAGCTCTTCGCATCAGATCGCTAAAATACTGGAGCTTCTGCTTCAGAATCAGTCCTTCTTCGTGAATTATTTAGGGTTGATCTCCCTTAAGATTGACTGGTTTGATCTCCTTGCTGTGCAAAGGACTTTCAAGTGTCTTCTCCAGCACCACAGTTTGAAGGCATCAATTCTTTGGCTCTGCCTTCTTTATAGTCCAGCTCTCACAACCATACATGAACACTGGGAAGACCATAGCCTTGATTATATGGACCTTTGATGGCAGAGTACTGTCTCTGCTTTTCAACACACTGTCTAGGCTTGTCATCGCTTTCTTGCCAAGAAGCAATCACTTCTGATTTTGTGGGTGCAGTCACCATCCACAGTGATTTTGAGGCCCAAAAAGAGGAAATCTGTCACTACTTCCACCTTTTCCTTTCTATTTTTGATGCAGTAATGGGACCAGATGCCATGATCTTAGTTTTTTTAATATTTAGTTTTAAGCTGGCTCTTTCACTTCACCCTCATCAACAGGTTCTTTTGTTTCTCTTTGGCTTCTGCTGTGAAAGTGGTATGCATATATCTGAGGTTGTTGATGTTTCTTCTGCCTATCTTGATTCCAGCTTGTAACTCATCCAGTCTGGCATTTCTCATGATGTGCTCAGTGTATAGGTTAAACAAACAGGGTGACACCAGACAACCCTGTCATACTCCTTTCTCAATCTTGAACCAATCAGTTGTTCCATACAGGGTTCTAATTGTTTCTTAATGACCTGCATACAGGTTTCTTAGAAGACAGCTAAGATGGTTTGGTATTCCCATCCCTCTAAGAGCTCTCCACAGTTTGTCATGCTCCACACAGTCAAAGGCTTTAGCAAAGTTAATGAAACAGATATATGTTTTATTGAAATTCCCTTGCTTCTCTATAATCCAGCAAATGCTGGCAATTTGACCTCTAGTTCCTCTTCCTTTTTGAAACCTAGCTTGGCTATCTGGAATTTCTTGGTTCACATAGTGTTGAAACTTAGCATGCAAGATTTTAAGCATGACCTTACTAGAATGGGAGATGAGTGCAATTGTCTGTAGTTAGCACATCCTTTGGTACTACCCTTCTTGGGAATTAGGATTAGGATTGACCTTTTTCAGTTCTGTGGCCTCTGCTCAGTCTTCCAGATTTGCTGGCATAATGAATGTAATACCTTGATGGCATCATCCTTTAAGGATCTGAATAGTTTTGGAATTTCATCACATCTACTATCTTTATTAACAGCAGTGCTTCTTAAAGCCCACTTGACTTCACACTCCAGAATGTCTGGCTCTGGGTGACCAACCACACCATCATAATAATCCAGTTCATTAAGGTCTTTTTTATACAAATCTTTTTGTATCCTTTCCATCTCTTCTTGATCCCTTCAGAGTCTAATTGGTATCTACCATTTTTATCCTTTATTGTGCCTATCTTGGGGCAAAATACTCACTTAATGTTTCCAATTTTCCTGAACAGATCTCTAGTCTTTCTTCTTTTGTTGTTTTCTTCTATTATTAAGCACTGTTCATTGAAGAAGGCCTTCTTGTCTCTCCTAGCTATCCTTTGGAACTCTGTGTTTAGTTGGATATACCTTTCCCTCTCTCCCTTGCTTTTTTTTTTTTTTTTTTCATTTCTTTTCATTCTTACTCTATTTGTAAAGCCTCCTCAGATGCCATTTCAACTTCTTGCTTTTATTTTTTGGGGGTATGGTTTTCTTCAATGCCTCCTGTACAATATTATGGACTTCTGTCCACAGTTCTTCAGGCACACTGTTAACTGGATCTAGTCTCTTGAATCTATTTGTCACCTCTACTGTAACTCATATGGGATTTGATTTAAGCCATATCTGGCTGGTCTAGTCTTTTTACTGGTTTTCTTTAGTTTAAGCTTGAATTTTGCTATGAGAAGCTTATGATCTGAGCCACAATCAGCTCCAAGTCTTGTTTTCTGGTGACTGTATATAGCTTCTCCATCTTTAGCTACAAAGAATGTAATCAATTTGATTTCAGTATTGACCATTTGATGATGTCCATGTGTAAAGTCGTCTCTTGTGTTGTTAAAAAAAGGTGTTTGCTATGAGTAATGCATTATCCTGGCAGAATTCAGTTAGCCTTTGCCCTGCTTCATTTTGTTGTCCAAGGCCAAACTTGCCTGTTACTCCAGGTATATCTTGACTTCCTACTTTTGCATTCTAATCCCCAGTGATGAAAAGAACATTTTTTTTTTTTTACGTGTTTGTTATAGGAGGTTTTCTAGGTCTACATAGAATTGACCAACTTCAACTTATTTGGCATCAGTAGTAGGGGCATAGACTTGGATTACTGCGATGCTGAACGGCTTGGCTTGGAAATGAACTGAGATCATTCTGCCATTTTTGAGGTTGTATGTAAGTACTGTATTTTAGACTCTTTTGTTGATTTGAGGGCTGTTTCATTTCTTCCATGGGATTCTTGCCCACAGTAGTAGATACAATGGTCATTTGAATTAAATTCACCCATTTCTGTCCATTTTAGTTCGCCGATTCCTAGGATGCTGATGTTTATTCTTACCATCTCCTGCTTGACCACATCCAATTTTCTTTGATTCGTGGACCTAACATTCCAAATTCCTATACAATACTATTCTTTGCAACATCAGATTTTACTTTTGACACCAGACACATCCACAGCTTAGCATCATATCCGCTTTGGCCTAGTCACTTCATTCATTCTGGGACTATTCATAATTCTTGTCCACTCTTCCCCAGTAGTATACTGGGCACCTTCAAACCTGGAGGGCTCATCTTTTGGTGTCATATCTTTTGGCCTTTTATACAGTCCATGAGGTTCTTATGGCACATAACTTGGGGTGGCCTGGCCTTCTCTCCTCCAGTGTATCACATTTTGTCAGAACTCCCTGTTATGACCTGTCCATCTTGGGTGGTCCTGCATGGCATGGCTCATAGCTTCACTGAGTTACACAAGCCCCTTCACCATGACAGGGCAGTGATCCATGAAGGGGAGAACTACCATATGACCCTGAAAATTCTACTCCTAGGCATATTTCCAAAGAAAAGCATGATCTGAAAGGATACATACACCCCAGTCTTGGCTGAAGCATTGTTTATAAGAGCAACCTAAATGTCCATTGACAGGGGAATGGATAAGGAAGATGCGGTACATATATATCATTAAGTATTACTCAACCATTAAAAAGAATGACATAATGTCCTTTGCAGCAACATGGATGGACCTAGAGATTGTCATAGTGAAGTAAGTCAGATATAGAAGAATAAATATTGGTATGACATTTCTTATATGTGGAATCTACAGAAATGATACAAACAAACTTATTTCCAAAATAGAAAGAAACTCAGACTTACAGAACAAAATTATAGTTGCCAGGGGAGGGATGTGGAGAAGGAAGAGTTAGGGAGTTTGGAATGGACATGTATACACTGCTATATTTAAAATGAAACCTCAAAAAAAAAATAAATAAAACGAAACCTCAAAAAGGAACTACTGTATAGCACAGGGAACTCTGCTCAACTTTATGTGGCAGCTGGGATAGGAAGGGAGTTTGGGGAAGAACAGATACATGCATATGAAGAGCTGAGTCCTTTTGTTGTCTACCTGAAACTATCACAACATTATTAATCAGCTATACCCCAATACAAAATAAAAAGTTTAAAAAACAAAACAACTTAATGGAGGGACAACTGCTTCTACCCCTTTATGGTAAATTTCCCACAGGCATCATCCTTGGTATCCATGAAGGGACTAGAGCATTTCAACTTCTGCCCAGAGTTAATTAAGCTGTACCATTTTCTGTCTCCCTAAATGGTGGAAATATATATATATATATATATATATATATATTTTTTTTTTTTTTTTTTTTCCCCCAAGCTAAAGTACAGTGGTTTGTGAATCAAGATGCACAGTTTTTCCTTTTCATTCATCTATTTATTCAGTGAATGCTTATTGATTACCAGCTAAGGGCTGTCAGCAGTGTTCCAGGTTCTGGGAATATAAAACTAGCAAGGGTCTGAATGACCATGCTCACATTATTCATAAGTCTTGTGCCAACAGAATAAAGAAATATGTTCAGTGCTATGATGGAAAAAAATGCCATAATGAGTGCTTAAACTGGGGTGGGGGGGCATACTTTGGCTAGGATATTCAGAGAAAGTCTCTCTGAGGAATTATCTTCTGGGTTGAAACCTGAATAGAAATAAAAGATCCAGCTGTGCATTAGATTATTATTCAAGAAGTTTCATATTTCATCTCCAAGTATTCAAATTTATTTCCCAAGCCCCTGACCCTTTCATCCAGATGAAGTCACTCAACTTATCAGTGAGAACAGTTTTTCTCCTTGCAGTTTTTCCATTATTATTCTTCACACACAGAGTAATATTTGCAACTTATTGTCTATTGGACAGACTTTATACTGCAGAAAGAACAATAAAATTATGACTTGGTGACAGATCTACTTTATTGCCAAGGTATCTTGTAGCTCTCCATTAATTTCATTGTTTCTCTTCTTTCTGTCTGTCATTTTTCAGGAAGCAAACAAAACTGAATGCTTTCAATGTCAAGCAGACACAATGAAAAGATACCAATTTAAAAACAAAAACACAACAGCTTCTCAAAGATCCTTCAGATGCTGGCAGTTCAAATTTCAAAAATGCTTAAAAACTTACCACTCATTATCAAATGAAGGATGGGGGAATGTTAATAATGATTTCCCTTGTTTTTGATATCTAAAATCTCCCTCTGGTCTTTTTTCTTATAGCATACAACCTAATAACAGGACAGATTGTGTCCATAGCCATACATCTCTGAATGGATAAATGAAAAAATTGTGCATGAAGAAAAACAAGTATAGTTTTTGTTTGTGATATCTGTATGGAATGTTTGAAGGACATGGGATAAAATTCCATTGTGATTGTTATTAAATAGCTTTTACAAAACAAAATTTTTGCTCCTACACAGTATGCATTACACCTTATAATGAGCAACCTGATATGCTCTTGAGATGTCCTAAACACAGAAGGAAAATAGAAAAGCTCAAATTAATTTTTAAAAAAGAAATAATTACAAGAAGAGAAACAGAAAGGAGAGAAGTTACAACACACTGGAAAAAGGTAAAAGAAAAGACATGCTTGAAAATCTGAAGCATCTAAAACATCTAGAAGAGCAATAAAATAATCAAAACCAAGAATGAAAAGAAATATGGGATATTTGAAGTCTGTGCAATAAAAATGGGAACTAAGATTCATTGTATGTATATGCACCATGCTGACTGAAACTCTTATTAATAAATATTACATGCCACAGAAGATGCTAAGAACACCCAAGTGCATATTTTTTAATCCTTACAAATCTTTTATATATGAATTACAACTGCATCTCAGAGAATTTAGGTGACTTTCTCAAGTACTCATAGGTGTGCATATGCATGTGTGCTCAGTCGTGTCCAACTTTCTGTGACTCCATTGACTGCAGCCTGCCAGGCTCCTTTGTCCATGGAATTTCCCAGGCAAGGATACTGGTGTGGGTTGCCATTTCCTTCTCCAAGGGATTTTCCCTACCCAGGGATCAAACCTGTGTCCCTGTATCTCCTGCATTGGAAGGGGGATTCTTTACCAGCTGAGCCACCAGGTAATCCCAAGTCATAGTGGCAAGAGGTAAAAGAAAATTATGAGAGCGTGGTCTTTCTCTTTAGAATTCAAACGTTTTCTTGTTATACACTGTTATCTCTCAGTGAAAAATTTCTCATGTTTAAGACATGCCTAGAACAACCCAACCCCTTTTAATCCTATCACTATTTTAGAGTTAGTCAATCACTAAGCTTCTTCTGACAGACTTTGTGGCCTCCAGGAAAGCCGTGACTGTACAGCCAGTAACCCTCCTCGAGCTTGTATCTAACAGATTCACCTAGAGGTCCTATCGCATTCCATTTTCAAACAAAATGTCAGAGCAGGAATTAATACACAAAATAAGTAAAGAATTCATTCAACTCAACATCAAAAAAAAAAAAAAAAAAAAGGCCAACAACCCAATGGAAAAGTGTCAGAGTAGACATTTTTCCAAAGAAGACATACTGCTGGCTAACAGACAATAGAGACATGAAAATTAAAGCACAATGCAATGCTACCAATTTACATCAATGATGGTAATGATGATCCTACATGCAAAGCAGCAAAAGAGACACAGATGTAAAGAACAGACTTTTGGACTCTGTGGGAGAAGGAGAGAGTGGGTTGATTTGAGAGAATAGCATTGAAATATGTACATTACTATATGTAAAACAGATGACCAGTGCAAGTTCGATGCATGAAGCAGGGCACCCAAAGCCAGTGCTCTGGGACAACCCAGAGGGATAAGGTGGGGAGGGAGGTGGGAGGGGGTTTCAGGATTGGGGGACACATGAAAAGCACAGCTGATTCATGTTGATGTATGGCAAAAACCATCACAGTATTGTAAAGTAATTATCCTCCAATAAAATAATTTAATACTAATAAAAAAAAATACAAGGGTTGGCCCGGATGTGGAAAAAGGGAACCCTGATGCAATAACTAGACATGGGTTCTATCCCTGGGTCAGGAAGATTCCCTGGGGAAGGAAATGGCAACCCACTCAGTATTCTTGCCTGGGAAACCCCATGGACAGAGGAGCCTTGCGGACTACAGTTCATGGAGTTGCCAAGAGTTGGACACAACTGAGCAGACACACACAACTGAACTGTTAATGGAGATATAAACTGGTACAGTCACTATGGAAAACAGTATGGAGATTCCTAAAAAAAATAAAAATAGAACTACCATATTAACCAGCAATTCCACTCCTGGGTATTTATCCAAAGAAGATAAAAAATCTTATTCAAAAAGATATATGTACTCAAACAGTGAGGGCAGCATTATTTACAATGGCTAAGATTCAGTTCAGTTCAGTCACTTAGTCGTGTCTGACTCTTTGTGACTCCATGAACTGCAGCAAGCCAGACCTCCCTGTCCATCACCAACTCCCAGAATTTACCCAAACTAATGTCCATTGAGTCGGTGATGCCATCCAACCATCTCATCCTCTGTCATCCCCTTCTCCTCCTGCCTTCAATCTTTCCCAACATCAGGGTCTTTTCAAATGAGTCAGCTTTTCGTATCAGGTGGCCAAAATATTGGAGTTTCAGCTTCAACATCAGTCTTTCCAATGAACACCCAGGACTAAGATTAGGTGCTTCTTAATCTAAGTGTCCATCAACAGATGACTAGATAAATATATATATATATATATATATATATATATATATATATATATATATATGGGATATTATTCAGGCACAAAAGAATAAAATTTTGCTATTTATGGCAACATGGATAGACCTGAAGGGTATAAAGCTTAGTGAAATAAGTTAGAGAAAGACAAAAACTATACGTTTTAATTTTTATGTAGAATCTGAATAATAAAACAAATAAATGAATATAACAAAAACAGAAAAATTCACAGATGCAGAGAACAAGCTCGTGGTTTCCAGAGGGGAGAAGGGTGACGGGAGGGGTAAAACAGTTGAAGAGGATTAAGATGCACAAACTACTAGGTATAAAATATATGTCACAAGGGCATAATGTACAGCACAAGGATTATAGTCAATATTTTGTAACTTTGTATGAAGCATAATCTACAAAAACATCAAATTGCTATGTTGTATACCTGAAACTAAAATAATGTTGTAAGTCATCTGTACTTCAATAAAAATTTTAAAATAGCTATTCAGATCAAGATTGTGTATGTGTAAACATGTGTGTATGGCAGTAGCAAGTAGTGCTTGTAATCAGGCCTGTAAATAAGCATAGAATCATCATTTAATTTTTGTTGACTTAAAAAGAATCATTTTTCTTTAAACTTCTTTGCATTCAATTCTCATTTTGTTAAGTACACAGAAATCTGCTCTCATTTACTTTTTTATAATATATTCCATTTAAGTATTTTCACATGGAAGATGTCATTTAAGGAAGAAAATGTAGCAATATCTAAAAATCTTTTGCATATCATTACTAATAATATGTGATAAATATTAATATCTAATAACTACAGTAGTTAGAAAAATATTAAAATATAGTACTTTCAGGCATGATGGGAGTGAAAATAAAACCTTCACAGCATAATAGTATTTCCTGATAATTATACTGTAAACAATTAGACTAAATTCTTGGAGAGAGCAATAAAATAGGTTAATCATTCAATTTGGGTTACATAATCCTACCACGTAGCATTCAGGCTTATTATGTAATCAAATGAAACAGTGAATTGATTCATCATTCAATTTCCCAGGAAACTTCATCTGTATTTAGTTATTTATTTAGCTTGACAATAAAGGAATTTTTTTTTTTAATTAAAGCTCCTAGAGTAAATACATTATGTTCAAGGCAATAGAGAATTTTAAAAATCTACATATTCTCATCCTACCAGAAATAAATATGAGTTTCTTACTCATTTATGAACTCAATTGCAAGGTGAACTTCTGATTGGAAGACAATAATTGGAAAATTATTGAGGTTTGTGAGAATCCTGGCCACAGACTGATGCCTACACTTAGGTCTGCATTGAATTTGCATGTTAGTCAAAGTGAAGTTTCTGCCTCACAGGGCTACAAACACACTGTTAATTTTACCACAAACTGTAAATGGTGGCCAAATGGTGTGTTAAATAAAGGAAATGTTATTGAAAACAGCAAGAGAACTTTGGGATACAGTTCATTTTAGTTTGCAACAAATGTCTGAATTAAATATATTTATTCTTCAAGAGCGGAGTGGTTAAATCTGGCTATAAATCTGATTGTCTAATTACCTTTTCAAACATCTCCAGTTGCTTGAACAATGACATTCTTGCTGGATAAAAGTAGAGAATGTAAATTTTAATTTGCATCTCTGTGTTGTTTGTTTAAGGAAGATGGAGTTACAAAATGTTTTGTGGGCTGACATAAGCATTTGTGAAATTTCTGAATATATATATATATACATACACATATATATATTATTTTTTATCTGGAAAATACATGATCTTCAAACTCAGGAAGGAGCCAGATACTTCTCTCAATATTCTCACTTTGTCTCAGATCCTGAGGAGGATAATAACAACGTCGTATAGACCTCGGATGTAGAAGACGATTTATCAGTACGTGCTCAGAGATGCACTGAAACATAAAACCTTGCATAATCATAGAAAAGAAACTTGTGGTAACCAAAGGGGAGAGGAAGTGGGGGATGGACAAATTAGGTCTATGGAGTTAACAGATACATACTATGATATGTAAAGTAGATAAGCAACAAGGATTTACTGTATAGCACAGGGAATTATTAGAGAGGTAAATGGCAACCCACTCCAGTATCCTTGCCTGGAGAATCCCATGGACAGGGGAACCTGGTGAGTTCTACATGCTTAATAATATTCATTGCCCCCTTACATACCCAGACTCAGCACTGTGTATAAGATGCAAGCAGTTGTTTATAAAATTGAATTTATTTTGTTCACTGGTGTATTTTTATTAAAAAGATTTGAGATTTTGTAGACCACACAACAGTGTTTCTCAACAGAGTAGGTGTTTTAAAAATATATATGTGCAATGCAATATTATAAAGTAGTTGACCTCCAATTTAAAAAAAATTTAAAAAAAATAAAGAGGGGAGAAACTGGATGTGGAAAATATATATATGTGTGTGTGCAATAAATGAATATAAAGAAAAAATTAAGTGCTTAAAAGGCTTGTGTCATTTTCATGACAGTCTTGTCCTTCTCAAGCGTTGGCTGTCAGTTTCCTCCTTTCAGTGGTTAGTTTTGCCAATTTGGGTGCATTTAGCTGCAAGGAATACAATGCCCAAATAACAATGAGCTAATTAATGAAAACATAGGCTTTATGTAACACTCAAACATATATTTAAATATTTGCAGTCTTTCTTTACTCTCTGCCATTATTAATCTATAAGCAAGTATTGTTGTTTATACACTTGTCACTGCTTAATTAGAATATAACTGAGGAAGCACCATCCATTGTTAAACTGACTGAATCATGCTGAATACAGGAAGAAGAACATTGAGCTTTTTCTATTTTTAATATCTACAATCCATTCCAGAAGCTTGCATCCCCCACTGGATGCTAAAGCTTCACCTACCTATCCCTTGACTAAAAGTGGACTGTGTATGTACTCCATGTATAGACTAGCTAAGGGGGTTGAAATCACTATTCAAGTTAAGACCAACTACTGTTATTCTATGGCTGATAGAAGAGATTATTTTCCCTGAACTATTTTCCTGCCAGAACAAAAAGTAGGGCAGAAAAGATGAATGACTTCTGATAGTCAGTCATTACTGTTCATTTCATTCAAAGTCAATTTGCGGTTACATTTTCATCACTGTATTTTTTTTTTTTCTTCTTTTAAGAGGAGTCACTATTCTGTTAAGCTCATTCAGGTAGTACCCATTTTAATTCCTTTTAAGAATTCACATTTTATAGGAGAGCTACAGACTACAACTGTGTCAGTCACACTATATTCACTCATCATCTGTCCTTAACATAATTTTGTGTGTGTGTGTGTTCAGTTGAGTCTGACTCTTTGCAACCCATGGACTGTAGCCCACCAGGCTCTTCTGTCCATGGGATTTCCCGGCAAAATACAGGAGTGGGTTGCCATTTCCTTCTCCAGGGGATCCTTTTGACCCAGGGACTGAACCAGCATCTCCTGAGTCTCCTGCATTGGCAAACAGATTCTTTACCACTGTTTCACCTGGAAAGCCCAACATAATTTACAGAAACTACTTAAAAAAGAAAAGTTTAATTGTAGATAAGGCATCTACACTGAATGAAATAACAAAAAATAACTGATTAAGGAAAATAGACATCCATTAGCTTGAAAGTTCTAGATATGTTTTCTGTAACACTATCCTTACTCCACCGGAGAAGGCGATGGCACCCCACTCCAGTACTCTTGCCTGGAAAATCCCGTGGATGGAGGAGCCTGGTGGGCTGCAGTCCATGGAGTCGCGAAGAGTCGGACACAACTGAGCTACTTGACTTTCACTTTTCACTTTCATGCACTGGGGAAGGAAATGGCAACCCACTCCAGTGTTCTTGCCTGGAGAATCCCAGGGATGGGGGAGCCTGGTGGGCTGCCGTCTCTGGGGTCGCACAGAGTCAGACACGACTGAAGCGACTTAGCAGCGGCAGCAGCATCCTTACTGCACAAGACAGTTGACAAGAAAAAAGTTATGATCTAAAATTTCTACTTGAGAAGCTTTAGAAAGTTTAGCTAAGTAAAGATCATTTAACTGGTTAGGGTTCATCAGTTATTCCATTTACCCTCCAACTGAATCTAAAGCCCATCCTTCCTGATTCTTCCACTCAACTTGCACAGGGAACATGACTTGCATTGCTAGCCACCAGAGACAGCACACTGGAGGCTCCTTTTTAGCAAACTTTCTAATTGCACCTGCTTCTGAAATAGTTATAACAAAAGTTGGTTTATCCATGGTGCAGTAGGAGATGTCAAAGATTTCCCAACTTCTGCCAAAGACAGAAGTGGAGTAGGATGGAAGGGTGTAGAGAATTAATCATTTTCATCAGCCCAAGAGTGAGATGCCTAATTGTTGGCCACACAAAACAATTGTATTTCCATGGACAGACTTCCGAGCAGCATCTTCCAAACAGTTTCTTGTCACAGCAGTTTCTCAGAGTATTCAAATATGTCTATTTTTCCCTTAGGCTTGCATGCAATCTTCTTGCTAGGTTGTTCTTTACTCACCTTTGTTATCTCTGAGGGGGAAGAGGAAGAATCATTTAAGAGGCTACACTCAAGCTAAGCTGGACAAAATCACTCCATTTGGGTACATGGTGAAGAAATAATTCATCAGGAGGTCATTCTCTTTAATAAAAATTATCATATTATACTTGCATCCTAGTTTTGTAATCCTTATTAAAAATGTTGATATTTTCTATGATTTAGGCAACACAATTGCTGATTCACTTTCATAAATCTCTTCAACTAAAACTATATAGAAGACAATGAGGGACAATAAATGCACATATAAACAAGGTGAGATTAATCATTTCCACACAAGAAAGAACTTTAGAATTTTTATCTGACTTTCCCCATTCTGAGTTCCTCTTTGCTCAGAGGAAGAAAAAATAGGTCAGTGGACAAAACTCATCATTGAAACTGACTCAAGATGATACTCTTTCTTTCCTTCTTTTTTATAGAGGTCACTTTGAAAAGTATGCTGATGACAAAATGTGATGTTTAAGATGTTATCATGTTCTCCCTGCCATAAAGGCTGTTGTACTAATGACTATGTGAAGCTTCAAAATAAAGGACAAATTCTTGAAAAAGACACACACACAAAGACACAAAAATCTCTTGGTGATCTAGATTCTGCTTCATATATGTTCAACGTAGTCACCATGTGTTTTAACCAGACTAAACTAATCTCCTGGGAAAGAAGCAGAATTTATATGGTCCCAAGCTTCTGTATCAGAGAAGGCAATGGCACCCCACTCCAGTACTCTTGCCTGGAAAAATCCCATGGATGGAGGAGCCTGGTAGGCTGCAGTCCATGGGGTGGCTAGGAGTTGGATGCGACTGAGCGACTTCACTTTCACTTTTCACTTTCATGCATTGGAGAAGGAGATGGCAACCCACTCCAGTGTTCTTGCCTGGAGAATCCCAGGGACAGGGGAGCCTGGTGGGCTGCCGTCTATGGGGTCGCACAGAGTTGAACATGACTGAAGCGACTTGGCGGCAGGCAAGCTTCTGTATATGCCCTTTTTAATGAGTCCCATTCCATAATTAACTCCATTTCACATGGTAACTCTGCTCAAAGATAATCCCAGCCAGAAAACCTTCCTCAATGCCCTTCAGTGGTGAGTGGACATACAACATGTGTATAGCACCCACTCTATGGGTGCTATATAAAATATGGACTTCTATTCTGTTATCATACTTTTTTCTTTATAATTTGTGTCTATCTTCTCACCAGATTTTTTGATTATTTTGAAAATAAAAAAGTATTTATTGTTTTTTGTGTATACTCATAGTTTTTAAGAGTCTAGAAGAATGCAGGGCCCAAATTTTGTCAGACAGACACTTGCATTCCCTTATGTGAGAGAAGCAATTTGGGGAAGAAATACTTATTCCCATCAATGTCCATTTTTCTGTTCTTCTTGCAAAGAAGCCCCTGTATGATATGATTTGGTGGAGCCATTAGACTAAGTTCAAGCAATAGAACTTCCAGGCTGACCTATATAACCTCTAGCATGATTCTTCTGCTCTCTCTCTATACTCATCAGCCAGATGGAGGCAATGATCCAGAATCAGAAGATGACATCAACACAATGGAAGGGTCCTGGTTCCCAGAGTGAGTCAGAGGAGAATCTGGATCCCTAAGTGAATTCATAGAAGGAGGCTGGTCGTTTCTTAACGACCCAGTGGAATAGATCACCACTGATCTGGGTTATGATATGATGAAAACAAATGTTCATTGTGTTAAGGTATTAAAACTTGAGGGTTGTTTCAGAAATTCAACCAGCCTAATAAATTAAAAGATACTAGGGACACTGCAAAGGAGAGGCAAATAATTTTATACTAGACAGAAAATAATATTTTTTTGCACTTCAACTTTATCTACTTTCCGTGGTCATTTATTCTCACTCTAAATTTTTATCTCAGGTTCATTTGTTAAACCAATGTCCTGCATGTGAAAAGTCTGGCATATTGAATGAAAGGAAATCTGTTGAGCAGCTCAGATACATTATTCTGTTTTAACATTCTTTAACCTCACATATACTTTCAAGTGGGCCAGGGAGGCAGTAATGGGGGCTTGTAGATCATTATTTAACAGCAGTGTTAGGTTTTTTCTACGCTGGGGTAGAGGACTCACTAGATCAAAAGAAAGCAATTGGGGTTCCCCTGGTGGCCCAATGGTTAGGAATCTGCCTGCCAATGCAGGGGACATGGTTTTAATCCCTTGCCTGAGAGGATCCCACATGCCATGGAGCAACTAAGCCCATCACCACAACTACTGAGCCTGCACTCATACTCTAAAGCCAAGGGTCACAACTACTGAAGTCCATGTGCCTAGAGCCTATGCTCCACAACCGGAAAGGCCGACGCAGTGAGAAACCCACATAGCGCAACTAGAGAAAGCGTGCACGTACAGAGACCCAGTGCAGCCAAAAATAAACAAATAAATAAATTTTTTTAAGAAAAGGAAGATGAACAAATCTGATATTCTTGTTTCATGTCAGTGGTTCAATCGTGTCCGACTCTTTGAGACCCCAGGGACTGCTAGGCTCCTCTATGGGCTCTCCCAGGCTAGAATACTGGAGTGGGTTGCCATTTCTCCAGGGATCTTCCCAACGCAGGGATGGAACCCGCATATCCTGTGTCTGCTGCATTGGCAGACAGCTTCTTTACTGTCTGAGCCTGTAAAATATCCATTTGCAGTGCTGCATCAGAATCACACTGTCCTTCAATTGGCAATTATTCCCCTAGGTTTCTATTTACATGTTCCTCAAGTGGTTTTCTTCCATTATGCAGGAGGCACAAAGACAAGCCTACTTGTTAAACACTCAGCAACCTAATCATGTGAGTTCCTTTCAGACATCTCTGCTGCCTTCCTTACAGAGACACATGTACTTAGTTAAAGAAAAAAAAAAAATTCTGAGTCTTAATAGATTCACACTCTCTATATAATCTTATCCTCATCCTGGCAGAGTAGGATATATCCCTCTATAAAAGGAGCTGTCTCCTCAAACCTCATCGTTACTCACCTCATCTTTCTCACAATAGGTGAGAATGATTTGAAGAGATGCTACTATTAGGATTGTGTGGCTGAAAGAGAGAAAAAAAAAAAAAAAAAACAGCATCAAGGTAATACACACGGAGAATGAATCTATTAGCCAGGGATGTTTCAACACCATATGTGAGTGGGAAGGAATTTGGGTGGGTCACCCAATGAACCCAGTGCCCTACAAATACTGTTAATGGAGACTTGCTTACTCAGTCTACACAGTGGTGCCTTATTTCAGACGAGAATACAAGCTCTCCTAGAAATAGATTTTAAGAAGCTACTTGGCTAAGCAGTCTGTATCCAAAGTAGGTAGTAAAATCTGTTTTAAAAGTCCAGATTGCTAAACTAGAATGAGTTGCCTAAGGGAAACAGCAAAATGGTATTTAGATAGATGATATATGACTGATAGATAGATACATAGGAGAGAGAGAAGAAACAGAAGGAAGGAAAGGAGGAAGGGAGTGAGGGAGGAGGGGGAAGAAAAAGAAAGATGATGGGAGGAGAACTTCTGAGTTTAAATGAAGTACGTTAAGTTAGACAATTACAAGTTGCTTAATCCAAACTCTTAAGAGTTAATTTTGAATTTATTTTCCTCACAGATCAGTTCTAATCTATCCAAAGCCCTGAGAGCATTGTCTTTAGAATATCAGGTCAGTTCCATTCAGTTCAGTTGCTCATTCTTGTCCGACTCTTTGTGACAGCAGGGACTACAGCACGCCAGGCTTCTCTGTCCATCAGCAACACCCAGAAGTTACTCAGACTCATGTCCATTGAGTCAGTGATGCCATCCAACCATCTCATCCTCTGTCATCCCCTTCTCCTCCCACCTTAAATCTTTCACTGCTTCAGGGTCTTTTCAAATGAGTCAGCTCTTCACATCAGGTGGCCAAAGTATTGGAGTTTCAGATTCAGCATCAGTCCTTCCAATGAACACACAGGACTGATCTCCTTGAGGATGGACTGGTTGAATCTCCTTGCAGTCCATGGGACTCTCAAAAGTCTTCTCCAACATCACAGTTCAAAAGAATCAATTCTTCGGTGCTCAGCTTTCTTTATAGTTCAACACGCACATCTACACATGACTACTGGAAAAACCATAGCCTTGACTAAATGGAACTTTGTTGCCAAAGTAACGTCTCTGCTTTTTAATATGCTGTCTAGGTTAGTCATGACTTTTCTTCCAAGGAGCAAGCGTCTTTTAATTTCATGGCTGCAGTCACCATCTGCAGTGATTTTGGAGCTCAAGAAAATAAAGTCTGACACTGTTTCCACTGTTTCCCCATCTATTTGCCATGAAGTGATGGGACCGGATGTCATGACCTTAGTTTTCTTAATGTTGAGCTTTAAGCCAACTTTTTCACTGTCTTCTTTCACTTTCTTCAAGAGGCTCTTTAGTTCTTCTTCATTTTCTGCCATAAGGGTGGTATCATCTGCATATCTCAGGTTACTGATATTTCTCCCTGAAATCTTGACTCCAGCTTGTGCTTCTTCCAACCCAGTGTTTCTCATGATGTACTCTGCATATAAGTTAAATAAGCAGGGTGACAATATACAGCCTTGACATACTCCTTTCCCAATTTGGAACCAGTCTGTTGTTCCATGTCCTGTTCTAACTGTTGCTTCCTGACCTGCATACAGATTTCTCAAGAGGCAGGTCAGGTGGTCTGGTATTCCCATCTCCTTCAGAATTTTCCACAGTTTATTATGACCCACACAGTCAAAGGCTTTGGCATAGTCAGTAAAACAGAAGTAGATGTTTTTCTGGAACTCTCTTGCTTTTTCAATGATCTAGAGGATGTTAGCAATTTGATCTCTGGCTCCTCTGTCTTTTCTAAATCCAGCTTGAACATCTGGAAGTTCAGGGTTCACATATTTTTGCAGCCTGGCTTGGAGAATTTTAAGCATTACTTTGCTAGCATGTGAGATGAGTGCAATTGTGAGGTAGTTTGAGCATTCTTTGCCATTGCTTTGCTTTGGGATTGGAATGAAAACTGACCTTTTCCAGTCCTGTGGCCACTGCTGAGTTTTCCAAATTTGCTGGCATATTGAGTATAGCACTTTCACAGCATCGACTTTTAGGTTTTGAGACAGCTCAACTGGAATTCCATCACCTCCACTAGCTTTGTTCATAGTGATGCTTCCTAAAGCCCACTTGACTTCACATTCCAGGATGTCTGGCTCTAGGTGAGTGATCACACCATCATGATTATCTGGGTCATGAAGATCTTTTTTTTTGTAGAGTTCTTCTGCGTATTCTTGCCACTTCTTCCTAATGTCTTCTGCTTCTGTTAGGTTCATACCATTTCTGTCCTTTATCAAGCCCATCTTTTCATGAAATGTTCCCTTTGTATCTCTAATTTTCTTGAAGAGATCTCTAGTCTTTCCCATTCTATTGTTTTCCTCTATTTCTTTGCACTGATAACTGAGGAAGGCTTTCTTATCTCTCCTTGCTATTCTTTGGAACTTCTCTTCTTTTCACAGCTATTTGTAAGGCCTCCTCAGATAGCTATTTTAGTTTTTTGCATTACTTTTCCTTAGGAATGGTCTTGATCCCTGTCTCCTGTACAATGTCACGGACCTCTGTCCATAGTTCATCAGGCACTTTGTCTATCAGATCTGTCCCCTTGAATCTGTTTATCACTTCCACTGTATAATCCTAAGGGATTTGATTTAGGTCCTACCTGAATGGTCTAGTGGTTTTCCCTTCTTTAATTTAAGCCTGGATTTGGCATAAGGAGTTCATGATCTGAGCCACAGTCAGCTCCTGGTCTTGTTTTTGCTGACTATATAGAGCTTCTCCATCTTTGGCTGCAAAGAATATAATCAAGCTGATTTCAGTGTTGACCATCTGGTGATGTCCATGCCTTTAGAATATAGCAACTTCTAAATAAAGCCCCGACCATCTATATCATTTTGCCCTCATCTAATGCACCCTTTAGCTTCTTTCTATTGTCATAATAATTCCTAACGTGTTTTATCCACCTCTACACTAGCCCTGTGCATTCTGTTTCTACTTAGTAACCAGAGTGCTCTTTTTAAAATGTATGTTAATCACATAATTCCTCTGTATGAAACTCTCCAATGAACCCCCTTTATCGGTTTCTTATTGCTACTTTAACAAATTACCACAAAAATAATGACTCAAAGCAATACGGATTTATCTTATAGTTCTGGATGTCAGGAGACTGACATGAGTTTTACAGAGGCTAAAATCAACTTTTCCACTGCATTCCTCTTGGAGGCTCCAGAGAGAATCAGTGTCCTTGCCTTTTCCAATTTGTAGAGGTTGCCTGCATTCCTTAGTTCACGTTCCCTTCTCTCATGTTCACATCATGTAACATCTGCTTCCTTAGTCAAATCTTATTTTACTGACTTTGAGTCTCTTGCCCCCTTATTATAGCTCTTGTATTTATATTAGGATAATTACATCTGGATAACCTGGGATAATCTCATCTCCAAATACTTAACTTAATCACATGTGCACATTTCCTTTTGTCTTATAAGGTGATGTATTCACAGGTTCCAGGGATTGGGTGTGGTACTCTTTGGGGACCATTATTCTGTTTATGGTATCTCCCTATCTCAGGCAGATTAAAAAAATGAAATCCTTTACCTCAGTGGATTGAGCACACAATAGTTCTGACCTATGTATGAGTTGGAGAAGGAAATGGCAACCCACTCCAGTACTCTTGCCTGAAGAATCCCATGGAGGGGGGAGCCTGGTAGGCTACAGTCCATGGGGTCGCAAAGAGTCTGACACGACTGAGCGACTTAACTCACTCACTCACTTAGGTGAAATATAGCTTAGGTGACATTGTAAAATAAAAAAGGTTAAACTACGGAATGCATGGTGCTAGGTAAAATATGAAATTAGCATTATCTCATGTCAGTCAAACACAACGATTTCAAATGTTATAAAATTATCTTGAGAATTTCCTGGCGGTCAGTGGTTATGACTCTGCACTTCCAGTGCAGAGGGCACAGGTTCAATCCCTGGTCAGGTAACTAAGAGCCAACACAGTATGACACGTGGCCAAAAATTTGAAAACAAACAAACAAACAAAAGGTTCTCTTTATAATCTCAGGAGAAGAAATTATTTATTTTAAAGACACAATGAGTAATAACTGCAATAAGAAATAAGGATAAATACAACCATTTTAAATTTAAAAAGTTGTGTTGTATTTCTTTCAAAGCACACAAAGGAAAATTAGGATAAACAACAGGATAGAAAAATATATCTGCAACACACACATCTGATCATTTCTGAATGTTGAGCTTTAAGCCAACTTTATTTTTTTGTGTGTCGGGGGGGCTCCAAAATCACTGCAGATGATGACTGAAGTCATGAAATAAAACGACGCTTACTCCTTGGAAGGAAAACTATGAGCAACCTAGATAGCATATTAAAAAGCAGAGACATTACTTTGCCAACAAAGGTTCATCTAGCCAAGGCTATGGTTTTTCCAGTAGTCATGTATGGATGTGAGAGTTGGACTATAAAGAAAGCTGAGTGACAAAGAATTGATGCTTTTGAACTGTGGTGTTAGAGAATACTCTTGAGTCCCTTGGACTGCAAGGAGATCAGTCCTGAATATTCATTGGAATGACTGATGTTGAAGCTGAAACTCCAATACTTTGGCCACCTCATGTGAAGAGCTGACTCATTTGAAATGACCCTGATGCTGGGAAAGATTTAAGGTGGGAGGAGAAGGGGATGACAGAGGATGAGATGGTTGGATGGCATCACCAGCTCAATGGACATGAGTCTGAGCAAGCAACAGTAGTTGGTGACAGACAGGGAGGCCTGGCATGCTGCAGTCCATGGGGTTGCAAAGAGTCGGACACGACTGAAGGACTGAACTGAACTAACTGATAACTACTTCCCTGGTGGCTCAGACGGTAAAGAATCTGCCTACAATGCAGGAGACCCAAGTTCAATTCCTGGGTCAGAAAGATCCATTGGAGAAGGAAATGACAACCTACTCCAGTATCCTTACCTGAGAGAATTTAAGACGTAGGGATTCTGTGTTGGTCATCTTTCTTTGGGCTTCCCTGGTGGCTCAGGCATTAAAGAATTTGCCTGTGATGCAGGAGACCAGGGTTCAGTCCCTGGTTGAGGAAGATTCCCTGGAGAGGGAAATGGCAACCAACTCCAGCATTCTTCTCTGTGAAATCTCATGGACAGAGGAGCCTGGCAGGCTACAGTTCATGGTGTGGCAAGGAGTTGGACACGATTTAGTGACTAAACCACCACCAACTGATAATTACTATCTAGAATAAATAGAAATTCCCCTATAAAACAGTAGGAAAATGGGCAAAAGACATGAACAGGCATCTCAGAGAGAAAAATACCTGTGTGGAGACTCACCATAGATTCATAGATTTCAAGTGAAGTATTTAGTATGAACTGTTCCATATGGAGAAGGCACAATCTGTTGAAATAATTCCACAGATAAGGACTCTCCTGGCAAATACTGTTCCTGTGTTTTCTAGGACATCTGTCATTATTATCTGTACTAACAACATATTTTTTTTCTTGCCAGGAGTAGGTCCAAAGTTCACAAAACTGTTCTTTGTTTGTTTTAATTGGACTATTATTTCTTTACAATGTTGTGTTAGTTTCTGCCATACAACAACTTGAATCAGCTGTATGTATAGATATAGTCCCTCCGTCTTGAGCCTCTCCCAACACCCTAGTTCCACCCCTGTAGGCCATCATAGAGCACTGAGTTGAGCTCCCTGTGCTATACAGTAGCCTCCCACTAGCTATCTATTTTATACATGATAGTTTATTATATATATATATATATATGTATATATAAAACATATAATATATGTCAATGCATATGTCTCTCTCAATTCATCCCACCCTCTCCTGCAACTGTGTCCACAGGTTTATTCTCTACATTTGTGTCTCTGTTCCTGCCCTGTAAATAGGTTCATCAGTACCAACAGAATTGTGTTTTAACCGTTTTCTTCCCAACCCATCCTCTGACCTTGGTCAATCCCTGTGCTGTGCTGTGCTTAATCGCTCAGTCATATCCAGATCTTTGCAACCTCATGGACTGTAGCCCACCCAGCTTGGCTCCTCTGTCCATGGGGATTCTCCAGGCAAGAATACTGGAGTGGGTTGCCATTTCCTTCTCCAGGGGAATCTTCCCAACCCAGGGATCGAACTCATGTCTCTCTCATTGCAGGCGATTATTTACCATCTGAGCCACCAGGGAAGCCCAAGAATATTGGAATGGGTAGCCTATCCTTTCTCCAGAGGAACTTCCCAACCCAGGAATTGAACCAGGGTCTCCTGCATTGTAGGCAGATTCTTGCAGCTGAGCTATCAGGGAAGCCCTGGTCAATTCCTACTTGCCACATATTTGTCTCATGTCTTCTCATTGTTCAACACTATATTATGCAAAAGACAAAAGTTCCCTAACACCCTAAACTGATCAGAATTTGAATCACTCAAATGGGATTAGGGATTCATTTTAATAAAATTTTAAGTAGAAACACAAGGTTTTCACAAGGTTTTTTTGTTTTTGTTTTTTAATTATTATCCTCTTACTAGACCAGTTAGGTATTTTCTTCTCTGTTATCCACATATACATGAATTTTTTTATACTTGAATTTTTTTATATGTGTTGATGGAGGAATCCTTCTGTGTCATTTTTCTAAAGCCAAACTCACTTCTTATTTTGCCCATCTGATTTCCATAGGTATTATTTTAATTTTGAGAAAGGATATCAGACTCTCACAATCTTTACTAACCTGAAGGTGGAAATGAACCAATTTGCTTCTATACTGTATAACTGTAGTGGAGAGGTTAAAGCAATGTTTGTAGTACCTTCCCAACAAGAAAGGCTTTCCCCTATGGATCACACGTTCTGTGTTACTGAGTCATGATGAGAAAATTTTTGCATATGAAATTTGGTGTTCAGTAGTAAAAGTTACAGATACAGCTTCCAGATCTTACATAGCACCACTTTTTTGCACCCTAGAGCAATGATAAGGTATTGCTTTCTTTCATTCTCCTGTGAAAGTGCAAGTTGTATCACAGGGAAAGCAATTCCCCTTTTTATCTGTATCACCAGGTCTTTAGAGAACAGGGACAAAGCCACACATCTCAGTGATCCTGCCACAACCAGGCTTTGTATTATGCTCCCTCTGGGCACCCAATACCCTTGCTCTTTAGCTTTGTACTGATATACAAAGATATTTGATCCCACAGTGATTAGAATATCTAATAGTCCTCCCTCAAAGCAATTACAAGCTTTCTTTCAGGTCATTGATGATTATGATATTATTATATTCATTATTTGATGAGTCCTTTCACCTGTAAATTGGATTTTAATGATAGCTGAATTCATCTATGTGCCTATCATATTTTTTTCCTCCAAAGTATCCAGAAAAAGTTTCTATGTATAGTTTAGAAGTCAGTGGGGCCTCAGTTTCCTTTGTCCAGAACAAACAAGTCTGAAGATTTCTCCCTGCATTAACTGTTATTCAATGCTAGATCTGAGAGGTATAATTCAGAGTATTATGATACTAGAGAACAGACTTGCGTTTGCCAAGAGGGAGGGGCTGGGGAAGGGATGGATTGAGGGTTTGGGATTAGCAGATGCTAACTATTACATATAGAATGGATAAGCAACAGGATCTTATTTTATAGCACAGGGAACTCTACTCAATATCCTGTGATAAACCAGAATGGAAAATAACATGAAAAATGAAAGTGTTAGTCGCTTAGTCATGTCTGACTCTATGATCCCATGGACTGTAGCCTGCCAGGCTCCTCTGTCCATGGAATTCTCCAAGCAAGAATACTGGAGTGGGTTGCCATTCCCTTCTCCAGGGAATCTTCTTGACCCAGGAATGGAACCAGGGTCTCCTGCATTATAGGCAGATTCTTTACCATCTGAACTACCAGGGAAGCCCTCAATGGTATATATACACATAAACTATACTTCAATAAAATAATTTTTTTTATAAAGAGTGTGATTACCTTACTCTGTGGTGTTTTTCCTGGACCTAGTATAGCTCTATTCCTCATTGGGATCATGACCCACTTGTGAGTATTCCTTCTATTTACTATGATCCCTTCTGTTTTCAATCTATTTTTGGTTTGGACCCAAACCACCCTCCAGGCTGACAATAACAGCAAGTGTGCTAAAACATCTCAGTTCCAGCCCTAGGCTGATGTTCTAGAATTTTACAAAGCTGAGTGGGTTGCCTGTGACACAGCCTTCAGTAAATCCTATATTAATTATTTTTGCTCAGAGTCCCATTTCAATTAAAGCTTGTTTTTGGAGATTATGAAGGGGAGTCAATAGGATTCTTCGGTTAGAAATATGATTATTGCCAAAACTCAAATAGCCCTCTCTGTCTCTGAGTTTCTTGTCTGTGATCAGGTTTTGCAAGAGATTTTTAAATTATTTTTTACGGTGATGAGTAGTGTATTTTGGTTGTTCCAGATCCTGTAAATCTCAGGAATTTTGTAAACTGGCTAGCTCTAAAATTTTAGCCAGATATATCACCTATTCTCCATCATTCATACAGGTAACTATAGTCCTTGAGATCCTTGGAAAAGATGATAATCATGATTTCATTAATGTAAACCATGAACTTGCACTCAATAAGTAGCAGGTCCAAATGCTTCAGATGCATCCAACTCTGTGACTTTGGACTGTAGCCTGCCAGGATCCTCTATCCATGGGATTCTCCAGACAAGAATACTGGAGTGTTGTTGCCAAGCCCTCCTCCAGGGGATCTTCATGACCCAGGGATCAAATCCGTGTCTCTTTTCCTGCATTGGCAGGAGGCTTCTTTACCACTAGTGTTACCTGGGAAGCCCCCCAACTCATTCAACAAGGCAATTTTCTTGACAAAGTAGCACCCTGGTAAATTGATATATATACTACTATATATTTCTCCCTTATAAATGCAAACTCTGCTGCTGCTGCTGCTGCTGCTGCTGCTGCTAAGTCGCTTCAGTTGTGTCCGACTCTGTGCGACACCATAGATGGCAGCCCATCAGGCTTCCCCGTTCCCAGGATTCTCCAGGCAAGAACATTGGAGTGGGTTGCCATTTCCTTCTCCAATGCATGAAAGTGAAAAGTGAAAGTGAAGTCACTGCCTGGTCAAAATTCAAATTGAACAGAAGGCATCCATTAGCCTACCACCTGGGAGCTCAGTGAATAATCCACCTGCAATGCAGGGGACCAGGGTTTGATCCCTGGGTTGGGAAGATCCCCTGAAGAAGGAAATGGCTACCCGCTTCAGTATTCTTGCCTGGATAATTCCATGGACATAGGAGCCTGGCTGGCCAGTCTACGGGCCAAAGAGTAGACAAGACTGAGCGACTTTCACTTTTTTTTTTTTTTTTTTTTTAACTTCTTGGTCTGTTGTACTTTGTGTATTCTCCAGCATATCAGAGGCAGCCAAGATATTTAGAGGAACCACATAGCCTAATCCTTGATCATCCCTTACTGAATCCATAAAACATCTGCCTTATGCATTAGCTAGATAGGACTATTAAATAAGGGGGTCAATGAGATTCAAAACTCCTGACTCAACCATTTTCCTGACCAGAGTAATGACCTAATCATCCTAAGGGCTCCACCTACTAAATACCATCAGATAGGGCATTAGGATTTCAACATTCAGATCATAGCAGGAAACATTTATTTCACAAAACTTTTTTTTCATCCTCAGTTATATTGTTTAAGGAACATTGTCCAAGGAACCATGTCTCATGAATTCAGATCCCCAGTTTATTCCCCCAATGGCTCAGTGGTAAAGAATTTGACTGAAATGCAGGAGATGAAGGAGATATGAGTTTGATCCCCAAGTCAAGAAGATCCCCTGGAGAAGCAAACGACAACCCACTCCAGTATTCTTGCCTAGAGAATCCCATGGACAGAGGAACCTCGCAGACTAAAGTCCATGGGGTCGCAAAGTGTCAGACACAACTGAGCAACTAAGCATGCATTTATTTCCTGTAAGCTAAGCTAGACAGAGCAGGTGCATCCTGTGAAAGTGTCCCAAGAACAGGGTATTTCAGGTATCACTTACCATTAAGTATGTCTGCCAGCAGTTCTGTCCCTAGTCTATTTACAAGAATATTTGTTGGGTCTCCTACTATATAATCATTTCCTTACAAAGGAGTCCTCAACGTCATTCATCTTGTGAGAGTCAGTGCCTCAAAATGTTATTTCTCTTTTATACCAACAGCACACCAATAAAATAACAAATGATGCCTAAAATATCAACCTAGGTATGATTAATTAGAGCTAGTTTCAAACCATTTACTTACCACCACTTACCTCTGCCCATTACTCTCTGCATCTAGTCTCCATAGAGACATTTTGACTATTGGACTCCAGGTTACTATCTTCTGTGGAGATCAAGCTGAGATGGTTTCAGAGCTCATGAATGATGAGACTTGTAGGTAGCCAATGAAAACAGGTGCGAGTGAAGGAGACTCAGCTTCACCTGCCCTTAAGGATGTTTGCCTAACATGTCACCAAAGATGTCCAGGAGCTCCAAGAACAGTTTCCCTACATTGACAAATTTCATGTGTCTTCATGGAATGGAGGTGCTTGGTTTGTAGGCATAAACATAACAGAAGGTTGGGCTAGAGACAGAACTCCAGATAAAATAAGCAGCACTCTATACAAAGCCCAGGTAAACCATCTGATGAATTCTCCTTTTAGACTTAGTGGTTTGGACTGTGTAGACTGGATATTTAACTATATCTTGATTATTTAATCATATCTTACTGCTATGTAAAATAGATTGTAGTTAAAGACAGTCATAAAATGATCTTGGAGAAGTAAATGGCAACGCACTCTAGCATTCTTGCTGCAAAGTCGCATGGACAGGGAAGCCTGGCAGGCCACAAGGGTTGGACACAGTTTTGTGACTAAACCACCACTACCACCACCACAGACTGATTTAGGGGCCTACTCTAGCATGAGATAAGAGTATTTATCACACGTGTAAAATTCAGACAAATGTTTGCACATCAGCATTGTTATTATTCTCTTTTATCACATTATAAACAGGTCTGAAATTCCTTTTTGGTGCCTTGATAAGACACAAACCTAATATTTACTAGGAAAAAGGAATGTTTTAATTGGGAAATGAAGGTTTTATACTTTATGGTGACATCATAAGTAAATAAATATTAATGAAACCTATCTCTGGGATCATATCCTAGCTTGGACCTTTTAAGTTTCACTTATCTTCTGCTTTTTGTACACATTCTCTAGAGGATTAAATGACATTTGGGCAAGTAAATGTCTAATTTACTTGGAATTACTAGTGGTTGGTGGAGAACTTTTACCTTTTTATGAAGGTATATTTATTTTGGATTTAAAATGCATTCTTGGTAATGTAAGCTTTGTGAGGACTAAGTCTGCCCCGTTCACTCTGTTATCCTCAGAACAGTGGTTGGCACATAGTGTCTAAAAATTTCTCTGTATGAATGAATAACATGATAAAATTAGGAGAACATTGCTCACAAGACATTAGGGAATATTCATAGGATATATGATTAATTTTTTAAAATTATGCCAAGATATATTGGATAGTCAGAGTGAGAGCAATTGTGTAGTGCTGATTCAGTGATATTATTTATCACTCTCTGTATGAATTACATTAGCAAGCAGGAGAGTGTGATGTCCCAAGGTGACAGATTGATTTTTTTTTTTTTAATGTTTGATCTATTAGTGTCAGAGTTGGTCTGCTTTCATATAAACACAGTTGGCCTTATACACTCACCAAACATTCCAGTCACATGTAAAGACCTACAACCAGATAGAGACAAATGGCTGCCTTTCTCTTGAAATTTGGTGAAAAAGAGCTTGTTGTTCCTGGTTAGAAGTGTTATTTGAAGCATTCACAGAGATGTGACATAGATTTCAGAGACCATCCAATCCAATGCCTTTGTTTTTCAGATAAAACAGATGCCACAAGATAGCTGATTGATTGTGAAAATGACAAAAATCTCTGTATAAAAGAATTGGGAGAAAAACAAACTGACCTAAAAATAAATGTCACTGTCTTAGATCTACAGAATTTTTTGTCCTGAAAATGTTATATTAATTTTAATACTGAACAATCTTTTAAAAATACAGCTTTAAATGAAATTCTGTCTTAGAAATTATTTGTAAACATCAGTGCAATTGCAGGTGATGTATCCTTTGGATTAATAATGGTAAGTAAAATAAGCACACTTTCCTGATAGTGACCCATTGAAATGCACCCCAAAACATTTCTGCTGCTACTTAGAACAAAGTGACTTGTTTATTTACTTACTTACTAATTTGCTTATTTTTACTTTATTCATTTTAGGGGTGTTTCTTTGGGTAATTTCTAAGAATAAGTTAAAAATTATGCTTCTTTGGGCCAGCAAGTAGTATGAGTTGTGAATTTTGCAGAGACATTACTTTTTTGTTAAACGTCTGTAAAGTCAAAGCTATTGTTTTTCCAGTAGTCATATATGGATGTAAGAGTTGGACCATAAAGAAGGCTGAGTGCCAATGAATTGGTCCTTTTGAACTTTGGGGTTAGAGAAGACTCTAGAGTCCCTTGGACTGCAAGGAGATTAAACCAGTCAACCCTAAAGGAAATTAATCCTGAATATTCATTGGAGAGACTAATGCTGAAGCTGAAACTCCAATACTTTGGCCACAAGATGTGAAGAGCCAACTCACTGGAAAAGACCCTGATGTTGGGAAAAATTGAGGGCAGGAGGAGAAAGTGAGGACAGAGGACAAGATGGTTTGATGGCGTCATCAACTCAATAGACATGAGTGTGAGCAAGCTCTGGAAAATGGTGAATGACAGAGAAGCCTGGTGTGCTATAGTCCGTGGGGTCACAAAGAGTCAGACACAGCTGAGCAACTGAACAATAACAACGCTTTATTCCACTTCTGCTGCTAGCACTAAATCTATGTTGCAAACATGTTTGACTGACATATTTTTAATCTTCTAATTCACTCCCCATTGCCATTATTCTACCTTACAATTTTTTTTTCTTCCAAATAGTAAGCATGATTTAGGAAAAAACAAATTGGAGGTTATATTATATCCTTACTTAAAATTCCACAATGGCTTTCTTTTGCATTCCTAATTAAGATAGAAATAATTCCATTCATCATATGAGATCCTACTAATTTAACTCTTATTTACAGTTGCAGTCTTGTCTATGACACTCTTGGTACCACTTATGTTCCAATCACACAGAGTTTCTCTTAGTTGCTACACAATTTCCTATCTCTGGGTTTGCTGTCTATGCTGTTCCTTCCTTTCAGAAATTGTTCCCTTTGCACCTATGCTCGTGGGTAGCCCCTATTCACCCATTTTGTTACATTTATTTATTGTATTGTTCAGTCACTAAGTCACGTCTGACTCTGTGACCCCATGGACTGCAGCATGCCAGGTTTCCCTGTCCTTCATCGTCTCCCAGAGTTTGCTCAAACTCATGTTCACTGAGTCGATGACGCCATCCAACCGTCTCATCTTCTGTTGTCCCCTTCTCCTCCTGTCTTCAATCTTTCCCAATGAGGATCTTTTCCAATGAGTTGGTTCTTTGTGTCATTTATTTATATGTCATCTCAACTGAGAAGCCCTCAACTCCATCTGAAGTATGTAAACTGATTCTCCTTAAAAATCTACATGTTCTTTAACTCAGTCCCACATTTATTTCCTTCATAATACTTATAATATATTGTGGTTAGTGTAGCTCTTCCTGTCTCTGATAGTGATTATTTATATTTCCCTGTATACCATAGACTACTTGAAGACAAGGTCCATGTCTGTCCATATTCATGGATGAATAACAAGTGTCTGGCATATGACCTGGGCCATAATAAGTAGTTACTAAATGTTTGATGAATGAATAATTAATGTTTCATTATCATGATGTAGCCATTCAGAGAAAAATGAATGGGCTCCTAAGTAGACATTTCTCATGCTGTAGTTCAAGAAATGTACGGTTTGAAGTTGAAGGTCCCCTTAGATATCTTAGCTAGCCTTTCGCCATAGCCTCTTGAGCTGTGTTGCTAAATATGGTAGCTACAATCAACACACATGTAGTCTTTTTAATTTCAATTAGTTAAAATCCAATATAGCTGATAATTAAATTCCTTGGTTGCACCAGCTACATTTTAAACACTCAATAGCTAAGCTAACGGCTATCTAACATACATCTAATGGCTGCTGTATTGTACCATATAAATGATCTATCATCAAAGAAAACTCTATTGTAAAGTTATGTTTAAAGACTCATCTTCATAATAATGCTTGAGTGTACTCATTTAAAATGAGAAATAGAATTATCAAGGATCTTAGGCACTGTAGTATCAGGATCAAATCCTGAGTTCAAAGCCTCTTACCTGAAGTCCAGCTGGCATTTCTTTTTCTTTGTCTTGATATGAAGAGAAATAGATGCTCTGGAGAAGAAAGAAAATTGTCAACATGAATATGTTCTTAATTTGGAGTTGATAAGTATGCAAAATGATCTATTTTGCTACTATTTATCTGTTTTGTTATTTTATGGTAAAAGCATCAATATGCCATTTTAAGATCTCCCCTATCCATTCAATATCAAGTTCTGATAATTAAAAAAAAGAAATATTGAAACTGTTTAGAATGTGGTTAAAAAGAGGAATATAATATTGATATAAAATAAAAAGTATGACATTTGCAGAGTGGAATAAAATACTCTGATCTCATTGCAGAGTATACTCCTAAAATCACTCTAGGCTGATGCTCTTAAATATTACAGATTCTAAAGTATACATAAGATATAAGTCCAATAAGATATATTAAATAACTGATGTTTGCATGCTTGTGTGCTAAGTCACTTCAGTTGTGTCAGACTCTTTGCAACCCTATGGACTGTAGCCTACCAGGCTTCTCTATTCATGGGATTCTCCAGGCAAGAATACTGGAGTGGGTTGCTGTGTCCTCCTCCAGGTTATCTTCCAGACCCAGGGATCAAACCCACATCTTTTATGTATCCTGAACTGGCAGGCAGGTTCTTTACCACTAGCACCACCTGGGAAGCCCAACTGATGCTTCAGTTCAGTTTAGTTGCTCAGTTGTGTCCGACTCTTTGCGACCCCATGAATCGCAGCACGCCAGGCCTCCCTGTCCATCACCAACTCCCGGAGTTCACTCCAACTCACATCCATCGAGTCAGTGATGCCATCCAGCCATCTCATCCTCTGTCATCCCCTTCTCCTCCTGACCCCAAATCCCTCCCAGCATCAGAGTCTTTTCTAATGAGCCAATTTTTCGCATGAAGTGGCCAAAGTACTGGAGTTTCAGCTTTAGCATCATTCCTTCCAAAGAAATATCTTTGCTCTAAATGAAACATTTTCAGACATTTTACTGAATTCTGTTCACTTTATCTGCACTGTCATCTCTAAATTGATCGCTCTTTACACTGATGCCTACAAACTAACTCCATCCCCTAGAGACATGAGAGTTGTTAACTTGAGGGTGCTGCTCTGGGAGCACCTGTAAATCCCAGTGACATATTACACAGGTGTCCTTAAGAGCAGGTGAAGCTCAATCTGTTTCACTATCACCTGCTTCTGTTGGCCGCCCACAAGTGGCTCCTCATTCATGTGCTCTCAAATGATCTCAGCTTGCTCTCCAGAGAATCTAACTTTGAGTTGAATAGTTCAAATTTCCCTATGGCTACTGGCTGGATGGGGATCAGAGGAGCAAGCAAGGCCACAAGCATTTGTTGTTCAGCAAGAGATTTGTTATCTCATTATGACCTTTTCAACATCCCACTGAGGTGTGCTTGCCTTCATTTTTCAGATGAGAACAATGAAACTCAGAGTTTACATTTGATGCCCAAGGTCAATGGGCAATACCAACTAGCCCAGTGAGTTGTTCTAAGAATTATAATGTGTTACCAAATCTATAACTATGAACTGCAGTACCTTGTATACTGAATCATTTTTTTCTGAAAAAAACTACAAAGACTGATAACAGCCTATAGCTACCTTATTGTGTGTGTGTGTGTGTGTATGCACCTGTGCACACGCGCTTAGCCATGTCTCTCTCTGTGACCTCATGGACAGGCCATATTTCTCTGTCCATGGGATTTTCCAGGCAAGAATACTGGAGTGGGTTGCCATTTCCTTCTCCAGGGGATCTTCCCGACCAGGGATCAAACCTGGGTCTCCCACATTGTGGGCAGATATTTTACCATGTGAGCCACCAGCTGCCATTTTATCTCCATCTCTCCAGGAGATCTTCCTGACCCAGAGATTGAATCCAAGTCTCCTGGGTCTCCTGCATTGGCAGGTAGATTGTTTACCACTGAGCCACTTTGGAAGTCCCACCTTATTCAACTTCACTGAGAACTGAAATACCTTCAACACTCTATCAAATTTACTTATCAACCTGAAAATATGATGGCTCACCCTCACATAAAAGATAGCAGTGATAAACATGAAAAATAAGTACAGTTGTAAATACAGTCATTTACCTTGGGAGAATAAATGGTGACTATCTTTTTGATTTCTGCATTTGTACTGAATTTTTCATATTGATAACATCATTTTTAAAGAACTGCATAGAAACTTATTATCAAGTCAAAAAAAAAAAAAGAGAGAGAGAGAGAGAGAGATTTATGTTTGAATATTTCAATCAGTTTCAGCCCAGGTATAAGACAAGGTTCTTTCGGCCAATATGGTTAGAGAGGAAACAATTTAATCCACGTTTAAAATGAGCTGCACTAACACTTCTGGGCTGTCAGAAAATTCTGTACTTGAAATTTCTCTTTATGTTCCTACTCCCTTGCAGCAGCACTTCTAATATTTTCACAGTGATGGTATGAAGGAAAAATCAACAGAAGATATCTTTTCTTTAATTAGGACCATTTAATGTAGGGCAAAAGCCAGTCTTGAGAATCACAGATTATACTTGAAAGGTACCTATTTTGAGTTCTTATTCACCCCATAGGGCTTGCATGTGGAAGGTCCATGAACAAGCTTCAAAGAGTTCACGGCTCCCTGAAACTTTATAAAAATATATATGCATATTTCTCAGTGTGGGTTTATAGCTTTCATTAGATTCCAGCATGACTGGAAAATAACCAGGCACTTGCTTTCCCCAGCACCTGTGCTAATTTAAAACCTCAATTAGCATTTGTAAGATGCTAAATCCAAGATGTAATATCCAAATGTTTGTGCCATAAATGGATATAGCAGAGATAATGGTTGGAAGAAATCCATCTACAACAAAGAAACTCAGAATTCAAAGAAACCTTAAGAATAATCTACTATCCTCTTATTGTCTTCTTTTTAATTTATTCTTTAACCTCAATCTCCTTTACTCATCTCCAATAGAAATTTATAATTTTTTCTCTATTTATAGAAAGTCTACACTGTGTAAATGTTGGTTGCTTCAAATAGCTATTTGTTAAAATGCTGCTAATCTTAATGTGGTGACTCAGTGTTGAAGAATTCACCTGCCAATGCAGGAGACCCAAGTTTAAGCCTTGGGTTGGGAAGATCCCCTGGAGAAGGAAATGGCAACCCATTCCCATATTCTTGCCTGGGAAATCCCCTGGACAGAGGACTCTAGCAGGCCAAGGTCCATGCGGTAACAAAAGAGTGGGACACAATTTAGCGAATAAACAATAACAACAGAAAAAGTTACTATAAATAACGAACACCACTTAGAGTAACAGCCCAAGAAAGAGCAGCCCTGAAAAATGACTTTTCTAGTCTTTCAAAAGAGGTTCATTTCATCAGGAGAGTAAATTACTGACCAACTTCACCATCCTGTCACAAGAAATTAGTCATTATCATCCAATGAAGCCCCTCACTTTAAATGAAGACAATCAGTATTATCCCATTTGAATGCCTCAATCTTTCAACTGAAGCCAGAATTTGCAGACAAAAATCTCCAATCCCAAGTCACTTGCTGTTTTTATTGTGCTAAAAGTCTTTAACAACTAACCCTAATTTGTACCCAGTAACTTCTATCTGTAAAACCCTTCCATGTCGTCCTGGTCCACTTCATATAAAATAATCATAATACATATCTAAAAAAACCCTATACTTAGAAACTGCCTGGTGGTCCAGTGGTTAAAACTTCACCTTCCAATGTAGGGGATGTGGATTTTATCCCTGATCAAGAAACTGAGATCCCACATGGCTCATGGCCAAAAAACCAAAACATAAAAGCAATATTGTAACAAATTTAATAAAGACTTTAAAAGTGGTCCACAATAATAAAAAAAAAAAACTATACTGCCTAGAAATCACTGTAGAATTGTTAGGTAGTTGGAGAAGGCAATGGCACCCCACTCCAGTACTCTTGCCTGGAAAATCCCATGGGCGGAGGAGCCTGGTAGGCTGCAGTCCATGGGGTCACCAAGAGTCAGACACAACTGAGCGACCTCACTTTCACTTTTCATTTTCTTGCATTGGAGAAGGAAATGGCAACCCACTCCAGTGTTCTTGCCTGGAGAATCCCAGGGACCCAGGGACGGCAGAGCCTGGGGGGCTGCCGACTATGGGGTCACACAGAGTTGGACATGACTGAAGTGACTTAGCATAGCATAGCATAGAAAAGGAAAAAGGAGTCCAAAATGGTGGTGGCTGAAAGACAAAGAAGGGAAAAGCCAGCAAAAATAGAACAAAGGAAGGTCCCAGGACCCCAGTGAGGGCCTCAGGTAAAACAAACAGCCATCCTGTCTAGCCCAATTTACACAGGGCGGGCCCAGGGGGAGGATACAAATGTATAAAAGAAGGAAGCCTAGAAGGATTAAGGCCTCTCCTCTCTTTATCTTTTGAGTTGGCCCACCTTCGCTCCTCAGGGGTGTACCATACTTTGTTTTTCCTAATAACTGAGCTATAACACTGGTCCATCCATAACTTCAAATTTTTGCTGTGGTGAGACAGAACTGAGGAAATTATACACTGCCTCAACATTTAAGTTGGGCTAGCCAAGACAGCTGTTTGTTTTAAATGAGGTCCTCACTTCTGTCCTTGGATGTTTCTTTGTTCTATTTTAAAGGGCTTTTCCCCTTTGTCTTTTAGCCACCACCAGTTTGGACTCCTTTTTCCTAATCTACCTACCTAGCAGTGGCCATAGGACTGGAAAAGGTCAGTTTTCATTCCAATCCCAAAGAAAGGCAATGCCAAAGAATGCTCAAACTACCACACAATTGCACTCATCTCACACGCTAGGAAAGTAATGCTCACAATTCTCCAAGCCAGGCTTCAACAATACATGAACTTTGAACTTCCAGATGTTCAAGCTGGTTTTAGAAAAGGCAGAGGAACGAGAGATCAAATTGCCAACATCCGCTGGATCATACAAACAGCAAGAGAGCTCCAGAAAAACATCTGTTTCTGCTTTATTGACTATGCCAAAACCTTTGACTGTGTGGATCACAATAAACTGTGGAAAATTCTGAAAGAGATGGGAATACCAGACCACCTGACCTGCCTCTTGAGAAATCTGTATGCAGGTCAGGAAGCAACAGTTAGAACTGGACATGGAACAACAGTCTGGTTCCAAATAGGAAAAGAAGTACGTCAAGGCTGTATATTGTCATGCTGCTTAGTTAACTTCTATGCAAAGCACATCATGAGAAAGGCTGGGCTGGAAGAAGCACAAGCTGGAATCAAGATTGCTTGGAGAAATATCAATAACCTCAGATATGAAGATGACATCACCCTTATGGCAGAAAGTGAAGAGGAACTAAAAAGCCTCTTGATGAAAGTGAAAGAGGAGAGTGAAAAAGTTGGCTTAAAACTCAACATTCAGAAAAAGAAGATCATGGCATCTGGTCCCATCACTTCATGGGAAATAGATGGTGAAACAGTGGAAATAGTGTCAGACTATATTTTGGGGGGCTCCAAAATCACCAAAGATGGTGACTGCAGCCATGAAATAAAAAGACACTTACTCCTTGGAAGAAAAGTTATGACCAACCTAGATAGCATATTCAAAAGCAGAGACATTACTTTGCCAACAAAGGTCCCTCTAGTCAAGGCTATGGTTTTTCCAGTGGTCATGCATGGATGCAAGATTTGGACTGTGAAGAAAGCTGAGTGCCAAAGAATTGATGCTTTTGAACTGTGGTGTTGGAGAAGACTGTTGAGAGTCCCTTGGACTGCAAGGAGATCCAACCAGTCCATCCTGAAGGAGATCAGCCCTGGGTATTCTTTGGAAGGAATGATGCTAAAGCTGAAACTCCAGTACTTTGGCCACCTCATATGAAGAGTTGACTCATTGAAAAAGACTCTGATGCTGGGAGGGATTGGGGGCAGGAGGAGAAGGGGACAATAAAGGATGAGATGGCTGGATGGCATCACTGACTCAATGGACGTGACTCTGAGTGAACTCTGGGTGTTGGTGATGGACAGGGAGGCCTGGCGTGCTGGGATTCATGGGGTCAAACCCACAAAGAGTCAAACATGACTGAGCAACTGAACTGAACTGAACTAAACATAATCATATATATTTTTTGCCTTCTCTATGCTCATTACATGCCTCTCTACCCTACTATTGCCATACTCCAACTACATTAGCCTTTTTTTAGTTCCTCAAATACAAAACTCTTTATTTTTTTTTCTTTGAATATATGTTTCTTTTTCCTGGAATATGTTTCTCCTTGTTGTCTCAATGCTGGTTCCATTTCATAATTCTGGTCATAGTTTGAAAGTTACCTCTTCAGAGGAACCATCTCAGGCCATTAAACCTCAGTGAATCCTCACAACAGCCCCTGTTCCCTGCCTCCATTTTATTCTATTATTTTATTGCTTTTGCATTTTTCATCATCTTTGTCATAATTTTAACACATATTCAAACAGAATAAGTGGAATATTTCCACCTTGCCCATTCACCCTCTATGAAAACAAATTCTACAATGAGCAGAGTGGTTGGTAGTTTTAGCCATCAGGGAATCTTTCTTCATAGTGGACCCATGCTGAAATTGAGGCTCCAATACTTTGGCCACCTGATGTGAACAGCCGACTCATTGTAAAAACCCTGATGATGGGAAAGATTGAGGGCAGGAGGAGAAGGGGAAGATAGAGGATGAGATGGTTGGATGGCATCACTGACTCAACTGACATGAGTTTGAGAAAACTCTGGAAGATGGTAGAAAGGGAAGCTTTGCATTGTGCAGTTCATGGGGTCGATAAGAGTTGGACACAACTTAGCATCTGAACAACAACAGGTTATTATCTATCTATGAGAAAATTCTTCTCAGATAATCTCAAATAAAAATCAGAAACATCAGTTTTAATATTTTTTAGTTTTAGTTGCATCATTAGGAGCCAGCATAATTATGAGCAAGAAATGATTAAACAAGAATACTGTAAGCTACCATAGCAATAAAAAATGTTTAACAATATAACCGCAAATAATATTCAGGGATCTGGTGCTAGTGACTGTAAGGCACATTTCAAACTCAGTTCACAGTGAAAAATAAATGAATAGTAAGTCCATTATTATTTCCATTATGTGGAAAATTCTGAAAGAGATGGCAATAACAGACCACCTGACCTGCCTCTTGAGAAACTTGTATGCAGGTCAGAAAACAACAGTTAGAACTGGACATGGAACAACAGACTGGTCCAAAATATGTCAAGTCTGTATGTTGTCACTGTGCTTATTTAACTTATATGCAGAGTACATCATGAGAAATGCTGGGCTGGATGAAGCACAAGCTGGAATCAAGATTACCGGAAGAAATATCAATAACCTCAGATATGCAGATGACACCACCCTTATGGCAAAAAGTGAAGAAGAACTAAGGAGCCTCTTGATGAAAGTGAGAGAGGAGAGTGAAAAAGTTGGCTTAAAGCTCAACATTCAGAAAACTAAGGTCATGGCATCTGGTCCCATCACTTCATGGCAAATAGATGGGGAAACAGTACAAACAGAAATAAAGACATTATTTTTATTTTTTATTTTTATGGGCTCCATAAAAATATTTTTGGGGCTCCAAAATCACTGCAGATTGTGACTGAAGCCATGAAATAAAAAGACACTTACTCCTTGGAAGAAAAGTTATGACCAACCTACATAGCATATTAAAAAGTAGAGACATTACTTTACCAACAAGGGTCCATCTAGTCAAGGCTATGGTTTTTCCACTAGTCATGTATGGATGTGAGACCTGGACTATACATGCATCAAAGAATTGATGCTTTTGAACTGTGGTGTTGGAGAAGACTCTTGAGAGTCCCTTGGACTGCAAGGAGATCCAACCAGTCCATTCTGAAGGAGATCAGCCCTGGGATTTCTTTGCAAGGAATGATGCTAAAGCTGAAACTCCAGTACTTTGGCCACCTCGTGTGAAGAGTTGACTCATTGGAAAAGACTCTGATGCTGGGAGGATTGGGGGCAGGAGGAGAAGGGGACGACAGAGGATGTGATGGCTAGATGGTATCACCGACTTGATGGACGTGAGTTTGAGTGAACTCTGGGAGATGGTGATGGACAGGGAGGCCTGGCATGCTGTGATTCATGGGGTTGCAAAGAGTCAGACACAACTGAGCGACTGAACTGAACTGATACAGGTTTAAAAAATGGATACAATTTTGGAAAGAAATCTTGAAGATATATCATCCAAGAATTTTTCATGAATCTCAAAATTGAAAGTTAACACTGAATACTGAACATTGAAATTATTGACACTCAAATGTCTCATGGGCAGATTTCATAACATCAATGATTAAATAAAACTTTAAGTGACCTGCCACTAGGGTATTTTTAAAGAAACAATATATTTCAGAAGTTACTAGAGTATATCTTCCAAGTGCCTAAAAACATTTCTGAGTCTAGAATTTCACCAAGTGAAATTATCATCCAAGAGTGACAACAGAAGGAAGACATTTTCAGATACACAAAGACACTTAGCTCACAATTCACACCCTAAGTAAAAATGGGAACCTCATCCTCAGATACTTCACAAGGTAAAAGCTTTCATTTGTGGTCCCATCCCAGGGCTCTGTGCTGTTGTTGGTGACACTGTCTTTACTCTTTCACCTCAGAAACGGGTTGAGTTCAATGCCAAAGGCAAGGACCCCAAGGGCAGCAATGACCCCTCTTTCTCAGGCCCCAGTCACCAAACTTGAATACCTGAGTGGGACACGCACAGCTAAGCCGTAGGTAACAGCCAGGAGGCTGAAGACGGAGTTCTGCTTGAGCACCAACACGAAGCAGGCGTGGAAGAGAGAGCCGTGAAGTCGGTGCCGAAGCCTGGACTGATGGTGCTGATGAAAGAACTGGCAAACAGCCGCGCGGCCACAAGGTCACCTTGGCCGCTGCCAGGGACACCCGGAAGTAGTTAGGCAGCGTCCGCAGGGTGCTTAAGGGGGCTGCCTCCAGCGGCATTCCCGCCCAGTCAAGGCATCAGGCCCCGCCCCGCCGTGCTGCCCGGAACCACCCTGGAAAAGTCTTTGCTACTGCTGCTCCTAAGTCACTTCAGTCGTGTCTGACTCTATGCGACCCCATAGACAGCAGCCCACCAGGCTCCGCCGTCCCTGGGATTCTCCAGGCAAGAACACTGGAGTGGGTTGCCACTTCCTTCTCCAATGCGTGAAAGTGAAAAGTGAAAGCTCATTTTAAACATTGTGTAGTGTTCTAATTCGGAGAAGGCAATGGCACCCCACTACAGTACTCTTGCCTGGAAAATCCCATGGATGGAGAAGCCTGGTGGGCTGCAGTCCATGGGGTCGCTAAGAGTCAGGCACGACTGAGTGACTTCACTTTCACTTCTCACTTTCATGCATTGGAGAAAGAAATGGCAACCCACTCCAGTATTCTTGCCTAGAGAATCCCAGGGATGGGGGAGCCTGGTGGGCTGTCGTCTATGGGGTCGCACAGAGTTGGACACGACTGAAGCAACTTAGCAGCAGCAGCAGCAGTGTTCTAACTTAAGAATGTACCCCAATTTATTTCCTTGTTTTTCTCTTCATGGACATAGAAAGCGTTTCTGTCTTGTGCGTGTTTCCTTTTGTATCAACCTCAGGACTTTCTCGGTTTTCTAGAGAATGCCAAATTGCTTTCAGAAGTAAGTTTTACCTTTCATACTCCCATCAGTTGTGCTGGCATCTGACACTTGGTGTTGCTGTTTTTAACTCTGTCAATTTAAAATGATTTGAAATGATGCTACTTCAGTTTGCTGATCACTCCTCTAGTTGAGTTTTTAGATCTTTAGAACTTTAGGGGTTCCTCTAATGAATGTTTTGTTCAATCCTACAATACTTTTTAAAGTAACTATTTGAGATTGTATTTTATCAAAATGAAATAGTCAACCTAAAAAAGATGAACTATAGTTTCCAGAAAGTACTGAGTCCTGCAAAAGAGAACTGTAAAAAGGGAGGCCAGGCTAACAGCTGTGGAAAGCAGGTGAAGAGCTGTAGAATAATTACCTAAAAAGCTAAAAACATAGGGAAAAAGATAACTATCAGATTATTAAGTGTGCCTTTGCATTTCTTAAAATTATTAGGAGACATTTGAGATTTCTAAAGGAAAATTGTTTAAAAAAAGTTAGCAAGAGGTACATAGAACATTAAACATAATTTTACAAATATGAAATAATACTAGCTCAAGGGAAATAAGAATGTTGCAAGAGAAAAGAAAAGCTATCAAAATGTTTGGTAAAAGTAATCCAGAAGCAAATGTGGTTTGACTTCATTGCTGTCCAGACCCCAACCTGACTAGCAATAAAACTGTGTTGTTCCTCAAACAAAAACCTTAAGACCTTAACAATAGTTCAGATCTGCTCCCCCTAAAGCATATATCCCTATTGCCCTGCCTTCTCCATCAGATACCTCAGGGACACAGTCTATTCTAGGTGGGTGTCACTCTGCCCTGGGTACAGGATGAAGGCCAAGGTGGCCTCCAAGGGAGGGCCACTAGAAGCATCTGAAGTCCTCATGTTGAGCTTACTATCCACTGGTTCTCCAGAAATAAAGATGTGACTACAACTCTAAGTGATACTGGTGCTGAATTTTCTCTAATACATAATAACCCTCAGAAGTTTTCTGGCCCTCTCAGCACCATCAATGAGTACGGAGGGCAAATGTTTATAGTCTAAAACGTACCTTTGACACTGCAAATTGGGTATTTTCCTTGATGAGGGTACCAGGCTTTTATTGCTTCAGTACTAAAGAACATATACTAATATATTAGGTATTGACATGTCAAATTTTGTAAACCTCTATCTAAGAATTCTGCCTCTGGTTTAGAGGCAAAGCCCAGTGCTGAGGGGAAATGCCCACTGGGAATCAGTAAGTCTACCAGTCCCTTAAGGACTGGTGTCAACTGAAAATATAGTCACAACCTCAAAGTAGAGAGAGATTTTATTTGGTGGGAATGTTTAGGACTCTGAGCCCAGGAGATAGTATCTCAGTAGCACTGAGAAAACTGCTCCAAGAAGGAAGGAGGGGAAGTCAGGCTATGTACAAGTTTGCAACAAAAGAAGCAGGCGTTCTGAACACCAAAGACCAGGTATCAAATTAAGGAACTTAGCATTCTGTGTGTGGGAAGATGCAAGCCTCTGGGCTGACTGAAATTCACTCCTTTTACAGGCACCTCAGCTATCTGGGGCCAATCCTGTTTCCTGTTCACCTTGCTTCCTGCATTCCACCCGCTCCTCAGCAATCACTGTGGAGGGGATGGCATCAATTGCTGAATCACAGTTTGGGGAGCCCTCAATCACATTTGGAGGCCAGAAATTGCTGATGGCTGTGGCATTTTTTGTTTATTAATATGGTAGATGATATTTTCATTTCGAACTGGTAATGAAGTTGACTCCAGCTTCTGTACCCTCACACCTGAGAGACAGAGTTTTGGGTAAAGTAGAAAAGAATAGCTTTGTCATTTTGCCAGGCAAAGGGGACCACAGTGGGACAGTACCCTCAAAACTGTGTGCCCCAACCTGGAGAGGGTAGTGAGAAGTTGTATAGTAACAGTTCAAAGCGAGTATGATCTGCTCATGAACATTCTTCTGACTGGTTGGTTGGTGAGGTAAGTAGGAGTCAGCATCATCCACTTTCTTGTTCCAACAGGTCTCGGGTCTACATGCTTATGTGCAGCATACATTCTTTAACCTTTAACTTCTCCACATGGTGGTGTTTCAATATCTGAAAAGAGCTCAGAGATACTGTTGTGTGTATCCCTTGATGGAGAACCAGAACCTTGCCCCAGGGGCTATTTTTTAATAGTTGAATATCCAGAAATCTTTGCATACAGACACATCATATACAAAAAATGTGTTCTTTATCTCAAATAATTTATGGAAACAAACATAATCCTTTTGAATAGTTGCTAGACTATTTAGAAATTTACTGATAACAATAGCATTGATGTCAAAGAAGTTTATGCACATTTGAATAACATTATTTTCATTAAAGTGACTAAGTTATTTCTAAATTAAATACATTTTATATAATAGTATATTAATAAATGTGCAGGAATAATCTGATACAATAATATATTTGTTTTATCTCTTCTATTGATACTTTATTAAGCATCAAAATTTACCAGTTAGTAAAAATAGAAGTCTCTTGTTTGCAACTTTCTTTTTGAAAAATGTAGAGCCACTTGCTATTTCAGTTCATTTTTATTGATGCATTTAAGACATTTTTTTACTATTTGTCTTTATTATAAATTAGATCATTTAAAGAAAAGTTACTTTGTCTTGTTTTTAACTTTTATCTTTTTGATCACTGGTGATTTTGTTCCTGACATTAAAGACTAAAAGGTGACTGATGGGAACGGGAAAAGGTTTCCTTAATAATTTGATGGTGTCATCAAATTCACCAAAGTATTTGCTTCTCCGTGAAATACAAAGGCCGAGAGAGATAAATGGATCTTAGTGAAAAGATTTTCATACATCTTTTCAAGGATTTCTTACCTACTAATTTCACTGTGAAATAAATCCCTCAATTATGAATCCAAATATATCAGTTAGCATTCTCTCTTTTCTGTGTGCTCCAGAATAGCTGTTTTAAACAAGGTTGTCTTTCAGAAATTCAGGGTAAATATATAGGAAATGAATTCACACCATGACTGGTATTCTTTATTAGTCATTATTTTTGCTGCATTTTCTTCCATTGGAAAAAAAATCATTATAGTAGGATTGCTAGAATTGGCAAGTAAAAATAAAGGACAGTTAATTTGAATTTCAAGTAAAGGATGAATGAAACATACTTTATACTAAATATATAGTTGTTATTCTTTCTGAAATTTAAATTTAACTGACTGCATTTTTTTATCTGGAAAAACTAATTATAAATTCTTGCCAACATAAGCATACCTCTTTTCTCAAGAAATTTACTCACATGGTCATTATACTTTTTCAGGTAGATATGCCATTAGTCTCATGAAAACACATACATACACACACACACACATACACAAAAACTAATAAAACAAATCCTTAAGATTTGAGAGTGATCCAAGCTCTAAATTATTTGGAAATAAATAAACAATAAGGATAATATGTTACTACATTTACTGATAGAACCAATACTGGAGAATGTGACTTAGTTGAACAATAATAATAATATAGCATTTCTAGTAGTGAACCCTAAACTTACAAAAAATAATTATAAGCAGCCTTGATCAATCCATCTTTTCCATATGGAGATCTCAAGACTTATGCAAAAAAAAAAATGATTTTTGTCCAGTACTACATCCATTAAGTTAGAATGTTTTTGTAGCTGTTTAAGGTGGGATAAGCAACCTGACTCAGGAAATGCATAAAAGATGGTGAACCTTGATATCCAGTTAGTATACACCTTCTATGTGAGACTAAGTAAGAGTCTCAGAGGCTTGGAGTATTCAAAGTAAACACCACTTTGGGAGGACTAGCAGAGTAGGGAGAATCCTCCTTAAAAAATGACAATGTGGTGACACTGGTAGTAAGAACCTGCCTGCCAATGCAGGAGACATAAGAGACATGGGTTCAATCCCTGGGTCTGGAAGATCTCCTGGAGGAGGGCATGGCAACCCACTCCAGTATTCTTGCCTGGAGAATCCCATGGACAGAGGAGCTTGTGGACTACAGTCCACAGGGTAACAAAGAATCAGACACAACTGAAATGGCTTAGCGTGGATGCATGCTTACTGTATTGACTTGATAGAAACAGACTGCCAGATAGTTCTCCAGCAAAGATTGGTTTATTAAAAATCAGCAGAGTTATGGTTTGGAGTCTGCAACCATGGCAAGCCAAATGCAAGTCCCCATTCAAAGGGAGGAGAACACTTTTATAGAGGGGGAAAAAGGAAGTTGGGTGGGCCATAGTAAACAGAGTCCATAACTTTTCATTGACTGAGTCCTCACCAGGAAAGAAGAGCACTCTTTTTTCTTCTGTTGGGCTCTGCTATCATTGCAGGGTATGAGAGCTCCTCCTTCTGGTCTCTCAACTCTATTAATTGAGATTTCTGTTTATTATTTTTTTTTACAATTTCAATGTATTTATCTAGAAAATCTATTTTTTAATTTTTACAACTGCAATATATTTAGGAAATGAACATGCTATATTTCCCACATTCCTTTCTCGGTATGAGATTTGATGACTCTAACATTGTCTCTTTTTACCAAGTAACCCCTGTCATCCTCAATGTCAACTTGTCATGTATTTCAATAGGGTGAAATATATCAAATATGCAAAGCCTATATGTATGTGTGAACTATAGTTGAATGGAGAAGGCAATGGCAACCCACTCCAGTACTCTTGCCTGTCAAATCCCATGGATGGAGGAGCCTGATAGGCTGCAGTCCATGGGGTCGCTAGGAGTCAGACACGACTGAGCGACTTCACTTTCACTTTTCACTTTCATGCACTGGAGAAGGAAATGGCAACCCACTCCAGTGTTCTTGCATGGAGAATCCCAGGGACGGGGGAGCCTGGTGGGGTGCTGTCTCTGGGGTCGCACAGAGTCAGACATGACTGAAGTGACTTAGCAGCAGCAGCAGCAGTAGATTTATAAGAAATAGCCTCTAGTATTAATTTATTCAGTTTAGTTCAGTCACTCAGTCATGTCCAACTCTGTGACCCCATGAATCACAGCATGCCAGGCCTCCCTGTCCATCACCAACTCCCAGAGTTCACTGAGACTCACGTCCATTGAGTCGGTGATGCCATCCAGCCATCTCATCCTCTGTCGTCCCCTTCTCCTCCTGCCCCCAATCCCTCCCAGCATCAGAGTCTTTTCCAATGAGTCAACTCTTCACATGAGTTGGCCAAAGTACTGGAGTTTCAGCTTTAGCATCATTCCTTCCAAAGAATACCCAGGGCTGATCTCCTTCAGGATGGAGTGGTTGGATCTCCTTGCAGTCCAAGGGACTCTCAAGAGTCTTCTCCAATAGCACAGTTCCAAAGCATCAATTCTTCAGCGCTCAGCTTTCTTCACAGTCCAACTCTCACATCCATACATGACTCTTTAGCTGTCAGTTTATGTCTACATACCCCTGCTTTATAAATAAATTAGAAAAATAATTTAATTTTATTTTAAATCAGTTTGGTAGCCTTTATGAATGTATAGCTGGTTTGGTATGATAGAGATACTCTAATTACTGACAAGACACAGTGGAGTAAAAAGCATCATCAAAGCTTTTTCCATTGAAAATATCATAGAAAATGTGTTCCTTTGCTTACATAACTTGTGTGGAATTCTTCAATTCAGTAAATAAAGGAACATACATGTATTGTCTTGCTGAATAATGTTCATACTTCTTTTATTCTTATAGTTGATAGATTATAAAGGGAAAATAGTTCTCAATATTTTGAGACTGTATATTGTGCCAATAAATGGGAGATGTAAAACTAGGTTTTCTTCTGATAGTCAATATTTGTGCATTATTTCATTTATCCATTATGAATCTATTTATTAGTCAAATATATATACCTTATTATGGGCTACAACCTTCTCTAAGACCCTTAATATTTGACTTAAAATCAAATGTCATGTGACATAAGTTAAAAATAATTATAAATATGAGAAATTTACTTGATAATTAAAAATTATTGCATGTTTATCATATAGTTTTTGCTATAGTTTCACACACAGTATTTTAGCTTCATAGCATTGAAATTATAAATATTATTATTCTCAATATTTATCATGTAATTAAACATTATCAAAGAATATGGTTTGCAAAGTTGAAGTAAGTTTTTATTCTGTGTATACAACATAAAAATATTGTCAGAAAGGTACCATTCAGATTTGTCTATTATGTTTAAGCCTCTGTCTCTTAAGATTGATTCTTAGAAACACTATCTAATCAGAGTCATTGGGAATTTAAAATTTCATAGAGTTTGACAAATGACCTATGAAATTATGATAAAAGATCTAACTCACATGCTAACAACATAACATACTGAGCGTTTACTATGATATTCATCTCATACTATTATTTTCATATAACAATATTTTTAAATATGATAAATATATAATAGTATTGGACAATACAGACTCAACATTGAAAAAACTCCTCAAAGAAGAATCACATTCACAGTAAAAAACAATATTGAATAAGCATAGCCTAAATTACTTGCATGAAGGGTGGCAGAGAGATGATGGCAAAACTCTCATTTTAGCATTAATTAATAATGATTTAACGAGCTGCAAAGGTCCCTGGAGTCAATATTAGAATGATTACTTGGAAAATTACACTGGAAATAAATGAAATTATATTCAGCTTGACTTCAATACTAGACAAAAAGATCTTTATATCCTTTAATAGAATGAGAGAAAGGGCAGCAGCCCTAGCAAAATTCCATCAGAATGGTTGTGGTTCCATATTCAGAAGACAAAGGATGGGTACACTCTACCTGTCTTGACCTTGCCTGTATGTAAAAAAACCAAGTTCTAGTTATCTATACATATGACAAAAGATAGGAATGCATGGATATTAAATTTCAACAGTTAGCAAACAGCCAAGAATCATCAAGCTTTGAAGGAAGCAAAGAGCCAGACTCGACTGAGCCCCCTTTCACTTTCACTTTCAACAAATTTAAAGAGAAGAATCAATTTAATAGAAGAAATAACATAGGGAGAAACAAGTGTAATACACAAAAAGAGTACATGAACCTGAATGAGTGATATAAAAGTTCAAGGTCAGAGTTATGCTAGAATGCCAAATGCAATTTACACTAGAATATATGCTGCTCACTAGAATGCAAGTTCCATAAGAGCCATTACCTTTCCTGTTTTTTTCATTGATAAAACTCTAGCTGACACTTACTAAGTTTTCAATAAATATTTATTGACTGTAGTATAGTTCAAAAAGATGGAATATAAAATGAGAATTTTGTCTTTTTTAAAAAAAGCAAAATTTTCCAACGTCTTTTCTCTGTATACCATGAGCTTGTGTTTAGTCATTCAATCATGCCCAACTCTTTGTGACCCTTTGCATTGTAGCCCGCCAAACTAGTCTTCCATAGGATTTTTTCAGACAAGAATACTGGACTGCGTTGCTGTTTTCCTCTGCCACAGGATCTTCCTGATCCAGGGATCAAACCTGGGTCTCCTGTGTTATAGGCAGATTCTTTACTGTCTGAGCCACCAGGGAAGCCTCTGTATACCATAGGAAGGAAAAATATCCTATGAATCACAGAAAGAGACTTCTCAGAGCAAAGATATAAAATCTTTTCAGAAATATTAATAAATTTAATAGAAACACGACTTTTGAATATTCCAATGAACATGGATTAGTAGGTATTAATTTTGCAGTCAAAAAATAGAGAATACGTTTATTTCAAGTTCTTGTGGCTCATTTTCCAAATCCCACTATTTCACTATTTTTTAAAACCAGCAAATATCACAACATGAGTCATACATTCACTAAAATGCAGTTGACTTAGAAATTAACAGTGAAAAGAGAGCTCAACAAATCCATCCACTTAGAAATTTAAATGTATCTACATAAATTACTATCTTTATTAAAGAGGAAAGCAAAACAGTGACTAGAGAGTACTTAAAAGTAACGTAAAGTAAAAATGCTGCACATAAATTCCTGTGAAATGTGTCCAAATCAGAACACCTAAGAAAATATTATGACTTTAATGTATATATTAGAATATAGCAAGATTTGAAACAAATTATGTAAATAACCAAGAATCTAGAAATAAGAGCTAGAATATGTGGAGGGGCTAAGTTAATTGAGATATTCCTTCGCCAGTCATTAATGTACAATATATGCCAGTCACTTAAAAAAAAAAAAAAAAACCTGGCTAAAAATGTACTTAAAAAACAGGCTAAAATACAGATACTGTTTCTGACTTTAGTCAGCTAAGCGTCTACTAAGAAAGATAGATACCAAAGATTTAGGCCAAAATTATTCAAACAAAAGGTTAGATAGGTGTCATAAAGAAGAACATTTGATGAGAGAGTTTCACGTAGTTAAGGAATTCAGAAAAGATTTTCTTTAGGAAAGGTAGGCCAGTCTGAGATATGAAAGGTGAGTATGTGGTACCTAGGTGAAGTTGATGGGGCAGGTGTGCTGAAAGACCGGGGCCAGTCCAAGGCACTGTGGTCTGAACGGCACAGTGAAGGAACTAAAGAGCATGGCCTCAGGAGAAGCTTTAGAGAAAGGTGACAAGTTCGTATGAGGTCTTTAGTCCATGTTTATGACATTCGTTTTGATGTTAAAGCAATGTGAAACCATAGAAATGGTTTAAGCTAAGGAAGCCATGTGCTGTGGTCAGATTTTGCTACATGTATTGATTGAAGGATGGTTTTGGTAAGAGTGAACCCAGAGACACCAGTTAGGAAACTGCAGTAATCCACATGAGAAAACATAGGTGCCTCTCGAAAATGGCAATGAGAGTGGTAAAGTGATATAGCTAACACTGAGCAATATTTAAGTTTTAAGATCAATAAAAGAACAAAGCAATAAAATAAAAATACAACCCATGAATTTGATCAAATACTCAAAATAATTAGAAATCAGAACGAGGTACACTGAAATGATGAGAACCCCTTTTTCACATATAAGATTGGCAGAAATTAAATGGCAAGTTTTTTACACTCTGAGACTATAAATCAATTAAACTCCAGGACTTGGTGATGGACAGGGAAGCCTGGCACGCTGCAGTCCAAGGGGTCGCAAAGAGTCGGACATGACTGAGCGACTGAACTGAACTGAAACTCCTTGAGAATGATGTGATGGAATGAGTTACAATTTGAAATGTTCATATTCTTATACCCAGGAACTCAATACCATAGTCTATCCAAGGGGTGTGATTGTGGATATGGCAGAAAGTCATGTATAGCATGTACATGACAATACTTGTAGCATGTAAAATTATTATTTGATAATAGAAAAATTATTTGATAATAGAAAAAAATTTGGAAAGAGCGTACAGATTCATTAAAAGAGGCTTCTCTGGTTGCTCAGTGGTGAAGAATCTGCCTGACAATACAGGAATCGCAGTTCAATCCCTGATCCGGGAAGATCCCACATGGGGTGGAACAACTTAAACCTGTGCCCCACAACTACTGAGCCATGTGCTGCAATTACTGATGCCTGCATGTCCTAGAGCTTGTGATCTGCCAACAAGGAAAGCCATCACAATGAGAAGCTCATGCACCACAATTAGAGAATAGCCCCACTCACTGCAACTAAGAAAAAGCCTGCACAGCAATGAAGACCCAGCACAGATAAAAATAAGCAAATAAAAATTTAAAAAAAAAAAAAAAAAGATTCATTAGAAGGAGATTGACCAAAAACAGATGGTAGACACACATAAATGAGATTAGGTTTGAGAAATATTTTTACCAGATTAAAACTCAAGTTGGAAACTATAAAAATGAGTCACATGGTATACTGAGATATAGTACAATAAGCATAGAGTAATCATGCTAAGTGCCAATCCTCTCTCTTTCACTCTCTCTTTTTAACTCAATATTCTTTATTTTTCCTTTATTATAATTACTTTTCTAGCATATTGTGACCATTAAATTGCCAGTAATTATGTCTTTTTCATAATTGCATCTTCAACACCTACATAGTACCAAGCATGTTATGAATCAGATCAGATCAGATCAGTCACTCAGTCGTGTCTGACTCTTTGCGACCCCACGAATCGCAACACGCCAGGCCTCCCTGTCCATCACCAACTCCCGGAGTTCACTGAGACCCACATCCATCGAGTCAGTGATGCCATGCAGCCATTCTCATCCTCTGTTGTCCCCTTCTCCTCCTGCCCCCAATCCCTCCCAGCATCAGAGTCTTTTCCAGTGAGTCAACTCTTTGCATGAGGTGGCCAAAGTACTGGAGTATCAGCTTTAGTATCATTCCTTCCAAAGAAATCCCAGGGCTGATCTCCTTCAGAATGGACTGGTTGGATCTCCTTGCAGTTCAAGGGACTCTCAAGAGTCTTCTCCAACACCACAGTTCAAAAGCATCAATTCTTCAGCGCTCAGCCTTCTTCACAGTCCAACTCTCACATCCATAAATGACCACTGGAAAAACCATAGCCTTGACTAGACAGACCTTTGTTGGCAAAGTAATGTCTCTGCTTTTGAATATGCTATCTAGGTTGGTCATAACTTTCCTTCCAAGGAGTGAGCGTCTTTTAATTTCATGGCTGCAGTCACCATCTGCAGTGATTTTGGAGCCCCTAAAAATAAAGCCTGACACTGTTTCCACTGTTTCCCCATCTATTTCCCATGAAGTGAAGGGACCGGATGCCATGATCTTCGTTTTCTGAATGTTGATCTTTAAGCCAACTTTTTCACTCTCCACTTTCACTTTCATCAAGAGGAAGTAATAGAGGAAAGCAAATATAGGTTAAAAAGTTTTTGACATAGTTACAGCAATAATTTTTGAATCTATCTCTTAAAGTAAAATAAATAAAAACAAGACTAAACAAAGGAGACCTATCAAATTAAAAAATCTTGCACAGCAAAACAAGCCATCAGTGAAATGAGAAATATAACAGATAGGAATGGGAGAACATTTCTGCAAATGACATGACTGACAATATATTAATAGCCAACATATATAAACAGTTCATACAATTCAACATCAAAAACAGACAACTTCAAATAAGGGCAGAAGAACTGACTAGTCATTTTTCCAAAAAGGAAATACAGATGGCCAACAGACACATCAAAAAAAAAAAAAAATGCTCAACATAGCTAATCATCAGGGAAATGAAAATCAAAACCACCATGAGATATATCACCTCACACCTATCAGAGTAGCTATCATCGAAAAGACCACAAATAACAAGAGTTGGTGAGGATGTGGAAAAGGGAACCCTGGCACACTCTTGGTGGGAATGCAAACTGGCGCAGCCACTATAGAAAACTCTGTGGAGGTTTGTCAAGAAACTCAAAATAGAGCTATATTATGACCCAAAATTTCACTCCTATGGATACATCTGAAAAAGACAAAACCACTAATTAAAAGATTTACATGCACCTCAGTGTTTATAGCAGCAATATTTACAATTGCCAAAGTATGGAAATAACCAAAGTGTCATCAACAGAAGAATAGCAACAGATGAATGGATAATGAAGATGTTGCATATATATGTGGGATACTACTCAACCATAGAAAAGAATGAATGTTTTTCATTTGCAACAACATTGATGAATTTGGAAGATATTATGCTAAGTGAAAGAAGTCAGGCAGTAAAAGACAAATACAATATGATGTCACTTATAGGTGGAATCTAAAAAAATTAAGAAACTAGTGAATATAACAAAAAAGAAGCAGATTCACAGATACAGAGAACAAACTAGTGGTTATCAGTGGAGGGAAGGAGTGATATGGGGCTGGAAGAGTGGGAGATGCAAAAAAAAAAAAAGAGTTGGTGTAAGATAGGCTCAAGAAAGTATTGTACAATGGGAAATACAGCCAATATTCTGTAATAACTGTAAGTGGATAGTAGTCTTTAGAATTGTATTAAAATTTTTAAATACTTTAAATGAAAATAAATTGTCCAAATGCATTCACAGGCCAAAAGAAATCTTATCATATGTTTAATGCAAATGAGCAGTGGAACATATTTTAGTGCAGCTCAGAAAGGTCAGAGAGGATCTGCGTCAGGATATAAAACAGACAACTTTGGTAAATGTGAATTGAATAGATGTTTAAGTACTTCAGTTTCTCTGTTCCTTTGGGCTAATAGTACCATAAAATAAAATTGGGGATGTGCTGCGCTGTGCTTCGTCGCTCAGCTCTTGGACAATAGCCTACCAGGCCTCTCTGTCCATAGGGATTCTCCAGGCAAGAATACTGGAGTGGGCCTGTCCTCCTCCAGAGGATCTTCCCAGCCCTGTGATGGAACCCAAGTCTTCTGCATTGCAGGCAGATTCTTAACCATCTGAGCCACCAGGGAAGCCCCTAAATTGGAGATATTCTCCCCCAAAATCTGCTTTATATTGTAGAAATGACAAAGTTTATACTAGACTGTATCCTAGATTGCAATTCTATAATCTTGTAATCCAATGACCCCACCACAGCCCTTCACATGTGACACAGCTGAGTAGAAACACATCAAACCATATAGTATATATAGTTTGATGTTATATAGTTATATAGTATATATGTTATATAGTTATATAGTATCTTTCAGCTACTTGGCTTATTGTCACAGTCAGGTTCATTTTGCACTTCATTACATAGAGACAGACTGGAGCCTGAGGGGACCACTAATTAATATAATCTTGTCCTCAGATTCTCAAACTTTGAAAGCCTATTGGTATATTCCTTTCTCTATATATACAGAAAATAAAGTTGTCTTTCTGACAATATAGTTTCCATGTCACATTACACTACCATGACATTTCATCTCTCCAACCTTTTCATTGAAGTATTTAAATGTTTATCTCCTCTCTGATACACTTTCTCACAAGACACACACATACATTCCATTACATGCAACACATAATAAAAACCAAGTAAATGAAAGCATTTAACTTCTGACAAATGCTCGTGATAAATCATAATATTTTAAATATATTCACTTTATCTCTTTATGGTATCTCCCAATCCCCACATCAAAAGGATTTTTATGTCTCTACCCCATTTTATTTCCAGGTTGGTCATATGACTTGCTTTGTTTAGTGGAAAGAGAAAGAATGTGAAATGTGCCATTTTCAAGTAGAATACTTAATAGCTACTGAGTGGACTACCACCTTCCCTTTTCCCTCTATTGTTTATCCATCTTCAAACTTAGAGAGAAAAAGAAGTAAAGCCTGCAGCCAAAATGTAAGGTGAGAAAATCAAAAAGATGTGGTTATAAGTCAGTGAGATTTTGGTTTTGTCATACAGCTTTTTGTCACAGAATCTAGCTAATATAGTATTTAAATGTGACACATTATAATTCTCATCAGGAAATTAGTAAATATTTTAATGAAAATAAAACCTACTTAAAGTTTAAAATCTAAACTAGCATGCATTAATTTCTAGTAGAACTAGGGAAAGAATCCTCCAGCATTGATTTCATTTATTTATTTATTTATTTTTCTGTAAAGTAGAAGGTTAGTATTAGATTTGCAATCAAAATCTTAGTCATATTTGCCAAATAATTACTAATTATTTATCATTTTTTAAAATAAATGATATCATACTTTGGAGAGATATTTTTTCCTATGGGTAGATTACAAAGATTTTTTTGGTTATTTTTCTGTAAATGAGCAACTCCACCTCTGAAAGGGATTGACCATGAGTTTTCTGAGATCTTAAAAATATATGTAAACTTAATTAAAGGAAAAAGGAAAAAGTCTTATTTTTGAACTGCAATATTTAGAAAGTTTGAAATTCAGTTTAGAATGTAAATATCCAATTTAGAAAACAACAACAATTAATCTTAAAGTAAGAATAATTGCATATACCATGATTTCACTCTAAGCAAGATCCAACATTTAAAATATTTTTTCCAAGAGTTCTTTTCCAATTTTGACATTACTTTTGACAGTGTTTTGAGAATTTCATTAACACTATGAGATCTTTAAGGTACATTTAAGAATAAGATAAGAAATGCCATAGCATTCAAATTAATCTCATGTCTTCCTGCAGAACCTATTCATATATAAGTGAATTTTTCTTAAACCTTATGTTGTTTTTGTTCAGTCTCTAAGTCATGTCTGACTCTTGGCAATCCTATGGACTGCAGCATGCCAGGCTTCTCTGTCCTTCACTATCTCCCAGAGTCTGCTAGAATTCATATTCATCGAGTGATGCTGTCTAACCATCTCATCCTCTTTGCTTTTTATCCTAATATTTTTATTGTAGGGGGCTGTAGATTGTGTTATATTATTTGTTTATTATTTGTTATTTTCATACAGTTGTTATTGTTACTTGCCACGTTAATTTTGAACATTATCATATAACAATATTTTTTAGGATCTATCATTTCTAAGCAGAAATATAAGCATAATTGGCTGGTTTGGCTGGAATTTTTTTTTCCTCCAGACCATTCTTATGAAAAGAGTAGTTCACAACAGATGATATTATATTACCCTAAGTGGCAGAATGAGAAGACATGAGGAGTTAGTAAGAGCCTGGATGATCCCAGCAGAAATCTGCAGTCCCTGGCTGAGCTGGGAGAACTGTGGCTGATCCACAACTCTTACGTAACACACCTTAGAAATAAATATGGTTTTGTAACCAACTGAGATTTTAATGTAGACTCTTATACAAATAACCTAGCAGAAGTTAACTAGTACATTAACTGGAATTGAAAAGTAAAAGTGTGAAAACATAAAAAAACAAACAAAAAAACATATGCAGTGGTTTTTAAGGCTGGGTGACCAGTGACAAGCTATTATAAGAGGATGAAAAATACTACCCAGAACTTACAATGATGAAATATTTGATATAACTGTCATTATTGATAACTGGTTAGAAGATAAAATATATCTACAGAATCTGTGACTTTAGGTAATGAATTGTGGGTCATTAGGTATATGTGTGTGCTTAGTCACTCAGTCATGTCCAACCAGGCTTCTCTGTTCATGGAATTTTCTAGGCAAAATACTGGAACAGGTTGCCATTCCTTCTTCAGGGGATCTTTCTGACCTGGGAATCAACCCATATCTCTTACACTCCTGCATTGGCAGGAAGATTCTTTACCACTGAGCCACCTGGGAAGTCCATGGATTTTTAGGTGCACTTGATTAAATAAAATGTTTTTTAAAAAATTGGTCTTTTCATAATTAGATGAAAGAGAAAATAAAGAAACCAGAAATTCCCTGGGCTTCAGTCTTGAAAAAAGACAACTTTTCCTGTCCTAATTTTGTAAAAGATTCTCAAATTAAGACACAGATGCTGGACAATGGCCAGATTAAGATCTGGTTGCTTGATGTCGGCCCCCAATAAATCCTTTCAGATAGAATAACTTGGAAAAAGAGATCAAGTGTATGGTTCTGTGGAAGTCTAGTAAGTTCAGAGTACCCTTTATTAGTTGTGGATAGAGGAATATCACACACACACACAAAAAGAATCATTGAGGTTGCTATTGATGCACAAAACATACTGGAATAAAGGAGTTTATTTTTTAGTAAGGAAGCTCTATTTGGAGGAAGGAAAGTTCCATGTTATGAGAGTAAAGAGACATTAAAACATTTGCCTGAATGATTTTAAAAAATGATTAGAACCAGTGATTAATCTGCCTTCCCTTTCCTCCCTTTTTTCTAAATGGAAGTGTTTGTAGGGAATTTCACTCCTTTTTCGCCCTGTGTTTTGGTGTGTTGGGTATTTTTAGCTCACGTATCTCTAGATGAATTGTAGATTTAGTACATAGATTCCATGATCAAAAGGAACTCGAAATCCACTTTAGATAGATCATGACGTCTTTTTTTTTTTTTTTGAGTCAGGCATGTGGTTGAACTTCCTTGGTGGCTTGAAGAAGATATTGAATATATTCTTCTCACAGAAGAGAATCAAATATTTGTAATAATAATAATAAGGAGCTAGTTGTGGACTATTGTTTGTTCACAGTTATCTATTTGTTCTTCTCCCTTTACCTACTGTCTTATAAATATAGCATATTTTCTTACCATGAGAACAGAGAGGCTGGGAACCAAACTGGGAAGCCATATAGAGCCAGGCTAATCCAAGACTGATTCCAGAGGAGCCCATGAGAGGTGAGAGGGACCCAATAAAGGTACAGCCACCATGTCACACTCATGACACAATAAGAAGTAAATAGATATTTCTATAAGAGATTGAAATTTGGAGGTGGCCTTGGCCATAAGGGAAGTCTTAGTTATAGCTTCTCTCTCCAACCCCTGTCCATTTCACTAGAACCTGGCATTTTGTTCTTTTCATTTTTTGGACCCTGTAAATTTGTTTTTCCACTGCTTGTATAATTTTTTTGTAGGCACTTTGTGTAAAGAGTCTTAACCTCTCAGTTTTTGTTTTTTTTTTTTTTTTTTTAAGGTAAGTTCTTCCCTAATAAAATCTTTCAAATTGTACATTGCCTATTATATGCCATCTTCGAGCTTTACTTTTTTCTTAACATTAGAGACATTTTATCTGTGTATTTTGGTCATACATCTATTTGAAAAATATTGGTGTCTCCAACTAGAGTGCCTATTCCATGAGGTCAGGAACTGAGTCAGTTTCTCTGCTACACACCAGCATCTGAAACAGTGTTTGACATCTAAAACAAGTTCAACAAATATGTGTTGTATCAGCCAATATATCCAATAGCTACTAATGAATTCAAGCCACAAAATCTATATAACCACCTATGCTTGCATCAGGGTCTTTTCCAATGCTGGGAAAGATTGAAGGCGGGAGAAGAAGAGGATGACAGAGGATGAGATGGCTGGATGGCATCACCGACTCAATGGACATGAGTGTGAGCAAGCTCCAGGAGTTGGGGATGGACAGGGAGGCCTGGCTTGTTGCGGTCCCTGGGGTCTCAGAGTCAGACACGACTGAGCGGCTGAATTGAACTGATGCCTCCATATTTTTCTTGTGGATTTTTACTAATTTGTACCCAGTCATTGCATGAGTTTCAAATTAGAAAAGTGGCTTATTGATAATTTCCTTCAAATACTTTTCTCATTCAAAGCAGTGCATCTACCTATTTGCTATAAAACATGCTTTCCGCTCTCCATACTCTTTATCTCATGATTCCTGATGCTTCAACTACTCTAAATAAAGCCTTTGGGATACAAGAATGAACAATGAGTGAGTGAAAGTTGCTCAGTCATGTCTGACTCTTTGTGACTCCATGGCCTGCTCAGTCCATGAAATTCTCTAGGCCAGAATACTGGAGTAGTTAGCTTTTCCCTTCTCCAGGGGATCTTCCCAATCCAGGGAGAGAACCCAGGTTTCCCACATTGCATGTGGATTTTTCAACAGCTGAGCCACAAGGGAAGCCCAATGAGATGTGCCATGAATAAACCTGTAGAATTCTGTTCAGTGAGAAGTATTATTAGGAGGTTTGAGGGAACAATACTTAAAGTTTACTCTCAAATGATTGTTTCCTTTATAAAATCAGACTTTTCTATTAAGCACACTCAAAATGTTCAATTTAACTTATTTTGTGGTAAAGCAGTGGTCCTCAACATTCAGAAAACGAAGATCATGGCATCCAGTCCCACCACTTCATGGGAAATAGATGGGGAAACAGTGGAAACAGTGTCAGACTTTATTTTTTGGGACTCTAAAATCACTACAGATGGGGACTGCAGCCATGAAATTAAAAGGCGCTTACTCCTTGGAAGGAAAGTTATGACCAACCTAGATAGCATATTCAAAAGCAGAGACATTACTTTGCCAACAAAGGTTTGTCTAGTCAAGGCTATGGTTTTTCCTGTGGTCATGTATGGAAGTGAGAGTTGGACTGTGAAGAAGGCTGAGCGCCGAAGAATAGATGCTTTTGAACTGTAGTGTTGGAAAAGGCTCTTGAGAGTCCCTTGGACTACAAGGAGATCCAACCAGTCCATTCTGAAGGAGATCAGTCCTGGGATTTCTTTGGAAGGAATGATGCTAAAGCTGAAACTCCAGTACTTTGGCCACCTCATGAGAAGCGTTGACTCATTGGAAAAGACTCTGATGCTGGGAGGGATTGGGGGCAGGAGGAGAAGGGGACGACAGAGGATGAGATGGCTGGATGGCATCACTGACTCGATGGACGTGAGTCTCAGTGAACTCTGGGAGTTGGTGATGGACAGGGAGGCCTGGCATGCTGCAATTCATGGGGTCACAAAGAGTCGGACATGACTGAGCGACTGATCTGATCTGATCTGAATGGTCCAAGGAATTTTTTAAGTAGATGTTAAAGAATCTACTATTGTTTTACTCCAAAGAATATATTACAGTGATTCTCAAATTGTTCTCCCCTCCTCTTTTACCATGACACACCACATCTAAATTGTTGCTCTGTTATGAACTTCGATTTTCTCCTTGGCAAAATGGTACTGAGAGGCTTAAACACAAGCTTAATTATCAGAGTGGGGCTTCCCTGATGGCTCGGTAGTAAAGAATTCACAGGTTCTATCACCAGGTCGGGAAGATCCCTTGGAGGCAGAAATAGCAGCCTATTCCAGTATTCTTGGGCTTCCCTGGTGGCTCAGACAGTAAAGCATCTGCCTACAATGTGGGAGACCCAGGGATGGGTCGGGAAGATCCTCTGGAGAAGGAAATGGCAACCCACTGCAGTACTCTTGCCTGGAAAATCCCATGGACAGAGGAGCCTGGTAGGCTACAGTCTATGGGGTTGCAAAGAGTTGGACACAACTGAGTGACTTCACTCACTCATTCCAGTATTCTTGCTTGGGAAACCCCATGGACAGAGGAGTCTGGTGGGCTACAGTCCATGGGATTACACAGAGTCAGACATGACTTAACAGCTAAAACAACAATTATCAGAGAGCCATACGTTTGTTTATATTTTCATTCCTGGTCACCTTTCTTTAGTTATTCTATCTTAAGAAATACAATTTTAAAATTTCATTCATTGTTTTGAATATTAAAATTTATACCAATATGCAGAGGATGCAATCTTTCTAATACATGGTTTAACTTAAGTAACTAGTTTTCCTCTATCATTTCCTAGAATCATTAGGATACCTAGGTGAGATAATTTAAATTGTGTGTACATCAGAATGAGTACTCTGTACACATTTTTTCCCTCTTTTTCTGTCAACCCAGTGTTATTTTACATAAAAGAAATTTACCATACAATAAATTCTTTCAATTCATTTTTTTTAAATAACTGTTTTAGTCTTATTTTTGTAAGTCTTAGAGAACATGATTTGGGACATCCTATTTGCCCCACAGGTTCAATTTAAATATTTGATCTCTAGATTTTCTGGGAGCTCTGGGATCAATCCTGTACATCAACCCTTCCTCTTCCTTGCTTGCACACTGAAACATAAATTCCACAGAAGATCAAAATATCACACATTTATCTTTTCAGACAATCAACATATCAATATGCCTAGAAGCAGAAGATAAATTTTCCCTTTGTTTGATCAATAGACTAATAACTACAAGTGCTATGGATGAAGATAAAGCTATCCCTTCTGTTTTCATATCCAACCATATTATTTGACTTGATCTCATCTGCCTCAGAGTTCTATTGCCTGACTACACACGATGCAATGAATGTGTTTCCTTTTATTGATTCTCAGTTTCCCCATCATTAATTTCATTGACTTGGTTGCAGGCTTTCAAATTAGAGAAAAGTAAAGCTCAAACAATAAAGTGACATCAGTTTAGTATTATTGATATTCTTTATCCTTTTCTGGGTGCAGGATAGAGGGGTAGGTGGGCAGGCCTCTGACTGCTGAAGCAATATTTTTTTCATGCTACCTAAGAGAAGAGAGGGTAATGGCAAAATCATGCATAATAGTGAAATCCTATTCCCTAGAATAGTTCTTGAGGATTACAAAATAAGCAATAAATATCAATTGATTACATAAATCAAGAGTCATGAGCAAAGCAATCAATTGTTGTTGCTAGTCGCTAAGTTATATCTGATTCTTTTGGCAACTCATGGACTATAGGCCAGCAGGCTCTTCTGTCCATGGGATTTCCCAGGCAAGAATACTGGAGTGGGTCACCATTTCCTTCTCCAGGGGATCTTCATGTTGCAGGGACAGACTTCATCTCCAGTACTGACAGGCAGATTCTTTACTGCTGAGTCACCAGAAAAGCCCTCAATACACAAATCCCACTCATTCATCAGATAGTCAATAGAGAAACATTTATTGGTGAGGCTTCCCAGGTGCTTCAGTGGTAAAGAAACCACCCACCAAGCAGGAGACCCAGGTTTGATCCCTGGCTCAGGAAGATCCCCTGGAGAAGCAAATGGCAATGCAGTCCAGTATTTTGCCATGGGAAGTCACATGGACAGAGAAGCCAGGTGGGCTACCAGTGAAAGAGTTGGACACAACTTAGCAACTAAACAGCAACAGCAAATTACACCAAGACTGTGAAAAATACTGCCGAGAACTGAATGCAATTCATGGTTCTGCCCTCAAGAATCTTATAACCAGTGGGAGATTTCATGTTAATAACTGTAGCAGAGATATATTAATACAATAGGAAGAGAAAAGATAGACTCCCTACTACTGCCTGAAGAAGTTCAGGAGCTTTTAATTTATGTGTTCTCATACCCTTCATTCTTTTTTATTCATTTGTCATCTTTCCATTCATTATCACATTGTATACATGGATAGTATTAAACCTACCTTATTGGAGAGAGAAATTAAAACTTTTTAATGACTCATCTTTTATACAGCTTTATAGAACTTGAACATATTTCTTATATTTATTGTAATCTAGTCCAGTCCTGATCTGATTAAATGAGTAAATTCTACTTAATTTTTTATAGCTTGTGTGTTTATTGAGACATGTTTTTGACATTATAATACTATATTCCTCATATATAGAATACTGTTTAGGTTAAATAAAAATAGTGTAAAAACCCAGACTGTCTATTATGGACCTTATATTCCAGTAGAAGAGGAATTAAAATAAACATGCACCCTAAAATACAATAATAAGTTTTGTGAAAGATATAAAACAAGGTGACACCCTACAAAGGACTAAGTGACTAATTTAAATATGGTAGAAAAGCAGTCCAAATTGAGTGTTAGTCGCTCAGTAGTGTCTGACTCTTTGCTACCCCCATAGTCTGTCTGTGGAATTCTCCAAGCAAAAATAATGGAGTGGGCTAACATTCCCTTCTCCAGGGGATCTTCCCAACTCAGGGATCAAATCCAGGTCTCAATCTGAATATGGTAGAAAAGCAGTCCAAATTGAGACAACAACTTATTTAAGGGCTTTTGAAAATAAGTCAACAGAAAACTCAATTAAATAGAGTCGAGAGATCAGAACAGGAAGCTTTTTAGCCTTGTGACAAAGGAGAGCCCAAGAGAAAGAAAGAGTCCTCTTCTTTATGGGCAAAAATACAACTGATGAGAAGTCATATTCTCTTCCTTTAAGATAGACCTCCCAACTTCCTTTCCCCTTTATAGAAGCATTCTCCTTTTGCCACAAGAAGCCTATCATGTGATGTAGGTAATATGGACAGATCGTTTTGGGATTTTGTAAGCCAGGATAATTCTCCAAGTCAGGCTTCAACAGTACATAAACCGTGAATTTCCAGATGTTCAAGCTGGTTTTAGAAAAGGAAGAGGAACAAGAGATCAAATTGCCAACATCCACTGGATCATCGAAAAAGCAAGAGTTCCAGAAAAACATCTACTTCTGCTATGTTAACTATGCCAAAGACTTTGATTGTGTGGATCACAACAAACACTGGAAAACTCTTCAAGAGATGGGAATACCAGACCACCTGACCTGCCTATTGAGAAATCTTTATGCAGGTCAGGAAGCAACAGTTAGAACTGTACATGGAACAACAGACTGGTTCCAAATTGGGAAATGAGTACATCAAGGCTATATATTGTCACCTTGCTTATTAAACTTATATGCAGAATACATCATGAGGAATGCTGGGCTGGATGAAGCACAAGCTGGAATCAAGTTGCCGGGAGAAATATGAATAACCTCAGATATGCAGATGACACCACCCTTATGGCAGAAAATGAAGAACTAAAGAGCCTCTTGATGAAAGTGAAAGAGGGGAGTGAAAAAGTTGGCTTAAAACTCAACATTTAGAAAACTAAGATCATGGCATCCGGTCCTATCACTTCATGGCAAATAGATGGGGAAATGATAGGCTTTATTTTTGGGGGCTCCAAAATCACTGCAGATGGTGACTGCAGCCATGAAATTAAAAGATACTTGCTCCTTGAAAGAAAAGCTATGACCAAACTAGATAGCATATTAAAAAGCAGAGACATTACTTTGCCAACAAAGTTCCATCTAGCCAAAGCCTTGGTTTTTCCAGTATTGGATGTGAGAGTTGGACTATAAAGAAAGCTTGAGTGCCCAAGAATTGATGCTTTTGAACTGTGGTGTTGAAGAAGACTCTTGAGAGTCCTAGGGACTGCAAGGAGATCCAACCAGTCCATCCTAAAGGAAATCGGTGCTGAATATTCATTGGAAGGACTGATGCTGAAGCTGAAACTCCAGTACTTTGGCCACTTGATGCGAAGAACTGACTCATTGGAAAGGACCCTGGTTCTGGAAAAGATTGAAGGTGGGAGGAAAAGGGGACAACAGAGGATGAAATGGTTGGATGGCATTACCGACTCAATGGACATGAGTTTGAGTAAATTCTGGCAGTCGGTAATGGACAGAGTGACCTGTCATGCTGTGGTCCATGGGGTTGCAAAGAGTCGGACGTGACTGAATGACTGAACTGAAAGCCAGGATAATGAGTGTGATATTTATTTTCAGCTGTATATAAAGTCTTTGGCACAATGATTCTCAACAGGGTGACAGTTTTGCTCCCTAGGGGACCCTTGGCAATATGGACACATTTTTGGTTGTCACAAATGGGGTGGGAGTGCTACTGGCATTCAGTGAGCTGAGTTGAGGGCTGATGCTAAACATCATACAATACACAGGACAGTTTCTCACTACAAAGAATCACTTTACCTGAAATGTTATGGTGTCCAGGTTTAAAAAGACTGTTTTAGGAGATTGGAAAGAGGTAAGTATACAATGATAAAATCTTTTTTTTTTTTTTGGCCACACCTTCTGCATTAGAAGTGTGTCCTGCATTAGAAGTGTGGCATCATAACCACTGGACTACCAGGGAAGTCCCTAAAGTGATATAATTTTACATACATTTTAATTACTCTGGGTCCTTGTTGGAAATTAGAATGGATCCCAGAAAATAGCAAAAGGCATTTGTAGTGGCCAAAAAATAACACACAATAAGCATTTGTATTGATCATATATCTTCTCTATGTTAGTTTTATTTCTAAAAATATGATTTCATCCATGTCATACATAAACATATAATAAGTCAAACTTCTAACTGTGTTCTAGTGCATTTGTCTTGCCTGAAAGCCTTTCAGCTTTAACAACCTCGACATTAGGGAAGACAAGGGATCAATCTATCATAAACAGAATATTTAACATTTCAGTGAAATCTCATATTGATCTCACCCTCAGACCCACATCCTATTTTTTATTTATTTTGCTCTCTTCAGGGTCCTAACAAATAAAATATAGCATTTCTTACTGTGACGATTTATATCACTGGAAGGACGATGAAATATGAGTGTTGAACATAGTCCATTAACTATTATTTATATACTATTTCTAGTTGTCAAATATTATTCACAGAAAATCAAATATGACAGTGTTTTTTCTTTTTTCTTCTTCTTCAATTCTAGGCAATTTGATTAAGTTGCTACACATTCATACATCATTCAGTGAAAAACAGTGTTTGAACTACAGCAAAAAAAAAGGGGGGATATAATTTTGATATTTCAGAAAACAGTTCAGGCATCTAGGAATCGGGAATTTTTAAAATTTTTCAAATCTATCATGTGCTTTGTAGCTAAAGCTAACAAAAACTACAAGGATCATGGTCCCTGTTTTTCCCTGTTGACCACTCATTTCAAATACAGACTTTCTAGACAGCTATTTATTCAAATCCTACCTCTGCCACTGATAATTTTTGGACAAAACCCAGTCAAATCTCACTAAACCAGATATATTTCTTTATAAATTGGGGATGATTTTAGATCTAAAATGACAAAACAACACACAAGATATATAGTACCTGCTGTTAATTTAGCAGCACGATGAATTAGAATGAATTATGTTGTTCAGATTTCTATCCAAATTGTGTGGTCATTGTTGAATAGCCATATTTTAATAAAGCAGGCTCATTTTATTTGTCTTATCAAAATTGGAGATAAGAATTACTTTGAATGATACTAGTCTTCTTGCTCTTGAATGTCCAATAAAACACACATTTATACATACTCCTCAGCCATACCCTGGCCCTCAGCTGCACTGGCTGACATTGCAGGGATCAGTCAAGTGGTAAATCCCTACTGGCTCAGTTCAAAATTACAGGAAAGGACAAAACTCCTTGTTATTTGAGGATGGCAAAAGCCATAGAGAGATTGGACCTCCTTTTGTATATACATCTCTTTTGTTGTTCAGTCACTTTGCAACCCCATGGAATGTAGCCTGCCAGGCTCCTCTGTCCATGGGATTTCCCAGGCAAGAATATTGGAGTGGGTTGCCATTATATGTCTCTAAGAAACAAAAAAAAATGAACTGTCTTTATAAAACTTGCATTCACAAGCTCAAAAAGATTTGAATAGTGAATGGGAGTCTTATCCTGGAAGACTGAAGGGAAGAAAATAGACGGAACGGAAAAAGTCACACTTTCTATTACTTATTTTATGACAAAGTATGTGGAGCACAAATTTCACTTATGGTGTTTCATTTAATACTCATAACTAAAGAGTGAAGAAAATATTCCATTCGTATTTCAGATAAGACAACTGAGATTATAGAAAGAGGTTAAATAAATTGTCTACATATTTATAGCTAGAAAATGGTAGAGCAGAGATTTTTATATTGTTTTATCTCCATACAAAGCCAATCATCTCTCTACTCCAGTGTATTTTTTGTTTGAATAGTTGTGGTTGGTGCAGTCGCTAAGTTACGTCTGATCTTTGTGAACCCATGGACTGTAGCATGCCAGACTCCTCTATCCTCCAATATCTCCCAGACTTTATTCAAAGTTAACGTCCATTTTGTAAAATAGTGTGTCATTTTAGCATCGTCTTTGACAGCATAAAATACTTTGGATCATGTTTAGATTCAAGAAAATAATTGAAATAAAAACTGGGGAAAAGATAAGATGGTGTATCTGTGACAAAAAGTATGATCATGGAAGTTATATATCAGCAATCATGAGTTCTCATATATGGAAGGTGATTTGTTAAGATTCACGTGACTCTAAAGTTTTATTAATAAGGAGAATAAACAAAGTTATCCTTAATGCACCTATTACTTATTAAAAGCAAAGTCAAAACTATATCTTTCACTATATATTGAGAAGTGACAAAAGCTGCCTCAGTTCAGAAAAGTTTCATTTTCCCAATTAAAGGCAATATGCTTACTTAGAAGTTGCATTCAACTATTTTATTTTTCCTTTTGAGAAAATAATTGTGTCTTTATGAAAAAGAGTAATAAAAATACTTGAAAAATATAATGTGATTGAACATGATAACCATAGGAAAGAATTAACAAGGAGGAAATAGCCAAGTAAAATTTATAATATTTCAACTGAGCACTATTACCTACTAACACTTTTCTCTGCTCAGAATTGGAGTTAAATGTTTCTATGCTATTTTTAAATACAGACTTTCAATTTTATATCTTTTGGAGCTGATATGTGGCTTTGCACAATTAAATGTCAAATAATTTCTAGCAACTGATCATCAACTTTAGGGTACTGAACTAAAAATGGATACATACATACATATACATGTATATACATATATGCAAAGAGAAACTTTTCTTATGACTATATGTATAGGTAGCCCGGAATATATCAAAAGAATAAATTCAAAATTAGCAGGCGTGAGTCATAGGGAAATCAAGGAAGTGATTCAAAATCTCTAAGATTTTTTGCTCATCTGTTCATTATGCAGCTTTGACAAGGTGATCCCTTGTGGCTTAACTGTATGATTTCTGGTCTAGTTCATTCTGCTAATTTACTAATGTACTTTAATTCAACCATCCTAGAATCTGTTTCCTACAGCTCTAAAAAATATAATGGTAAAGAGGTTAAAAAATAAAAATTTGGAGTAAATCTCTACCCTTTAAAGATTAAACAGTAGCTAATGACTATTCTCGTAATTTTCAAAAGTAAACCAAATAAACCTCTTTCCCTGAACCCCAGAATTTCACTGGTAGCATTTGACAATAAAATCTCCCCAGACAAGCTGCAACTTTTAAAATTTGCTTCGGGAAAAGAATATTCCCCAACTATTTTATGAATATAAATGTTAATCAAACTATTTCTAGAATAAGGGAAAATACAAAAAAAAATTCTAAATTTGTGAAGAATATAAAATACTTTGGGGGATTTTTGAACTGTATTGCAATTATAACATGTAGCAAGGGAAAGTTGTCAGATTCAGCTCTCTAACTCAAATTCATTATTGGCATTTAACTTTTAAAAAGTTGACCTTTGGTGCTTTACAGTGGATTCTCATTAGTTACCTATCTTCTACAGAGAACTCAACACTCTGTGGTGATGTAAATGGGAGGGAAATCCAAAAAAGGGGGCTATATTGTATTTATAACTGATTAACTTGCTGTACAGTAGAAACTAACACAACATTTAAAGCAACTGCCCTCAAAAAAAAAAAAAAAATCCTAGAAACAATAAAAAAAATTTGATCTCTGAGAAGTCTCAATTTTCTCATTTGTGAAACAGATTAAGTAAGCATGGATGGGTATTATGTTTGACAGTTTTTGCAAACTGTAATACCAACATCAATATGGATTAGGAGACTATTATATATATGTAGACAGTTGCATGTCTCTGAGGCAATTTTTAATGACTTCTGAAAATTGCTTATCTGCCAATTTTGTGACAGATGTATTTATATTTATCATAGACACTACTTCTCTTGAGTAAAAATACATTTAGTCTGTTTACCACTTCCTTTTCCCAAATTCACTTTTATATGTTTTGGTGAAGTCTTCTGGTTTCTCCAACAGAAGTAAGAAGGAAAGCCAAAGCAGAAAAAATAAAAAAAGAAAAGAAAAAAGATCTTCAAGGCTTATTTTGGGTTACATGAAAAAACAATTTCTACTTCTAATGTTAAATTTTCTTAAAGTGTATCCGCATCTTAATACTAATCCTAATGAACCAGAAAAAAGCATAGTGAAAAAGAAAACACTGAGGGGATATTTGAAAGTCTTACACACTGATAAATTTCTGTAAAGAATGTTCCTATTTCCTTTTTTTTTTTTTAATTTTTTTCTAAAGTATTTCTTTGGTACTTTGTCCTTTGCTTACATGCAAAGGATAGAATAGTGATTACAAGAAATGAAAACTCCATTAGCTTGAGTGGTGCCCTTTGGTTGATAGGCTTTGTGTTTTCAAGCTGGAGTACTTCACATTGCCAAACTCTACTAATGTGGAATCATTACACTTATGTCTATGGCTATTCTAAAATATTTTTCTTTTTATAAAGAATTGGACAGAAAAAGGTAGGACGTGGAAAATCACTTATTCAGTGCAGCAAGAAAGCCATTAGGATCATAATTTCCAAGCATTAAGAAAGAGATAATGAAACTTGGAGGAGAATAATCTTACATACGTACCTATGTCATCAGCTTACTCCCAATAGAGAACAAGAAAGAAAGAAAGAAAAGAAAGAAAGTTGAAGTCGTTTAGTCATGTCCAGCTCTTTGCGACTCCATGGACTATAGCCTACCAGGTTCCTCTGTCCATGGGATTTTGCAGGCAAGAATACTGGAGTGGGTTGCCATTTCCTTCTCCAGAAGATCTTCCCAACCCAGGGATTGAATCCGGCTGGGTCTCCTTCATTGTAGGCAGACGCTTTACCATCTGAGCCACCAGGGGAACAAGAGAGAGGTTAAAATGCTCCACCTGATATATAAAGAATTTCTTCTGAGGGAAACACTACCTTCATAAATATCTCAATAAAATGCTCACAAAAGTCTCCAATCTAACTTAAGATAAAGTGTTAAGTGATACCCTTTTACCTCTGGTAAAAATGTATTTTGCAAATTTGGATTTCAAAAATTGGGTTCCATCTTAAAAACCAATGCAATAAAAGAGGAAAAATAAATAAAAGTAGCAAAAGAATAAATAAATAAAAGTTATCTCTGTGCTTCTCTATACAGTTCTTTTCACATTTAGGACATCAGCGGAATTGAAAGGTCCTTGGGCACTAATTATTGCATTAACTATCAGCAATGCTTTAGCTATAAAAGTCAGCCTAAGCTTTTTACAGTGACACAAGACTGATTCAGTTTTGAGGTCAGGAAGCAGTCATTCCTATTCAAAACTTACACTTAAGGGAATAGAAAAAACAAAACAATGTGACTTGAATTGTGAACCCAGTAAGTGAATCTAACTGCAGCCAGGGTTATGTATACCAAGTAAGGAGTTCCACAGGTCTGCATTGCTTCTCTACTATAGTCAAAAACAGTCATCTCAATATTACTGGGTTTTGGTTCTGAAAGTACTGAAGTCACTCCTCTGCCCTAACAACGAATAAAATGCAGAACAAAATAAAGGGTTAACTTTCAGGAGCTTGACAGTTTCTCAAGATGAGTAATGACAAATAATCCTCTCCTGCTTCTAGTGTGGGGACAGAAAGAGAAACCATTTGAAATATACCAAAGTATTCATTCTCGATGAAGTCTGCCATTAGAGGAAACTAATTAAACTGAGCCTAACATGCTGGAGTATTATCACAGTCTAACCAATCTGGGAGAAGAGAAATACTCACCACCCTAACTCATTCTAGCCAACTTGTCTCCACCATGTTGGGGGAAAATGTTTAAGAAACTATTATGAATTTTATAATCCAGACCAATAGGTTCACTAAAAGTCTGAGACTTAATGATAGTACTATAGAATGTTTCTTCTTCCCCATATCTCACCATATCTTACTAAAATCTATTAATATCAGTTCCTTTTATTCTGTACAACTTGTTCACCAATCAGGGAAAAATTACAACGTCAACTAAAAGGCAAAATATACAAATTGACAAGAGATAGTGTGTATCTGATTAGACAAATGATGTTGGAATGAATGGATCAGGAATTTAAAACAACCATGATTTTTATGCTAAGGACTCTAGTGGATAAAGTAGATGACATGCCAAGACTGATAAACAATGTAAGCAGAGAGATGGAAATCCTAAGAAAGAACCCCAAAAGAAATGCTGGAGATAAAACAAAAATAATAAAAATGAAGGATGGCTTTGATACTAAATAGCTGGAAACGGCTGAGGAAAATAATCTCTGAGCTAGAGAATCCTTGAAAACCAAAAGGCAAGGAGAACAATGACTGAAAAAAACAAAACAGAGTATTCAAGAGCTGTGAGACAAGTACAAAAGGTAGCTGTAGTAACATAATTGGGAAAATCAAAAGGAGGAGAGAGAGGAGAAGAAATATTTGAAAAACTACTAAGAACTTCCCTCAAGTTAATGGCGGACATTAAACCACAAATCCAGGAAACTGAGAACAACAAACAGGATAAATACCAGCAAAACAAAAACAACAACAGCAGCCACAACAACAAACTACTCTTAGGTATATAATTTTCAAACTACAGAGCATCTAATTTAATGAAAAAATCTGAAAGAAACCAGAGGAAGTAAACAACTTTCACACAGAGGAACAAAGACGAGAATTATATCTGACTTTTTCTCAACAACCATGCAAGTAAGGAAAACATGAATTAAATATATAAAGTGCTTAAAGAAAAGACCAACTAACCCAGGATTCTGTACTTTGTGATATTATCCTTCAAAGTTAAAGAAGAAATAAAGATTTCCTTAGGCAAACAAAATTTGAGGGCCTTTGTTATCAGGAGACCTTTATTGCAAACATTGTTAAAAGAGGTTCATTTGAGAGAAGGAAAAAAATAATATAGGTCAGAAACTCTTATCTACATAAAGAACATTGAAGAAGGAAAAGAGAAAGCTAAATTAAAAAATTAGCTTTTTTATTCTTAATTAATACAGCAGATAACAGTTTGTTCAAAATAACAATATGAGCAATATATCCAACTACATATGCTTGTATATATATCTAACAATTATACATGCGTGCACACACACACACACACACAGGTGCACTGTGCTTGGTCACGTCTGACTCTTTGCAAACTTATGGACTGTAGCCCATCAGGCTCCTCTGTCCTTGGGATTTTTCAAGCAAGAATACTGGAGCAGATTGCCATTTCTTTCTCCAGGGAATCTTCGTGACCCAGGCATAGAACCTGTCTCTTGTCTCATGCACTTGCAGGTAGATTCTTTACCACTGTTGCCACCATATACAAATAAGTGAAATGCTTATATACAAGTGAAATAAATTACAACAATGACAAAAAGGACAGAAGAGAGAACTTAGAATTATTTTATTACTATAAAATACTCACAATGCCTATGAAGTAATATAGTGTTGTATGAAAATGGGCTTGGTTTAGCTGTAAATATATATTGCCCTAAAAACATAAATAAAGAAGAAGTATAACCAATATACTAAGAATGACAGGAAAGTAGGATCATATAAATGCTCAATTAAAACCACAAAAGATGGAAAAATAATAGAAGGCAGAAATAGAAAAAAAGAACAAGTGCAACAAAGAGAAAACAATAACAAATATGGTAGATATTAGTCTACCAATAATCACTATGAACATCAGGAGTGTAAATCCATTAAATAAAAGAGCCTGTCAGAGTAAATTTAAAAAAAAAGATCATTGAAACATGTATAATATCATATAAGAAACAAATCGCCAGCCCAGGTTCGATGCAGGATACAGGATGCTTGGGGCTGGTGTACTGTGGTGACCCAGAGGGATGGTACAGGGAGGGAGGACGGAGGGGGGTTCAGGATGGGGAACAGGTGTACACCCATGGTGGATTCATGTTGATGTATGGCAAAACCAATACAATATTGTAAAGTAAAATAATAATAATAATAAAATAGTAAATTAAAAAAAAAAGATCCTACTGTACACAGTCTACAAGAATCTCTCAGTAGATATAAAGACACGCATGTGTGCATGCTCAGTTATGTCTGACTCCTTTGCAACTCCATGGACTGTGGCCCACCAGGCTTCTCTGTCCACAGGATTTTCTAGGCAAGAATACTAGAATGGGTTGTCATATCCTCCTCAAGGGACTCTTTCTGCCCTAAGGATCGAATTCACGTCTCCTGCATTTCTTGCATTGGCAGACAGATTCTTTAAATTAAAATTAAATGGATGGAGAAAAATGTACCATGCCAACATCAGTTAAAAGAAAGAAGGAATAACTATGTTAATTCCAGATGGAGAAGACTTCAAAGCAAAGAAAGTTATCAGGGATAAAGAAGGGCATCACATAATGATAGAGAGGTTTAATTCTCCAAGAAGACATAACATTTTAAAATATGTAAGCACTTGACAATGGAGTATCAAATTATGTGGATAAGTACTAAGAGACTTACAAGGGTAAAATAATAAATTCACTATCATAGTTGAGACTTCATACCATCTGTCAGAAGTAGATAGATTCAGCCAGCAGAAATCGGTAAACACAATTGCACAGGGAGAAATGGCCATGTAAAAACCGAAGAGATAGACCTCAGAAGAAACCAATCCTATGACACCTTGATCTCAGACTTCTAGCCTCCAGAATTAGGAGAAAACTAATTCCTATTCTTTAAGTCACCCAATCAGCGGTACACTAAAACAGTTGCCTAGTCAGAGAACAGTGGGAAAAAAGCCGAGTAAAGGGGCTGCCTTGAGCATAAAACCAAACCATAAGGTGTTAGAGAAAAGCCCACATATTGGCCTTGTTCTTTGTATAATGACATTAATAGTAGTGCTTGGACAGAGAGAGAGGAGGAAATGAATGAGGAAAGCAAAAGATAGAAAGACTAGGGAAGCTGGGAAAATGAAAGAACTTAGATCGTAAGGGAATTCATTCAGAATGAAATGCTGGGTTGCAAACCAGATGACAAGATGAGGACTAACCCTTACAAACTCTGGATTTGTGTACAAGAAACAATTGTTTCATATGAAATGTAAAGTGAATGCTAACAACACACTAATGTTATTTTTAAACTCTTAGTATTGCAGACATTTCAAAGCAACTGAAAAGCAGGAGAGGCTGTTTTAAGACATTTATTTTTAATCAAACACATCTTCCGTACTTGGATTGCAAATTTCCCAGAGTCTAAATCACAATAAATATAAAACATCAAACACTAGGGAATTTTAACTACTCATTTAACAATGTAAACACAATACTGACAGAGCTTTGTGAAAGAGGGAAGTGTTCTCTTTTTAAATCTGCAACCAGATGTTAGATTACTGGTCTTTGTTTCAACCACAATGATAATGGAAGGAATGGGAGGAAGAAATTAATTGCAATTTTGATGAATGGAAAGCCTGGCAAAATAATAGTTTTTAGCACATCATTGTTTTCACTCTTTAATTTCTATCCAACAAAGTTTTATTTCAATGGTACATCATAATAATTGCCATTTTTATAAACATCAAATTGTGCAGGTGCATTTGTAAAGCCAGACTCTGTGAGAAATACAAGGTACTAAAAAAATGTAGAATAGATTATGAAATTGAAGAATTTCTTTGAGCATATGGTGATATGCAGAATGTTTGCCTTGGAGAAGGCAATGGCAACCCACTCCAGTACTCTTGCCTGGAAAATCCCATGGACAGAGGAGCCTGGTAGGCTGCAGTCCATGGGGTCGCTAAGAGTCTGGCATGACTGAGCGACTTCACTTTCACTTTTAACTTTCATGCATTGGAGAAGGAAATGGCAACCCACTCCAGTATTCTTGCCTGGAGAATCCCAGGGACAAAGGACCCTACTGGGCTGCCGTCTATGGGGTCGCACAGAGTCGGACACGCCTGAAGCGACTTAGCAGCAGCAGCAGCAGAATGTTTGCCTTAAAGAAAACAGAAAACGAGCTGGCCTTTCCAATTGGGTAGCTAGCCATAAGCAAAAAATAAAAAAAAAACTCCTACAGTTAAATATTTTATGATTTAATACTTTGCTTTCACTGCATTTCCAAGATTTTGGTTCTTTCTGCCATTAACCTTTAACATTAGGTTTAATGTGTTTATATCCTTCAAATCAACACATTGGATATAAGCACTGATAAAAAATAATTATGGGTTAAAGACAGGTTGGTCCATAAATGAAATATTTTGAGAGTAGCTTGGATGCCATGGGAACATTGGCACACTTAGTGGGATATGTTATCTTCCAAAACCCATTAATTATAATTTGAGATTAAACATAAAAGCAATTAAAAAGAATCTTTTTATTTTATATTGGTGTATAGCCGATTAACAATATTGTCATAGTTTCAGGTAGGCAGGAAAGGGCCTCTGCCATGCGTATACACAGTATCCATTCCAAATACCCCTTCCATCGAGGTTGCCACATAACATTGAGCAGAGTTCCTTATCCTTCAAGCATTTGCATTAATTTATTCATTTCAGGTACTACCCAATGAAAAATATAGAAATGTGTATTTAAGTCATTAGGATTCAATTTTTAGCCATTCTTCAAGAACTCATATAAGTTTCAAAATCCCAGTTAAAGTCTAACATGCTTATAGTTGGTATGGCTTACCTATCTGGAAAAAAAGAAGGAAAAGACTAGTAACAAACGCAAATAGCTTCATTTTTAACAAATGTATCAGATCAGTGCATGATTCAAAAACTTCGTATCACTGAAAACAATAAGCAGAGAAAAGATTACAAATATAGTATTATTTTCTGGTGACCAGAAATATTTACTACCCAAAATACTTTCCCATTTAGCTGTTTAATTGCTAAAAACATTCATCTAGGCTAATACTCAATTTCTTCTTTATTTTAAAAGAATGGTTATATCAACATTTACCATTAGAATTCTTTTTCATAGCTTTATATGATCTAAGGTTTAAAAATACACTTACTAGAATTTATTTCATGAAACTAAATTTATTTTTGTACTTCCTCACTAATCTCATCAGTCTGAGATTCAATTCATTTTCTCTTTGAAAATACTCTTTAGTTAAAAAGACACTTCCATTGTTAGACAGTTTTTTTATTCTTCTAGTTTAAAAAAATAGGGGAAAAAACAGTTTCTAATTTTGGGGAACAAAAACTGAATTTTGCTGTCCTGATTGGCCTCCAGAATTACATAAAATAAACCTAATTTTTTATATAGTTACATCTTAAATATTTGAAAGCCTATATCATGTTTCTATTTAACTTTCTTTGTTCCAAACTAAATATTCTTACTTCTTCAATGTAGAAATTTCTTGATGATCTAGTTAATGGACTCAATAGACAAATGATAAAAAGGGGATATGTGGCAGATATTCTTCCAAATGCCGGCTGTATGGTGTGACTAAACACAGTTCCCACATGCATAGCTTTTATAGTTGAGTGAGGGGAGAGAAAAAAATGCAAAAAAAACAAGTGGAGTTTGTTGATAAATGCAGTGAAAAAAACTCAGAATGCTATGAAGAAAGAAATACAATAACTAGTTTCAAAACAGCAAGGTATATGCAAGTGAAGCGACATGAATGATAGATGCAAGTTCAATTGAGAGGGAACAGAGGCAAATGACAAGTCTGAAGAATATATTGCCAATTTATATCACAGAGAAAAAAAAATCTCTTAAATATACGAACAGTTTTCAAAGTGAAACAGATCTATATAGCATCTTAGCATAGGAAAAAGACATTAGTGGAAAAACATGAAATTTGAATATGGTGTGTAGCTGAAAACAAGTGTTAATTGGCTGATTTCACTAGGTGTGCTATGAGTACACGTGAAATTAGCATTGAAGGAAATAGAGTGAGAACTACACTGAGATTCTACTCTGCATTATCTTTGCAACTTATCTGCAATGCCAAATTAGTTCAAAATAAAAAGATAAAAATATTAAAGGGTATAAAGCACCAAAAACATTCCTTAAGGAAAGCATTTTGTAAATAAATGTAGAAAAAAGGCCCTTCAACATATGAATGCTAAGTTGCTTCAGTCGTGTCCAACTCTGTGGGACCCCAAAGACGGCAGCCCACCAGGTTCCCCCGTCCCTGGGATTCTCCAGGCAAGAACACTGGAGTGGGTTGCCATTTCCTTCTCCAATGCATGAAAGTGAAAAGTGAAAGTGAAGTTACTCTGGTGTGTCCGACTCCTAGCGACCCCATGCACTGCAGCCCACCAGGCTCCTCCATCCATGGGATTTGCCAGGCAAGAGTACTGGAGTGGGTTGCCATTGCCTTCTCCCTCAACATATGAATAGACACTCAAATTTACTTGCAGTAGAAGAAATAGAAAATAAAACCTCAGTAAGATATTTTTCATCATGGCAACAGCTTGACAAAAAAATTAAATGACAACAGCCATTCTTAAGTCAGTTGCTGAAGAAACAGTCACTATCTGACTTTGCTGTTCAAGAGATAAGTGATATAACCACTATGGAGAGGAATAAATTTCCATGAAAACCGCATACACATTTACCTTATGAGAACTGTGCTTATGAGAATTAATCATGTACTGCACTAATGAGAATTGATTGTGAAGTTATAGGTCCACCTCATGTTTGAGACAATATATGCTTATTCATTGTGGAGTCAGCTGGATAAGTAAAATATCAGAAACTGCCTATGTGTTGTTCATAAGAGACAGGGCTGAATAAACTATTGTACATTCTCATAAGGTAGTATAGTGAAGCTTGATCAAAATGTAGAAGTCCTCTACAAACTGATATTAGTATTTTTTTGACATGAATTGCCTAACAAGAAATGAAAGGAATGAAAGAATATATATAGTTAGGCTACTTTTGCGGGAGATTGAAAGGGAAGTAAGAGTACAAATCTGGTGTGAAGTAGGCTGATATTTGCAAAATATATATATAGAAAAGGTAAATCAGAAACTAACGGAAAATGTAGCTTCTAGAGGGCAGATGACATTTGATAAGGAATAAGGATAAGAGTGTGACTTTTCAGGGTATACATTTTTAAATGGCTTGAATTTTAAACCATGTTAATGTTTTGCATATTCAAAACACAAAATATATAAACAAAATAGAAAAATCAAACCCTAAAATTGTATGAATAGAAATTATTGCATTTAACTTTTTATCAAATTGAAATAATGAGAACACAGAACAAGTAATTATTTCATACAATTTTCAAATACTCTTCTCCTCAAAGAATATTTTATAAAAGCAAAAAAAAAAAATCTAAAATGAAAGACAAACAAAACATACCTTTAAGACTGATGTATAGGTTTGATTTTGGTAAAACCAAAATTATTGTGATTCAAATTATTGTCTGCGTATTGTATGGGGTCTCCCTAGTCAGTTCAGTTCAGTCGTTCAGTTGTGTCTGACTCTTTGCGACCCCATTGATTGCAGCAAGCCAGACTTTCTTGTCCCTCACCAACTCCCAGTGCTTACTCAGACTAATGTCCATTGATTTGGTGATGCCATCCACCATCTAATCCTCTGTCGTCCCCTTCTCCTTCCACCTTCAATCTTTCCCAGCCACAGAGTCTTTTCCAATGAGTCAGTTCCTCGCATTAGGTGGCCAAAGTATTGGAGTTTCAGCTTTAGCATCAGTCCTTCCAATGAATATTCAGGACTGATTTCCTTTAGGATGGACTGGTTTGGTCTCCTTGCAGTCCAAGGGACTCTCAAGAGTCTTCTCCACCACCACAGTTCAAAAGCATCAATTCTTCGAATCTCAGCTTTCTTTATGGTCCAAATCTCACATCCATACATGACTACTGGAAAAAACAAAGCTTTGGCTAGATGGGCCTTTTTTTGGTCCATTAAATGTCATTAATGTCATTAATGACATTAAAATGTCTCTGATTTTAGTATGCTGTCTAGGTTGGTCATAACTTTTCTTCCAAAGAGTATCTTTTAATTTCATGGCTGCAGTCACCATCTGCAGTGATTTTGGAGCCCCCCAAAATAAATTTGTCACTGTTTCCACTGTTTCCCCATCTATTTGCCATGAAGTGGCAGATGGGACCAGATGCCGTGATTTTGGTTTTCTAAATATTGAGTTTTAAGCCAACTTTTTCATTCTCCTCTTTCACTTTCATCAAGAGGCTCTTTAGTTCTCCTCCACTTTCTGCCATATGGGTGGTGTCATCTGCATATCTGAGGTTATTGATATTTCTCCCGGCAATCTTGATTCCAGCTTGTGCTTCATCTAGTCCAGTGTTTCTCATGATGTACTCTCCATGTAAGTTAAATAACCAGGGTGACAATATACAGCCTTGATGTACTCCTTTCCCAATTTGGAATCAGTCTGTTGTTCCTTGGCCAGTTCTAACTGTTGCTTCCTGATCTGCATACAGGTTTCTCAAGAGGCAGGTTAGATGGTATGGTACTCCCATCTCTTTAAGAATTTTCCACAGTTTGTTGTGATCCCGACAGTTAAAGGCTTTGGCATAGTCAATAAAGCAGAAATAAATGTTTTTCTGAAGCTCTCTTGCTTTGTGGATGATCCAACAGATGTTGGCAATTTGAGCTCTGGTTCCTCTTCCTTTTCTAAAACCAGCTTGAACATCTGGAAGTTCACAGTTCGCATATTATTCAAGTCTTTCTTGGAGAATTTTGAGCATTACTTTACTAGCTTGTGAGGTGAGTGCAATTGAGCAGTAGTTTGAGCACTCTTTGGCATTGCCTTTCTTTGGGATTGGAATGAAAACTGACTTTTTCCAGTCCTGTGGCCACTGCTGAGTTTTCCAAATTTGCTGGCATATTGAGTGCAGCACTTTCACAGCATCATCTTTTAGATTTGAAATAGCTCAACTGGAATTCTATCACCTCTACTAGCTTTGTTCACAGTGATGCTTCCTAAGGCCCACTTGACTTTACATTCCAGAATGTCTGGTTCTAGGTGAGTGATCACACCATCGTGATTATCTGGGTCATAAACATCCTGTTTGTCATAAACTTCCTGTGAATTCTTGCCACCTCTTCTTAATATCTTCAGCTTCTGTTAGGTCAATACTATTTCTGTCCTTTATCGAGCCCATCTTTGCATGAAATGTTCCTTTGGTATTTCTAATTTTCTTGAAGAGATCTCTAGTCTTTCCCATTCTATTGTTTTCTTCTATTTGTGTCCATTGATCACTGAGGAAGGCTTTATTATCTCTCCTTGCTATTCTTTAGAACTCTGCATTCAAACTGGTATATATTTCCTTTTCCCCTTTGCCTTTCCCTTCTCTTCTTTTCTCAGTTATTTGTAAGGCCTCCTCAGACAACTATTTTGCTTTTTTGCATGTCTTTTTCTTGGGGGCGGTCATGAACCCTGCCTCCGGTACAATGTCATGAAACTCCATCCATATAGTTCATCTGGCACTCTGTCTGTCAGATCTAGTCTCTTGAATCTATTTGTCACTTCCACTGTATAATCATAAGGGATTTGATTTAGGTCATACTTGAATTGTCTAGTAGTTTTCCCTACTTGTTTCAATTTAACTCTGAATTTGGCAATAATGTATCCCTAGTAACCCAGTGATAAAGGATCTACCTGCCAATGTGGGAGAAATAGGTTTGACCCCTGTTCTGGGAAAATTTCACATGCTGCACAGCAACTAACCCTGTGCACCACAACCACTGAGTCTGTGCTCTAGAGTCTTGGAGCCACAACTACTGTGCCTGTGTGCTGCAAGAACTGAAGCCCTTGCTCCTAAAGCACGGGCTTCACAACAAGAGAAGCCACCACAGAGAAAAGTCCACACATCACAACTAGAGAGGAGCCCCAGCTCACTAAAACTAGAGAGAAATTCATGTAGCCATGAAAACCAAGTACATCCAAAAATTTAAAATTAAAAAAAGCCTAACTAAATAAAATTATTCTAAAATTTTAATATATTGTAAATTATAGAAAGGGAGTATCAGTCAGTTCAGTTCAGTCGCTCAGTCGTATCTGACTCTTTGCAACCCCATGAATCAAAGAAAGCCAGGTCTCCCTGTCCATCACCAACTCCCAGAGTTCACTCAAACTCGTCCATCGAGTCAGTGATGCCATCCAGCCATCTCATCCTCTGTTGTCCCCTTCTCCTCCTGCCCTCAATCCCTCCCAGCATCAGAGTCTTTTCCAATGAGTCAACTCTTCGCATGAGGTGGCCAAAGTACTGGAGTTTCAGCTTTAGCATCATTCCTTCCAAATAAATCCCAGGGCTGATCTCCTTTAGAATGGACTGGTTGGATCTCCTTGCAGTTCAAGGGACTCTCAAGAGTCTTCTCCAACACCACAGTTCAAAAGCATCGATTCTTCGGCGCTCAGCTTTCTTCACAATCCAACTCTCACATCCATACATGACCACAGGAAAAAGCATAGCCTTGACTAGATGGACCTTTGTTGGCAAAGTAATATCTCTGCTTTTGAATATGCTATCTAGGTTGGTCATAACTTTCCTTCCAAGGAGTAAGCGGCTTTTAATTTCATGGCTGCAGTCACCATCTGCAGTGATTTTGGAGCCTCCAAAAATAAAGTCTGACACTGTTTCCCCATCTATTTCCCATGAAGTGATGGGACCAGATGCCATGATCTTCGTTTTCTGAATGTTGAGCTTTAAGAAAACTTTTTCACTCTCCTCTTTCACTTTCATCAAGAAGCTTTTTAGTTCCTCTTTACTTTCTGCCATATGGGTGGTGTCATCTGCATATCTGAGGTTATTGATAATTCTCCCGGCAATCTTGATTCCAGCTTGTGTTTCTTCCAGCCCAGTGTTTCTCATGATGTACTCTGCATATAAGTTAAATAAGCAGAGTGACAATATACAGCCTTGACGTACTCCTTTTCCTACTTGGAACCAGTCTGTTGTTCCATGTCCAGTTCTAACTGTTGCTTCCTGACCTGCATATAGGTTTCTCAAGAGGCAGGTCAGGTGGTCTGGTATTCCCATCTCTTTCAGAATTTTCCACAGTTTATTGTGATCCACACAGTCAAAGGATTTGGCACAGGCAGTAAAGCAGAAATCGATGTTTTTCTGGAACTCTCTTGCTTTTTTATGATTCAGCAGATGTTGGCAATTTGATCTGTGGTTCCTCTGCCTTTTCTAAAACCAGCTTGACCCTCTGGAAGTTCACAGTTCACATATTGCTGAAGCCTGGCTTGCAGAATTTTGAGCATTACTTTACTAGCATATGAGATGAGTGCAATTATGCGGTAGTTTGAGCATTCTTTGGCATTGCCTTTCTTTGGGATTGGAATGAAAACTGACCTTTCCCAGTCCTGTGGCCACTGCTGAGTTTTCCAAATTTGCTGGAATATTGAGTGCAGCACTTTCACAACATCATCTTTCAGGATTTGAAAGAGCTCACCTGGAATTCTATCACCTCCACTAGCTTTCTTCATAGTGATGCTTTCTAAGACCCACTTGACTTCACATTCCAGGATGTCTGGCTCTAGGTGAGTGATTATACCATCGTGATTATTTTGGTCATGAAGATCTTTTTTGTACAGTTTTTCTGTGTATTCTTGCCACCTCTTCTTAATTATCTTCTGCTTCTGTTAGGTCCATACCATTTCTATGCTTTATCGAGCCCATCATTGCATGAAATGTTCCCTTTGTATCTCTAATTTTCTTGAAGAGATCTCTAGTCTTTCCCATTCTGTTGTTTTCCTCTATTTCTTTGCATTGATCTCTGAGGAAGGCTTTCTTATCTCTCCTTGCTATTCTTTGAAACTCTGCATTCAGATGCTTATATATTTCCTTTTCTCCTTTGCTTTTGACTTCTCTTCTTTTCACAGCTATTTATAAGGCCTCCCCACACAGCTGTTTTACTTTTTTGCATTTCTTTTGCATGGAGATGGTCTTGATCCCTGTCTCCTGTACAATGTCACGAACCTCAGTCCATAGTTCATCAGACATTCTAATAGAAAGTGAGTATATCTACTAATATTTTTGGAGTCCAGTTTTCACTGCTTAAGAAAAGTGTCATGTGAGCTTTGAAGGTGAGAAAGAATGTGATAGGGTTGGATGATAATTGAAGATATTAATATAGGTGGTATCTATAGACATATTTTTCTATCTCTGTTCAGTAAGAAGCCTTATAAATTATGACAATTCAGTATCATCATTTCAGTTCTGTTGCTCAGTTGTGTCTGACTCTGCAACCCCATGGACTGCAGCAAGACAGGCTTCCCTGTCCATCACCAACTCCTGGAGCTTATTCAAACTCATGTCCATGGAGTCAGTGATGCCATCCAACCATTTTACCCTCTGTCGTCCCCTTCTTCTCCCACCTTCAATCTTTGCCAGCATCAGGGCCTTTCTAAGGATCCAGTTCTTTGCATCAGGTAGCCAAAATATTGGAGTTTCAGCTTCAGCATCAACCCTTCCAATGAATATTCAGGAATAATTTCCTTTAGGATTTACTGGTTAGATCTCCTTACAGCCCAAGGGACTCTCAGGAGTCTTGTCCAACACCACAGTTCAAAAGCATCAATTCTTCGGTGCTTAGCTTTCTTTATCGTCCAAATCTGACATCCATAAGTGACTACTGGAAAAACCACTGCTTTTCTAGACAGACCATTGTTAGCAAAGGAATGTCCAACAAATATTGATTAAGTCCCAAATATTGATTCCAAAATATCATTCCCTAATAAAAGAAACCAGGTTCCTTATAAAAATGAATGGTTACAAGTTTAGGTTGATAGAGTGAGCTTAGAATACTTAATGCCTGAAAACAATAACACAGAGCTAGTGTGATGGTATTCCCACAAACTAAATTGGGACAATTTGAGTACTAAAATGAATACCAAATAATGACATACATAGATCATAATACACGGAACTGAGAAATTCACAGACCTACAGTGGCATTAAAATCAATAATGATTTTGGCAATGATGATAATAATAATAATAGAAAATAAGAGAGAGAGAAAAAAAAGGAAATTTTCCTTTACAGAAAAACATTAGTTAATAATCATAGAAGAAGTGTTAGAATGAGAAAAATCACCATTTCATAACCTCCAATGTAACAATTAATTCCAGTGATCACTGAAGGATGCTAAAATCATTTGATAAATGGTTTTAATGAATTTAATATTTACATACCTTCTCCCAAAAAGGGGAAAAATACTATCTTTTACAATTTCTATTGGCCATCTCTGTAATCAAGTAATCAAATTCAGCATTACTAATATTGTGAAACTGAATTTACATGCTTACAGAATTATTGCAATAAAATATTCAAACTTCAGCCTTGTAGTAGTCTTTCCAAAAGTGTTTAATCTAAATCAAATAATACAAAACAAATGGGTAAATATAGAATGCAAGATGTTCTGCAATATAAATGGCATAAACTCTGGGAAAAAATATACTGTGAAATTTAAAAAAAGAAAGTAAAGAGCTTAAATTTAAAATAACAAATGAAGCACAGGAATCAAATGCATCAAATTTTATTGGACTTTTGTTTTAAACTAATGATAAATAAAATTTTGATGAAAGCTAAATATGAACTCTGAATTAAATTATTTTATTGAACCAATGTTACTGTTCAGATGGTGCTGTGGCAAATATCTTAATTTTTTTTTAAGATGCTTTCTAAAGTATTTTGGGATAAAGAATCATAATTCCTTTAATTTATTTTCTTTTTTTAAATTTTATTTTATTTTTAAACTTTACATAATTGTATTAGTTTTGCCAAATATAATATTGAGAGAGAGAGAGGATGTTAACAATTGGTGAATCTAGGTAAATATATTTGATTGCTCACTGTAGCTTTCTTTTACCTTTGATATGGCTTTGGAAATGTCAAAAGAAAACAGTAATGTAAAATACATAAACTGAACTTAGATTATGACTACTCTTAAGCATGTATCAGAAGCAACTAAGCACATGTCTGAATGAATGAATGGATAAACACATGAAGTACAAAATCACCTCCTCTGTACCTAAGCTGCCACCAAAAGAATTGATTTTGCACACATTCAAATTGACAGCAGTTTGACCCTCTTGATTCACTGCAATTTTAAAGATGACTTAATGTTTCCAAATTAGTAATGATAGTCACTCATCTGACTAGATGTCTGTAGCAGATGTGGTGTATTTGCGTACACAGCATCCTTTTCACCTACCACTTCGCTTTGGGATGCTTACTCAATCCTGGGCCTAAGACTTTCAAATTAATTGGAAATCACAGTTCTCAAAACATATGACTGAAGAGTGGACACATTATTGAGGAGAGTAAAATTATTATATTCACTATTCCTAGAGTCCATAATGGTCAGCCAAGAGACAGACATATAAACTAAACAGATCCAAGTGCTTCTCTGGGATTTTCTGTGCAAGCTCACATTAAGGGAATCCATTTTTCCTCCAACTTTTGCTAAATTGAAAGGATCCATGTTTCAGCATCCAGGATATCCAGTGTCTCTCAGGATATTGTGAAGGGTGTCCATCATAATGGGGCTTCCCTGGTGGCTCAGACGATAAAGAATCTGCCTGCAATACAGGAAACCTGGGTTTGATCCCTGAGTAGGGAAGATCCCCTGGAGAAGGAAATGGCAGCCCACTCAGGTATTCTTGCCTGGAGAATTCCATGTACAGAGTGGTCTGGAGGGCTACAGTTCATGGGGTCACAAAGAGTTGGACATGACTGAGCAGCTGACACATACACATCCATCATGATACCCACCACAACTCTAAGATTTCCAAGACATAAAAAGTAAACAATGAGAAAGAACCAAGAGGGAAGGGAGACCCAACAACTCAGGTAGACAGAGCGAGAAAGAAAATATGGTTCTAATTATAGTTTTTTGTTTGTTTGTTTTTCAGATGTCTTTGAGGCTACTGCCACTCCTTGATTATAAAGTTTTTTGGAAAGTTCTCTTCCTGGGTAAGGCTAGTTGAGTTGGCCTTTAGTTATGTACAACTGGAAATATCCTGATACACAGTTGAAGACAGGGAACATTGTCCACGTAGTTTCAACAGATCACCCTACATGCTAAATATTTATCTAGTAAACTAACATGTTGTTGTTTAGTCACTAAGTCGTGTCTGACTCTTTTGTAACCCCAGGTACTGTAGCCCACCAGGGTTCTCTCTCCATGGGAATACTGGAGTGGATTGCCAGTTCCTTCCCCAGAGGATCTTCCCAACCCAGGGATTGAGCCCTCATTTCCTATATCACAGGCAGATTCTTTACCACTGAGCCACCAGTGAAACCCCAGTAAACCAACATACTCTATTAAAATAGAAAAGTAGTGATATTGAATCATTGATTTCATTGATTTAGATATCATTAAATTTTTTTCTTAATTTTCAGTAGAACTAAGTGACATTATCATTTAATGAAAGCTCCAACTGTAGACAATACAAATCCACATATGATAAAATTTTTATAGTCTTATATACTATATGACACATATTTAATTTAGAGACCAATGGAGTTGTATGGATTTATTTGTAGCTAGTTTATTTTTGCCCTTATTCTTGTTATGATTTCCTGCAGACACCAGAAAAAGAAAAATTTGGTCTGTGTGGTTAGATGGTGGTTTAACTATATCATATTTATCTCTGCATTTCTTAAAAGGAACAGCAGTGGAGAAATGCCAACTAAGTTAAAAGTTCTATATTGAGTATATAATGGAGTAATATAGTTTAAAGCCTTTTAAAGTACCATTTACATCTACAATAAGGAAATAGAATATAAACAGAGGTTGTCAGAGTTTAAACTGCTTCTTCTGTGTATTTATGACTAATCTCTTTGGATCTGTCATTACCAATACATCCTCTGAAGTTGTGAAATTTTTGGTACCCTCAAGTGAGTGAATTTAAAGCCCTTGAAAATCCCACATTATTAAGTCAATCAATGCTTCTTCAGTGCCTATTGTTGAATTTTGTGCTGTGTTGGCAATTGAAAAATCAGAATAAATAAAAGCTTCATACCGTACTAGTGGTATAAACTGGTATGCATAAGTAAATATGGACTGGAGAAGTATAAACAAGCAATATTTCAGATGGTAAATGAGATGAAAACCAAAACCATTTAAATTCATCATGATTTTGCTCTTCTGTGACATTGAACCTTTTTTTTTTTTTCCATCTTTTGTTTGAAGATAGAAAGTGATATGAGCACCTGGAAGCAATTTGCAGATAAATTCAATCATTTGGAGTTATATTCTTGCATCACTTGCCCTTTTATAAAGGACAATGAAAGACAAAAAAGGAAAAGGAAGGATGAAGGAAAGGAGCTTTTGAGATGCTGCTGCTGCTTAGTCACTTCAGTCGTTTCTGACTCTGTGCAACCCGATGGACTGTAGCCCACCAGGCATCTCTGTCCATGGGATTCTCCAGGCAAGAATACTGGAGTGGGTTGCCATGCCCTCCTGCAGGGGATCTTCCCAACCAGGATCAAACCCATGTCTACTGCATTGTAGGCAGATTCTCTACCACTGACCCAGCAGGGAAGCCCAGCTTTTGAGATACCTAGATACTAAAATCATTATCAGTTCAGTTCAGTCGCTAATCATTACAATTTTGGAAATGCTAAACCTTATGAATACCCATATCTATAATTCTCTCTAACCATGGCAGTTTAGGAAATTGGAAGGGAATATGATCTAAGTCTGAATACTAAAAGTAAAATTAAGACTTATTCATAGGCAACTATTATGGGTTGAAATGTTCTCTCTAAAGTTCTGTTGAAGCCCTAATCCTCAGTACTTTAGAAGGATACATGGTTACAAGGGGATTTCTTAGACATACCTGTTTGCTCAAAACAGTAGATGAAACTGACTTTTAATTGTGGCATGTCCATAGGCCTCAAACAGTGTTTGGAGAGAATAAAAATCTCATAGAGAATTTCTTCTCCAGATGAAAATTAGGAATAATACTAAAACTAAATAATCAAAACAGTGAACATTTATTGGGCCTTTATTACTTACTAGGCACCATGTTGAGTGCTTATCCTTCTTTATCATTTCCCTACTTCTCAGAACTATTTTATGAAGTTGATGTGATGGTTCTTGTTATACATAAAACAGACAAAGAAGTAACACAGATAAAAACAAAGTCAGCAAGTTTGAGCAATTTGCTCCAAGGCACAGAGCTGAATTTGCCACAGCAGATATCCTTACCCATATTCTTCTGACATCTATGAACTTAGCTCCAGGGATGTGGTTTCAGTAGGAACTGATCAATTCTCCTGTCCAACAGTGTCAGACTTTATTTTTATGGACTCCAAAATCACTACAGATGGTGACTGCAGCCATGAAATTAAAAGACACTTACTCCTTGGAAGGAAAGTTATGACCAACCTAGATAGCATATTCAAAAACAGAGACATTGCTTTGCCAACAAAGGTCCGTCTAGTCAAGGCTATGGTTTTTCCAACGGTCATGTATGGATGTGAGAGTTGGATTGTGAAGAAGGCTGAGCGCCGAAGAATTGATGCTTTTGAACTGTGGTGTTGGAGAAGACTCTTGAGAGTCCCTTGGACTGCAAGGAGATCCAACCAGTCCATTCTGAAGGAGATCAGCCCTGGGATTTCTTTGCAAGGAATGATGCTAAAGCTGAAACTCCAGTACTTTGGCCACCTCATGCGAAGAGTTGACTCATTGGAAAAGACTCCGATGCTGGGAGGGATTGGGGCAAGAGGAAAAGGGGATGACAGAGGATGAGATGGCTGGATGGCATCACTGACTGGGTCTTTCGGGAAGATCCCCTGGAGAAAGAAATGGCAACCCAGTCCTGTATTGTTGCCTGGGAAATCCCATGGACAGAGGAACCAGTCCATGGGGTTGCAAAAGAGTTGGACATGACTTAGCAACTAAACAACAACAAAGTAGGTATCAGATGTCTTTACTACTACAGGTTAGGAGTAATTCTATGACTAAGACAGGTACACTAAGATTAAAAAGGAAGATGGTAATTTACATACTTGGCAAATTTTACCCTGCAGTCTCTATAGAGATTCATTCTGCTTTAAAGTTAGGAATTCTAGGCACCAAAAACCAGTTTCTTTTGTTTGTTTTTTTCTGTTACAGTCCACAGGGCTCACTGTGAGTTTTGCTCCCATTCTCTCTGGAGTGTTCGTGTTTCTGTCACTGATGCTATTGATATTGTCTCCCAAAAAGTAATTCAGGACACTGTCTAATAATAAAAGTAGAACTTCAGCCATTTGTATATAGTCCCTTCTTTCATTTGTATAAGCTGAAGAAAACAAAACAAAAAAGTGTAAGTGGGGGAGCAAAAACAGCCAGGAGTTCTGATATGGTAAATATAAAATAATATGTGAGAACTACCATATTATTTATTTGCCACAGTATTCAATATTGATTGTTAATAGGAAGGAAGTGGGATTAACTGAATGTCCAAAATTTCAAATTAGTGTTTTAAGAGAATGTCTTCATTCAAGGGTATAAGCAATTGGAATGGTTTACCAAGAGAGTTCATAGAATCTTACATTTTCAGTATGGTAACAAACAAAAACAAACAACAAACAAAAGCTAAGAACCCGAACAAACACAGACCTTCTATGTGTCCTTTTTTGCATTACTTTCTATTTTCTTATAGTTTAATAGAGAAATTCCATTGTAAAACTCCCAGCTCGAGTAACTGAAGAAATGGGGAAAATTGAAATGACCCAACATTCAGCAATTCAGCAGGAAAGCTGAGGCACTGACAGTGCAAACACAGGTGAGATGGGAGAAGAGAACAACCAACAGTCACAGCCATGGAGATAAAAGAGAAGGCTTATCATGCATATAGACTGAGACAGTGGGTAATAACGTGAGAGCCAGAAAATTGCAATTTCCCTGGTTGTGATTCTTCCTGCCTGGAATAGTCCTTATACTCACACTGAACTTCAGTCTGACATGATGCTTTGCTCATTCCATCCCTGTGCAAGCAGACTAACTCTCCTTAATTAGAAAAGGAACCTCAGTAAGCACAGGCTTTTTTTTTTTTTTTTTCCTAAATGGGAAAGGGAATGCCATAGGTAATTGTTTTGTCATCAAGGCAAGATCAAATTGCTGACCCTCTAATTATATTGGGCAAAATAACAACGGATCTTACTGATGGCCTTCCTAATTCTGGAGCTCAGAAATCAAATTAAAATGAGAGATATTATGCTTACAGTCTAATTTACCCAGAGTTCATTATATTGGAGGCTTACAAAAGAGCTTTGTGACTAATTACTTTGCATTGTCTACTTCCTCAATATTAGGGCTGATATCATCTATCTAAGTATAATCGAATCAGATCAATGTCAAATCAATGATCTGACAGAACCAAGAGTGAATTTAATGCACAGTTAAGCCTGAATAAGTTTAAACATGGATTCACTTTAAATTATATCTGTGATCTGTAACTAAATAGGATTTTGAATTTTTCTGGAATTATAGGTGTACATAGTATACTCCAGTTTGCAGGAAATTTTAGTTCTTTATCCTTTGAAAATGATATATTATCTTCATGGGTACCTCTAGCCATTGCTGGGTAAGAAGAGTAAAAAGGAAACTTAATTTTTTTGAGAGGAGAGAGTCAAGTCTGGTTTAATTTTATACCTTGAGATAAACTTTGAGGAGGTTAGTGTCTTTGAGTGAAAGGAGCCTTTCAGAGATGAGAGTCCCTGGGATAAGCCCCATGGTTTTAGATCTCCTTTGTTCTTATTACTATTCACTGTAGTGTCTGCTGGTATGAGAAGGCTGACTACACACATGCCATCAAATGAAGAGTCTCACAGTTGGCCTGCATCGTGCTGTTCTCTGAAAGGAAGACTTCTCAAAGTGTGACTGGCCCATCCCTGAGGACTCTGCTGGTGTCAGAGAAACTGGCAGAATGTATGGTTTCATATTTATCAGCTTGATCAGAGCGTGCCTTTGACTCTTCGGGCTTTACCTAACTCGTCCTGCTGCTGTCCTTTGATTCAAGGTCCGGCAGTAATGTCCATAGCCCCCATCCAGTGGTCTACCTTTCAGCCCTATAGGTCCCCACTGTCCTTCTTGGGAGCCCCTTCTTCTGCTAATCTCCTCTGCCAGAGGTTGAGCTAACTACCATGCCACTATCACTCCTAAAAGAAAATGGATACATTCCCACTATGTGGGAATAAAAGGAAGCTACACTCAAGCTCTTTTCCATGGAAAAATGCTGTGCCACTGAGTTTACATTAAAGAAAAACCCATATTTCTAGCCACCTTGATGTATCAATACTACCTCCCAGGGTTCATTATGGGTTAAAGGAAAAATTCCATGCTTTCCATGGCCCCTCATTTAACAAGTACACATTATCTTCTCTGGGATGGCACTCTTATTTCTTGCTCTTTCATCCTACTATACTACAGTACTAACCTCATGAGCAGAATAGAGTTTTCATCTATATAAGATATTATGATCTAGTTTCTGAATTGGTTCTTTATACGCTGAGAGCTTTTGACTGTGTGGATCATAATAAACTGTGGAAAGCTCTTATAGAGATGGGAATACCAGACCATCTTACCTATCCCCTGAGAAACCTGCATGTGGGTCAAAAAGCAATAGTTAGAACCCTGTATGGAAAAACTGGTTCAAGACTGAGAAAGGAGTATGATAAGATTATTTGTTGTCACCATGTCTGTTTAACCTATATGCTGAGCACAGCATGAGAATTGCCATACTGGATGAGTTACATGCTGGAATCAAGATAGGCAGGAGAAACATCAATAACGTCAGCTATGTGGATGATACCACTCTAATGGCAGAAAGTAAAGAGGAACTAAAGAGCCTCTTGATGAGAGTAAAGGAGAGAGTGAAAGAGCTGGCTTAAAAATAAATATTAAAAGAATCATGGCATTGGACCCCATTGCTTCATGGCAAGTAGAAGGGGAAAAGGTAGAAGTAGTGACAGATATCCCCTTCTTGGTATCTAAAATCACTGCTGATGGTGACTGCAGTCATGAAATCAGAAGATGATTGCTTCTTGGCAGGAAAGTTATGACAAACCCAGACAATGTTTGAAAAGCAGAGACATTACTCTGCTGACAAAGGTCCATATAGTCAAGGCTGTGGTCTTCCCAGTGATCATGTACGGTTGTGGGAGCTGGACCATAAAGAAGACAGAGCACCAAAGAATTGATGCCTTTGAACTGTGATGCTGGAGATGACTCCTGAAAGTCCCTTGGACAGCAAGGAGATCAAACCAGTGAAACCCAATATTGAGAGCAGAAGAGGGTGTCAGAGGATGAGATGGCTGGATGGCATCACCAATGCAGTAGGCATGAACTTGGCCAAACTTCAGGAGATTTAGAGGGACAGGAAGGCTTGGTGTGCTGCAGGCCATGGGGTCGCAAAGAGCTGGACACAACTGGGTGACTGAATGACAACAACAAATGCTGAGAGAATTTAGAAAATCTTCTTTTTTTTTTTTTCAAATCCTGTGTTATAAGCTCTTCTGTCTTGTTGCAAGATAATTCTTGTGAATTCTAGCAGCTGAAGAGTAATCCTTTATTACTTTTTGCACGTTACCCTAAGCAATTCTCTATGTTTTTCACCCATTCCCTAAAGGAGTTTCCCCTGATAGAAGAAGAATACCTCAAGTTTACTAAGGATAAGTTCATGTTGTTGTTGTTCGTTTGATAAGTCCTGTCCAACTCTGTGACTCCATGAACTGCAGCACACCAGGCTTCCCTGTCCTTAACTATTTCCTAGAGTATGATTAAACTCTGATCCATTGAGTCAGTGATGCCACCTAACCATCTTATCCTCTGTCACCCTCTTCTCCTCTTGCCCTCAGTCTTTCACAGAATGAGGATCTTTTCCAATGAGTCGACTATTCGAATCAGATGGCCAAAGTATTGGAGCCTCAGCTTCAGCACCAGTCCTTCCGATGAATATTCAGGGTTGATTTCCTTTAGGATTGACTGGTTTGATCTCCTTGCTGTCCAGGGAACTCTGAAGAATCTTATCCAGCACCACAGTTCAAAAGCATCAGTTCTTCGGCACTCAGTCTTCATTATGGTCCAACTCCCACATCTATACATGACTACTGGAAAAACCATAGCTCTGACTATATTGACCTTTGCCGGCAAAGTGATATCTCTGCTTTTTAATACACTGTCTAGGTTTGTCATAGCTGTTCTTCCAGAAGATCATGTAGACAAAATGAAAAATGTAAAGATATATTAATAACTTTAAAAATCTTAACTCTTTGTGCAAATTTCCGATTTCCCTCATGCCTTCTATAGCAGATCTTATTTTTTTTTTAATTTCATTGTCCTGATTTGTCTCTTTTAAGAGGCTAACCTATACACACTGCATCTATGCTCTCTTGCTTTCTAGTGTCCAATTCCTCTAGGCCAATGGATGGTACCAAAGGGAGATTAGAGAGGAAAAGAAGGGAGAGATTCTATTTGTTCCATCTTCACCCTCTTTGTTTCACTACAGCTGGAAAGGCTGACATTCCTTACAGTCAGAGATCCATTGGGCTAGCTCTCTTCCTTAATTTATAACTATCCTTTTCTCTCTGATTCTTCTAGTCTAAAGAAGGAGATATTTTTTTTGCTGTGGCTAGGTCCTTGGTGCCTCACCATCATCTATTAGTTCCTTTAACTCTGCCAGTATACCTCATTTTAAATAATCCCTCCAGTAGTCACACCTCACCTTTATGAATATCCTCATCTACTTCTAACAGAAACCCTTCTTAGTATGCATCTTTATATTATCATTTGAAATAGTTCATTTATTGTTTTGACAACCATGTACTGAGAAACTGCTATATGCTGAGCATCAATCCCTGTACTGAGAATAAAACCACCGGGGCGGGGAAAGAAAAGTCTTTGATCTCATGGAGCCTATAACCTAATGAAGGACACAAATGATAAGCAGAATGTTTATTGTAGTGAAATAATAATAATTGCTATAAAGAAGAAGGAAGAGGGAATGGGTGGGGTAAGATGACAATGATGAGGGGAGTGAGCAGAGAAGCCCCCACTGCTCCCTGATAGAGTGAGGGTCAGGAAGATCCCCTGGAGAAGGAAATGGCTATCCTCTCCAGTGTTCTTGTCTGGAGATCTCTACAGACTGAGGAGCCTGGCTGGCTACAGTCCATGGGGTCACAAAGAGTTGGATAGGAATGAGTGATGGTCACAAAGAGTGGAACAGGAATGAGTGACACACATTTTCTTATAAGGTAAGAAAAGTAGCAGAGGTCCTGATTATTAATAATGAGATAAGCTTTATCTTGTGCATGAGGAAGCTCTGAGAGCTGTTGGGAATAGAGGAGGAAGAGTGGGAGGAAGGCGATCCATGAGGAAGCAACTGCAATAGTTCAAGAGAAACAAGAGGTTTGGATAAGGATGTTAAGGGTAGAGATGGTAAGAAGTGGCTCAATTTTAGGTTATTTAGAAAATAAAGCTAATAAAGATTTTTGTTTGTTTGTTTGTTTAACTGATTAGAAATGTATTGTAATAGAAAGAAAGTTGTGGTGGTTGAGTACCCAAGTCTTTGTTCTGAGCAGCCAACACTGGCCATTTACACATTTACTAAAACGACAAAGCAATGGGAGGAACCTAGAGTTTGGATATGGGCATGGTTAGCTTGAAATGTCTATAGGCAACCAAATGCAGATTCTAAGCAGACAGTTGGAAATATGAAGCTGAACTTGAGGGGTGTGTGGAGTGAGGTAAAGCAGAAAGTGTTTATGTGTGAAGCACTGTGCTGATACACAGTGAATGAAGCAAAGATAAATCAGACCTCGCACCTGCCTCCAATAAAGCATATGATTTTAGTAAAGAATACACATTTAGTAAAACATTGATGATTCTATGAAAAATAGTGCCATGAAGGGGAAGACTATATTATGACCACAGGAATTTTCTTGGAATTGTTTGCATGTCCCATATATTCAGACTCTGAATTGTTTTAACAAAATACAATTAATAAAAATGTGGATTATATGTACTTTAATGCTTATTTATTGTTTAATATTATATACCTTGTTTGCTCATCCATTAATAGTTACAAAAGTACATTTAAAATATAACATCAACTAAACTATTCTATACAGAAATGTTATCTTTTGCTTTTAAGACATATTACACACACACACATATATAGTAATTACACTTACTGAATGACAATAGCCAATTAAACTAACCCAAGATGATATAATGTTCCCTATAGAAATTTGTCTATAAAGTATGGGAGGGAGTGATAAAGTGGGAAAGTTGGTGGTAAAAACGAAAGGAGCAGAATGTAACAGATAATTTCAAATTCTTAAATATTGGCTAAACAAAAACTATATTTACCTTTGAGTTACATAAAAGAACTCTAACTCTAACTAGTTTTTCAATTAATTACATTTAAGGAGATTCAGATATCTGAGATCTAATTTTACATCTAATTTTACTATACTAGTCATCTTTACCTAAGCTTAAACATTTTTATACTGGTTTCTACCCTACTCACGACCATCTCCCATCACCAAAGAGGTGTGAAATTTGCAGACTTTAACAAAAGTTATTTTACAACTGGTTAAATTAACCAGGGCTTCCCAGGTGTCTCAGTGAAAAAAAAAAAATTTGCCTGATGAAACAGGAGATGGGGGTTTGATCTCTGGATTGGGAAAATCCCTTGGAGAAGGAAATGACAACCCACACCAGTATTCTTGCCTGAGAAATTCCATGGATGGAGGAGCCTGGTGACCTACCACCCATAAATTCGCAGAGTCAGACACAATGAGTAACAATAAGCAACAAGTAGTTTAACAAAGTGAATTAAAATATTTTTCTAATTTGAATATACCTTATCATTTTGAAGAAAATACATTTCCTAAAATTAGGATGCTACACAGTATGTGAAGTGAGAACTTCCAGATGTTCAAGCTGGATTTAGAAAAGGCAGAGGAACCAGAGACCAAATTGCCAACATCCAATGGATCACTGAAAAAGCAAAAGAGTTCCAGAAAAACATCTACTTCTGCTTTATTGACTATACCAAAACCTTTGACTGTGTGGATCACAACAAACTGTTGAAAATTCTTAAAGAGATGGGAATACCAGACTGCCTCCTGAGAAATCTGTATGCATGTCAAGAATCAACAGTTAGAATCAGACATGAAACAACGGACTGGTTCCAAATTGGTAAAGGAGCACATCAAGGCTGTATATTGTCACCTTACTTATTTAACTGATATGCCGAATACATCATGTGAAATGCCAGGCTGGAAGAAGCACAAGCTGGAATCAAGATTACTGGGAGAAATATCAATAACCTCAGATATAAAGATGGCACCACCTTAGGGCAGAAAATAAAGAAGAACTAAAGGGCCTCTTGATGAAAGTGAAAGAGGAGAGTGAAAAACCTGGCTTAAAACTCAACATTCAAAAAACAAAGATCATCGCATCTAGTCCCATCACTTCATGTCAAATAGATGGGGAAACAATAGAAACAGTGACAGACTTTATTTTCTTGGGCTCTAAAATCACTGCAGATGGTGACTGCAGTCATGAAATTAAAAGACGCTTGCTCTTTGGGAGAAAAGTTATCACCAACCAAGATAACATATTAAAAAGCAGAGACTTACTTTGCTGACAAAAGTTCGTCTAGTCAAAGCTATGGTTTTTCCAGTAGTCATGTATGGATGTGAGAGTCGGACCACAAATAAAACTGAGATTCGAAGAACTGATGCTTTTGAACTGCGGTGGTGGAAAAGACTCTTGAGAGTCCCTTGGACAGCAAGGAGATAAAACCAGTCAATCCTAAAGGAAATCGGTCCTAACTATTCACTGGAAGGACTGATGCTAAAGCTGACACTCCATTACTTTGGCCACCTGATGCAAAGAACTGACTCATTTGAAAAGACTCTGTTGCTGGGAAAGATTGAAGGCAGGAGGAGAAGGGGATGACAGAGGATAAGATGATTGGGTGGCATCACCAACTTGATGGACATGAGTTTGAGCAAGCTCCAGGAGTTTGTGATGGGCAGGGAAGCCTGGTTTGGTGTAGTCCATGGGGTCACAACTGAGCAATAGGACTGAGCAACTGAACTGAGCCTGATGTATATGACAGGGGGTACATTAGTTGAGGCCTTCCTAAGAGCAAAGCATGATACAACGACATCAAGATACAGTTGTATTATTTGGAAAGCTTGAAATCAGGAGTAAAGGGTCAGAAAAAGGAAGCCAGGGAAGAAGGATTTAGGATGTGTTTAGGGAACCAATACGGAGGGCTTCTCAGGTGGCACTAGTGGTAAAGAATCTGGCTGCCAATGCAGGAGATGTCAGAGTTGCAGATTCGATCCCTGGGTTGGGAAGATCCTCTGGAGGAGAACACAGCCACCCATTCCAGTATTCTTGCCTGGATAATCTCATGAAGAGAGGAGCCTGTTGGGCCACTATCCTTTGGAAGATAGTCATCAATGACAGGTTTAGGTGGTGTAGTTAAAAGATGAAAAGTTCAAGGGCCATTGATGATCTCACAGGTTAACTTTAGAATTGTTCAAACTCCAAACTTTTGTTGGGCAAGACCAGAGGCTTGAAGACACATGTTAAAGAGGATTTTTTTTTTCAAGCTCACTATGAATCCATTGTATTCTTGTGGTTCCAGAGGATAGTTTTATTTTTACCAAAGAATCATGAAACAAATGGTTGAATTCTGACAGCTAGTGTAGGCTTTTGATGACACATGTCACATCCCTTTGCAATGATGTCTCAGCACTTTGCTGTTCTGTGGAAAATTTTAGAACAATCCTAACTCCTTTAATATATTTGGCAGAATCAAGCCATTTCAAACCACCATCTTTTCCCTGTGCCATTTTCATGGATATTTTGATAGCTCTAAATCCAAATACAGATAATCCTATTTGTCAGATCCCAGATGAAATGTAAAAGTCTCAATACTTAAAGTTTCTTTTACCATTATAAATGGATATATTCTCTATTTACTGTCTCTTTCCAAGTCCCATATTAGCTTCCACCAGACATGTATATTTCAAATAAAGCCATACCAAAATGCGAGACAGTCATCTGCAGAAAGTACGAGCTAGCTTATTTATGATTCATTTGCCTTTTTAATCTAGGTTCTCCATTGAAAGCCTCTGATACTGACAGTTTGAAGAGATAAATTGGCCAACTGTGGTCATTACACAGAGATATACTCAGGCATATAAGAATATTCTTGTCTCCTCTTTTAATTTGCATAATTTCTAAATGTGCTAAGAATGGAAAGCATTGTTCATTGATGGTAATTTTTACTACAGAACAATCAGCAACATAAAACGTATATTGCCTTAACCAGAGTTGAGAAAGTGATTGCTAAAAATTGTTGTCTTTGTTGTTTTCATATCTCCCTTGTCAGAAAGTTTTCTTATGGATGCTGCTATTTCCATCAAAGGTTCTATCACAGGCACATTTTTAAAGTGGGCCAAGCAGGCCATTCTCTGAGAATCAGATTTTATATTAAAGATTCAGGGGATTTGTGTACCATTTTAAGTTAATATTTTTGCTTTGATATATACCCAGGGCTGGAATTGCTCAGTCACATGGTAGTTCTATTTTCAGTTTTTTTGAGGACTCTCCATTCTGTTTTCCATAGTGGTTGCATCGATTTACATTCCCACCAACAGTATTCAAAGGTTCCCTTTTCTCCACATCCTTGCCAACTTTCGTTTTCTGTGTCGTTTTCTATGATCATCAGTCTGAACGGTGTGATGTGATATCTCATTGTGACTTTTGATTTGCATCTCCCTGATGATGAGTGATGTTTAATGTCTTTTTATGTGACTGTTAAGCACCTGCTTGTCTTCTTTGGAAAAGCGTCTATCCAGTTCTCCTGTCCATTTTTAAATGGGTCGCTTGCTTTTTTTGTTGTTGAGTTGCATAAGCTATTTACACATGTTGGATATTAATCTCTTTTGTGTCATATCATTTGCAACTGTTTTTTCCTACTCAGTAAGTGGTATTTTCTTTTTGTCCATTGTTTCCTTGGCTGTGCAAAAGTCTTTATATTTAATTAGATCCCATTTGTTTATTTTTGTTTTTATTTCCTTTGTGTTGGGAAGCATAACCACACAAATAGATACATGCACCTTACTTGTTCATAGCAGCACTATTTACAATAGCCAAAATATGGAATATGTCCATCAACAGATGAATGGATAAATAATATGTGGTAATATATACACACAGCAGAATACTACTCAGCCATAAAGAGAATAAAATTTTACCATTTGCTGTAACATAGATGAATTTGGAGGGCATTATGCTAAGGCAATGGCATCCCACTCCAGTACTCTTGCCTGGAAAATCCCATGGACGGAGGAGCCTAGTAGGCTGCAGTCCATGAGGTCCCTAAGAGTCAGACACGACTGAGTGACTTCACTTTCACTTTTCACTTTCGTGCATTGGAGAAGAAAATGGCAACCAGCTCCAGTGTTCTTGCCTGGAGAATCCCAGGGATGGTGGAGCCTGGTGGGCTCCCATCTATGGGGTCACACAGAGTCGGACACGACTGAAGCAACTTAGCAGCAGCAGCAGCATGCTAAGTGAAGGGCTTCCCCTGTGGCTCAGTGAATCTGCCTACAAGGCAGGAACCACAGGAGACATGGGTTTAATCCCTGAGTCGAGAAGATTCCCTGGAGGAGAGCATGGCAATCTACTCCAGTATTATTGCCTAGAAAATCCCCATGGACAGAGGGGCCTGACAGGCTACAGTCCATGGGGTTGCAAAGAGTCAGACGTAATTAAGTGACTAAACAACAAGAGCAAATGGATCACTTTAAAAATGGTCCACATCCAAAATAATAATAATAATAATAACCTTTAAAGAGAGGGAGAGAGAAGATGCTAGTCTAACACAGATTACTTTCCTTTGAAAAAGTTTTATGCAAAGTGGCTTAGACAAAAAGATTTGTCTCAAATAGGGAAAGCCCTCTAGGTTTTATAGATCTTCTTTTACGTTTTAAAAATCAAAGGGGTAATAAACCTTCTCTCTTTAAGGGATTCCTGTGGAGAACTATGTGGACAGGCCTTACAAAGATGTGCCAGCCAAGTCTTTCAGTCATTTCTGACTCTGTGATCCTTTGGACTGTAGCCCACCAGGCTCCTCTCTCCATGGGAATCTCCAGGCAAAAACACTGGATTGAGTTGCCATGTCCTCCTCCAGGGGATCGTCCCCACCCAGGGATCCAACTTGTGTCTCTTATGTCCCCTGCATTAGCAGTCAGGTTCTTTACCACTAGCACCATCTGGAAGTCCAAAGTAAAGTATGGGTATTATCAGAGCTTCTAAAAATATAAGGGAATGACTCCTACACATTTACATAAGAATGTTTGGTAACAGCATTGATGAATGGTTTAGTGGAATAAGCATTAAAGTTCAAGTCTAAATTTTCTGGGTTCTTGTTTTGGCTTGCTGTCTGGGTGAACTTGAAGAAACAACAAGCCTTTTGCACCTCTAATTACTACATCAGTGAAATAAGTTAATACCACTAATTTCAGAGATGTGATGTAAGCCTAGCACATGGCGCAGCCTCCAACTTTCAGCCTTCAGGAGCAGTTTAGCTCCTAAGTGTGCAGGTTAAATATTGCTCTGTATTTATCTGTTTCAGTTACTAACTGTTTCAGTTCAGTTCAGTTCAGTCACTCAGTGGTGTCCGACTCTTTACGACCCCAGGAACCGCAGCATGCCAGGATTCCCAGTCCATCACCAACGCCCGGAGTCCACTCAAACCCATGTTCATTGTGTTGGTGATGCCATCCAATCATCTCATCCTCTGTGATCCCCTTCTCTTGCCCTCAATCTTTCTCAGCATCAGGGTCTTTTCCAATGAGTCAACTCTTCGCATCAAGTGGCCAAAGTATTGGAGTTTCAGCTTCAACATCAGTCCTTCCAATGAACACCCAGGACTGATCTCCTTTAGGATGGACTGGTTGGATCTCCTTGCAGTCCAAGGGACTCTCAAGAGTCTTCTCCAACATCACAATTCAAAAGCATCAATTCTTCGGCACTCAGCTTTCTTTATAGTCCAACTCTCACATCCATACATGAATACTGGAAAAACCATAGCCTTGACTAGATGGACCTTTGTTGACAAAGTAATATCTCTGCTTTATAATAAGCTATCTAGGTTGGTCATAGCTTTCCTTCCAAGGAGTAAGCGTTTTTTAATTTCATGGCTGCAATCACCATCTGCAGTGACTTTGGAGCCCTGAAAAATAAAATCAGCCACTGTTTCTACTGTCTCCCCATCTATTTTCCATGAAGTGATGGGACCAGATGCCATGATCTTCGTTTTCTGAATGTTGAGTTTTAAGCCAACTTTTTCACTCACCTCTTTCACTTTCATCAAGAGGCTCTTTAGTTCCTCTTCACTTTCTGCCATAAGGGTGGTGTCATCTGCATATCTGAGGTTACTGATATTTCTACCAGCAATCTTGATTCCAGCTTGTGCTTCCTCTGACCCAGCGTTTCTCATGATGTACTCTGCATATAAGTTAAATAAGCAGGGTGACAATATACAGCCTTGACGTACTCCTTTTCCTATTGGGAACCAGTCTGCTGTTCTATGAAGAAGAAGTGAAGTGAAGTCACCCAGTCATGTCTGACTCTTTGTGATCCCATGGACTGTAGCCTACAGTGCTCCTCCATCCATGGGATTGTCCAGGCAAGAGTACTGGAGTGGGTTGCCATTTCCTTCTCCAGAGGATCTTCCCAACCCAGGGATCGAACCTGGGTGTCCCGCATTATAGGCAGATGCTTTACCATCTGAGCCACCAGGGAAGCCCAATGGGCAACAGGGAAGCCCTGTTGTTCTATGTCCGGTTCTAACTGTTGCTTCCTGACCTGCATACAGGTTTCTCAAGAGGAAGGTCAGGTGGTCTGGTATTCCCACGTCTTGAAGAATTTTCCACAGTTTATTGTGATCCACACAGTCAAAGGCTTTGGCATAGTCAATAAAGCAGAAATAGATGTGTTTTTTTGGACCTCTCTTGCTTTTTTGATGATCCAGCGGATGTTGGCAATTTGAGCTCTGGTTCCTCTGCCTTTTCTAAAACCAGCTTGAACATCTGGAATTTCATGGTTCATGTATTACTGAAGGCTAGCTTGGAGAATTTTGAGCATTATTTTACTAGTGTGTGAGATGAGTGCAATTGTGCGGTAGTTTGAGCATTCTTTGGCATTACCTTTCTTTGGGACTGGAATGAAAAATTACCTTTTCCAGTCCTGTGGCCACTGCTGAGTTTTCCAAATTTGCTGGAATATTGAGTGCAACACTTTCACAGCATCATCTTTTAGATTTGAAATAGCTCAACTGGAATTCTATCACCTCCACTGGCTTTGTTCATAGTGATGGTTCCTAAGACCTACTTGCCTTCACATTCCAGGATGTCTGACTAGGTGAGTGATCACACCATCGTGATTATCTGGGCCATGTAGATCCGTTTTGTATACTTCTGTGTATTCTTGCTTCCCCTTCTTAATATCATCTGCTTCTGTTAGGTCCCTACCATTTCTGTCCTTTATTGAGCCCATTTTTGCATGAAATGTTTCCTTGGTATTTCTAATTTTCTTGAAGAGATCTCTAGTCTTTCCCATTCTGTTGTTTTCCTCTATTTCTTTGCATTGTTCGCTGAGGAAGGCTTTCTAATCTCTCCTTGCTATTCTTCGGAACCCTGCATTCAAATGGGTATATCTTTCCATTTCTCCTTTGTTTTTTGCTTCCCTACTTTTCACAGCTATTTGTAAGGCCTCTTCAGACAGCCGTTTTGCTTTTTTGCATTTCTTTTTCTTAGGGATGGTCTTGATCCCTGTCTCCTGTACAATGTCATGAACCTCCATCCATAGTTCATCAGGCACTACCTGTTTGAGTGAGTGAGTGAAAGTTGCTCAGTCGTGTCCAACTCTTTGTGACTCCATAGACTACATAGTCCATGGAATTCTCCAGACCAGAATACTGGAGTGGGTAGCCTTTCCCTTCTCCAGGGGATCTTCCCAACACAGGGATCGAACCCAGGTCTCCCGAATTGCAGGCTGATTCTTTATCAGCTGAGCTATCAGGGATAGTTCATTAGGCACTACCTGTTTATCACCTTCTAAATTCATATCACAATGCTAGATGCTAGGAAGAGGCTCCTCAGACTTCACTAGGATAAATTATTCTTTTTTCATGTTTAAAGAGTTTTATTTTATTTTTTTCACCTTTTTTAAAATTTTTTAACTTTTTTTTAAAATTTTATTTTATTTTTAAACTTTACAATATTGTATTGGTTCTGACAAACATCAAAATGAATCCTCTCCAGGCATACATGTGTTCCCCATCCTGAACCCTCCTCCCTCCTCCCTCCCCATACCATCCCTCTGGGTCGTCCCAGTGCACTAGGATAAATTAAATTAAAAAATATTTTTTCTTTTTTTAATTTAAATTTATTTATTTTAATTAGAGGCTAATTACTTTACAATATTGTATTAGTTTTGCCATACATCAACATATTTTATGTTTTGGTGTGGGGAATAGGATTCAATAGAAGATGACTTATTCCTTAGTCATTTCTCTGCTCATAAATTTTGTTATCTCTTCTCTTCCCTAGGCAAATTATCATGACCTGAACTGTGAAGAGCTATAGTGCAATTCACGCTGTTGTGTATATACTTAAATACCAGTCTTCTCCCATGAAGTATAAACTTCTTTTGGCTGGGCCTCTATATTACAGTTCATTAGGTTTCCTGCAATACCTATAATATTATGTTATGTGTAGAGGAACTGTTGATAAAGTGCTAAGGAGTTCTGTTACTAATTCTACCTTGAATTAGAAAATCAGAGAATTTATTATTATGTATTTTCCTGGACAGTTATATCTGAGTTTGGAAACAATCATAAACTAACTCAAAAATGTCTTATTTATGGCTTTAGTTCCAATTTATTACTCAAGTGCAATTCACTCTGCCTCCTTGTAATATACCAAATCATAAAGAAAGCATGTATTCCAACTTCATCAAGTTCAATTGCACTTGACAAATGCTTTCAGACCATGAAAGAGTTCCACATAGAGAAATGTAAATTTCTGGAAATACTGAAATGTAGATATTTTCTAGAGGATATTGTTCTGTTTTACAGAGGAATAAATGTTCGAAACATTAGATGCTTGAACATATGTCAATCAAAACAAAGCTACAGATACTGTATTAAATACACAAATTACAAATATGTAATATAGGCTTCAAATTGTTCATGAAAGTTTTATAATGATATTTAAACAGTATTTAATAAAAAAATTGTTAAATAAAGTTGTTTTCTTTTTCATTAAGATATATAAATTTTGTGGAATATTTCATATCAATTTGTACTATTTGAAAAAAATATTTTTAAAGAAAAATATTAAATTTGTGGTGTTTAGTATTTTTTAACTGATATGCAATTTAATGATTATTTTCATGTAAAATATTTAAAAGTAAACAGAAAATCCTGATTTATGTGTTTTTAATACTTAATATTTTAATCACTTGTTTCTTAACTTGTATTCTAGACATTTTCTTCCTGTTTCTTGTGATAATTTGCCTAGCATTGTGTTTTTAAGTGCAATTGTGACATAAATAAACAATGTAATGAAAACACTGGAAATGGAGTTCAGGAACCTCTGCTTTGAAATCTACTCTGTTAGTGATAGAGCAAATAATGTGGCCCTGGGAAACTTCCATCTACACTAGCACAGTTTACTCACTTGCTAGACTTAAATCATTGTCCTGAAGATTAAGGATTTTGCACCGAAAACTTTGCAGACATCTAGACAGTTCATGTATAAAGGCACACTTACACACCAATATTACAACAAATATATATTTCTTGCTAGAGTTTACTTATCTCTAATCTTTTGAAGTTTAAATAGAAAAATGGTAATATATTCATAAACCTGAGGCTGTAACTTAACAAGAAGAAACCCTCAAGCAAACACAACCATGCACTTTTTTCTTCCTCTTGCAAAATTGATGCCTCCTAGAAGTATAAAATCTTGGTGAATTTTCTATTCTGTTGTGGTTTGTCTTCAGTAATCTAAAAATATTTCCATTGAAAGTGCTGCATAGTTTCAAGTTTAGAACTTCCAACCATGTAGTTTAAAAAAAAAAAAATAAGCAAGGCTTTGTCTTAGACTGTTCCAGATGCTATAATAATAATACCATAGACTAGGTAACTCAAATAATATTTACTTGTTACTTTTCTGGAGATGGAGAAGTCTAAGATCAGGGTCCCAGCAGATTCATCGTCTCATGAGGCTGGCTTCCTGTTATATAGACAGTAATTTTCTCCTTATGTCCTCACATGAGAGAGTTCTGTGGGGTCACTTTTATAAAGGCACTAATCCCACTCATGAGGGCTAATTCCTCATGATTTAATCACTTCTCAAAGGCCCCTACTTCCTAATACCATCACATTAGGGCTTTAGATTTTAAGACAAATTTGGAGTAGAGGAGGAAAAACACTCAGTCCATAACATGATTGAAACTGCTCTACCAAGTAATACAACTTATATTAATTTTTCAGCAAACATATTAGTTCCTGGGCTTCTCCAGTCTGCTGTGTCTTCAAGACTTAAGATTTTAATTATTACCACTCAAACTCTAATCCCATATGTTATGGGGAGTGTAGTTGGTCCCAATATTTCTAGAGATTATTTGGGTCTTAGATATTCTTCTAGCTTCTCTTTCTTGCTTCTACTGAATTATTAATAAACATTCTACCTTTGCATCCTTTCAGTCTTGAGCCATTTCTGCACTTGCCCATCTCAGGGACTGATCTAAATTCTATTTTCCCCAAAGTTCCAATACCTCTGAGTATATTTTGACAGGCTTTACCAAAGTTTTGTTTACTAATAGAGTTAGAAGTAATGGGTTTAGAGAAGAGGAAAATGATGTATATTAAAATGGGGCACCCCTTGTAAATTACTTAAAATCATATTTTAGAAAAGCAGACATGAAGACTTTCCATGTTCCAGTCACTGCCAGAGGGTTTTACAGAAAATACTACACAATAGCCATAAGAGTTGATAAAAGACTATTTTAAAAAAATATTGAATATAGTTGATTTAAAGTGTTGTGTTAATTTCTGTTGTATGGCAAGCTCAGTTATGCATATACATAAATATATATATGTTCATTTTCATATTCTTTTCCATTATGGTTTATCATAGAAGAAGACTATTTTTCACCCTATTCTTTACCAGAAAAAAATCCTGCTCAAGTTTTCATAGCCAAAATCAAAACCTTAAAAGAAGTCTCTTGGCTTTACTCATTGTTTAATTACGGCATCAGGATTCTAATGTGAAATATTGGAATTGGGGTGCGGTGGGTGTCAGGTGACACCTCCTGAACCCAGTTCAAATTCAGTATCACAGATGGAGACAGTGGGATGAAATGTTCATCATGAAGTGATACAAGGCAGTACACATAGCCTTGCATGAATTACCCTAGCCTAAAAATCAGAACCTGAATCCAGGCAAGTTAAATCCTCTGGGTCTAACTGCAGACTGATAAAATAAAAACTCATGCTTAAAGTCAAGGTAAAAGAATTTCAACACAAAATTGTTTTTATGCCCATTTTGACCTACTCCTTTCCCTCTAGTATGTACTGTGCATCTGTATTATGTGTTGAGCAGACCTCCCCAATAACAGAAATAACTGCTGAACCATAAAGGTCAAAGTTTCTCCTTCTGGTATCAGCCATGAAACTCCTTCCCGGTGGCTCAGGCTGTAAAGAATCCAAAGAATTTGCCTGCAATGCAGAAGACTCAGGTTCCATCCCTGGGTCGGGATGATCCCCTGGAGAAGGAAATGGCAAACCACTCCAGTATTCTTGTCTGGGAAATCTCATGGACAGAGGAGCCTGGTGGGCTGCAGTTCATGAAGTCACAAGAGTCACACTTAGTGACTAAATCACTACCACCAGGTGACTCTTAGAAAATAACATTTCTTTCTCAAATCTGTAAGCGGCCACAGTAACCAACCACTCGCATGTGTGTGTAGACATTCTCAGGGCTCTCTGAAAGACTGTTTCCTGTGTTATAATCCTCAATTAAGCTTGCGTAAAACTTTCTATTTCTTTCTTTGATTCAGTACTGATTAGTTTCTTTCCTTTGATAAAAAGCTACCTTAAATTGAAGGGATAGAGAGACAGTTCAAAAATGCAATATAGAAACAATCAAATAAACATACAATATGGAAGATTCTATAAGATGAATTTATTTCTCCAAAAATTAAAAATTGAATTTGAGGAGAAGAGTGCTATTATAGCTAGAATAAAAGAGACTTAAACAACTTTAAATAACCAAATACAGTGCTTACACTTCGTTTGAAAATTGATTTGGATCAAGCAAGTGTAAAATAAACTCCATGGGTCAACTGGGGCAGTTTAAATATGGGCTTGATGTCACATGGTAGTAAGTAATGTTAATTATTTAAAAGATTTTTATTATCATGTTGGTTAATGAGTAAAAGAGAAGTCTATATCAGTGTATAAGGCTTTATGAGAAATGGAAATATATGAAAATATGAATAAAATGTCAGAAGGAGGGATACATGAAACACAGTGGCAAAATTTTATACTTATTTTATCAGAATGAAGTATACAGTATTTCACAATAGTATTAATTCTACTTTTATATTTTGGTAATTTCATTTATAAAAGGCTATTTTTTAATTTTAAATTTAAATTTATTCATTTTAATTGGAGGCTAACTACTTTACAATATTGTATTGGTTTAGCCATACATCAACAAGAATCCGCCACCAAGTGGCCCTGGGGCAATCTCACATACAATTTGCTAATAATACAAATTTAATATAACCTATAATGAAAATTATTATTCTACCAATACTTAACATGAGTTAGATGTCTCAAGCTAATATTAAACTAAATTATATAATTTACATATCAACACACATTGGAATAAGCCATAATATTTCTAGAAATTGTCAAAATAGGTAAATGTTAAATCATATTCATGATTGCATTCTGAAAAATCTCATATATTTAACCTTGGGTTGCCTTATAATGTGTACCCCAATTATAAATAATCTCTAGTTTTACAGATGGAAAAATTATAGATACTGATAAAAATATGGATATTACTAAAACTGATAGAGCTAATCATTGATAATACATATGCAAATCTATCTAAAAACTCCTTTTTAGAGACTCATGCTTTGTACTAACTACTGTGACAAATTCTTCAACAAAGGTAATGATTTAACATGGTGTAGCCTCCCAAACTTTTTAATTTATTTGGCAATGAAATTCATCATTTCCATGGCAAACAAAAGACATATATGTGAATATGTACATGTAGTTGATGTCTGTTCTTCAGAATGTTTACTCAATCAATAAACATGATTTAAACTAATATATTAATATTAATAAATTATTATATCAATTGTCTCATTTGTTAGACTGGCTTGAATGACTTTACTTATAAAAACTAAAATGGAAGTCACTGTCTTTTTAAGATTTAATGTTCTATCACATCAAATATTTATTACATTACTACTATATAAATTAAAATAAGAAAATTAGAAATATAAAATATAAAAGCAAATATATATAATCTCAATTTAGAGTCATGTTTTATATTTTTAATATATGAATGGTTCGATATTTACATTCAGTTTTATTTGATGGATGAAGAATTTAAAGAAATCTTCTGAGATGTCAGCATATTATGTAAGAAAATGAGAGAAATCATAAAGATGCATAATTTCAATATAGGTAGAGTAGTGAATGAAAATCTTTTAAATCATTAAAGGGGTAGGAGTCAAGAAAGCAACAATTAAATAGATAAAAGAAAGGAGAGATACCTGGAAGTCTATAGAAAGGTATATAAAAGTAATATCATGGGTCCTAATAATAGGATTAACCTAGGAAAAAGTAATAAAAATAAAAAATGATTAGTGATATTGATTAATGGAATATATATAATCAGATAAACAGATCTACATATCCCAATAATGTTTCAATCACAATGGAGTTCAATAGAAGAATTCTACAGAGATTAGATCAATATTCAGACATTCACCAAATTTATTAAGTATCTGGGCTCCGAAATATGCTCACTTTCTTATCTTAGGTAAGACATTTATCCTCTGCGAAACGTAGTATCTAAGTTTAAGACTAGCATCTATGACAGAGTTGTAGTCAAGAGTAAAGGGAATAAAGTATGTTCTGCTGCTGCTGCTGCTAAGTCGCTTCAGTAGTGTCCGACTCTGTGCGACCCCATAGACAGCAGCCCACCAGGTTCCCCCCTCCCTGGGATTCTCCAGGCAAGAACACTGGAGTGGGTTGCCATTTCCTTCCCCAGTGCATGAAAGTGAAAAGTGAAAAGTGAAAAGTGAAAGTGAAGTCGCTCAGTCGTGTCCGACTCTTCGTGACCCCATGGACTGCAGCCTACCAGGCTCCTCCGTCCATGGGATTTTCCAGACAAGAGTACTGGAGTGGGGTGCCATTGCCTTCTCCGAAAGTATGTTCTATGTATATCAATAACATACTAACAATGAAAAATGCCATTGGTTAATATGATCATAAACATTATTATTTATCATGTGTGCTTTATGTTGAAGGACTTCCCTGATGGCTCAGAGAGTAAAGCGTCTGTCTACAATGATGGAGACCCAGGTTCGATCCCTGGGTTGGGAAGATCCCCTGGAGAAGGAAATGGCAATCCACTCTAGGACTATTGCCTGTAAAATCCCACGGACAGAGGAGCCTGGTAGGCTATAGCCCATGGGGTCGCAGAGTCAGACACGACCCAGCGATTTCACTTTCTTTCTTTCTTTTATGTTGAAGACACAGGATTACTGAAGCAGTCTTTATAACTGCTATATTTCCAGTGGAGCAAGGGTTTAATAAATGTGAATTATTTTAAATTAATTTATTGAAAACTTTAAAGCTTGCTCACAAATTCACACATTTTTTTTTAAAACAAAATTGAGAAATAACCTATTTTCTCTTTTTCCCTTCTCTAGTCCCAAAGCAGAATCCTCATGGAAAGTGAGCAGAGTAAATGAATACTTTCTTGAGTTGGGTGTGTTTATTATGAAATAAGATAATTAATGCTCCTGAGTCATAACTGGAATAGTCTGGGACTCCATTTTCAATGATTTGAATCATCCTCCCCAGGGAAGTCACAAGGGTACGCTAGGTGTAACAGTTTATGGAGCAAAAAAGATGAAGAGACTCATTGTTAATACATGCCTACTAGAGATAAAACGGTGTCATTAAAACTGAGGCTTTTTACAATCATAATTTCTCAAGGCTCACCCATGATAAAAACCAACATTTGACTTGAGTTTATTTCCTACTTATCTAATTGGAGGTCCCTTGTCAGTATCCTTTTCTGGAGCATCTCTGATGCAGGAAAATAATGTTGAGGACATTGGGCTGTATTAGCGTCCATAGGAAATTCATTTTAAGTTTATTAAAGTAAGCCACTCAGGCAAATCTTTCTTCTTACATTAGCATTTCACTAAGAATATATCAAGATTAAACAGCATATACATATTTGTAAAAAGGATGGTTAACTGAAAATATTTCAATTTGCATGTGTGTGTGTGCTTGGCTCTATGTTACATCATGAAGATTTAGACCAAAAGCATTAGGGTTTTGAAATCAAATATTCAATGTATTTTGCACCCAAATTGGATAACTGCCCAGTTTTGTTTTTTTTAATTTCATCACAATATTTCTTATTACTCAGCCTTACTTAATACACGGAGCTCACTTTCAAAGAGAGGTATTTCTTATAGTTTAATCAGGCATGTTTATGTTTGATGAATTTAAGAGAAAGAGTTGCAAAGTGTCATCTTTTCTCCCCACCTCACAATTCTAATCACATTCAACAGAAATGTCATACTACTCAGCTGAGATTTGCTGTCATTTAGATGTTGGAAACAGGATTTCAAATTGGTATAAATACTGAGGACCATTCAAGGCATAAAAAATAAAACTATTTTGCCATCTTTATGGTATAGAACTGAAAGCCCCTTGAGAACTATCTTTACCCTGGTTCCAAAGAGAAAGCTTTACAATTGTCTCATCTATCAGATACAAGAAAATGAGAGTGCTGCATATTGACTGTCTCTCACTGTGTTAGTTTCCTACACTGCTTGCAAATTATCTCAGACTTTGCCACTTAGAATAACATCCATTTATTATCACATGGTTTCTCTAGGTCAGGCTCAATAATTACTTTGTCAAAGTCGTACATGTGTGCTAAGTCACTCCAGTCATCTCTGACTCTTTTCGACCCTATGGAGTGTAGCCCTCCAGGTTCCTCTGTCCCTGGGTTCTCCAGGCAAGAATACTGGAGAGGGTTGCCATGTCCTCCTCCAGGTAATCTTCCCAGCCCAGGGATCAACCTTCATCTTCTTACCTCTCCTGCATTGGCAGACGGGTTCTTTACCACTAGTACCACCTGAGAAGCTCAGGGTCTTCCTAGGCCAGATACAAAGGGTTAGATGGACTAGTCCTTTTGAGAGCATCTGGAAAAGAATTCTCTTCCACATTCAGTTATGTTATTGGCAGAATGCAGTTCCTTGCATCAGTTGAACTAAGGTCTCCATTTCCTTATTTGCTGTCAGTTGAGGGGAGAGAGGTGGGGACATCATTCTCCCCTGTTCCTTAATGCTAAGTGCATTTCTTCTAACATTGCTCTTTTTATCTTCAAAAGCACCAATGGCACACCAAGTTCTTTTCATATTTCAAATCTATCTACTTCTCCTTACGCCTCAGAGTTTAAGAAGTTGTGTGATTAAAGTAGATCTAGTGTAATAATCTCCCTTTTGTCATATAAGTAAAGGGAATTCAATGAACCAAAGTTTTTTTTTTTTTAATCAGTCAGGTAAATCAAATTCTCTATACACCTTTTACCCTAGACTTGTCAGAATATACATTTTGTCAGAATTCACTATTGTGAAAGCATATATTCTCTACAAGTAATTGTGTGTGTAAAATGTAGGGTTTGGAGTCAATTAAGGCCCGGTTGAAGTTTAAGCTTAATTATTTAATAATTATGTGATTTTTTTTTTGAGCCTTAGTTTTTTTTTTTTTTTAACCTTGAAAACAAGTTCAATTATTACCTATTTTAAGGGCTGTTGAATTGATTACATGAGAGAAAGCATGGCAGTTAATACAGTGATTAACATAGAAGTGAAGTGAAGTGAAGTCGCTCAGTCATGTCCGTCTCTTTGTGACCCCATGGACTGTAGCCTACCATGCTCCTCTGTCCATGTGATTTTCCAGATGAGAGTACTGGAGTGGGTTGCCATTTCCTTCTCCAGAGGATCTTCCCAACCCAGGGATTGAACCCGAGTCTCCCGCATTGGAGGCAGACGCTTTACCATCTGAGCCACCAGGGAAGTCCATTGATTAACATAGAGGGAGCCCTCAATAAGAGGAGGGCATGGCAACCCACTTCAGTATTCTTGCCTGGAGAACCGTGAATGGAGGAGCCTAGTGGGCTATTGTCCATGAGGTTGCATAGAGTCAGACATAACTGAAGCGTCTTAGCATGCATGCACACAATCATCCCTCAATACATGATTTTCACAAAATGTATACTCTTCTTTATCATTATAGAGTATTTATTTAGTTGGATGCCATTTTTGACTCAATGGACATGAATTTGAGCAAGCTCCTGCAGTTGGTGATGGACAAGGTAGCTTGGCATGCTACAGTCCACGGGGTCACAAAGTGTTGGACGTGACTGAGTGACTGAACTGATTTGGCAACTCTTCCTAACACAGTCCACACCCATCCTTGTAGTTCACTTGTTTCTCTCCTGAAATGCCTTCTGCACCCAAGTATACATAAAAAGATTGCCTAAAGTAATTCTTTAGAGTGTTCATCTCCAAATGTTTCAAGATTTTTCAAGAAGTCCAATGCAACCCTAACCACTGTACCATTTGTAATAAGCAGTATGACTGTCTTGCCAACCTAGTTCAAAAATCTACATCCCAAATTTTTCTGAATCACAATTAGGGTGTCTTGGTTACACTGTTTTTAATGTCAGGTATGTGATACTGAAACTGAGTAGGACCCTGTGGGACCTTCCCATGGACAGAACCCTAGACTCCCCTGCTTGCCTCTTGTTTATAGAAAACCTCCTGGTTCTTTCCCAAGTCCCAAAGAACACATTTAATCAAAGAAGTGAGAAAATGCAGAAACAAAGGAAAACAGTCAAGCAAGACAGAGTATTAATAGTTCATCCATAAAACAAAAAGTCAAGGAAATTTAGTTCCTCCTCAAGTGCTATCCGGAGAAGGCAATGGCACTCCACTCCAGTACTCTTGCCTGGAAAATCCCATGGACGGAGGAGCCTGGTAGGCTCCAGTCCATGGGGTCGCTAAGAGTCGGATACGACTGAGCGACTTCACTTTCACTTTTCACTTTCATGCGCTGGAGAAGGAAATTGGCAACCCACTCCAGTGTGTTCTTGCTTGGAGAATCCCAGGGACGGGGAAGCCTGATGGGCTGCCGTCTATGGGGTCGCACAGAGTCGGACATGACTGAAGCGACTTAGCAGCAGCAGCAGCAAGTGCTGTCTCTGATCTGTTTTGCAGATAATAAAACCCTCATTGAGTGGAAAAAGTTAACTGCATGCTGACCACCAGCACATAGACTCCAGATAGATAGGGACCAAGAATTTGGTGATGCTGACTCCTGAAATACCACACAGTTACCTCACAACCAACCAATCAGAATAATGTCTACAAGCTGATCAGGGACCCTCACCTCTCACTTTGCCTTTAAAAACCTCTTCCTGAAAGCCATGGGGAGTTCAGGTCTTTTGAGCAGGTCTTTTACTTACAATTTTTTTTTTTTCTCTTTCCCAAAGAAGGGAAGGAAAACCATCAGCACCTTTCATTCATCTCCTAGTCAATTCACTCCTGCATCTGGAACAAAGTACAAGAAGAAAGTACTATTCAAATAAACACAGTGTAAATCTTGATTTCTGAACACTAACTCCTGAACTCATGGGGATCTTTTATTCAGCACCAGGGATCTCTCTCCTTCTCCATATATATTTGCTTTTCTTCCTGATCTCTGATCACTATTTACTTCACTCCTGAGAGTCACAATTACATTTCCTGTTGCAGTCATGAGCATATTGAGTATTTTAAGCTTTGATTTAATCCAAATGTTTATTAAGCTCTTTCTGGGGAAAGAAAATTAAATTATTTTAGTAAAACTAAACCTATATTAGTACACCAGTAAGCATGTAATGTTTATTACAGCTCAGAGATTTCAGCAAATGCCTTTTAACTGAACTTGTTTTGTAGCTGTCCCCTAGCAAGTGTGTGAAATTCTATGGTAATTAGCAATTAGGCACCTGCATGAACTGGGATGAACGTTAGTAAATGATAAGTGCATGAACTGTCTGGAAATAGTGACAATGAGGTAAGGAATTGTGAATGGACTGAAGAAAATGGTGTTTATTTCTAGTGATTTCATACTTACCTATAGGTTTCAATATCATCCATATGACAGCTCAGTTGATGAAGAACCTATCTGCAATTCAGGAGACCCTGATTCGATTCTTGGGTTGGGAAGATCCACTGGAGAAGGGATAGGCAACCCACTCCAGTATTCTGGCCTAGAGAATTCTATGGACTGTACAGTCCATGGGATTGCAAAGAGTCAGACATGACTGAGTGACTTTCACATAGGCCAATAACTCTCAAATTCTTATTTCTTGCCAAGCCTTCGTTTAGTTTCAAGCTTCTTGAAATCTCCACTTCAATGTCTTATAAGCATCTCAAGTTTTATGTACAAGTAATAACACTTACGTACTTTAGCCACAACATACTCATCTCTAGTCTTCCTCATCTCAAAAACAACAAATAACACATCGACCTAACTGTGTGATTGAAAATCTGTGAAAACTAGAAGATTTTTAAAGAATATGAAAACAGCAACTAAAGTTATTTTCTTGAAATTCTTCTGCTTTTATTGTATATAAATGGATACTAACTAAGGCAGATATCTATTATAGTATATTACTGTTAATTTTTCCTGCATATCACCTTATTTAAGAAACACTCCTAGAATTTTATTGTTTTCTGCAAATGGACTTGAACGATTTTTTTTAAATCACTTGATGTGGGCTTTATCCCAGGGATGCAAGGATTCTTCAATATCCGCAAATCAATCAATGTAATACACCACATTAACAAATTGAAAAATAAAAACCATATGATTATCTCAATAGATGCAGAGAAAGCCTTTGACAAAATTCAACATCCATTTATGATAAAAACTCTCCAGAAAGCAGGAATAGAAGGAACATACCTCAACATAATAAAAGCTATATATGACAAACCCACTGCAAACATTATCCTCAATGGTGAAAAAATGAAAGCATTTCCTCTAAAGTCAGGAACAAGACAAGGGTGCCCACTTTCACCATTACTATTCAACATAGTTTTGGAAGTTTTGGCCACAGCAATCAGAGCAGAAAAAGAAATCAAAGGAATCCAAATTGGAAAAGAAGAAGTAAAACTCTCACTATTTGCAGATGACATGATCCTCTACATAGAAAACCCTAAAGAGTCCACCAGAAAATTACTAGAAATAATCAATGACTACAGTAAAGTTGCAGGATATAAAATCAACACACAGAAATCCCTTGCACTCCTATACACTAATAATGAGAAAACAGAAAGAGAAATTAAGGAAACAATTCCATTCACCATTGCAACGGAAAGAATAAAATACTTAGGAATATATCTACCTAAAGAAACTAAAGACCTATATATAGAAAACTATAAAACACTGGTGAAAGAAATCAAAGAGGACACTAATAGATGGAGAAATATACCATGTTCATGGATTGGAAGAATCAATATAGTGAAAATGAGTATACTACCCAAAGCAATTTATAGATTCAACGCAATCCCTATCAAGCTACCAACAGTATTCTTCACAGAGCTAGAACAAATAATTTCACAATTTGTATGGAAATACAAAAAACCTCGAATAGCCAAAGCGATCTTGAGAAAGAAGAATGGAACTGGAGGAATCAACCTACCTGACTTCAGGCTCTACTACAAAGCCACAGTTATCAAGACAGTATGGTACTGGCACAAAGACAGAAATATTGATCAATGGAATAAAATAGAAAGCCCAGAGATAAATCCACGCACATATGGACACCTTATCTTCGACAAAGGAGGCAAGAATATACAATGGATTAAAGACAATCTCTTTAACAAGTGGTGCTGGGAAATCTGGTCAACCACTTGTAAAAGAATGAAACTAGAACACTTTCTAACACCATACACAAAAATAAACTCAAAATGGATTAAAGATCTAAACGTAAGACCAGAAACTATAAAACTCCTAGAGGAGAACATAGGCAAAACACTCTCCGACATACATCACAGCAGGATCCTCTATGACCCACCTCCCAGAATATTGGAAATAAAAACAAAAATAAACAAATGGGACCTAATTAACCTTAAAAGCTTCTGCACATCAAAGGAAACTATTAGCAAGGTGAAAAGACAGCCTTCAGAATGGGAGAAAATAATAGCAAATGAAGCAACCGACAAACAACTAATCTCAAAAATATACAAGCAACTCCTACAGCTCAACTCCAGAAAAATAAACGACCCAATCAAAAAATGGGCCAAAGAACTAAATAGACATTTCTCCAAAAAAGACATACAGATGGCTAACAAACACATGAAAAGATGCTCAACATCACTCATTATCAGAGAAATGCAAATCAAAACCACTATGAGGTACCATTTCACACCAGTCAGAATGGCTGCGATCCAAAAGTCTACAAATAATAAATGCTGGAGAGGGTGTGGAGAAAAGGGAACCCTCTTACACTGTTGGTGGGAATGCAAACTAGTACAGCCACTATGGAGAACAGTGTGGAGATTCCTTAAAAAACTGGAAATAGAACTGCCTTATGATCCAGCAACCCCACTGCTGGGCATACACACTGAGGAAACCAGAAGGGAAAGAGACACGTGTACCCCAATGTTCATCGCAGCACTGTTTATAATAGCCAAGACATGGAAGCAACCTAGATGTCCATCAGCAGATGAATGGATAAGAAAGCTGTGGTACATATACACAATGGAGTATTACTCAGCCATTAAAAAGAATACATTTGAATCAGTTCTAATGAGGTGGATGAAACTGGAGCCTATTATACAGAGTGAAGTAAGCCAGAAGGAAAAACATAAATACAGTATTCTAACGCATATATATGGAATTTAGAAAGATGGTAACAATAACCCTGTGTACGAGACAGCAAAAGAGACACTGATGTATAGAACAGTCTTATGGACTCTGTGGGAGAGGGAGAGGGTGGGAAGATTTGGGAGAATGACATTGTAACATGTAAAATATCATGTAAGAAACGAGTTGCCAGTCCAGGTTCAATCCACGATACTGGATGCTTGGGGCTAGTGCACTGGGACGACCCAGAGGGATGGTATGGGGAGGGAGGAGGGAGGAGGGTTCAGGATGGGGAACACATGTATACCTGTGGTGGATTCATTTTGATATTTGTCAAAACTAATACAATTATGTAAAGTTTAAAAATAAAATAAAATTTAAAAAAAAAAAAAAAAAAAAAAAAAAAAAAAAAAAAAAAAAAAAAATAAATCACTTGAAAAAATTATTTTATTGATATCTAAAGTATAATTCTCTCTAGTAAACCACAGGAAAATGTTCTATATATTTATCTTTCTTTGGGGGTAATATGAAGCAAATTCCTAAAAATATATATATTTCATTCTGTGTATTAACAGCAAATATAAGATAAAAGGTAAAAACATATGCCATTTATAATAGTACAATATTATAAACCTGGGAATAAAATTAGCACATGATGAAGACTTCTACACAGGAATTCAAAATGCTATGTTTCATAAAATGAAAGATTTATGAGGTTTATTCGCAAAGACAATATTTTGAGTTTAATGCTTTCCCCCAAGTTTAGATTTAGTTCAATTTCAATAAAAATTTAATAAGAGTTTGGGGAAACTTATAAATTTGCCCAAGGTAAAGCTAAAATTTATTTTGGAATACAAATGGTCAACAGGAACCAAATATTTTTTTAAAAGATGAGAAAACTTGTTTACTGAATGTCAAGACTAATTATAAAGCTGCCATAAATATGAAAATACACACTGATAGAAGAATGAAGAGATAAACAAAAGATCTACAGAATAAAAGCTCAGATACAAGCTCACATATAAGTGGACCCTTAAATGTATTACCGCAATATTGTTCCTGTTTACTTGTTAAGTCATGTCCAACTCTTTTGTGACCCCAGGTACTGTAGCTTGCCAGGTTTCTCCATCCTTTGGATTTCCCAGTCAAGAATACTGGAGTGAGTTGCCATTTCCTTCTCCAAAAGATCTTCCCAACCCAGGGATCGAACATGTATCCCCTGTGTTATAGGTGGAGTTTTTACTGCTGAGCCACTGGGGAAACCATTGCCACAGAGCGATAGACAAATAATTCAGTTCAGTTAGTTCAGTTCAGTCGCTCAGTCATGTCCGACTCTTTGCAACCCCATGAACCGCAGCACGCCAGGCCTCCCTGTCCATGAGTAACTCCCGGAGTTTACCCAAACTCATGTCCATTGAGTTGGTGATGCCATCCAACCATCTCATCTTCTGTTGTTCCCTTCTCCTCCTGCCCTCAATCTTTCCCAGCATCAGGGTCTTTTCCAATGAGTCAGCTCTTCGCATCCAGGGGCCAAAGTACTGGAGTTTCAGCATCAGTCCTTCCAATGAACACCCAGGACGGATCTTCTTTAGGATGGACTGGCTGGATCTCCTTGCTGTCCAAGGGACTCTCGAGAGTCTTCTCCTACACTATAGTTCAAAAGCATCAGTTCTTCGGAGCTCAGCTTTCTTTATAGTCCAACTCTCACATCCATATGTGACTACTGGGAAAAGACAAATAATAGTGTTCTCAATAAAAGATGCTGGAAAATTATCTACATGGAAGAAAAGGTAGAACTTAATTAATTAAGTAGAACTTAATTCTACTTCAGAGTTTCAAAAAATCAAATTGTGGTTGGTTTTTAAAAGAAATGTAAAATAATGTTAAGGTGAAAAGTAATATGTATTTTAGATTATTTAGTAAAACATGTTTTTGAGTTCAAGACAGGCAAAGCCTTTTTCTAAAAATAAGCACAAAGAGAATTTTTAAACTTAATGAGAAAAGATTATAAGCTTGGCTACATTAAAATTAAAACTTGAATTCATCAAGAGAATCCTGCTAAGAGAATGAAAATGCAAGCCATAGAATGGGAAAAATTATTTACAACAAATATAGCTCAAAAGCTACACACACACATGCACACACATACACACACACACATAAAGCATTCATATATACATGCACATATATATATGTATATATCCCACATATCTCTAATATATGTATGTATCGCACAAATGAATTTAAAGAAAACTCAGTAGGAAAATGAATAAGATTAAAGTAGCATTTTATAAAAATATACATTCATAATTATAGCTATACGATAAATGTTTGTAATAACATAAACTGGAAGCAACACAAAATTTATTAGTAAGGGTATGAATAAATAGAATATTCACATAAAGATACAATCAATGTAATGGAGTGAACCACCACTAGATACAATAGAGATAACTTTAAAAAGCAAATTTAGTGAAAAAAGGAAGTACAAAACTATTTTAAACTTCAAACACAAACAAAAGTAAGCAATATAATTTTTTAACCTGCATAAAGTGGTACAAGGGCTTCCCTGTGGCTCAGCTGGTAAAATATCTGCCTGCAGTGTGGGAGACCTGGGTTCCAACTCCCTGAGTTGGGAAGATCCCCTGGAGAAGCGAAGGGCTCCCCACTCCAGTATTCTGTCCTGGAGAATTCCATGGACTGTATAATCCATGGGATCTCAAAGAGTCAGAAACAACTGAGTGACTTTTATAAAGTTTTATAAGGTTTAAAATGGCTCTTCATAAAATAAAAAGTCATCATTTTTTAGTTTATACTAAATTTTGTGGTGTAAATATTGCCATCACGGCTGCTTTTCTAGTTAGGGACATTGAAGATCTGAATGTACAATTGGGCAAAGATGCAAAGAATAGGGCCCTAAGAGCTAACACTCAGTGGCTCCCACATACCACTGCATTCACAGGTGGTGAAGCAATTAAACATTCCTACAGAGCAAAATGAAACTTTTAAAAATTGTTCACTTTTTTAGGAAGCTAAAAATTATTTTCAGACACATATAGACTGAAAACATGAGAAAGATTTTATTCAACTCATTAAGGATGGAGAGAGCTGATCGGAGACTAACCTGGTTCAAAGGAGAATTAGAAGAAAAATGATTATCAGTACACCTTAAAAGACTTTCTAAAATAGTCTACTCAGTTAGAAGCAAAAATGATTAATGACTTACAGGACAACACATAACCTTTGGGGTTATTTTTCTACTTGACAGAAATTATTTGCAATTCTATTGGATAAGATCTACAAGTTAACACGTAATTTATGAGTGTGTGAGCCTTTATTTAATGGCAACATGCACAGTCCATGCACAGCCATATTTTTCTAGACTGTTAAATAATTTGTTGCAGAAGTTTCAATATAAATTTGAAAGAATTACTGTCCACACTTTTGTTTTACTTCTCAGTTGTAAATAATTGTTCTTAATGACCCCACCAATAAGATAAAATATAGTCCCCAAAGGTTATTCTTGATCACCAAAATGATAGCCCCTAGAGGTTTGGGCTTAATTATTTATAAAGGGCTACAAGAAGTGTTAATTAACCACATACAAACCTCCTTGAGTATACAGTACTGAGCAAAAACTGCCTTGAGTGTACATTACTAAACATGCTCTGAAGTAAGAAAACTAATTTCTATCTCAAAATTTCATTAAGGAATCTCAAATTGGAAAATGTAAAAGCCATTATTCTCTCTCTCATCTTGAGGCTAACCAAACAAAAACATTCTCTCCACTAGATTTCTCCTATAGTGCTTTTTGAATTTAGTGGTTTTTCTCTCTGCTCTTTTTAACTAAAATTATAAAACTAGTCTGATTCATCTAAAGATGATTCTTAATAATACAAACTTGCCATCTTACATAAAATAGATTTCTGAGCTAGCAGTTTTTGACTTTCTCTCTCTCTTTCTCTTAAGACTAACATCATTAGTACTCAAACTTTGGATTCAAAAGTGCTCCACAAATCCTCAAAAATTCTGAAAAAAACTAAGTGTTTTTGGAGAGTTTCTTTCTCAACAGTCACTGTATTAGGCACTTTAAATATTCATTTATTAATTTGCTTTAAAATAGTAATACTAAATCCATAGCATATTGATGACTGTAACATGATTTTTTAAACTATATTCCTTTCAATGTGAGAAGAGTATGATCATTTACACTTTAATGTCTCCTTAATAAAATATATTTCTGCACTCAACTTGTCAATTATTAAAGTTTATGTAGGACAGCTGTCCTCACCAGATACATGTTTGGAAAAGCAGAGAGTATTTGAAGAACATTTTTAGATTATTGTGGATATTTTCCTTTGATATTACTTTAAAACATGATATGCTTTTTCTAAAGGTTGTCTGCAGTGTGGAATGTGATACCATATCAGTAAATTTTCCACATTGTTTCATACTGTTTCCATTGATTTATTCTATGTTTTAAGTAGATACTTTATTCATTCTTCCCCTTATATTAATAAGATCTCCCATTGGTCATTTGGAAAATATTAATTCACTGGGTTATACAGATCTTCCAAGATTAAACACAATTGATCATACAATATCAAAAATTGTATTAGTTAATACCACCGGTGATTTTTACCAGAAAAATCTCTTACTCTTAGTAAGTTCTTAAGATCATAGTAATAGACATGAATTTTATAAAATTATAAGTTTTGTTTGAAAACTCAAATTTTATAATGACATCAAAGGCTTTCAGTTTTTCCTTGACTTAATAGTTGTACTTACTCAGTTTAAAGAAAATGTTTGCTAAGTATCTCAATTTGAATAAATATGTCTATTTATCATTCTGTCGAGAAAAAAGTGGGCAGTGATGAGATTAAAGAGACAGTAGCAATTATACTAGCAAGAGAATGATAATACTACTGAGAACACACTGAGTCATATTTGAATATGCATGTATTTACACACAATACCTACCACCTTTACAAATTCTAGAAATCATAAAAACACTTTCTTTTAGCTGTCTGAAAAATATTTTCATCAAATACCATACATCCTCTAAACAGATCCTTGTATTCCCATAGAAATGGGAGTAAAAAATATGTCAATATTATTATGAAAATAGCTTTGATTGCATAGATACTCATGAAAAGAGCCCCTTCATGACAATGAACCACACTTTTTAGAAATATTCAGCTAGCACAAATAAAGTATTAGACATTTAGTTTTATCTCCTGGAAATATTGGAAATATTTAATCTATATACACTCATAAAATAAAGTTTTCTTGAATTAAGAGATACTTTAATCTATTAATAGCTTTAAACATATGAATAAAAAGATTTCTCATGCATACAAGGATTTACAGACAGCAGCCATTCAGAAAGCTTAGAGATTAGCCTAGTAAAAGTAAACCCAAAAGCATAAGAAATCACAATTCCATATCTCAAAGAGCTGTTCTCCATTCCAGTGGGCAGTAAATTTCACAAATTGACTAACATAAAATAGTCTAAAAAGACTTGATCCATGGTCATAGGATATCCAACAAAGAATAGATCTTGCCATTCAACTGAAATTGTCATATAGTCACATAATCCAGAATACAATCTTTGCTGCTCCCACAATGGAATAAATTATCAACTGTGTACAAATCAACTTGACATGTACCTATAGCGCTCTCTTTGCTAATATGTGAGACAACCTAATGTCCCAAATTAAGACATAGATTCGTAAGTCACTGGACCTTGTGATGGAAAAGGCATGGCCATGACCCTGAGTTAGGCAAGATGAAAACAAAATAATCTATCAGAAAAAAATCAAAATTACAGGCAAGAACACAGGCTTAGAGAAATAGAGTCAACAAAATTAAGATTCTAGTGTCTCCTGAGAATCATTTCAGGGGCTGTGGCAAGATTTGCCTGAGCCCATGAAGTGTCTTTCTCAGACAAGATGATTTAATTGCCTCTGGCAGGTGAGTCCTTTAAACTTTTGGTGAATTGTTCAAAGCTGTCAAAATACAATTTATAAACACTTTAAAAAGTGATAAATGTATGCCAAACAGGTAGTTTACTAATTAGTAAGCATGTTCAAATGATACTTTAGGAAACAAAATACTTATACTTGGAAACATAGTCTGAAATGTGTGTACTAAATCAGAGACAAAACTTGTTATAGTCTACAGGGCAATAAAATTGTAATCTTTAGGGTTCTATTTTCCACCAGAAAGTAATTTTGACTAGCTAGGTCTACAAGTTAACAAATTAATTTGTAGCCTTGTCCTATAATAACAAATAGTCAAATCAAATAAAGTTAATTATTCTAAAAATTGATTATTGGGTGCTTTAAACCAGAGGTCCCCAGTGCTTTGGGTACCAGGGACTGGTTTCATGGATGACACTTTTTCCACAGACTGGAGCTAGGGGAAGATGGTTTTGGAATACCTCAAACACATCACATTTATTGTGCTCTTTATTTCTGCTATTATCATATCAGCTCACCTCAGATCACCAGGCATTAGATTCCAGAGGTTCGGGACCTGTGCTTTAAATAATTTCTCACTAAGATATTTAAAGGTCATGCTCTTCACATTGTCCTTACTTCCAAAATTTAAATACTTTATCATGCTTTATAGTCTGCATATATTTGCAATAAATAGTGTATTACGCATTTCTAAAATATTCCTTACTTACCCATTTAATCTGGAAAATGTCTTTCTAACCTTTTGGATCCAGGCTACTGAATGCTTAAATGACCATGTATCCAATCTTTGTTTCCTTCAGATTTCACAGAACTGGTTCAAGAACAGTTCTCATCTGGGGTTGAAACTTGACTAGTTGAAATACTGAGGTCAGACAACAGCAAAAGAAAAGATACAACTTAAATCTTGGCAAATATAGAAGAATAATAATCTTGTCACTATTGGGTCTCAAATGAGAGAATGTAAGAATGATTAAAATGTGCTTATAACTTTCTATTATCTGCTTGTAGTGATGGACAAGGAAGCCTGGCATGCTGCAGTCCTTGGAGTTGCAGAGTCGGACACGACTGAGTGACTGAACTGAACTAAACTGATGGAAGTTCAGAAATCATCAGCTCCATAACTCTAAGAACCCATAACCCAAGATGCAATTGTGTTAACAATTAAAGCTTCATACAGCTATAGACTGGTTCCAAATAGGAAAAGGAGTACATCAAGGCTGTATATTGTCACCCTGCTTGTTTAACTTATATGCAGAGTACATCATGAGAAATGCTGGACTGGAAGAAACACAAGCTGGAATAAAGATTGCTGGGAGAAATATCAATCACCTCAGATATGCAGATGACACCACCCTTATGGCAGAAAGTAAAGAGGAACTAAAAAGCCTTTTGATGAAAGTGAAAGTGGAGAGTGAAAAAGTTGGCTTAAAGCTCAACATTCAGAAAACGGAGATCATGGCATCCGGTCCCATCACTTCATGGGAAATAGATGGGGAAACAGTGGAAACAGTGTCAGGCTTTATTTTTTGGGCTCCAAAATCACTGCAGATGGTGACTGCAGCCATGAAATTAAAAGATGCTTACTCCTTGGAAGGAAAGTTATGACCAACCTAGATAGCATATTCAAAAGCAGAGACATTACTTTGCCAACAAAGGTTCGTCTAGTTAAGGCTATGGTTTGTCCTGTGATCATGTATGGATGTGAGAGTTGGACTGTGAAGAAGGCTGAGCACGGAAGAATTGATGCTTTTGAACTGTGGTGTTGGAGAAGACTCTTGAGAGTCCCTTGGACTACAAGGAGATCCAACCAGTCCATTCTGAAGGAGATCAACCCTGAGATTTCTTTGGAATGACTGATGCTAAAGCAGAAACTCCAGTACTTTGGCCACCTCATGCGAAGAATTGACTCACTGGAAAAGACTCTGATGCTGGGAGGGGTTGGGGGCAGGAGGAGAAGGGGATGACAGAGGATGAGATGGCTGGATGGCATCACTGACTCGATGGACCTGAGTCTGGGTGAACTCCGGGAGTTGGTGATGGACAGGGAGGTCTGGCGTGCTGCGATTCATGGGGTCGCAAAGAATTGGACACGACTGAGTGACTGAACTGAACTGAACAGCTATAGAAAGTAACATAAAACCTTACTTGCTTGATATAGTGGTAAATGATTTATTATAAACGATGAGTATTCTATCTTTCTTTCATGATTGGCTTAACTCTAGGAAGAGAAACCATTAGTTATTGACATGTGACAAAAATGAAATCAGTACACTGAAGTGATTCCATTCCAGTACTATAAATAACATTTTGTGTGTGTTTGTTTGTATTGGACTCTACGTGACCCCATGGACTGTATGTAGCCTGCCAGGCTACTTTGTCCACGGAATTTTCCAGGCAAGAATACTGGAATGAGTTGCCATTTCCATCTCCAGGGAATCTTCCCAATCCAGGGATCGAACCCGTATCTCTTACATCTTCTGCATTGGCAGGTGGATTCTTTACCACTGTATCACCTAGGAAGCCCATAAATGGCATTAGTTTTGCTTTAATGTGTTTTGAAGCTAACATTAAAGCCACCTTTGACAATTCCATCTATTATCTTAACATGGAATATTGTGTAGGCAAGTTTATAGTGCCCTGCCACTAGTAATAACCAATGAGACATTTGTTAGCAGTTCCCCAAATAATGTCTTGCATATAATCTTCAAACTTAAAATATAGATTCCTCAAATTTTGCCATTTTCCTAAAGTTCTTTACTTCATCTTATGCTAAGGTTGAATGAAGAATAGTCTTTAAGTTTCTTTGCAGCTGTGAAAGTTTATTCTAGATACAGAACCTCAGAGGAAAAAACCCTTCCTTTCACAGTGTTCTCCACAGATTGTCTTCAACTTAGTTTAAATAAAACATTCTATATATGAAACATAATAGATTTCTTGGGGGGAAGACAAAAGTAAATCATGTCTAGTTGGAGGAAAAAGCTTTAAAATAAAAAAAGAAACTCTTTAGAATGGACTCCTCATATACTTAGCCCACATCCAGACTAGCGTCCCTGATTTTAAATATGTCCTCTTTGATGTTTAAGAGAGCTTCCCAGGTGGTGTAGTGGTAAAGAACATACCTGCCAATGCAGGAGACATAAGAGGCGTGGGTTTGATCCTTGGGTCCAGAAGATCCCCTGGTAGAGGAAACGGCAACCCACTCCAGAATTCTTGCCTGGAGAATTCCATGAAGAGAGGAAACTGTTCAGCCCATAGCATCGAAAAGAGGCAGACACAACTGAAGCAGCTTAGCACACACACCTGTTTAAGAGAAATAGGACCAGATTGAAATTTAAAAAAAAAAACAAGCACATATCTTTTCTCAGGATATGATTTGGCTCTATAAATTCTGTCAACCTTCTCTCATTCTTCTTTCCATGACCAACATCAGCAGGGTAAAGCATGACAGAATTGCATTATCAAGGCCAAGAATAGCCAAGGTATTATTCAAGAAGAACAAAGTGAAGGACTTCCCTGTTGGTCCAACGGTTATGACTCCCTGCTTCCAGTGCATGAGTGCAGGGTATGCAGGTTTGATCCCTGGTCAGGGAACTAAGACCACACATGCCACATGGTGCAGCCAAAAAAATAAAAAGACGAGAAAGAACAAACTACTATAGAAATATAATCTTCAAAAGAGTGTGGCAATTTACCAAGAATACACAAATTATGCAATGAAACACAATAAAGATATGAACATATGTGTTAAACCAATTCATTAAGAATAATGGTGAAAGGAGAGTATTTAATTGTACTTGACTTTGTTTTTAATTGGAGGATAATTACTTTACAATATTGCATTGGTTTCTGCCATACATCAACATGAATCAGCCATAGGTATGCCTATGTCCCCTCCCTCTTGAATTTCACTCCCACCTTCCACTCCATCCTACCCCTCTAGGTTGTCGTAGAGCACTGGGTTGAGCTCTTTGTGTCACACAGTAAATTCCCACTGGTGCTGCTGCTGTTAACTCGCTTCAGTCGTGTCCGACTCTGTGCAACCCTATAGACAGCAGCCCACTAGGCTCCTCTGTCCCTGGGATTCTCCAGGCAAAAACACTGGAGTGGGTTGCCATTTCCTTTCCCAATGCATGAAAATGAAAAGTGAAAGTGAAGTCGCTCAGTCATGCCCAACTCTTAGTGACCCCATGGACTGCAGCCTACCAGGCTCCTCCATCCATGGGATTTTCCAGGCAAGAGTACTGAAGTGGGTTGCCATTGCCTTCTCCAAAAATTCCCACTGGCTATCTATATTATATATGGTAAAGTATGTGTTTTCATGCTACTCTCTCAGTTCATCCCACCTTCACCTTCCTCCACTGTGTCCACAAGTCTGACCTCTATATCTGCGTCTCCATTGCTTCTCTGTAAGCAGGTTCATCAGTACTGTCTTTCTAGATTCCACACATGTGTGCTCAGTTGCTTCAGTCATGTCCAACTCTTTGCAACCCCATGGACTGTAGCTCACCAGGCTCCTCTGTCCATGGGATTCTCCAGGCAATAATACTGGAGTAGGTTGCCATGACCTCTTCAAGCAGATCTTCCCAATGCTGGATTGAATCCATGTCTCCTGCATCTCCTATATCATAGGCAGATTTTTTTACCCACTGAGCAACCTAGAAATCCCTCTAGCTTCCGTATATATGTGTAAATATATGATATTTATTTTTCTCTTTCTGACTTACTATACTTGGTATAATAGGCTCTAAGTTTATCCACTTTGTGACAGCTGATTCAAATGCATTCTTTTTTATGGCTGAATAACATTCCATCACATATATGTGCCACAGCATCTGAGAAAGGACAATATTTTAAATAAAGGCTGTTACGCAAGTTGACATCCATATAGGAAATAAACGAACTTCATTCTTCCTATGATAGCAAAGGTTCATTACTAGATGTGCTGCTGACATTGTTATGAAAGGTAAATTTAATACAAACTTTTGAAGAAAACAGAGAATCCTCCTAAACTCAGATTAGACATAGCTATCTCATGCTGAATTTTCAAAAATACTCCTAAAAAGGGGAGGGAGGTAATACATAGCAATGTATGAAGAAGATGAAGAACTTTTTTCCATCAAAATGGGTTCTAAGAATGAAAAGGCAACATACAGAATGAAATAAGATGTCTATAGCACATATATTTGATAAGCATCTAGTTCGCAAAAGATAGCAGAGGAAATTTTTACAACTTGATCAAAAATCAGTTTAAAATAAAGTAAATTTGAGGAGGTACTTCATTATAAAAAAAAGGATGAATATAAGTGGGCAAAAACATATGAAAAATGTCCTATTTCACTTGTTATCAGGGAAATGCAAATTTAAATTACAATAAAATTTGACTAGATACTTAAGGGACATTCTAATGTAAAAGTGATCATAGCAAGAGGTATCAGGGAACTGAAGTGATAGGGCGTCTTTATTTTACACTGCTGGTGGTAATACGTTCTTAACAAACTATTTAGAACATTACTTGGTAGTACAAACCTACACTGAATGCAGTCTGCTGCTGCGGCTGCTAAGTTGCCTCAGTCGTCTCCGACCCCATAGACGGCAGCCCATCAGGCTCCCCCTTCCCTGGGATTCTTCAGGCAAGGACACCGGAGTGGGTTGCCATTTCCTTCTCTAATGCGTGTAAGTGAAAAGTGAAAGTGAAGTCGCTCAGTCGTGTCTGACTCTTCGCGACCACATGGACTGCAGCCTACCAGGCTCCTCCGTCCTTGGGATTTTCAAGGCAAGAATGGGTTGCCATTGCCTTCTCCAACGCGTGTAAGTGAAAAGTGAAAGTGAAGTCGCTCAGTCGTGTCTGACACTTCGCGACGCCCTGGACTGCAGCCTTCCAGGCTCCTCCGTCCTTGGGATTTTCAAGGCAAGAGTGGGTTGCCATTGCCTTCTCCGATTAGAGTGTTGAAGCAGCACTATTCAGAAGAGACACAAATTGAAACAATACAAATCCCCATTAAGAGCTAAAGGAATAAAGTATGACCACTCCATGGTCAAACATGGAATACTCTACAGAAATGACAATGAATGATTTATAACTGCCTGAAACAACATGGTTAAATCTCAGATATATTATTTTGTGCCAAAGAACCAAATATCATAATATATGGTTCTATTGATGTATAGTTTAAAAACAGGCAAAATTAATTTATGATATGAAGATCAAAATAGTGATTACCCAGGGAAAGAAATGAATAGATGACTGCATGTCAGATTTTTCTGGAATGTTCCTAACGTTTTATTCCTACATCCCATTGCTGGTTACAGGTGTGGTCAGTTTATTGATCCCCCCACTTTAAATTTGTACTTTTCTGTATATGTTATATTTCAACAAAAATGTCAAAAAAGAAGAAAAATATTTTCAACATTTTTCCAAAATCTTCCACCAATACATATTCCCAAATTGCAATATTCAGTTTAAAAATAAAATCATTTTCAATATGTTGTATTGAAGGGCAAAGTAATTTCAGCAAAGGAGTTGTTTGGGCTAGACTATACCCTCCAAGTTCTGCCCCGATTTTTCCTATCAAAGGAGAAAGGATATCACCTTACTCTTCTTAAAAGTTCAAGTGTTCTTCCAGAAATCACCAAATAAAACACAAACATACACACAAACACATACACACTCCAGAGACAGACACTCACATACAGCTTCTAAGGAAATACAATTATTCTCAGACTCAACGAGGTCTAAATCCATATTAATAAAGACTGATTGTCTTCCTAAAGCAATAATCAGTAGAGATATTACATGCCACAAATGAAGAAACTCTTTTATATTATTATGCAAAGCTATTTCAATCTTATTTATACCTTTATCTGGCTTTCCCAAACTATATCCAGAGACATAATTGTTCATAATAAAGTACCCTGTTATTGTCATTTCTCCCCCCAGACACCATTTGTTTATCTTTGTTCAGGCTAAATAAGAAACTTCCTAAAGAAGCTAGAGTTTTCAGTGTTCCACTAACTCAAGTTGGAAATGATTAGGCAAGGGCAACACACAACTGCACCGAGGTCAGCGCTGACGTTTACAGCAAATGTCCCCATGGCACCTCTCGTCTGATTTAAGAGGAACTGCAAGGAGATCCAACCAGTCCATTCTGAAGGAGATCAGCCCTGGGATTTCTTTGGAAGGAATGATGCTAAAGCTGAAACTCCAGTACTTTGGCCACCTCATGCAAAGAGTTGACTCATTGGAAAAGACTCTGATGCTGGGAGGGATTGGGGGCAGGAGGAGAAGGGGACGACAGAGGATGAGATGGCTGGACGGCATCACTGACTAGATGGACGTGAGTTTGGGTGAACTCTGGGAGTTGGTGATGGACATGGAGGCCTGGCATGCTGTGATTCATGGGGTCGCAAAGAGTCGGACATGACTAAGCGACTGAACTGAACTGAACTGAAGGTTTCCCAGGAGGTGCTAGTGGTAAGGAACCCACGTGCTAATGCAAGAGATGTAAGAGACACTGGTTTGATCACTGGATCGGGAAGATCCCTTGGAGGAGCGCACGGCAACGTACTCCAATATTCTTGCCTGGGAAATCCCATGGACAGAGGAGCCTGGAAGTTTACCGTCCATGCACTCACAAAAGTCAGACACACTGAAGTGACTTAGCAGTACTGAGAGTAAGTCTCCTGTGTTTTCTGAAGCCAGGAGAAACCTGCAGATGTTGACTCTTTTTGGCATATAAAGCTATCTTAAACATATCATTATTTTAAAATACAGTTTTTAGAAAAGTGGTTGGAAAAAGTAAGGTTGGATCTTTATTTTATATAATAGAACACCTAGTCTATATTCTGCCCAATAAACTTAGAAGTATGTGTAAAAATGAGCAGTCTTACAATACTTTAAGCAGGAAAAATAAATATAAAAGGATGACACTCTATGGGAAAATAATCAGAGAGGAATAGGGTGACATACAAAGTGCAAGTTTTGTAAATATTTTAAACCCCAGAATAATCAGAAATAACATTAAAAGATTAAAAAATAAGCTTGCAAATTTTGTAATAAGTATGATCAAAGTTAAATTTTAATATATAAAAATGTCATACACCTTAATTTATTAACATATATAGCTTTAAAACCAGAAATAGATGTGAAAGAATAGGTATGTTTTTAAAAGAAATATATTACTCTAGTATTGTAATAATTATTTTTAAAAAAGTAATACTATTTGCCGCCAAAAAAAAAATTAGGACAAATATTTTGTGAGAGAGGTTATAATGTGACCAGAAATGATTACTGCTGGTGAAACATAAAGTTGTGGTACAGATCTGGAAATTATTTGGGAGTCCACATAGAGAGAACAAAAGTATTTCCTATATCCTTTGTGACAGAACTAAATTCCTCAGAACTTTATGGCAGTTTAGGTGAGCATTCAGTTCAGTTCAGTCGTTCAGTCGTGTCCGACTCTTTGCGACCCCATGAATCGCAGCACGCCAGGCCTCCCTGTCCATCACAAACTCCCAGAGTTCACTCAGACTCACGTCCATCGAGTCAGTGATGTCATCCAGCCATCTCATCCTCTGTCGTCCCCTTCTCCTCCTGCCCCCAATCCCTCCCAGCATCAGAGTCTTTTCCAATGAGTCAACTCTTTGCATGAGGTGGCCAAAGTACTGGAGTTTCAGCTTTAGCATCATTCCTTCCAAAGAAATCCCAGGGCTGATCTCCTTCAGAATGGACTGGTTGGATCTCCTTGCAGTCCAAGGGACTCTTTCAAGAGTCTTCTCCAACACCACAGTTCAAAAGCATAAATTCTTCAGCGTTCAGCCTTCTTCACAGTCCAACTCTCACATCCATACATGACCACAGGAAAAATCATAGCCTTGACTAGATGGACCTGTGTTGGCAAAGTAATGTCTCTGCTTTTGAATATGCTATCTAGGTTGGTCATAACTTTCCTTCCAAGGAGTAAGCATCTTTTAATTTCATGGCTGCAGTCACCATCTGCAGTGATTTTGGAGCCCAGAAAAATAAAGTCTGACACTGTTTCCACTGTTTCCCCATCTATTTCCCATGAAGTGATGGGACCAAATGCCATGATCTTCGTTTTCTGAATGTTGAGCTTTAAGCCAACTTTTTCACTCTCCACTTTCACCTTCCTCAAGAGGCTTTTTAGTTCCTCTTCACTTTCTGCCATAAGGGTGGTGTCATCTGCATATCTGAGGTTATTGATATTTCTCCCAGCAATCTTGATTCCAGCTTGTGTTTCTTCCAGTCCAGCGTTTCTCATGATGTACTATGTATATAAGTTAAATAAACACGGTGACAATACACAGCCTTGAGGTACTCCTTTTCCTATTTGGAACCAGTCTGTTGTTCCATGTCCAGTTCTAACTGTTGCTTCCTGACCTGCATATAGGTTTCTCAAGAGGCAGGACAGTTGGTCTGGTATTCCCATCTCTTTCAGAATTTTCCACAGTTTATTGTGATCCACACAGTCAAAGAATTTGGCACAGCAATAAAGCAGAAATAGATGCTTTTCTGGAATTCTCTTGCTTTTTCTATGATCCAGCAGATGTTGGCAATTTGATCTCTGGTTCCTCTGACTTTTCTAAATCCAGCTTGAATATCAGGAAGTTCACGGTTCACATATTGCTGAAGCCTGGCTTGGAGAATTTTGATCATTACTTTACTAGTGTGTGAGATGAGTGCAATTGTGCAGTAGTTTGAGCATTCTTTGACATTGCCTTTCTTTGGGATTGGAATGAAAACTGACCTTTTCCAGTCCTGTGGCCACTGCTGAGTTTTCCAAATTTGCTGGCGTATTGAGTGCAGCACTTTCACAACATCATCTTTCAGGATTTGAAATAGCTCAACTGGAATTCCATCACCTCCACTAGCTTTGTTCATAGTGATGCTTTCTAGGGCCCACTTGACTTCACATTCCAGAATGTCTGGCTGTAGGTCAGTGACCAGGGGAAAAGAACTAATTTACATATTGATAAAGGGATTGTTCAGTAATTTATGTTGCTCATATGTTACAGAATTTTATTAATCAAATATATTGTTCTTTTGAAGAATACTTAACATAGCCTAATGCTAAAAGCAAATATTGAATTAAAAAAAGATATAATAACGCATTTTCAGGATAATAATTTAATGCCAATTTTACTAACATATATCTTTTCTACTTTATTTTTATCCATCTATTAGTATCCATTTCTTCATTATTCATCTGATGAGTGAAAACATTGTCCGTATAACAAATATTAATTTTTGGATATTAAAATTATCAAAAATTTAATCTCTTTTTTTGTATTCTTATTCAAGATTTCTCAGGGAACACTTTTAAAATCAAAATCAAATGTTAAATTATTATAATGAAAATAAATAGATTTATACCTATTAAGTGTTTTCACATTTGCTTTACTTATCTCATTGTAAGTAGGTAGGTGTTAGTGGCTCAGTTGTGTCCGACTCTTTGCGACCTCACATACTATAGCCCTCCAGGCTCCTCTGTCCGTGGAATTCTCCAGGCAAGAATACTGGAGTGAGATGTCATTTTCCTCTCCAGGGGATCTTCTCAACCCAGGGATCAAACCCAGGTCTCCTGCATTGCAGGTAGGTTCTTTACCATCTCAGCCCCCAGGGAAGCCCTATCTCATTGTAGTTTTCAAAAACTAGAAACAACTATGAACAAACAAATGGTAAATTGATCCATACATGATAAAAGTAGATAACATTGCTTAAGCTGAGTTTGGAGATTTTAAGAAAGTCGCTACACAAATGAAAAATGGCATTTTATTATCTAGTTATGGCATAAGATAAAATAGCTAGCATTTTATTTTTATATACAAAAATAAATTTATGGCAAAATTAAAATTCCAAAGTAATTAACCACTCTTTTCCATATATGTCTTCACTGGAAATGATAGGCACCCAGCGGGAAGAAAACCAGCACTGACTGAATGGAAACGTGTAATAAAATAAAGGAAAAAAAAATGAGAGGATATGAGAAATGATGTAAGAAGATGCAATTAATCATGCTTTAACTGGCCTCAGAGAGACCCATTTTAAAATGCAGGCTTTCACTTGACAGGACCCGTTTTTCTCTATGAAGTGGCCTTTAGAAACCGATTGAAGTTTAAGACATCATCTAGGGTGAGAAGGGCCTTTTGTTCCTTATTATTTATTTTACCTTCACGTCTCACCACCCTCACACGTGTTATCAGCAGGATGAGGAAGGTATTCTGCTAGTTTTCCAGCAGCCGTGTATCCTTTGTTGGCAGCTAGAGTGGGATTATTGAAGGGCACTTGCTAAATTCGCATAGCATTATGAATTATGAGAACCACAATTTAAAAAACTGTTGATTTAATTTTGCTAAGATTCCTTTTTGTAGCCACATTGAAAGCAAAGATGTGTTCATAGGCAACACATCTTGAAAAAAATGTGCTTCATTTATAACTGAGCCAGATAAGCACGCTGGACTTGTATTTAGCATGAACAATGGCACCATGATGTGGTAAGACATAAACACAGGTTCCAGAACACTGGCCTTGTTAAATATGCATAAAATGTGAGCTTCACCATACAGATGCATTTCCTTACTTGAAAGAACCTCATTTGGTGGTAAACTAAGGAGTGAAAATGCAGTGATTAAAAGTTTTAATAATATATGTATCAACAAATAGTATATATATAATATATATAATATAATATACATAATAATATATATCAACAAAAAGTTTTAATAATATATATCAACACAGAAAAAGATGAAGACTAGGAGGACAAGGGATATTTCTTATTCATCTCTTCCTAAGCACTGAGCAAAAGAATCAGGAAAATGTGGCACTATATAATTCAGTCATGACTTTAATCATTTAACAAATATTACATTTCTACAATGGCAAATCTAAATATGGGGGAGAGGAGGGGAGGGCCTATAAAGTAAGGGAACCATATTCTAGTGATAAGGATAGTGTTTTTTGAATGAGTGAATATACCAACTTGGGTAAATTCAGCTAAAGAAGTGGGGAAAATCAGATAAGCATAAAGAATTTGAATGCATCTTTTTATTGTATGCATATTATTTATCCGTACTTCAGATTTATAGAGCATTTATTTTATCAAAACTTTAGATTTACTGATTATTACTTTACCACACAGCAACACTCGAAGAAGATATTAACATATATTGTGAATTTAAATTCAGATAGCATCAATAAATTAAATATCACAGTAAAGTGAGTCAAACAAAAGTTTTGGCTTCCCAGTGTTCAAAAAGTGTATTTACACTGTACTGTAGTCATGATTAAGCAACTGAACAACAATAACAGCAAAGTATTTCTTTCAAGAAGACACTGTTCATCCATGAAAAGCAATTCCTTACCCATTCAATTTCTATCATGAAATTGCAGCAATTCAGTCACATCTTCAGGCTCCACTTCTATTGCTAGTTCTTTCCACCTACTTTAGTTCTTTCCACCTACTTTTTTCTAGTTCTTTCCATCTACTGTACATCTTCCACTGAAATCCTGAATCCTTTTAAGTCATCCATGATGATAGGGATCAACCTCTTCCAAAGTCCTATTAATATTGATTATTTAATCTCTTCCTGGTGAATTCTTTCCATAAGTTTTTCAATTTATTTCTCCAAGAACCATCAGAAGAATCATCATTTATAGGCTATAGCCTTGTGAAAAATATTTCTTAAATAATAAAATTTGAAAGTCAAAATTAACTCCTTGTATCATGAGCTGCAGAATGGATGTTCTGACAGCAGGAATGAAAACAAAACTAATCTCCTTATACATCTCCATCAGAGCTCTTGGGTAATCAGGTGCATTGCTAATGAGCAGCTATATTTTGAAAGGAATATTTTATTTTCCTGAGCAGTAGGTCTCCATAGTGGGCAGTAAATCCTTTTGTAAACAAATGTGCATTCATATAGACTTTGCTAGTCCATTTCTAAAGCACAGGCAGAGTAGAGTTAGCATCCTTCTTAAGGGTCCTAGGATTTTTGGAATGGTAAATGAGTTCTGGCTTCTACTTAAAGTCACCAGATGCATTAGGCCCTAACAGAAGTCAGCCTGTCTGTCCTTTGAAACCTTGAAGCCAAGCATTGACTTCTCCTCTCTAGCTATTAAAGCCCTAGATGGCATCTTCTTCCAAATATAAGATTGTTTCATCTATGTTGAAAATCTGTTGTTTAGTATAACCATCTGTATTAATTGAGCTAGATCTAGATAACTTGCTGCAGTTCTATGTGAATACTCACCTTGCTTCACCTTGCACTGTTATGGTGTAGAAATGGCTTCTTCCCTTTATCCTCATAAATCAAACTCTGCTGTCTTCAAAGGTCTTTTTGCAACTTCCTCACCTCTCTCAGCCTTAGCAGCACTGAAATGAGTTGGGGCTTCTTTTTTTTGTGTGGGGGTAGCCTTTGATTCTAAGAAATATTATGGCTGGTATGATCTTCTGTTTAAATCACTAATACTTTATCCATACTAGCAATAAATCTGTTTTGCTTTCTTTTCATTTCTTTGTTCACTGGAGCAGCACTTTTAATTTCCTACAAGAACTTTTCCTTCACATTCACATCTTGGCTAGCTGGTGCAAGAGGTCTAGTTTTGACCTATGTGGTCTTTTAGCATGCCTTTCTCATGAACTTTAACCATTTCTAAATTTTGATTTAAAGTGAGACTTGTGACTCTTCCTTTCAGTTGAACACTTGTAGGGTTATTAATTGGCTTAATTTCAATATTGTACTGTCTCAGGGAAAGATGCTGTGTCTCATCTCTCTCCCTGAGGAGAGGGAGAGAGATGAGGAAACAGCTGGCCAGTGGAGCACTCAGAATGTAACAGTATTAAGTTTACCACCTTTCATGGCACAGCTTGTGGTTCAGTTCAGTTCAGTCACTCATGCGTGTCCAACTCTTTGCGATTCCATGAATCACAGCATGCCAGGCCTCCCTGTCCATCACCAACTCCCGGAGTTCACTCAGACTCATGTCCATCGAGTCAGTGGTGCCATCCAGCCATCTCATCCTCCATCAGTCCCTTCTCCTCCTGCCCCCAATCCCTCCCAGCATCAGAATCTTTTCCAATGAGTCAACTCTTCGCATGAGGTGGCCAAAGTACTGGAGTGTCAGCTTCAGCATCATTCCCTCCAAAGAAATCCCAGGGCTGATCTCCTTCAGAATGGACTGGTTGGATCTGCTTGCAGTTCAAGGGACTCTCAAGAGTCTTCTCCAACACCACAGTTCAAAAGCATCAGTTCTTCAGTGCTCAGCTTTCTTCACAGTCCAACTCTCACATCCATACATGACCACTGGAAAAACCATAGCCTTGACTACAGCTTGTGGTACTTCAGCACAATTACATTGGTAACATCAAAGATCAGTGATCACTGTTGACCATAACAAATATAAGAATAATGAAAAAAATTTGAAATATTGTGAGAACCACCAAATGTAACACAGAGACATAAAGTGAGCAAAGGCTGCTAGAAAAATGACTAAAGAAGATGCCAATCCGTTACAATGAGAGTATAGTGAGGCTCTAGGTCTATTGGAAGTCAAATCTTCTACCATCTTTGGCCTATTTGGTTCCAATCAGTCGGTGTCATGTCCTTGGGCTTTTAATTTCCTACAAGAACTTTTCCTTCACATTCACATCTTGGCTAGCTGGTGCAAGAGGTCTAGTTTGGTTATGCCCTGCCCCCTTCCCCCTGCAGCATGCCTATGGTTGCCTATGTTGATGTTCAGTTTCTTCATTTCTGAGGAAACTTCTGTAAGCTTCTATCCCACTACAAACAATAATCAGTCCTCCAGCACAAACAGAAGGAAAAATAGATTTTACTGTTTTTTCTTGAATTGTCTGTTTATCAATGTTTCTTGGGGGTATTCTGTTTGTCACCTACTTTTTTTCAAAGTCTTAGAAGTTCCTTAGGATCAGGACCTCTTCTAGAACTCCTGGTGTCACTGTTTCCTCAATAGGACTCAGCATTCTTTCTGACTAGTGCCATTTGAGAGGTTACTATAGGGCAAGTCACCCTTTCTTTATTGTCCTATATCTTTATTTTCCATGACACTATTATATAAAACATACATGTGTATCAGATGTAATTAAAGGCTTGAGAAAATGAATGTAATTACAGTGTGGGAGGAGAAAACTTAGAAATGCATGCCACATAATAATTTTCTTAGAGAACAAGGGTAGTTATTCAACAGGTTAAGCTTTAAGGAGGCGAGTGGGGAAGAAGGTCACTTTATAGAAAGACTGTTTTTATCCTAATTTCTTTCATTCCAACTTTTTTCTCTCTTCAAAAATTGATCTAACCTCTGCTATTTTGCTAATCTTCTCTACTTATAAAATTTCATCTCATGCCAAGTTCCATAGTCCTTCCTTTTTAATCAGGTGGGATGAATACACTTATAGGTGTATCAGGACAGGTCCAGATGGATAATCAAAGTCTCCATTTGAGAGAAAAGTATATTAATTACATGCTGAGAAGTACAGGGAATATCTTGTCTTCTTGATTGGATGATGAGAATTAAATTTTAGAATGCTTTGACTTCACCCCCTTACACAGTATTATATGTAATCTTAATGTCCCACGGTCATCACCAACTTGTACTTTGCATGGAAAATTGCTTTTTTAGTTGATCTTAGAGTCCACATAGGCCAATTTTACAACTTTCAAACAATGAAATATAACCCTCTTCTTCTGTTCTTCCCTTGAGGGTTTCCAAGCCACTTCATCAAAGTATCTCCTTTTCTGCTGTCCTAACGCTTCAGCAGGTGCTCTTCATCTGTATCCAGAATTGTTATGGCCATTAGCATTTGAATTGATTCAAGTTCCTGCTAGTTCTCATCATCACCTAAATTCTTGTTCCATTTTTCCTAAAAATTATTGTCTGCACTTCTGCTGATTGTCTGTTGCAAGTTCTCAAGCAGCTCAGTTGGTGATAATCCACCCACAATGCAATTCAAGGCATGGACTCTTCCAGCATAGAGTATTTGCAGCTAGGTGACTGTCTCATGTCACTTTTCCAGTGTTCCCTTCTTTTTTCCAGGTATTATGGCAATTTCTCCCTTATTTTCACTTGTACTCACAACATAGTGGTATAGGTCCAAATATCAATACATTTTGAATTTCCACACTTAGCTCCTTGGTGGCAGGATGCCCTTACCATATTTATTTGGATTTCTGTTAATAAAGATATTTTCTTTTCACCTTCGGCTATCTCAACCTCTGTTTTAAAATTAAGGAATGGGAACTAAGTCAGTACAATGCGTAGGACTTCTTTACTTTGTGCCAGAGATCAAAATATGGCATGGCTCATGAGTACATCATGAGAAATGCTGGGCTGAATGAAGTACAGGCTGGAATCAAGATTCTTGGATAAATAGTAATAAACTCAGATATGCAGATGACATCACCGTTATGGCAGAAAGCAAAGAGGAACTAAAGAGCCTCTTGATGAAGTTGAAAGAGGAGAGTGAAAACATTAGCTTTTAACTATGCATTCCAAAAATGAAGATCATGGCATCCAGTCCCATCACTTCATGGCAAATAAATGGAGAAACAATGGAAACAGTGCAAGAGTTTATTTTCTTGGGCTCCAAAATCACTGCAAATGGTGACTGTAGCCATGAAATTAAAAGATGCTTGGTCCTTGGAAGAAATGATATGACAAACTGAGACAGTCTATTAAAAAGCAGAGACATTACTTTGCCAACAAATGCCCAAATACTCAAAGCTATGGTTTTTCCATTAGTCATGTATGAATGTGAGAACTGGACCATAAAGAAGGCTGAGTTCCAAAGAATTGACGATTTTGAACTGTGGTGTTGTAGAACACTTTTGAGAGTCCCTTGGACTGGAAGGAGATCAAAACAGTCAATCCTAAAGGAAATCAGTCCTGGATATTCATTCGAAGGACTGGAGCTGAAGCTCCAATACTCTGGCCACCTGAGGCAAAGAGCCAATTCATTGGAAAAGACCCTGCTGCTGGGAAAGATTGAAAGCAGGAGGAGAAGGGGATGACAGAGAATAAAATGGTCACATGGTTTCACTGACTCAATGGATGTGAGTTTGAGCAAGCTCCAGGAGTTGGAGAAGGACAGGGAAGCCTGGTGTGCTGCAGTTCATAAAGTTGTAAATATTTGGACACAACTGAGTTACTGAACTGCAACAACAATAACAAAGGATCACTATTCTTTTGTAATTATATTGTGAAAATGTAACCCAAATGTTTAAATTAATCAAAAAAGATGAATGGAACGAACTAAAGGCCACAGGGGAAAAACCAAAAGAAATGTCTTAAGTTTGATTTGTTTCCAGTTGGCTAAAAGCCTCAAAGGGAATAAAGCTGTTGGTTAGCTGTAGATTTTTTTTAATCTAGAGCACATAGCAAATTTTGTTCCATAAAACAGAAAACCACAAGGTTGTGCTTTTTAATTTTTATTGTAGTATATTTGATTTACAATGTTGTATTAGTTTCAGTGTACAGCAAAATGACTCAGTTACACATATATGTATATCTATTCTTTTTAAAATTCTTTTCTTATTTAGGTTATTACAGAATATTGTATAGAATTCCCTGTGCTATACAGTAGGTCATTGTTGATTATTTTATATAGAATAGTGTGTGCACAATTATGTTTTACTTCTCTATGAGATATTAACAAACTTTTTATGTAATCAAGTAATTTTATTCTAATATTACTTTCATAAATTTATTACAAATACCGTAGTTTCTAAGTGCTGTGTGGACATTTTAACATCTTCCTCATTAATTAATGAATTAAATAAAATTATTTTTCAATGTGCCTGAAAGTCATGATTTTACTTTTCAGAAAATTTTACTTTAAATATTCTGCTCCCACCAGTGAATTTCCTTTTAGGATGTTCTTCTTCATCCATGTGTGACTTCTCTTGACTCTGCCCTTCTGATTTCTAGTAGTATTGACTCAATGGATGATACTACGCTTAATGGGCCTCACAAATTTCCTTTTAATTCACCTTTTTGAGTCATTCAATTGATGCTATTATACTTCCCAGACCTCTGACCAACCAATTTAGATTTTTTTAATCAGATAAATAATCTTCTGATTTAAAACCTCATGTAAATATATATGAAAGATAATTTAATTCTGTGAAGCTCATATGCCTTTTTTCAGTAGAAATCCAATCACATATTTGGAATTCAAAGTTAGTTTCATCCAATTCAAAACATTTTAAGAGAAAAGTTTATTTATCTGGATTATTAGCCTAAAGTTTCCAAAATTAATAAAGATTACTCTTTATGGACCTATAAGCTTGGAGCCAAGAGACAGGCAAAGCAACCATTTGAACAGATTTGTATTGGGGATACAGTGTATTTAAAATTTCACTTTAGAATCTTACACATCACTGGGTGTTATTTATATATATCAGCATTCTGTTCATTTTATATCAGGAAAACCCAAAATAAGTACATACCAAAAACCAATTTCTTCTGATTATTATTACGCATGGAATTCTAACGCCTCTGCTCCAGTAGCACATGGATCTTTGTTACTGTAACTTGTGTCATGTTTAAGAGAGAAAATTTTATATGATGGGCAGATTCTTGTCCACAATACCATGAATTTTTGATCTTTGAAAGGAAAGTAAATGGTGTAATAACATCAAGGTCCTCAAGAAACTGGATGGGACCCTCAAGAAACTCATCCTAAGGACCACTCTTCTACCTTCAAGAAACTTACTTGCTTCCCAGCTCTGTAGAACCACCACTACCACCACATCACTCAAAGAGACACAGTTGATAATGCTTGCCTGAGAGGATTCTAGAAGTTGTATGAAATCCTGTATTTAAAAGCTATTTCTTTTTTGTTATTGTTTGGTTTCTGGTAAACACAACTGATTCACCTTTCAGAAAAAATATATTTTTATTTTATTTATTTATTTATTTATTTTAGTTTTCTGTTTTTTTTTATTTTATTTTATTTTTAAACTTTACAATATTGTATTAGTTTTGCCAAATATCGAAATGAATCCACCCCAGGTATACACTTGTTCCCTATAGAAAAAATATTTTTTTATTTATTTATTTGACTATGTTAGGTGTCAGCTGCAATATGTGGGATCTAGTTTCCTGACCAGGAGTTGAACCCAGGCCCTCTGCATTGGGAGCACAGCATCTGTAGCCCACCGGACCACTAGGGAAGTCCCTGGGTTTACCCCTATGATAGTAATATAAAACTTCATCTTTAAATAAATTTAAGTAAAAATGAATTCACACTAGAAAATTATTGAGTAAATAATACTTCTGGTGACATATGGTTGGAAAAGTCAAAAATCAAATGAGTACACAAAAATAATCCTAGGCATTTGTGAAAGTCAAATTTATTGCTAGGAAATCTAAAACATAGATAACTCTTTATTGTATAACTTTAAGTTTGCTTGTGTTTTTTTTTTTTTTTTTTTCCAGAAAATACCAAGGTGAGGTTAGTATAGTCAATGGAGAGTATACTCTGGCTTTTTGATTATGCAAATCACAGCTCAAATGCCACCACTGTTTATGGAGACCTTGGTCCCAGGGTCCTCATTTTATTAAATAGGAATCTTACCCCATTAAATGGGTATATGGATTAAATGATATTGCACATATAAAGTGAATGGTATGTAAGTGCTACTCGTTCATTACTTTTGACTCCTTGAATAATAATATTAGCTGTTTGTATTTATTAATGGCTTATGAACTGGATGCTTTTGAACTGTGGTGTTGGAGAAGACTCTTGAGAATCCCTTGGACTGCAAGGAGATCCAATCAGTTCATTCTGAAGGAGATCAGTCCTGGGTGTTCTTTGGAAGGAATGATGCTAAAGCTGAAACTTCAGTACTTTGGCCACCTCATGCGAAGAGTTGACTCATTGGAAAAGGCTCTGATGCTGGGAGGGATTGAGGGCAGGAGGAGAAGGGGACGACAGAGGATGAGATGGCTGGATGGCATCACTGACTCAATGGACGTGAGTTTGAGTGAACTCCAGGAGATGGTGTTGGACAGGGAGGCCTGGCGTGCTGCGATTCATGGGGTCGCAAAGAGTTGGACACGACTGAGTGACTGAACTGAACTGAACTGAACTGTGAACTGGAAGTAGGTCTTCTTTGCATTCCATCATTTTTTTGTAACGTGTCAGCAAAGTAAGGCAAAATCAGATCTTAAAAACCTGTACTACTATGGCACAGAGAAATAAAAGTCTATGTCAATGGCAAAGGAAAAAAGCAAAAGAAAAGAAAGGAAGGAAGGAAGACAGAAAGAAAGTAAATTATAGATCATGTACTGAAATGCCAAGTGGATGCAACTGATTGCAGCAAGTAAACAATAATAGCAAAACAGGGTACCCCACGAGAGATTTAAGAACAGAAATATCTTTTGTTAGTCTCAACAGTGAATCCCAAATGACAATAGTACTAACACATTTGTGACTTTTTTTTCTACTGTTTTTATCATTTTGTTTTTGATTCTAGTTTGTGCACAGATAAGTTATTCTACTTCAGTAGTAATAAAAGTCAAATATTTGATTTTACAGCCTAAATATTTCATAGTCTCTGTCAAAAGATTATAGGGACCTATACTATATTGCTTGAGATAGGAAGGAATATATGGCTTGTTAGTCTATTTGTTAGGTTTTTAAAATTTCTTTTTAGACTGCTTTACTTGTGAGTGCAAATCCATTAAGAATTGCATACCTCCTGAGAAAGAATACAGCTCTTTGAAATACGAAAAATGATTTTTTATTTTGCGATTACTTTTGACTTGGGGTTTAGTTTGTAGGATTGAAGATACAATTTGTCTATGTTGTGTAACTGAGAGAAGCTTTAACCTTTCATTTTGAGTGTGAAATATGATCCTAATTCTGAAGGGTAAAAGTAGATTATAACATTTCTTAATTAAGTAGACTACCTTCCAATTGTTTTATATATGTGTGTGTGCACATATAAAGGGAGAAGGCAATGGCACCCCACTCCAGTATTCTTGCCTGGAAAATCCCATGGACAGAGGAGCCTGGTAGGCTGCGGTCCATGAGGTCCCTAAGAGTCAGACACGACTGAAGTGACTTAGCAGCAAGCAGCAGCAGCACATATCAAAATTAAAATATTCTTAAATTTCACAGAAAATAAGTAAAATGAATCAATGATCCTTTAAAAGCACTAAGACAAATCTTTATTAAAGACACTGATATTACAGAAACATTTAAAGAGTCCAAGATCACATACCCAAGATGACTTTTCAAAAATTATATTACTGAAATAATTTTAGGTTTAAAAATAAATGATAGCTATACATTTGTTACTTGAGTTTCAATATGGCATAAAATATAAATGCTAAGATTATAAAAATATATATTTTATAAGATTTATAAATTTTTTATAATTTTTACAATATGTGGATTTGTTTCCTGATAAAGAGATAAATTAATCTGAAATTTCTAAACTCCTCATACTGGTTTACTAACACTAAATCTATATAATGTATAGGCTATTAAAATTTAAGTGCAGATTTAATTAAATCATAATTCTGACAAGATTTTTATGAAAAGAATAAATATGCTTTATAGTATATCATCGGAGAAGGTAATGGCACCCCACTCCAGTACTCTTGCCTGGAAAATCCCATGGATGGAGGAGCCTGGTAGGCTGCAGTCCATGGGGTCGCTGAGGGTCGGACACGACTGAGCGACTTCACTTTCACTTTTCGCTTTCATGCATTGGAGAAGGAAATGGCAACCCACTCCAGTGTTCTTGCCTGGAGAATCCCAGGGACGGGGGAGCCTGGTGGGCTGCCATCTATGGGGTCGCACAGAGTCGGACACGACTGAAGTGACTCAGCAGCAGCAGCATAGTATATCATATTGAAAAAATTTCTTAGATCTTTAGATAACCAAAATCCTTTGACTAATACTAAAATCAGTTAGTGAATGATCTTTAAATTCTTAAATAATTTCCAAGTGAGACTGAGTAATGCTCCACTGGTTACATAGCATAATTTAATTTTGTATTGTTTACCTTTTATTTGCATGTGTATGGAGTGGCTACGTCTTTGGTTCATGGTAATAAACCTGTTCATTCTTGCCACATTCAGTTTAGTTCAGTCACTCAGTCGTGTCTGACTCTTTGTGCCCCCATGGACTGCAGCACACCAGGCCTCCCTGTCCACCACCAACTCCAGGAGCTTGCTCAAACTCATGTCCATCCAGTGGTGGATGGTCCATCCAACCATCTCGTCCTCTGTCATCCCCTTCTCCTCCTGCCTTCAATCTTTTCCAGCACCAGGGTCTTTTCCAATGAGTCAGTTCTTCACATCAGGTGGTCAAATTATTGGAGCTTCAGTAAGGCAGAAAAGGATGTCTGTAGCTACATATATTTATTTATGAGCTGTGAAAATTTGTTAAAATTGTGCTTAGATGATATAAGATTTCAGTATTCTCTCTCCTAGTTTTCCTTTTCAATATATTGTTATGTGTTAGTTGCTCAGCCATGCCTGATTCTTTGCTACCCCATGATTTATCTAGGCAATACTAATGGAGTGGGTTGCCATTCTGTTCTCCAGGGGATCTTCCCAACCCAGGGATCGAACCCAGGTCTCCTGCATTATAGGCAGATTCTTTGCCGTCTGAGCTATAAGGGAAGTCCATGGTGAATAGTAATTTTGGTTAATACTTATATCTAATAAGAGTTATTGAGATTATATTATTCTTAATAATCAATGAAAAAATCACTGTGTTTGTAAAATTGAGGCATTTGCTTTCAAAGAAAAGAGAATAATTTTGTTTTAAAGTATGTTTGATCCAAAATAAGGAAAAATATAGAAGAAGAAAAAAAAAACTTCAGTGTGTACAGCAACCAGTAGAAGATATGAAGGAATTTAATTTTGTTTGGTTTGGTTTATAATACTAAAGAGCTTGAAAGGCTCTCTGAAGAGTTTTAAATTTTGGCAAAGTTAAGTGAGTTTTGATGGGCTTATCGATAATTTCATAAGGCTGCAGGAGACTCATGAAAATTTTGCTGTCAAACATGCATTTATGCAAAATTAAAACATCTTTTTTCTCTGTCAAATGGAAAATTAAGTCTTAGAAACTCTTAATGGATAATAAAATACCATTCTCTGTCTTCCATGTAAACTTTCCACATAGCAGAGATGCCATATCCTATCATAATAAAATGTTCTGCTTAGGTTTGATTTTATATGCAATTGATTTATTTAAACAGAAAAACAAAATATTTCCTCGCTTATGGAAAGAAATGAAGCTTCTTAAAAAACTATTATAATATTTTAAGTTTATTTGATCACTTTGATTAATTAGATGACCAAATACTTCTTCTCAGCATCAACGGTCCTATCAAATCTGCTCTAATTTTTTGGTTTCCCTTAAATATCAGATCTCAAATTTAGAAAAAAATAATATATTCAGGGGACCTTTGTAGATCTTCTGAAAAAAGTGAAAGTCACTCAGTTGTGTCTGACTCTTTGCAACTCCGTGGACTATAGCCTGCCTCCTCTGTCCATGGAATTTTCCTGGCAAGAATACTGGAGTGAGTAGGCATTCTCTTCTCCAGGGAGTCTTCCCCACACAAGAAATGAACCTGGGTCTCCCACATTTCGGGTTTCCCTGATAGCTTAGTTGGTAACGAATCCAACCCGCATGAGACCTGGGTTCAATCACTGGATTGGGAAGATCGCCTGGAGAAGGGAAAGGCTACCCACTCTGGTATTCTGGCCTGGAGAATTCTACGGACGAGTCCATGGGGTTGCAAAGAGTCGGAGACAACTGAGCGACTTTCACTTTCACTTTCTCCCTCATTGCAGGTAGATTCTTTACCATCTGAGTCACCAGAGAAGCCCTATATATCTTCTAGACAAGTACAAAGATCTGTTGCTTTACCTTATATAGAAAGAGATGGTAGTAACAATTAATGTTGTTTAGTGTGTTCCATATTTCATAATTAGCTTCACACTAAAGTCTGGAGGAAAGGATCATCAAATAGAAGAAACACATACAATCTTTCCTTTAGTTAAGACTATATAGGTCAAATATTATTAAAATAAGTATTTCAGAAATTATGCAGCTTATGACCCTAGGGATCTTTTTAATTCCTTCAATCCTCATAATATTTTGTTACCCTCAGGAGAAAGAAAGTAGAAAATTTATACTCCCTCTTTTTGATTTTCTTATTCACTCTAATTATTTGCCAGAAGCCTAGCTAAGAACTATAGGTTGGACTTTGCATTGATTTAAAATGGCAATCAAATTCCTACTGAAAGGACTTCACCAGACACTATAAATTATTGGTGCTTCAAGGAATAGATAATTAGAAGTGTCTTCTAAGCTGACAATGCTTAGAAAATATTCATACAAGGTAGGTGGTCTGAGTCAGTAATTCTAGGACTCCTTTCTGTCTGGCAGAAGACTTTGTTTATGAAAACAGGCTACTTACTTGAGATCCATAATTACAAATGACATACCTGGAGAATCCTATGGACAAAGAAGCCCGGATCATAGTAGATGATGCTTTTCTGAACAGAAATTAACCATTTTAATAATTTTTGTTCTCAATAACTCTTTAGAAGAGAGAGAGAAATGCTTTGCCAAATCACCTCGCATTTTCTTGGCAATCACATTACTTACACAGGCTCATGAAAATCCATCCCCCTTTTTACCAAGATATATAATTGGACAAGTAGACTCATCACTTCTCAAGTTGATTGTGTAACCAATATCATGCCCATAGTGTCATACTGGAGAATAAATCTCATTTAATAGGATATGATGAACCTTTCTTAAAAAACATGGATACTCTACCCAATATCAAGTAACAGACAGAATTTATGCTCTGGCCTAAAATAAAAAAAAAATCTCCATGAAATACATGAAACATGAGTTATCAAGATACTAAACATTAGCAATTTTATGTCAATTGACATTCAGGAAATCACTATCCATTGCTGTCTTTCGTTCTCTACTTTTTCATTCAGTTTGCAATTGCTTTTGAAACTAGCTGGTTTCAGTCTAGATCGGATTTCCAGCAATTCAATTCAATACATTTTCAGCTTATACTTCCAGTATTTCTACTAGATAAAGTAGCAGTGGTGTATATTTAAAAATGTTTAAATCCAATGGAGGATACATTTATAATAATAATCAATAGCAGCAATAACAAAGAATAAAAACAAAATAAGTATGTGGTTTTAGATGAATAAAAATGCCTATATAAAAATCATTATGTTACAGGAAGTATTCTAAGGTAGATAGAAAGAGAAAGAAATATGGATAATTATTTTACTTTAATTAATATTATTATATAATCATTATACTCCAAAAAGTTGGACACGACTCAGAGACTGAACTGGACTGAACTAATACTGTATAAAGTATAATTTATACCCACAGCAACCTTTGGTTTTACAAATGAAGGAGCTTAGGCACAGAAATGAGAAAAATGGGAAGAGATAGGACCAGAATCTACATTTAGTTCCAGTATTTCTGGCTGTATTTATCACTTACATTGATAGTTAAGAATGTAAGCTAGATAGCCAGCATCATTTTGTGTGTGTATATGTCAGCTATTTTTAAGCTAGTCTGCTCCTTAAAAACAAATATTTTTTATATGTTGTATAAAATTTTACCCTGCTCATTAAGAAGTAGCTGGCACATAAAAATAATATAAAAATCAGCAAAGAACACAAAAAGCCAAAAGAGCCCATTTATTCAAGGAGCCAAGAAAAGCTTGGAATATCAAAGAAGTGACACATTTTGACATGTATTAGAATGTTTTCTGATGTTTCTGATCATAAGGGCAAAGTATGATGAGTCATTGTGTAATGGCCATTTTTCATTCATAGCCATTGGTGCTTTGCAGTTGATTGAGTAGATCTGATTATAAGAAAACCTGTGGCAGACAAGCAAAAGCCTGTTGCAGAATTTTTTTTTTTCTTTTCTCACCAAAAATATCTTGTGTTAGTACCAGCTTATGTACTTTCAGTAGTGTTTAATGGATAAAGATTTAATGGTTATTTTTTCACTCTATAATAGGTAAAACTATATTAGAAGTTAAAATTGTTGACAAAATCTAAAATTATTATTTAGTTATCTGAAAATTGTAATAATATATAACAATGAAAAGAAGAAGCAAGTACTCTAGAGACAAAGTGCTAAAGAATAAGGTAGGATATTTCCCCTCTTACATGTGAAAGATATAGAAAAACACTGTATGCGGCAATATTCAGGAGGTGAAATTTCAAAAAATGAGTAACTGTGACTCAGATCCAAGGTAGGATGCATGTCATTACATAAGTTTTAGGAGAAAGATGACAAAGTCTTTCATCAGAAATCACTTTGGAGGCTGTCACAGTTATTGATGGAACAAAAAGTATAATTTAGATCAGCAGTGTGGTTATTTTTTAATTATTCTGTTTTTATTTAGAGAACATTGGAAGAATTGAAATATTATACTCCTTTGTTCTTTGCATTGTCGATTTAAAATCAACATTTTTCTCAAGCACACAAATACTTTGTGTTGCTAAAGAAACATGAAATTTGTCACACTGAGGTTCAAATCACATGTTATTAAATTTCTAGCTTGATTTCTAGATCAAAATAACATGAAGTTAGGAATAGCTTAGTTCTTTTCAAAGAAGCTTCTAGATAAAACACTGCTTATTTAGAAATTGGCATTTCCTTAAACTGTAATTCCATTAAAAAATAATAAAATGTTTACAATTAATAGAGATTAAATTGAACAACTTATTTCATCAAAAACTAAATAGTATTATTCCTTATGACAAAAAATTGACATTCAAGAAAAATATGTCTTAAATACAGTCTAGAAATCTAAGATTAATTGATAAATGATCTAATCTGTAAAACAAGGGTACTATCTTGTTCTGGTAACCACTAGGTGACAGGTGAAGTGCTAATTGCTTCATCTAGTTTAATCCTTATAACTATCCTAGGAAATAGTTATCAGAAAAATGAGGAAATTGATTTAAACTTAGTATTAAGCTAAGATCACATAACCAAGGAATCAGTCCAAGAATTGTTTGGACACATCCCTCCTTACTTACTGTTCTCAAACTTATTATCTTCAATGCAATATTCACAAGATAGAAAAGAGTAATTTCTGTTACAATAATAAAATAAACCACAAAGATCTCAATCAAAATTTCAGTGAATAAAAAGTATTTGTGTTCAGTCGCTAAATCATGTCTGACTGTTTGAAATCCCATGGACTGCAGCATGCCAGACTTCCCTGCCCTTCACTATTTCATGAGTCTGCTCTTCACATCAGGTGGCCATAGTATTGGAGCTTCAGCTTCAGTATCAGTCCTTCCAATGAATATTCAGGGTTGATTTCCTTTAGGATTGACTGGTTTGATCTCCTTGTTGTCCAAGGGATGCTCAAGAGTCTTCTCCAACACCACAGTTCAAAAGCATCAACTCTTCAGTACTCAGCCTTCTTTATGGCCCAACTCTCACATTCATACACGACTACTGGAAAAGCCATAAGTTCAGTTCAGTTCAGTCACTCAGTCGTGTCCGACTCTTTGCGACCCCATGAACTGCAGCACGCCAGGCCTTCCTGTCCATCACCAACTCCCAGAGTTCACTCAAACTAACATCCATTGAGTCATTGATGCCAACCAGCCATCTCATTCTCTGTCATCCCCTTCTCCTCCTGCCCCCAATCCCACCCAGCATCAGAGTCTTTTCCAATGAGTCAACTCTTCGCATGAGGTGTCCAAAGTATTGGAGTTTCAGCTTTAGCATCAGTCCTTCCAAAGAAAACCCAGAACTGATCTCCTTTAGGATGGACTGGTTGGATCTCCTTGCCATCCAAGGGGCTCTCAAGAGTCTTCTCCAACACCACATAGTTTTATCTATATGGACCTTTCTCAGCAAAGTTATATCTCTGATTTTTAACATGTGGTCTAGTTTTGTCCTAGCTTTTCTTCCAATGCGTGTCTTTAATTTTGTGACTGCAGTCACCATCCACAGTGATTTTTAGAATGTATTGCTACCCTTGAAGGAAAATATATTTGACACTCACTTAAGAATATTAAGGCGGACTTTATTCAATGGAGGTGATATGGAATGGTTGTAGGAGCCACTGCAATGGGGCCTTGTCCTAGGGAAAGAGAGAAGAGACTCAACTCTGACTTCAACAAGTACAAATGGGGATTTATAACTAAGGTCAGTGTAGGGATGAGAAGTACTGAGAAAACATCAGGAATAGGATTTTTGTTACACTAAGTCAACATAATTCTTGCTGACTGGGCTGATAAATTATTGAGGGGAGTCAGGCACTAAGGATAGGTGGTGATTTTTGCTAAATTAACTCAGAAAGCTTGTTGCCCAAGGGCAGAGAGGGAGATAAATGTTTAGTATGGCTCAGCAGGGGGCTCAAAGGAGCCTGATTAAGATGATATCAAGAAGAGACTCTTGGTCATCACTTACACTGAGTGTCTGCCAATGCTCATAGAGCAATTCTGAGACTCAGAGTGAGGGAAATTCCACTCTCTGTGGCTCCCCTGTTTAGTCACTTTGATTGTGAGGTCAAACAATGAAAGACGAAGCATAGGCATTTGAGTTCACCAGACAGCATGGAGATTTGCAAATATAAGAAAAGTGGCATATTTGGTAACATTAATCTCTGCCATACATGTATATGATACTTTACAATTGGACAGAACTTTAATGAGCATTTAATAATAAGTTTTAAAGTTTTCTTAGTGAAGCCCTTTCCTTCTTCTTGGACTGTACCCTGCCAGGCTCCCCTGTCCATGGGGATTCTCTGGGCAAGAATACTGTAATGGGTTGCATGCCCTTTCCAGGGGATCTTCCCAACCCAGGGTTCGAACTCAGGTCTCCCACATTGCAGGCTGATTCTTAACATCTGAGCCACCAGGGAGGCCCCTTCTTTCTTCTACCTATTAAGAAAGAGACTAGAAATCAGAGCATTCCAAAGTCTCATGCCTGGCCCAATATGAAGGACTGAGATATGTTTATGTCTTTAAATATATGTGTATATTTGTATGAGTATGCAAGTTAAACCTTGCTTCAAGAATGGGAATGAATTGAGAGTGTTCCCTATATCCTAAAGAAGTTCTGTCTGCTCAAGTGTATATAAAAATCTTATCCTAAGAGTTAAGATACCATCCCAAATAGCTGATGCTGCTTGGTATTTTTCCCTTATGTGTGGACAAAGACGTCAGTTCTAACTACCTCAACCTGAGTATTGAGGGGTAGAGCTCCCAAAAGAGTCTGAAATGTCTTTGCTCTTCAAATTTAGCTATCAATATAATCATTTCAGGGATTCCCCAATGGCTCAGCAGTAAAGAATCCACCTGCAATGCAAGAGACACAGGTTATCCCTGGGTCAGGAAGATCCCCTGGAGAAGGGCATGGCAACCAACTCCAGTATTCTCGCCTGGAGAATCCCATAAACAGAGGAGCCTGGTGGGCTACAGTTAAAGGTCACAAAGAGTTGGGCATGACTGAAGCGACTGAGTACATTATCATTTCAGGGGGACTCAAAGATTTACACGTAATCTCTGCTTTATGCTTTAAAATCTATCCTTCTATAGCTCTTCTGATACTTTCAGTAACCATTGAGAAAAAAGTACAAAATTCCTTTTTTTCCAATCATTGTTTTTTATATTCTAACTTGGTTTTCAAACTCTTTCAAAAATCTTTACCCAAATATTTATTTACTCATCTCCAAATACTTAAGTGGAATGATGATGATAGAACTGCCTCTATTTCAAATGCTATAAATATTCAAGTAAATAAGACAGTGTTCCAACATGCAAGGAATTTACATTCCAGTGGCATAGACATAGATATAGACACGGACATAGACATAAATATAGATATAGGAATTGACATAGAGTTAAATGTAGATATGAATATGATGTAGATGAGATATAGATGTAGATAATGGATGTAAATGTAGACATAGAGATCATGTCAGCATGCCAACATGCTTAATCACTGAGTTGTGTCCAACTCTGCCAAGCTCCTTTGACCATGGAATTCTCCAGGCAAGAATACTGGAGTGGGTTGCCATGTCCTCCTCCAGGGGATCTTCCCAACCCAGGGATCAACCCAAGTCTTCCTCATTGCAGGTGGATTCTTTACCATCTGAACCACTAGGGAAGCCGAGATATAGAGATATATATTCAAATACTTATGTATATAGTTTAAAAGTACATAAGCATGCCAATGAATAAAACAGTTCTTCAACAATTTCCTAACTTTCCTTTCATTGCTCTTTGAGTATTTCCCCTGGACAGCTCATCTGCATGCTCTTGTCAGTGGTACAGGAAATTCAGGTGAATTTCTATGGCTTCCAGATTATTCTGGGCTTCCCTGGTGGCTCAAACAGTAAAGAATCTGCCTGCATTACAGGAGACTGGGTTTGATCCCTGTATCAGGAAGATCTCCTGGAGAAGGGAACAGCAACACACGAGAACATCCTTATGTTGTCCTTATTTATTTATTTAAAATACTTTAAATATTTATTTTAAATACTTTAAAATCTTCAATTCTATTAAAACAATAGCTCTAGATTCTTTTCTCATTTAGGTAAGTGCTTTTCTGAAAGGAATTTACTTTCTTAGAGCCTCTTAGTATTATTTGACTTTAATTTGCTTCATTTTATCAATTTTAGCATACTCACTAAGAATGAGTGTAATTTTTCTGTAGGCCCCTAAGAAGCTCTGGAAATAATACCATTACTGAACTTTCATGTGCCTGCCCTTACTGGGCACAGAAGGCAATGACACCCCACTCCAGTACTCTTGCCTGGAAAATCCCATGGACGGAGGAGCCTGGTAGGCTACCGTCCATGAGGTCACTAAGAGTGAGACACAACTGAATAACTTCACCTTCACTTTTCACTTTCATGCATTGGAGAAGGAAATGGCAACCCACTCCAGTGTTCTTGCCTGGAGAATCCCAGGGACAGAGGAGCCTGGTCGGAGGCTGTCTATGGGTCACACAGAGTCCGACACGACTGAAGCAACTTAGCAGCAGCAGCAGCAGCCCTTACTGGGAATCCTGAGATCTGGGAAAAAGACAGTCCAGGTTACAGCTGATTTGCTATCCGTCTAATCATCCGAGATCCTACAGAAAACATCCACTCTTGAACGTTCTTGGTACAAAGTCAGATCATTCTTTACTCCCTTTCCCCTCAGCCCTACTCCCCTAAACAGTTAGTAAGGGTGAGGAGATTCTGTTACATGGAGGGAAAAAAAGAGAATAAAACCAGAAGTATACAAACAAACCTTTGGTTTGACTCAGAAACTGTTTTTGATAACCCCAGTCCCAAGCAGTAATGGTTTGGAGAAAATAGGATATCTTCGTCAAAAGATTTTTAAAAAATCAGAAATTATTATACATTTTTATCTTTAGTGTAAAACTGCATGTACCTAAATAGAAAGAAATAAAACACTTTGAATCCAAATAATAACATTAAAGGGAACACTGCAATATACTTCTGAGGCACTGCAAAATGTTACTTTTGCCTGAGTCTTCTAAATTTGTTCATGTACACATTCTCACCATTTTCTTTTTTACCCCATTCATAATATGGCCATTCATTCAGTCAGCATGACTTGATTGCTAATAGAAACATCAGCAATTTTTCTTTGCCCATTGTCTATCAGTTCAGTCACTCAATCTGACTCTTTGTGACCCCATGGAGTACAGCAGGCCAGGCTTCCCTGTCCATCACCAACCCGCAGAGCCTACTCAAACTCATGTCCATCACGTCAGTGATGCCATCCAACTATCTCATCCTCTGTTGTCCCCTTCTCCTTGTGCCTTTCATCTTTCCCAGCATTAGGGTCTTTTCCAATAAGTCAGTTCTTCCATCAGATGGCCAAAGTACTGGAGTTTCAGCTTCAACATCAGTCCTTCAAATGAATATTCAGGACTGATTTCTTTTAGGATTGACTGGTTGGATCTCCTTGCAGTCCAAGGGACTCTGAAGAGTCTTCTCCACCTCCCCAGTTCAAAAGCATCAGTTCTTCGGCGCTTGGCTTTCTTTATAGACCAACTCTCACATCCATACATGACTACTGGAAAAACCATAGCTTTGAATAGACAGACCTTTGTTGGTAAAGTACTTTCATGACAGCATTGTGATTCTCCTTTCAGAAAATCAACTCTGCTTTTACTTTCAGCCCTGTAATTCAGCAGACCAAGACCCTATCTCCTTCATTTGGTGGTGTGCACTTGATTTTACCTCTCCAATCAGCATATTTCATGTGTTCTGGTCAAGTGGTTTATTACAAATTGCTTATTGATCAACAGTTTTCTTTTTAATTCTATGAAGCAATACATTTCTTGCTTTTTTCTGAAGTTTTTAAGCTTTCTGTCAATTGCAGCCAAAAGAATTCTGACCAATAGAAGTCCCTATTATGTGGCAGGAATCATGCCAATTTTCCTGCATCCTTTTTATAAATAATTTCCAAAGTTGTTTATATGTGATTTTAGAAAATGCATCATCTGCTTTGCTGCTGCTGCTGCTGCCAAGTCACTTCAGTCGTGTCTGACTCTGTGCGACCCCACAGAGGGCAGCCCACCAGGCTCCCCCATCTGTGGGATTCTCTAGGCAAGAACACTGGAGTGGGTTGCCATTTCCTTCTCCAATGCATGAAAGTGAAGAGTGAAAGGGAAGTCACTCAGTCACATCCGACTCTTCTCGATCCCATGGACTGCAGCCTACCAGGCTCTTCCATCCATGGGATTTTCGAGGCAAGAGTACTGGAGTGGGGTGCCATTGCCTTCTTGAATCCACTTTGCTAAAATAAATCAAATATCATGCTGTTTGATATATATTTAAACAAACATTTTTCTCATTCTTTTTCTTTGATAGTCTTAATCAAAATAATTTTATAATGTCATCAGTTCTTTAATAAAAGTGGTTTAAGAATTCAGTTGATAAAGTTTTTGCAAACATAAATATATTATATTTGTTTTTGTTTCCTAACTTCAGTCTCCTTTTACCATCATCCCCTGACTGCTTACCTGTCTTCTAGCTCAAGCTGGCCAATGCAAATCCCTTAAAGTGCTGTGTTGTTTCATACAGTATTTACATTTATTGTCAATTAATATCAGGGATTTTATTTCAAGCACAAAAATCCTCAACTTTAATAATAATCAAACCTTGTGAAATTATTACCATTATTTCTAGACCCACCCAGATAATCATGATGGTGTGATCACTGACCTAGAGCCAGACATCCTGGAATGTGAAGTCAAGTGGGTCTTAGAAAGCATCACTATGAAGAAAGCTAGTGGAGGTGATAGAATTCCAGTTGAGCTATTCCAAATCTTGAAAGATGATGCTGTGAAAGTGCTGCACTCAATATGCCAGCAAATGTGGAAAACTCAGCAGTGGCCACAGGACTGGAAAAGGTCAGTTTTCATTCCAATCCCAAAGGAAGGCAATGCCAAAGAATGCTCAAACTACTGCACAATTGCACTCATCTCATATGCTAGTAAAGTAATTCTCAAAATTCTCCAAGCCAGGCTTCAGCAGTATGTGAACCGTGAACTTCCAGATGTTCAAGCTGGTTTTAGAAAAGGCAGAGGAACCAGAGATCAAATTGCCAACATCTGCTGGATCATCGAAAAAGCAAGAGAGTTCCAGAAGAACATCTATTTCTGCTTTATTGACTATGCCAAAGCCTTTGACTGTGTGGATCACAATAAACTGTGGAAAATTCTGAAAGAGATGGGAATACCAGACCACCTGACCTGCCTCTTGAGAAATCTGTATGCAGGTCAGGAAGCAACAGTTAGAACTGGACATGGAACAACAGACTGGTTCCAAACAGGAAAAGGAGTACGTCAAGGCTGTATATTATCACCCTGCTTATTTAACTTATATGCAGAGTACATCATGAGAAACGCTGGACTGGAAGAAACACAAGCTGGAATTAAGATTGCCAGGAGAAATATCAATAATCTCAGATATGCAGATGACACCACCCTTATAGCAGAAGGTGAAGAGGAACTACAAAGCCTCTTGATGAAAGTGAAAGTGGAGAGTGAAAAAGTTGGCTTAAAACTCAACATTCAGAAAACTAAGAACATGGCATCTGGTCCCATCACTTCATGGGAAATAGATGGGGAAACAGTGGAAACAGTGTCAGACTTTATTTTTCTGGGCTCCAAAATCACTGCAGATGGTGACTGCAGCCATGAAATTAAAAGATGCTTACTCCTTGGAAGGAAAGTTATGACCAACCTAGATAGCATATTCAAAAGCAGAGATATTACTTTGCCAACGAAGATTCGTCTAGTCAAGGCTATGGTTTTTCCTGTGGTCATGTATGGATGTGAGAGTTGCACTGTGAAGAAAGCTGAGCGCTGAAGAATTGATGCTTTTGAACTGTGGTGTTGGAGAAGACTCTTGAGAGTCCCTTGGACTGCAAGGAGATCCAACCTGTCCATTCTGAAGGAGATCAGCCCTGGGATTTCTTTGGAAAGAATGATGCTAAAGCTGAAACTCCAGTACTTTGGCCACCTCATGCGAAGAGTTGACTCATTGGAAAAGACTCTGATTCTGGGAGGGATTAGGGGCAAGAGGAGAAGGGGACAATGGAGGATGAGATGGCTGGATGGCATCACCGACTTGATGGACGTGAGTCTCAGTGAACTCCGGGAGTTGGGGTTGGACAGGGAGGCCTGGCATGCTACGATTCATGGGGTTGCAAAGAGTCGGACAAGACTGAGCTACTGATCTGATCTGACATGATCTTTTATGTGTTGAATCTGCTGTAATGAAACTGCTTGCAAATTCCACACTGGCCTGAGATAAACTTCATGTAAATTTGTGGTCATAATAGGGGATATAAATGAGAAAGCATGCTTGAAATTCATATTCTTCAAGCAGTCCACTTGTGCAGACCTAAAAAGAAGATACGTATGTGCTCGAACTATGGCATTTCCATTTATTTTACAGGAGACGTTATCCTTCTCATCAGGACTATGTCCAATTTTTGATCAAACGAATGTTCCCTGTATTGCAAAGAGCTTAGCACTGTTCTTGTCTTCAACATCTTTAAAAACTCCATGCCCTTCCTCTCTCCTTATATACCCTACCAACTGTTTCCTTAAATGAGCTTTTGTGTTTCCCAACACAGTTAGGAGCCAGCGGGATACTTTTTCAAAGGGCTGGAAGGGAGGGAGTGGAGCGCTTCATACTTCCCCTAAGTGTATTAACTGGAAAGCTCTTCCACTCGAGTGATGTACTGAAGCACTTCAACCACTGCTCCTCTGACCCTGACACTTCAAGTGGAAGCTCAGCTCAGTTCCTATTAAGAGAGACACATAAAGCTGCTATTGTCACAAATTCAGCCAGTAATGGATCAAGTGGTAATTAAATGAAGATGGCTGTTTGGGAGAGAGGTGGCTTCATAACAAAATCTAACAGGACTGAAATTCACTTTCACACTTCCCATCTCTAGCAATTAATGCAGCAACTCAGGATCTAGTTAATTATATTCAGCTTTCCAAGTCACCTTGCTGAAAGAGTTGTCTCTAATTGCTAAAAAGTTTGTTACAAAGAAAAAATCATGAGAGAGAGAGAGAGAGAGCGAGCGAGAGAGAGGCTTACCAGGTGGCTGGTAAAAAAAAAAAAAAAAAAACTGCCTGCCAATGCAACAGACAAAAGAGACATAAGTTCTATCCCCAGATTGGGAAGATCCCCTGGAGAAGGAAATGAAAACCCACTCCAGTATACTTATCTGGAATATCTGGTGGACAGAGGATCCTGGCAGGCTAGAACACATGGGGTTGCAGAGTTAGACACAATTGAGTGCAAACACACACACACACACACAGAAAAAATAACTTCTTAGAAAAGGAATGCTTGGAGTGAGTTCTGAAAGGAATACTTATGAGAGGGACTAGCTAAACACTTGAAGATCCATTATCTTCAGTTTTGCTCCGTAATTGAATTAGTCTCATACCCAAAGAGCCAAGGATAGCTGCAGAGAAATTGACAACTAGGTGCTTTTACTATAGTCATTGTCAGAGCCAGGTTTGCTCAAATCATACACAAGACAAAGGCACAAGGCTGCATATTCAAATCATTTGTGGAGCTTGAAAAATACTGTTACGTGGATCCCACCCCTAGAGATACAGACTTTAATTGGGCTTGTTGGCAATGTTTGAATTGGGATTTTTAAAAACTCCACAGGTGAAGCAGAGGATAAAGACCACTTACACAGCTAAATTTTGTCATAGTTTCCTCTTTGCAGCAGTTACTTTGTCTGATTTTTAAACTGACAATCTGTGTAGCCTTCAGGCTGTAGTAGCTTAAAGATGGAGGAACTTTAAATAGGCAAACAGAAATGTTGCATCAATATTCATCTTCCTAAAGCTTCTGCTTCCTGCTCTTTTAAGTAGATCCTGAATGTGTCTTTCTTATCTCCTGCATCTTAAATGTAGATTTAAGGTTTGCATACCCTGTACATTAGAAACACTCTGATGTGGTACAGTTATTTCCACCTAATCTCTAGGATCAGGCATCTGATTTGCTATGCTCCTCAACAAACGGAAAACAAGAAAAACATTAATAATAAAAGGGAATTTTCTTTATCCTATACATCATTCTCAGCTATGGAGTCCACCTCCTCGATCTGAGGTGGTTAGCAAGTAAATTTGCATCAAAAAAAAAAATGACTTTTTATTAAACATAAGTGCATAAACACAACCAACCTAGTTTCTTCATAATTTCTCAGGGAAACAAGTGTAAAGTGATTTCTTTTCAAAGAAAGAAATAGCATAGAAGGACAATTAGAGTGGCAAAGAAAAATATGGAAATGTAAGACAGATGGCTAGTGGTAACAAATTTAGAAAACGAGCTAAAGTAGAAATTTAAGATAGCCAGACAGAAAGGCAGAGGGTGACCTGATTTGCATTGCATTATCCAGAATTGTGCAAGAATTTGCTAAACTCCAGACCTCTGCAAATGGGGTTAGAGGGAGTTAAATACAGGGAGATAGTCTGAGAATCTATTTAAGAAGCTGCTTACACTTTGATCTGTACCCACCTGACTCAGACTGGCAATGACCCTTTTCCTGCACTAAAACAAGACTGAAAGTATATCATATACAAAGTGTCAGTAGTAAAGTTTGAACAGGAGAAACACTAGGCAGAGAAAAGGGCAATTTCATCAAAAAAGAAATCAGGGGGTCGGGGATCAAATGCTTGCCTAGATAAAAAACCAGATACATCGCATTTAGGAGTATAGTCTCTTGAGTTGAAATCCCAGCATTTTTTTTTCTTTTCTTTAGCATCAGCAATCACTAACAGGCAGTTTCTTCTTCTTCTTCTTTTTTTTTTTTGGCACTCATTTTGGTTTGTTGGGCTTCCCAAGTAGAGCTAGGGGTAAGGAACTCTCCTGTTAATGTAGGAGTTATAAGAGACACAGTTTCGATCCCTGGGTTGGGGAGATCTCCTGGAAGAAGGTATGGCAATCCACTCCAGTATTCTTGCCTGGAGAATCCCATGGACAGAGGAGCCTGGTGGGCTACAGTCCATAGGGCCACACAGTCAGACATGACTGAAGCGGCTTAGCACACATGCATGCTGGTTTGTCACTGGACTTAGAACTCTGTTACTTATGCGATCACTTGCTCAGTCATGTCTGTAGATCACCAGGCTCTTCTGTCCATGCAATTTTCCAGGCAAGAATATTAGAGTGGGCTGCCATCTTTCACTCCAGAGGATCTTCCCAACTCACGGATTGAACCCGTGTCTCTTGTGTTTCCTTCATTGGCAGGTAGATTCTTTAGCACTGTGACAGCTGGGAAGCCTCCCTGTTACTTATACCAGCTCATTTAACTCCTTTCCTCCTGGGAATTCAAGCTTTGCATATAACAAGTACTGTAACCTTAAGGAATTTAGTTTCTTTCTTTGTGTCTCAATTTCTTTATCTAAAAAATAAGTATGCAGTTACTAAATTGATGTATAGATTAAATGGGTGAATATATGTAAAGCACATTTTTTAGTGCTTGGCAAAAAAATAAGTTATATATATGTGCTAACTACTCTTATCATCACTCTACTAAAGATTGAGAATAATGATAAATAAATTTTTACCCTACAGCCAGAAAATGAAAGATTATTTGTAGAGGGAAAAACATGTATATGTGAATATAATATGTATATATATATGTGTGTATATAAACATATATATTCATAAACATACACATAAAATTCCCAAATGAAATACCCCAGGCAGATCATGTGGAGTAAAACCCACCAGGGAAATGACCTCATTGACTCATAGAGTTTCCAATCACCTTTGGTGAAATACCTTTCTTAGTTTTATGCGGCAGCCAAATACCATTAGCTATTTGAGGAAAATATCTTTCAGAACTTATAGAAAACAAATTTCTAAAATGACTTTGGAATAAATGGAAACAATACAGAGAGAATAAAACTGCAAAAAGGATCTATAATTAATTTCTGCCAAAAAGAACACATTGCACATATGAAAAAGCAGCCTGCTATGAAAAGGAATATTTACAGAATAAAACCACCATCTGAAACTAAAAAATAGAAAAGAAAGTGAAACTCAATATAAGGGTAAGAAAATATTATGGAAGTCTTCCATTATGTATACTAAAAAATCACTTTAAGATAGGAGATGATAAAACAATACTAGATGATCAATACAAAAGGACCCATATCTGAATAATGAGTACTTGCAAGAAAATCAAAAAAAATAAATACAATTTAGGAAGTTAGCAAAGAATTAATTCAAGAACATTATTTAGACTGAATGAATTGTGTGAACTATAAAGAAAGCTGAGCACCAAAGAATTGATGCTTTTGAACTGTGATGTTGGAGAAGACTCTTGAGAGTCCCTTGGACTGCAAGGAGATCAAGCCAGTCAGTCTTAAACAAAATCAGTCCTGAATATTCATCGGAAGGATTGATGCTGAAGCTGAAGCTCTAATAATTTGGCCACCTGATGTTAAGAACTGACTGACTGGAAAAGACCCTGATGCTGGGAAAAGATTGAAGGTGGGAGGAGAAGGGGATGACAGAGGATGAGATGGTTGGATGGCATCACTGACTCAATGGACATGAGTTTGAGTAGGCTCCCTGGGTTGATGATGAACAGGGTAGCCTGGCGTGCTGCAGTCCATGGGGTCACAAAGAGTCAGACACGACTGAGTGATTGAACTGAACTGAACTCATATTTAAAACATTTAACACTTCCTGCATAATTAATGAAAATAATCCATACTAAGGGACATTCTCATGATTTGCAGAACAATGAGAGAATTGAAAAGACACTAGTATTTTCCAGTAACAAATATTAATCTAATTGTATGACCAGTTATCATAATACTATTTTAAAAAATCCTATCCCCCTTGATCTAAGTGCCAAATATGCTTTAAGCTAAATTTCTATATGTGAGTAAATCTATTTCTGAACTTTCTATTTGAAGCATTATAATAACTCTTCTTATATCATAAAAAAAGTTTCCTGATTTTTTTTTACAACTAAAGTCATCTTTTTGTACATTTTTGTTGTTGTTTTTATTTTTTTTATAAAGAAGTTTGGCTGTTCCCAGGCATTTGCCCTTGCATGTAAAGTTTTGCATCAACTTGCCAAGTTCCAATGAAAACTCCATCACTAATCATATAGGAATCTATTTAATAAATTGCTTAATTTCAGGATAATTGACATCTTTAAATATTGCAGTCATATCAATGAACATGGTATATAAATTTATTTACTTTTTAATGCTTTTTAATACAAGTTTATTGTTTTGACATAAAAGCCTTAATGTCTTTTGCTACATTTGTTCCTAACTATATTACATTTTTCAGAGAAGGCAATGGCACCCCACTCCAGTACTCTTGCCTGAAAAATCCCATGGACAGAGGAGCCTGGTAGGCTGTAGTCCATGGGGTCATGAAGAGTCGGACACTTACTGAGCGACTTCACTTTCACTTTTCACTTTCATGCATTGGAGAAGGAAATGGCAACCCACTCCAGTGTTCTTGCCTGGAGAATCTCAGGGACGGCGG